>NC_062551.1:56127519-56752519 GCF_016906955.1 Phacochoerus africanus
CCACCACGCGGGATTCTTAAAGCCGCTCGCGGAAATCTAAAACCAATATTGTGACCTCAAGTCCGGGGAAGCCAAGCTTCCTACGCCACTTCCGCTGACGTCGGGGACAGGCCACCTCCACACCTCAGATTCAAGGCCCCTTGGGAAGTGAGCATTAGATTCAGGTGCCTGGCGGAATGATTGCCGTACAACATGGCCGCGCCAACGTCGTTTCTTTAGGTTGGGAGTGGCCATCTTGGACCTTGCGCCGCCATTTTGGATCATGCGCCGCTGGGAGAGTGAGGTGGCCATTCCGGCTGACGAAGCCGAAAAGGTGCGGATTCGATGACTTCTCTTCAAGATTTTTCTTCTCCGGCTCTTCCATCTCCTCAGCTGCTGCCAGCACCGTCGCGCCTGCTCAGGAGCATTTCAGCGCTCTAGCCCCCAGCCTTCCGACCTGACTGGGGAGCGAAACCCACCACAGAGCTGGCCTGAGCGGAGGCCGGCCGCGCCGTCTCGTCGCCTCTGGATGTGCTTCGCGAGGAGAGACGGCGGCGAGCGGGTAAGGGGCTCACATTTATTGTACCAGGGGCCCGGCGAGCGCTGCCAGGCAGCGCTCCCGCTTCTCCAGGGGGCGGCGTCGCGGTGGTCCCCGCCGCGGCAGCCCGGGGGCCGGGTCCCGGAGGCCGGCCTGAGCATCCTGAGGGCCGCCTGGGTCCCCGGGTGATGACATCTGGGCGGGGGTCTGGGGATGTGGCCCCGAGGGCGCTGCCCCCTGAGATCTGCCCCTCCGGCCGGGCTTGGGCACTGGAGCCGGACCCTGGCGGGGTGCTGGACAGTCACGATCAGCGCTGCGGGCAGCGGGAGATCTTGAAAGAGGGGCGGCGAATGACAAAACACACAAGACTCTTTTACAGGAAGAAAGTGGGCGACCAGGAGGCCCTTTGTTCCACAGAACAGAGGCGCCTAGGCTTTAGTCCTCATGACTTGTATTAGGGAAGGTGACGTAGGTTCCTGAGCAAAATCAGGTGCAGGCAATGACAAAGCCATCTCTGAGTGAATAACGGAGGAAAAGACTAGCAACTAGTGACAGGTGCATCCCTCTAGGGCGTCGTGCAGCTGCTCCTGGTTCAGGTATGACTCCCTTATCTTGCCTTTGAAGGAGACCCTGTACCTGAGAACTCTGCGTCAGCAATCCTTAGCTTGCTGTGCTTTTGCACGTGCGCCAAGTTTGCCTTCTGCAGAGTTTGGCAGTTCAGTCGTCTCCAGCACTGGACCAGTTCCCATTGAAATAGAGTTTTAACTAAAGAACAACCCCCCTTGGCTAAGAAGGCAGCTGCAGGCCTTTCCAGCTATGCTCGTCACTATACCACCCTTCTTGTAATAATGTAACAACTATGTGCTCTCTGTCCAAGCCAGCAGCCCTGCTAATCAGGTACCCAGCATTGCTTATCAGTTCTGCTTCTGTAACCTTGCTTGCTCAGTTTCTTAGGGAGGAACACTGTCTGCTTGGGGATGGGGGAGGTCCGGGATGCTTACATGGGAAAATCAAGACCTTGTAGTACATAAAAGTTACTGAGAACAAAGACCTGGTGCTCAGACTCTGAAGGTGACTCCTCTGAGCCCGCACCGGTGCTGAATAAACCTTGCTTTTCCATATCTCCGAGTGCTGTTTGTCTCCTTCCGTTGCCACGGTTTTTGCGGTTTCCGCAACACCATCAGGGTGACTGGCCAGCTCAGGGGCACCCTCCTCCTAGTCAAGGCCTGGACCTCTGAGGGTGAAAGCTGATGCTTGTGGCCTTTGAGAATATTACACCTTGAACAAGGAACGGCGGGGTAACGATGTCACTTTGCTTATGGGGTTTGTTGCTTAAAAATGGGAAGGAGGGAGTTCCCTTGTGGCACAGTGGGTTAAGGACCTGGTGTTGTCACTGCGGTGGCTCCTGTCGCTGCTATGGTGCTATTTCAGTCCCTGATCCAGGAACTTCTGCATGCTGTGGGTTGGGCTTAAAAAAAAAAGAGAGAGAAAAGAAAAGGAAAAAAGAAGAATACAAGGAGGCAATGGGGAGAGAAATGAATACCTCCCCTCCCCTTTCTTGTGTAATTCTCAAGGCTGTGACCTTTAAGAATATTACTCCTTGAAGTAAAAAGCAGCAGGACAGAGAATAATATTTGTTTTGATGGAGGGTTACAGGAACATTGTGACCTGACCTACCAGGACAGCTGCAAGAACAAAGGATGTGACCAAGAAGTTTGCAACAACTGATCACGCCTCTCCCTCACCTTTCCTATAAAAGGGCTTTGCTAAAAGCCTGACGGAAGTTCAGGGTATTTAGGACATGAGCCACCTTTCTCCTTGCATGGCCCTGCAGTAAACCAAACTCCGGCATTTAGACGTCTCGGCTTCACTGTGCTTCGGATATGTTTTATGGAGGAGACATTGGCAACCACATCCATGCCAAAAGACTCTCACTTGTATCTCACGAGACAAGATAAATTGAGATACACTGAAGAAGGATCTTCTGCATCCTGAATAGTCACAGACGCCCATTTGTTTTTGCGAATTTTGTGATACAGGAGTCACCTTTTTTTTCCTCCGTATAATTATCCCAACAGCTTTATTTATTTATTTATTTAGCCTTTTAGGGCCACACCCGCGGCATATGGAGGTTCCCAGGCTAGGGATTGAGTCAGAATTACAGCTGCTGGCCTACACGACAGCCACAGCAATGCCAGATCTGAGACCTACATCACAGCTCACGGCAATGCTGGATCTTTAACACACTGAGCGAGGTCAGGGATCAAACCCGAAACCTCATGATTCCTAGTTGAATTCATATCTGCTGCACCATGATGGGAACTCCTAGGTTGTTGGTCTTTTCCGTCTGTTGTCTGTCCCTGGACCAGTACTGTTCTGTTTTAGCTATGGGATCTTTCCTAAAGTCTCAGGAAATAAAATTCATACTTTATGGCAAAACAAAAATTTAAACAGTGACATTTCTCTGCCTTTTGGCCGCCTCTACCTCCCACCACAACCATCACTGTGCATTTCGGATCTGTGTTAGATATGGACCAAACCTTCCCCATCGGCAGAAATACCTGCTCAGCCACTGAAGAGCAGTATTCTTCTAGCATCAATAGGACGAGTCCTTAAAGATGACATTCCTTCTTGTTCTCATAAGGGGTCACATAGCACTTAGATGTGGATTATGTAAACTGTCATTAATGCATCATTTAATGCGTAGCTCTCTGTCTCAAAACTAATGTAACTGTGTTTTGACTTCTAATGGGTGGAACAGTTCTCAGAGCTTTCTAAGCTGCATTTCCTGGGTTATAGTCCTCAGATTTGGCTCGAATAAAATTTTCCATTTCTGGGAGTTCTCACTGTGGCACAATGCGTTAATAATCCACCTGTAGTGGATCAGGTCAATTTAGAGGTTGGTTCAGTCCCTGGCCCAGTGGTGTGGGTTAAGGATCTGGCATTGCAGATGTGGCGTAAGGTCATAGCTGTGGCTCAGATTCAATCCCTGGCTAGAGAACTTTCATATGGCTGCAGGTTCAGCCATTAAAAAAAAATTCCTTTTTCTTCTTTGATTGACTGATTAATTTTTCCTCAGCAGTCTTATGATCTGATAAAGTAAGGTCACAAATCCCATTCTTTTTTTAAATGAGTGTCTTTGATCTTTTGGTCTTGTAAATTTTCAAATAAAATTTTACCTCACTTTGTCAACTTCCACCAAAAAAAAAAAAAAGAAAAGGAGAGGGGCTGGACTTTGTACTGGAATTTCATTGAATATATAAATATTTTTTGAGTAATGACATCTTTAAAGTCTTAAAATTTATGGACAGCGCGTATCACTTGATTAATTTAGTTCTTTATTTTTTATTTATTTATTTATTTATTTCCTTTTTGCCATTTCTTGGGCCGCTCCTGCGGCATATGGGAGGTTCCCAGACTAGGGGTCGAATCGGAACTGTAGCTGCCAGCCTGCGTCAGAGCCACAGCAATGTGGGATCTGAGCCGATCTGCGACCTACACCACAGCTCACAGCAACGCCGGATCCTTAACCCACTGAGTGAGGCCGGGAACTGAACCCACAACCTCATGGTTCCTAGTCGGATTCGTTAACCACTGCGCCACGACGGGAACTCCCCCATCATTTAGTTCTTTAATGTCTCTGAAAAAAGTTGATGTTTCTTACAGAAGTCTTGTACATTTTTATTAGATTTGTTTCATGATACTTGAAATTTTCAATACTCTTGTAAATGGTATTTTATAATTTCATTAGCTCTTTGTTGGTGATATATAGAAATACAATTAACTTGTATATTGGTATTATACCAAGCAAACTTGATAAACTGTCTTATTAATTCTGATAGCTTTTGTGCAGATCATTGTATCGTAAAGTTTAAGACTTCATGTTTCCCTCTGTCTTAACATCCCCACAAGCCTTTTCTTCTTTTCTTTTCTTTTTTTTGGCTGCAGGCACAGGGATCAGACCCAAGACACAGCAGTGACAACACCGAATCCTTCGCCCACTAGCTGCATATGGAAGTTCCTGGGCCAGGGATCAAATATGAGCCACGGCAGCCACCTGTGCCACACCTGTGGCAATGCCGGATCCTTAACCCACTGTGTCAGGCTGGGGATCGAACTTGCAACTCTGCAGTGATCCAAGCTGTTGCCATCGGATCCTTAACCCACTGCATCACAACAGGAGATCCTCCCAAACATTATTTTTACTATGCTTTCTGCGTGGTACGCTTTATAATATGATTTTTTAAATAATAGCATGTACTCCGTTGGTACACAGCTGGCAGTCAGGTAGAATGAATGGCTCTTAGTTGTAGGCAACTATTGCCTTCACTCCTCTCCTACTCCCCACCCCTGACTTATTTCCTTCTCTTTTTCCCCAATACTCTTTGGATCTTTGGTGGTCAGTTCAGCAGTTAGTTCTTTTGTGAATACTTCATGAAACCCAATAGCTTAAACATCCCCAAAGAAAAGATTATGTTGGAGTTCCCGTCGTGGCGCAGTGGTTAACGAATCCCGACTAGGAACCATGAGGTGGCGGGTTCAGTCCCTGGCCTTGCTCAGTGGGTTAAGGATCCGGCATTGCCATGAGCCGTGGTGTAGGTTGCAGACGTGGCTTGAATCCCAAGTTACTGTGCCTCTGGCGTAGGCCGGTGGCGACAGCTCTGATTCGACCCCTAGCCTGGGAACATCCATATGCTGCAGGGAGCGGCCCTAGAAAAGGCAAAAAGACAAAAAAGAAAAGAAAAGATTATGTTCAGCCAGCCCAGTGCCTTGTCCAAGAGCCAAGAAACTCGTGTGAAAAGAGCACTATCCTAAGATCGACCATTTTTCCTCCTTCTCTCTTAGCTGCCGGGTCTTGAGTGATTAACTCAGTTGTTTTAGGATTTTTACAGAGGCCTTAGAGGACTTCAGTCTAAATTTGGTTGACCTGAAGGATCATGATTGTCTAGTCCTGAGACCATGTGGAAGCTTATGTAGTAGAGCCCTGATCTTGAACCTGGTCATATGATTTTTGCAAAGAAAGTGACGGCTCTGTTGCTGCCTTATATAGTATATTTGGCTTTTGGGCTTCCTAGATTGAGGAAATTTCACTGTGGCTTTTTTCCTTAAAACTTTCATCGAAGCCTGGTCTCTCTTTTTCAGCTTGCTGGTGGTCTCCAGTATCTGGGCCTCATTCTTCCCAAATACCACACTCTGAAAGGACCGGCCTCATGGAGACCTTGTTGCTTGTAGGAGAATATCTTTATTATTAGGAGGTTTAAACTGAGGTATTTGGAGCTAAAGGCTCTTGATGTCTGCAGTTGACTTTCAAATAGTTCAGCCAAAAGAAATAAATTGGGTAGAAGATAGAGGGAGATGAGTGGATAGATGATAGTTAGAAAAATATATACATAAATAAGACAAATATGACAAAATTTAACATTTGTTGAATCTGTGAGGTAGATAAAGATATCCACTATACTATGAGTTTTTATGTATCTGTGAACATTTTTTATTTTTATTTTTTTATTTTTTGTTTTTGTCTTTTAGGGCCACACTGGCAGCATATGGAGGTTCCCAGGCTAGGGGTTGAATCAGAGCTGTAGCCGCTGGCCTACACCACAGCCACAGCAATGCTGGATCCGAGCCGAGTCTGAGGCCTACACCACAGCTCATGGCAACGCCGGATCCTTAACCCACTGAGCAAGGCCAGGGATCGAACCTGCATCCTCATGGATGCTAGTCGGGTTTGTTAACCACTGAGCCATGACAGGAACTCTGAACATTTTTTTTTTGTCCTTTTTTTTGTCCTTTTGCCTTTTCTTGAGCCACTCCTGCGGCATATGGAGGTTCCCAGGCTAGGGGTCGAATCGGAACTGCAGCCACTGGCCTCACCACAGCCACAGCAACACGGGATCCGAGCCGCGTCTTCGACCTACACCACAGCTCACGGCAACGCCAGATCCTTAACTCACAGAGCAAGGCCAGGGATCAAACCCGCAACCTCACTATTCCTAGTCGGATTCGTTAACCACTGCGCCACGATGGGAACTCCTGAACATGTTTTAGTTATAAAAAAACCACTAGTAACTGATTTTGGAGAATATGCAACTGATGCTTAGGTTGCTTGTTTTTTGTGTGGCAGGAAGTTGGAGCAGAAAATGGAAGTGCCGGCTGTCGTATCTGAGATCACTGCAGAAATGTTCTTAGCAGTCATCTACTAAGAACCTATTTCATACCCATCTCTGGGAAAAGCCAGTTTCCTGAGATTAAAGCCTGTGAGGAAGGTAATAATTTTTTGCTGTTCAGAGTTTGTTGACCTGATTGTGTCTGTAGATTGTCTTCATCAAGTTTGGAAGTTTGCATCATTATTTCTTCAAATATTCTTCATGCCCCTTTTTTCTCTCTCCTCTCCTTCTAGGACTTCCATCAAGCTTATGTTAGGATGCTTGAGTGTGTACCATAGATCTCTGAGGCTCTGTTTCTCAGTTTTTTTCTGCTTCCATTTTTCTTTGGCTCACACTGGAAAATCCTTATTGACCTATCTGCATGTTTGCTGTGAAGCCCCTCTAGTAAATTCTTTTTAAAATCTTTTGTTGATATCCTCTCTTTGGTGAAACATCGTTGTCATACTTTCTTTCAGTTCCTTCACAGATGGTTTTAGTTCCTCCACCATAATTATAATGGCTGATTTAATGTCTTTGTGTCGTAAGTGTGACATGTAAGACCTCTCAGGGACGGTTTCTCTGGACTGCATTTTTTCCTGTGTAAAGGTCACACCTTCCTGATTCTTTGTGTATCAAAATATTTTTGTTGAAGCTAGTAATTTTTTTTCCTTTTGGGCCTGCACCTGTGGCATATTTAAGTTCCCAAGCTTGGCGTCGAATCAGAGCTGCAGCTGTCAGCCTACACCGCAGCCACAGCAACACCAGATCTGAGCCATGTTTGGGACCTGTGCTACAGCTTGTGGCAACACTGGATCCTTAACCCACTGAGCAAGGCCAGGGATCAAACCCGCATCCTCATGAATACTAGTCAGATTTTTTTGGTCTTTTTAGGGCAACACCTGTGGCATATGGAGGTTCCCAGGCTAAGGGGTGGAATCAGAGCTGAAGGTGCCAGCCTACACAACAATGTGCGAGCCTACACAGCAATGCGGGATCCGAGCCCCATCTCCAACCTACACCACAGCTCAAAGCAACGCTGGACCCTTAACCCACTGAGCGAGGCCAGGGATGGAACCTGTGTCCTCATGGATCCTAGTCAGACTCATTCACCACTGAGCCATGACGGGAACTCCCTGGTCAGGTTCTTAACCCACTGAGCCACAACAGGGACTCTGAAGCTAGACACTTTAGACAATATAATGTGCCTATTGGACTCCCTGTCTCCTCAGAATTTGTTGCTGTTGCTGCAACTGTTGTTGCAGTTTGTTCTGTGACATTCCGAGATTGACACTGTTAGGTCTCTCTGCCCCGTAAGGTGCCGCCACTGACGTCTTTGCTAGTTAGCTAATAATTGATCAGAGGGTACCTTAGTTGCCTTGAGTCAGTGAGTCCTCTCCCCCGTGCCAAGGGAACTTTGTGCTTTCATGCTGTACTACTACTTTATTTTTTAATTTTTAAAACATTTATAGTTGCTTCACAGTCCTGTGTTCGTTTCAGGTATGCAGCTTCAGATTGTTTTCCATTTAGGTTATTACAAGACACCGAATACAGGTTCCTGTGCTTCACAGTGAATCCTATTCCTCTGTTTTATAGACGGTGGTATGTTTCTGTTAATCCCATACTCCTCTTCCCTCCACGACCACTTTAATGCTCAGTCTGCGGGTCTGCCTTAGCCTTCTCTTTCTGCTGCAGGATATCAAGGTCAGCCAGAGGCGAATATCCAGTGACCTTCAGGGTCCCCAGTACCTGTCCCTGTGTATGTATGTATGTATGTGGCCTTTTATTTAATTAATTAATTTATTTTGTCTTTCCAGGGCCACACCCACGGCATATGGAGATTCCCAGGCTAGGGGTCTAATCGCAGCTGTAGCCCCTGGTCTATGCCAGAGCCACAGCAACATGGGATCCGAGCTGAGCCACATCTGCAACCTACACCACAGCTCACGGCAATGCCGGACCCTCAGCCCACTGAGTAAGGCCAGGGATGGAACTCAAAACCTCATGATTCTTGGTCGGATTCGTTTCTGATGCGCCACGACGGGAGCTCCATATGTGGCCTTTTAGATCCTTGGCAGTGTGTCAGACTATTTAGAAGCTCCTTGTGGACATCTTATTTTTCAGATGCTCTTTTTTTTTTTTTTTTTTTTGGTCTTTTTGCCGTTTCTTGGGCTGCTCCTGCGGCATATGGAGGTTCCCAGGCTAGGGGTCCAATCGGAGCTGTAGCCGCCGGCCTACGCCAGAGCCACAGCAACGCGGGATCTGAGCCGCGTCTGCAACCTACATCACAGCTCACGGCAATGCCGGATTGTCAACCCACTGAGCAAGGGCAGGGACCGAACCCGCAACCTCGTGGTTCCTAGTCGGATTCGTTAACCACTGCGCCACGACGGGAACTCCTTTTAAAACTTTTGACTGGGCTTTTGTTTACCCCAACTCATAATGCAGCCTTAAGCCAGTATAGTGTTAAATAACTGAAACTCATCAGGTTTCTTTCTTTCTCTTTTGGCCACGCCCAGAGCTTGTGGAAGTTCCTGGGCCAAGGATCGAACCCTTGACCCTGTTGTGACCTGTACCACAGCTATAGCAACACAGGATCCTTAACCTGCGGTGCCACCAGGAAACTTCTAAAACTGGTCGTTTCTGACAAATGGTTTTCAGGGCTACTGGAGCTGTGAGGCTGCTGTTTTTCTAAGCCAAGTGCAGAGGTGGGGAGAGGGGGCTGGGAGTAAACAAAGTTAAAACTCCACAAACCCCACTGTATTTACTGGAGGTTCAAATTTTTTTCTTGAATGAAAATGCTCTTCAGGTTATTGTAAGCCTTTGGTTAATTTCTGGGATCATAAAAATTTGACTTTAACAATTTT
The DNA here is from genome assembly GCF_016906955.1 of Phacochoerus africanus. Taxonomy (NCBI): domain Eukaryota; kingdom Metazoa; phylum Chordata; class Mammalia; order Artiodactyla; family Suidae; genus Phacochoerus; species Phacochoerus africanus. The sequence goes on from NC_062551.1 coordinate 56,137,047, forward strand.
GCCAGTATTTATGTTGCTTTTATAAATCAGTGGATTTACCCAGGCCCTCACTCGATTATTTTGGAAGATCTGTTCATCATCTCATTTATTTTCCACAATAATCTAACAGGATACAATTTATAGGTAGAGACCCTAAATCATAAAATGATTAAACAGCATCCCATGAATTACAATTGTTGTTGGCACACAAAGCCAGCACTGCTTTTCAATACACAATATTGCATCCAATTTAGTAACTGCCCTAATAAGCCATTAAAATTTCTGATATGTCCCCAAATTATCTCTGTTCAACTTCCGTGCTTCCATCGATCACAAAGCATCAGGATGGGGAGGTCTCTGGCAGCGCAGCGGGTTAAGGATCCGGCATTGTCACTGCCGCAGCCCAAGTTGCTGCTATGGCCTGGGTTTGACTCCTTGCCCCAGAAGTTCTGCATGCCGTGGTGCAGCCAAAAAGAAAAAAAAAGCATCAGGGTAATATTAATACTTCTGCATTACTGTATTTATTTGATTGTCTGCCTTCTGTGTGAAGCTGAAAGCCTCTCTGTGGCGAAGTCAACGTCATACAAATCTTTCCATCATCAGTATCTTGGGTGAATGTCTGTCCTGTTCCAGACATCTGTATATCCTTGCTCGAACAAGTGAATAACCAGATTCTTAGAAGAAAAGAGAAACTGTTGTGAGTGGGCCATTGGTCATTGGGGATTTTTTTTTTTCTCACCGTCTAAGAGCAGAATCTTGGTGCTTGGAGATCTTGAAGCAGCAGTATCAGGGGGCTAAGGGTGGGGTAACATGCCAGGAAGGCAGACGTGTACTGCACCCAGAGGTGAGATTTGAAAAAGACATTATAAATCGTAAGCCTAGAGCTGGTGATGTAAAACGGAAGGCGCTTGCTCAAAGCAGGATGGTGTGAGTGGCTTTTGCCTCTGGAGAGAATCTCTGGGAGTTTCTGAGGGTGTGCATATGTGTCTGTGGGGGAAGAGGACCATGTAAACACGGGGCCCCGTCGTGAGTCCCCTGAACACAACATCTGGGAAAGTCACGATAATTGTGTATGTGCAGCCCTAGGCGTCTCAGGCTTTTTAGAACACCGTCCATAATCCCGTCACTTGGTTGAATTGCGAATATGCTGATGAGCCTCTCAATTTATAGGGACAAAGATGTTGATCAGCAGGCTGGAGATCTAGCACAGGAAGCAGGAAGAAGGGATGCTCTTCCAAGCTCTGTCCTTGAGCCGCAGCCACCCCCCAGTTCTGGGACTGATGGTGATGGCCTGAAAGATGCTCAGGAGGCAGGCGGTGCAGAGAGAAAGGCCTCGGGCTAGTCTGTGGATGCAGGAGGCAAGTTTACAGCCAGTGTTGCCCAGGATGTGTGTCACTCCCCAGAAAGATGTCATCTGGGGGATCCCCTTGAAGAGAAGTTGGCCACAGCCATGTTGGGGAGAATCAGGTGCGTGGGCTTCAGGCATGGCCAGTGCAGGATGTGGAAGCGCAGGTCCAGAGAAGAAAGGGGTTCCCCAGGATCCCACGCCCGGTCTGGACGAGGAAAAGTAGCCTCAGGATCAAGTCACCAAGAATCATTCTTGTGGGATTGCAGGAAGCAGCAATCTAGAAAAGAAGCTGAAGGTCATGAAGATAAAACTCAAGAGGGGGCAGCATCAGTCACAGATTTGCCCCAGCAGTCCCAGCTCTGATAGGGACTCTCGGGCTCTTCGTAACTCCTCTTTCTGAGGGTAGAAATTTCATTTCTGGGGAGGGGACTCCACACCAGTGAACTCACAATTGCTCCTCAGAATAGCCCTCTTGGCGTGCTTCTGTTTATGCTCATACACCATGCAGGATAGTTCTTTTTTTAGTCTCTTTCTCAAATCTTTCAGTGTGCATGCCCAGGACGTAAGCTCCAAGGTATAAAGCCTCATCTTTCTTTCTTTTTTTTTTCACGGCCATACCTGCGGCATATGGAGACTCCCAGGCTAGGGGTCGAATCGGAGCTATAGCTGCTGGCCTACACCACAGCCACAGCAGCACCAGATCTGAGCTGCATCTGCGACCTACACCACAGCTCACGGCAACGCCAGATCCTTAACCCACTGAGCGAGGCCAGGGATTGAACCCGCAACCTCATGGTTCCCAGTTGGATTCGTTTCCACTGCGTCACGTTGGGAACTCCTTATCTTTCAGTTCAAAAATTCTTCTTAAACATCTACTCTGTGCCAGGACAGGTTGTCTGGACTCATATATGCAAAGATTAATTGACCTGGATCATTGTTCCTAAGGGCTGAGAGCCAGATGTGGGAGACACGCAAAATATGACAGAATAAAATAGAAACCACGCTGTGAATGAAGAATATACATGATATTGTGGAAACGTGTCAGAGATTCTAGCACTTCGGGGTTCTGTGATAATATATAGACATTTAAATTTTCATTAATTTAGTAAATTGTTCTCCCAAATTATTGAATTAATAATGTGCATACTATATTAAGGAATAAAATAATATAAAGGTATGTAGAGGAGAAAGTTCATCTGCATCCTCCGTCATTTCTAGTCTTAGTCCTCTCTTCCCGAGATAACCATATATTTCAGGTGTGCATTTTTTCACAATTTTCTTTCTGTTCTTAGAAAATGTGTGTGTGAGCAATCAGCAATATTATAGGATTAAATGTGCTGCTTATGCTTATAAATTTAAAGCATTCTTTCTCATAAAACATGGGTCAAATAAATCATACTGAAAACAGTATGACATTAAGAAAACACAGCAGAGTTCCCATCGTGGCTCAGCGGAAGCGAACCTGACTAGTATCCATGAGGATCCAGGTTCGATCCCTGGCCTCACTCAGGGGGTTAAGGGTCTGGCATTGCTGTGCCTGTGGCGTAGGCTGGCAGCTGTGATTCCAATTCAGTCCCTAGCTTGGGAACTTGCATATGCCTCCAGTGTGGCCTTAAGAAAAAGTTCAGAAAACAATATACTATATAGCCTTGTGGGACCAGGAATGCAAGGAATTTTATTAATAAAATTCAGGAGTTCCCGTCGTGGCGCAGTGGTTGACGAATCCGACTAGGAACCAGGAGGTTGCGGGTTCGGTCCCTGCCCTTGCTCAGTGGGTTAACGATCCGGCATTGCCGTGAACTGTGGTGTAGGTTGCAGACGCGGCTCGGATCCCGCATTGCTGTGGCTCTGGCGTGGGCCAGTGGCTACAGCTCCGATTCAACCCCTAGTCTGGGAACCTCCATATGCCGCAGGATCGGCCCAAGAAATAGCAGCAACAACAACAACAACAAAAAAGACAAAAAGACAAAAAAAATAAAAAATAAAATAAAATAAAATTCACCTTATATATCTTGATACTATAAAATTCACTTGATATATCTAGGAAGAAAATGCTTATAGCTCTCTTCATTGATGCTAAAAAAGCCTTTGACAGAAATCAACAGCATGGGAGTCCTTGTCGTGGTGCAGTGGTTAACGAATCCGACTAGGAACCATGAGGTTGCGGGTTCGATCCCTGGCCTTACTCAGTGGGTTAAGGATCTGGTGTTGCTGTGAGCTGTGGTATAGGTTGCAGACGCGGCTTGGATCCCACATTGCTGTGGCTGTGGCGTAGGCCGGCGGCTACAGCTCTGATTAGACCCCTAGCCTGGGAATCTCCATATGCCGAGGGAAGCAGCCCTAGAAAAGGCAAAAAGACAAAAAAAAAAAATCAACAGCATGGTTTTTTTTGGAGGACTGCTGCGCCCATGGCATATAAAAATTCCCAGACCAAAGATTGAACCTGCACCACAGCAGCAACCCGAGCTACTGCAGTGACAATGCCTGATCATTGACCCGCTGCACCATGAAGGAACGTCAACAACATGGTTTTTTAAAAACCCCTCAAGGATATAGGAGTTTATGTACATCCTGTGCATGATTCTGTATTTATGTACTAGGGGAAATATTGCAGGAACAAAGCAAGTAGGACCACTATTTCAGTTAATAATATTGTCCTCTAAGTATGAGTCAGTGTAATTACACAAGAGAAAACAAGCATAAAAATTCAATAAGTAAGATTATATTTGCAGCTGCTATAATGGTATGGCAGGGAACCCCTAGAGAATCAATGTTAAAAGTAGCAAGATATGAAATTAACATATATAAAATCATATACACAAATGATGATCAGAATATATAAGGAAGACAAAATTCTATTTACAAAACCAACCAAAAGTTATCATTTTTAGTAATAAATGTAAGAGGGAGCTCCCTGGTGGCTCAGCGGTTTAAGGACCTGGTGTCACTGCTGTGGCTTGGGTTTAATCCCTGGTCCAGTCCCCTGCCCCCCCCCTCCCCCGCAAAAGGGAATACTTAAGAAAAACATAACAAAGTTTGATGGGAAAAGAATTGTAAACACTCCACTAGGCTTCAGTGTAGTCCTGTCGAGTAAAAGGACATACTTTGCTTTGAGGTAGGCTATCTGAACAGTATAAAGACATCAGTCTTCCATAAGATAATTTTAAAGTTTCAAGAAAAACAGAAAAAGCACAACACATATATTGAAGTTCCTGTCGTAGCGCAGCACAGTGGAAATGAATCCAACTAGGAACCATGAGGTTTTGGGTTTGATCCCTGGCCTTGCTCAGTGGGTTAAGGATCTGGCATTGCCATGAGCTGTGGTTTAGGTCACAGATTCAGCTCGGATCTGGCGTTGCTGTGGCTCTGGTGTAGGCTGGGGCTACAGCTTTGATTTAACCCCTAGCCTGGGAACCTCCATATGCTGTAGGTGCAACCCTAAAAAGAAAAAAAAAAGTAAAAGATTAATGGACCTAGTAAAAATAACATGGTTTTTTTTTCTGAAATCAGATGAGTTAATTTTTTTTAAATTACAGGGAAAGTAACATGTAGGCTTAGGTAGGAAAAGCATAAAAAAAGTGCAGTGAGCTATGGAGTAGTTCTGTCAGCATTAAAACATGCTTCAGAGTCTATACTGAAATGTGTTGTACTTGCATAAAGGTAGATAAACAACAGGTGAGAGTGAAAGGCATCTAAAGCTTTTACAATGAAACCCTCCATGTGAGTTTTACAAGAAATCATGGATGAATTCCTCTATGACCTGGGTATGGGGAAAGGCTTTCTAACTGTTACTTAATATCAAAAGGCAATAAAATATGGATAAAGTGGAGCTCCCTTGAGGCTCAGAGGGTTAAGGATCTGGCATTGTCTCTACCGTGGCTTTGGTTACAAGCTATGGCTCGAGTTTGATACCTGGTCTAGGAACTTGCACATGCCATGAGCATGGCCAAGAATATATTATACACACACACACACACACACACACACACACACACACACACACACACACACGCCAACCACATAAAAGTTAAAAAGAAAAAAAGTTTCCATGAAACCCTAGAAATAAAAGAGGACAGCTTCTGCTTCTGGTGATAGCCGAGCAAATCCTCACTGAACCAACTCTCCTGCAAATAACCACCATGACTCTAGACAATGTTTATTGTCTAGGCGTTCCTGTCGTGGTGCAGTGGTTAACGAATCCGACTAGGAACCACGAGGTTGCAGGTTTGATCCCTGGCCTCGATCAGCGGGTTAAGGATCTGGTGTTGCCGCAAGTGCGTCCCTAAAAAGACAAAAGTTAAAAAAAAAAAAAAAAATCACTAAACATACAAAGAAACAGGAAAATGTAACCCAAAGTCAGGATAAAAAATAATTAGTGGAGACTAAGTCCAACATAATGTAGATGTTGGAATTAGCAAACAATGATTTTAAAGCAGACTTTAGAACTGTGATCAAGAGAATAAGGAAAAATAGATGAAGAGAAGTAGCAACTATTTAAGGAACCAAATGAAAATTCTAGAAGTGAATAATGCAACATCCAAAATTTAAAAATCTCAACTATATTTCAATAAAGCTTAAAACAAAAATTAAAATAAAAACCCCACAAATTGCCCACAAGTGCATAATAAGATTCTCAACCTGACTAATCATCAGGGAATGTTTAACAATCATATTATTTCTCTAGATTCTATATTAAAATAAAAATACTATTTTCTCTAGATTCTATATTGAAAGTGCTTTTATTTCCAGTGTAATATTTTTAAGTATTTCTTAAAAAAGAACTTGTCATCAATTAATTTATTTAATAAATTATTTCCTAAAATTAAAAAAAAACAAAATTTAAAAATCACTGAATATGGCAGAAAAGTCATTGGACTTGGAAAGCAGTCAATAGAAATTGACCCCTTGAAAAAGAGAAGAAAGATGTTGAGGGAAATAGAGTGGAAAGTACTTGTGAGAAAATATTTTTAAAGTATAAAACAAATAAATGGATTTTCTCACAGATAAAAACTTATAAAAACCAGATAAAACATTTAAAAACAACTATTTTGGAGTTTCTGCCATGGCGCAGCTGAAATGAATCCGACTAGGAACCATAAGGTTGAGGGTTGGATCCCTGGCCTTGCACAGTGGGTTAAGGATCCGGCATTGCCCTGAACTGTGGTGTAGGTCACAAACTTGGCTTGGATCCTGCATTGCTGTGGCTGTGGTGTAGGCCGGTGGCTACAGCTCCGATTCGACCCCTGGCCTGGGAACCTCCATATGCCGAGGGAGCGGCCCTAAAAAGCAAATAAAATAAAATAAAATATAAGCAACTATTTTGAGGAATCGGAAAGCATTCCTGTTAAACATATAGAAATGGAAGGAAAGTCCGCTTGTGCTTGATAAAGTATAACCACAAAGATTTATGGCCTGAAGTTGTGGTAGCAGAAGCTTTTTTTTCCCCCGCTTGGCTTGACCAAAGACATGCAGAAGTTCCTGGGCCAGGGACTGAACCCGCACAACCGCTGTAAGCAGAGCCACAGCCATGACAGTGCTGGATTCTTAACCAGCTGAGCCAGCACTGAACTCCTGCGAATTTCTTCTTAACCTATTTTTGTAGCCACATTGATTTGCTCCTTATTTTCTCATTTTTCTTGCTTGTGTATGTGAAAGCTAATGGTTATCATCTCTTACCCCTTAACTGAACAATTGCATTGCTATTCATATTTTTTTTTTTTTTTTTTTTTTGCCATCTGTCTTTTTAAGGTCACACCCGCAGCATATGGAGGTTCCCAGGCTAGGGGTCTAAACGGAGCTGTAGCTGCCAGCCTACACCACAGCCACAGCAACGCCAGATCCGAGCTGCGTCTGCCACCTTTACCACAGCTCATGGCAACACCGGATACTTGACCCACTGAGTGAGGCCAGGGGTCGAGCCGGCAACCTCATGGTTCCTAGTCAGATTTGTTTTTGCTGCACCACAATGGGAACTCCTGATTCTCTTGGACAATCATACAGCGCTGTTCCGTTATCGGCAAAGAGTAACCATGCTGTATCCTTTCTCTCATTAATTTTTTTTATTTTTTAGGATTTAATATAATCCTGTTTTATTTTATTATAGTAGATTTACAGTCTTCTGCCAATTCCTGCTGCACAGCAAAGTGACCCAGTTGTACACATATATATAATATATATATGTTCTTTTTCTCACATTATCCTCCATCCTGTTCATCATAAGCGACTAGATACGGTTCCCTGTGCTGTACGGCAGGATCTCATTGCTGATCCGCTTCAAATGCAATAGTTTGCATCTACTAACCCCAGACTCCCAGTCTTTCTCCCCTTTAGACCTGGCTGCACCCTTGTTTTCCTCCAGTGCCTGCTCCAAAGCAAGCAGACTGGTCACATTTCACAGCCAGCTTGTATCACAGCCCTCCCCTGGATAAGCTTTGACTGGCTTCATGGATTATTTAGGAAAAAGGACAAAACTCCTTCTCCAGGTCCTACCTTCCTGGCCTTACCCTCCACCCCTCCTCGCCTCACCAGGATGCAGCCATTACGCAGGTGTTCTTTTGATAACGGGTTTTCAAGCGGGTTCCGACATCAGGAACACCCAACATTCTCTTCTCTGCCTGCAGCTTTTCCGCAGTCTGTATACCAGCATGACTCTTAGCCAGTATTTTGGTCTCAGCAAACATCACTCTGAAAGGCCGTCTCTAACCCTTTATTCTAAATTGGGTACTGTTGTGGAGTTCCTCCGTAGTGGAATGGGATCAGCGGTGTCTCTGTAGCACCAGGACGCAGGTTCGATCCCCAGCTGGCACAGTGGGTTAAAGAGTCTGGCATAGGGGCTGCAACTGTGGCTGGAATCTGATCCCTGGCCCCGGAACCCCATATGCTGTGGGGCAGCCAAAAAATTTTTGGGTACCATCAGTTATTTTCTTTTAAAGCAAAAATCCTTTAGCTCTCTCTTTTGAAAACAAATTTAATTAAAATTTTTTTGTTGTTGTTCATGCTAGCAACACGCAGAAGTTCCAGGGCCAGAGATTGAACCTTTGCCACATTAGATACCACAGCAGTGAGAACCGCCGGATCCTTAATGTGATGAGCCACCATGGAACTCCTGACTCAATTTTTAACATAGGTTTTTTTTCCTAGTTTAAATACACACACACACACACACATACACACACGGCTTAAAATAACCCTGGAGGTGAATTTAATACCATCTTTACTAACAAACAAGAATGTTTTCCAAAAATAGTCAATAAGTAGCAAATATCTCCAGAGTTCTGCTTTTTCCATTTTAATGTGCATATCATATACCAGGGACAAAGACAGTCATATATAAGAATAAGCTCTCATGTGGTGTAGGTCACAGATGCGGCTCAGATCCTGTGTTGCTGTGGCTGTGGTGTAGGCCAGCAGCTACAGCTCTGATTCAACCCCTGGGAACCCCATATGCCGCAGGTGCGGCCCTAAAAAAGACAAAACAAAAGAATAAGCCCTTACAACAAAACAAATCACAGTTTTGTGTGAATATCATGAGAGACTCCACATACGAAGGGGAAAGTGTCTCTACAAGTAAAGAAAGCAGCTGGGCCTAAAGAATAAAAGTCGGGAGTTTCCGTCGTGGAGCGGCAGAAACGAATCTGACCAGGAACCATGAGGCTGCAAGTTCAATCCCTGGCCTTGCTCAGTGGGTTAACGGTCCAGCGTTGCCCTGAGCTGTGGTGTGGGTTGCAGACGTGTGACCTATTTCTGTCTTCTTTCTAATGTTTCTCTTTCAGCACAAATTGTAACAGGACCCACTCCCACGTCTGTCCTGAGGAGACTTTTCTGTAGCATAACAGTGTTGGCTCCATACAGAGACCTAAAGATTGCATTGCTGAACTCCTGCAAAAATCCCTCTTGGAGTTCCTTGCTAGTCTAGCGGTTAAGGATTCAGCATCACCACCTCTGGCTCAGGTTCCATCCCTGACCCGGGAACATCTATAAGCCCTGGGTGCATTGAGAAAAAAAAAAATCCCTCTGCCACTGACCTTAGCATGACCCCTCTCATTTCCTGTAACAGTGAGGGTACTGCCGGGGTCACACACTCTAAAACATGACAGACAATGACAGTGGGTTGCAGAGCACATCAGGGCAGGGTTAGTTAGTGTTTCCTTTCGTGTTAACTCTCAGACTGATGACACGTGGGCCTGATGCATCGAATGCCACCAAATCCCAGCCCTGCTCCAGGCTCACCATGCAGGGAAAATGTTCTGAGTATTAACCCCATGCCAGGCGCTGCTCTCAGGGTTTATTTATTTATTTATTTATTTTTAAGTGTTTATGGGTATTTAATAAATAATTTAGTCAATAGGAAAATTAGTAAAATAATACATGAAAGTGAGTAAACACGATCACTGCTTTTTAAGTCTTGGTAATTTTGGTATGTGTACCATTAGTGGTTCTGTGCATCTTAAGCATTTTTTTCTTTTATTTTCCCACTGTACAGCAAGGGGATCAAGTTATCCTTACATGTATACTTTTTTTTCCCCCCACCCTTTGTTCTGTTGCAACATGAGTATCTAGACATAGTTCTCAATGCTACTCAGCAGGATCTCCTTGTAAATCTATTCTAAGTTGTGTCTGATAAGCCCAAGCTCCCGATCCCTCCCACTCCCTCCCTCTCCCATTAGGCAGCCACAAGTCTATTTTCCAAGTCCATGATTTTCTTTTCTGTGGAGATGTTCCTTTGTGCTGGATATTAGATTCCAGTTATAAGTGATATCGTATGGTGTTTGTCTGTCTTTCTGGCTCATTTCACTCAGTATGAGATTCTCTAGTTCCATCCCTGTTGCTGCAAATGGCATTATGTCATTCTTTTTTATGGCTGAGTAGTATTCCATTGTGTATGTATACCATATCTTCCTAATCCAATCATCTGTTGATGGACATTTGGGTTGTATCCATGTCCTGGATATTGTGAATAGTGCTGCAATGAACACGCGGGTGCATGTGTCTCTTTTAAGTTGAAATTTGCCCAAGAGTGGGATTGTGGGGTCATATGGAAGTTCTATGTATAGATTTCTAAGGTATCTCCAAACTGTTCTCCATAGTGGCTGTACCAGTTTACATTCCCACCAACAGTGCAGGAGGGTTCCCTTTTCTCTACCCCCCCTCCAGCACTTGTTATTTGTGGACTTCTTAATGATGGCCATTCTGACTGGTGTGAGGTGGTATCTCATGGTGGTTTTGATTTGCATTTCTCTTATAATCAGCGATGCTGAGCATTTTTTCATGTGTTTGCTGGCCGTCTGTATCTCTTCCTTGGAGAAATGTCTATTCAGGTCTTTTGCCCGTTTTTCCATTGATTGATTGGCTTTTTTGCTGTTGGGTTGTATAAGTTGCTTATATATTCTAGAGATTAAGCCCTTGTCCGTTGCATCATTTGACACTATTTTCTCCTATTCTGTAAGTTGTCTTTTTGTTTTCTTTTTGGTTTCCTTTGCTGTGCAAAAGCTTTTCAGTTTGATTAGGTTCCATGGGTTTATTTTTGCTCTTATTTCTATTGCTTTGGGAGACTGACCTGAGAAAATATTCATGATGTTGATGTCAGAGAGTGTTTTGCCTCAGGGTTTTTAAATACACTAATTAATGAGTTCCTGTCGTGACTCAGTGGTAATGAACCTGACTAGTATCCATGAGGACGCAAGTTCAATTCCTGGCCTTGCTCAGTGGTTAAGGATCCAGCGTTGCTGCGAGCTGTGGTGTAGGTGCAGACGTGGCTTGGATCTGGCGTTGCTATGGCTGTGGTGTAGGCTGGCAGTTGTGGCTTCCATTTGACCCCTAGCCTGGGAACTACCATATGCCGTGCATTCAGCCCTTAAAAAAAAATACTAATTGATTTTAAAAAAATACTAATTCATTTAATCCCCAGATAACCAGATGAACTGAATACAATTCTCTTCTCACTTGGCAGGTGATAACAATGAAAGCCAGAGAGGCAAAATGTCCTGCCCAAAGTCACACAGCTAGTTAATAGCAGCAGTTCAGGTTCCTAGGGATCCTGTCTTTATTCATTTTGTTTTACTACAGATGAAAAGTTTCTGCAATAGGACCCAAGGTGTCTGCTGAATTTATCTTTTCCACTAGGGGCTTGGTGCTTCATGGCTTCTCTTTGTGAAAAAAAGAATAAATTAAACTGACAGCAGGGACCAGGGAAAAGATCTTGAGTATTCTAAATGCCATGGAGGCAAGCATCAGGCAGAAATAAATATGAAAATGGAATTGCGAAGATAAGTCAAGTACTGGTGAATCAGACGCAGTTAGACTTGCCATTTGGAGCCAGGGCAGTGATGTTTGAGAAAGCTCTTGGCTGCAGGAGTGCTGGAAATAAATCCAGTATCTTCCAGGAGACTGGTTTGAAGACCATTAAAAAAAAAAAAAAAAAAAGAGGAAGAATGGCCTTGGAAGAGGCCTATTCATCTAAGGGGGAATTAATCCTTATGAGAGAGATGAGAAATGTAATTAGAAAGGTAGAAATACAGGTAAAGAGTGAAATTAGAACAGAGCTACCAATTTCCGTATTTTTTTCTTTTTTGATCTTTTTGAGATTTCTTGGGCCACTCCAGCGGCATATTGAGGTTCCCAGGCTAGGGGTCCAGTCAGAGCTGTAGCCACAGGTCTACACCAGGGCCACAGCAACTCGGGATCCGAGCCACGTCTGCAACCTACACCACAGCTCACGGCAACGCCGGATCCTTAACCCACTGAGTGAGGCCAGGGATCGAACCCGCAGCTTCATGGTTCCCAGTTGGATTTGTTAACCACTGAGCCACAACGGGAACTTCTCAATTTCTGTATTTCTAACCCACTTCCCAGTAAGTGGCTCACAGGCTGTTCAGGGAAAATACCAGGAGATACAATTTATTGATGACTTTTGCATGGAGGGGTAGGCATACAGGACCTTCATATAAGTTAATATGGAATGTTCAGTGTCAAAGAGTACTTTTTTTTTTTTTTTAATGGCCGCACCCCCTGAGCCACAATGGGAACTCCTCAAAAAAATATTCTTAATCCATTTTACATGGATGGAAAATGAGGCTGAGAGATTTTTTTTTTTACCCTTCTCAAGGTCATTCAGTTCCAGTAAATGGCAGCCTAGGTCTGATCAAATCCAAGGTATGTACTGCCTTATTTTTTTGAGACAAAATTAATTTGTTCCTTAGCCTTGAAAGCAGAGTGGCTTCTCTTTTGTTACTAGATTAAAGGTTATTCGATATGTAATTTTGCCATTTCTTGGGCTGCTCCCGCGGCATATGGAGGCTCCCAGGCTAGGGGATCGAATCGGAGCTATAGCTGCCGGCCTGTGCCAGAGCCACAGCAACGCAGGATCCGAGCTGTGTCTGCGACCTACACCACAGCTCATGGCAACGCCAGATCCCTAACCCACTGAGCAAGGCCAGGGATGGAACCCGAAACCTCATGGTTCCTAGTCGGATTCATTAACCACTGCGCCACAACGGGAACTCCAAGGGAGTCTTTTATTTTTATTTTTTTGTAAGTCAGTTTAGATGATATTTACCTCCCTCCCTAGGCTAAATGATGAAGTCAATGTTCTTACATTAACTTTCACCTTCTTTCCCCATTTCTATCCCAGTTTTTTTAGTTTTCTTCTTCCTTCCTTCCTTTGGTGGCACCTTTGGCATGTGGAAATTCCTGGGCCAAGAATCAAACCCCCTGTCACAGCTGCAGCAGCACTGGATCCTTAACCCGCTGCGTGCACCACACAGGAACTTCCTTATTTTATCATTTCTGTTGTCAGTTTTTAGCACTTACATTATGTTCTGTAACTGAAACTTCCACAAACTTTTTTTTTTTTTTTTTTTGCTATTTCTTGGGCCGCTCCTGCGGCATATGGAGTTTCCCAGGCTAGGGGTCTAATCGGAGCTGTAGCTGCCGGCCTACGCCAGAGCCACAGCAACTCGGGATCCGAGCCGCGTCTGCAACCTACACCACAGCTCACGGCAACGCCTTGATCATTAACCCACTGAGCAAGGGCAGGGACTGAACCCGAAACCTCATGGTTCCTAGTCGGATTCGTTAACCACTGCGCCGCAACGGGAATTCCTCCACAAACTTCTAAAGGGTGGTATCCATGGTTAAGGACTCGATGCTTATTCTGTTCTTTTGCCATTGTTTATCTGTTTGTTTCTTATGGGCGCAATTCCTGTTTTAGTAATTTAACAAGTTCATGCATGTTCAACAATTTCTGTCTTCATCTTGATACTTAAAAGACTTTTTTTTGGAGTTCCCATCGTGGCTCAGTGGTTAACGAATCCGACTAGGAACCATGAGGTTGCGGGTTCGGTCCCTGCCCTTGCTCAGTGGGTTAACGATCCGGCGTTACCGTGAGCTGTGGTGTAGGTTGCAGACGCGGCTCGGATCCCGAGTTGCTGTGGCTCTGGCATAGGCTGGCAGCTACAGCTCCGATTGGACCCCTAACCTGGGAACCTCCATATGCTGCGGGAGCGGCCCAAGAAATAGCAAAATGACAAAAAAAAAAAAAAAAGACTTTTTTTTGGAGGCAAACAGATATCTTTGTGATACTGATTCTTTCCATTTAATGGCCAATGTAGGAGTTCCCTGGTGGCTCAGTGGGTTAAGGACCTGGTGTTGTCACTGCTGTGGCTCAGGTCGATGCTGTGGCATGGGTTTGATCCCTGGCCCAGGGACTTCTGTATGCCATAGGTGGGGCCAAAAAAAAAAAAAAAAAGCCAATCTACCTCTTCCTTTATTTTAAAGGAAAAACACCTTTAAGATAGGTCATCTTAAAGATCTTTCAGTACAGTTGGTATAAATCTTTCAAAGTCTGTCATAATTTTTATTGTGAACAGAGAACTTTTCAAAAGTCTCCTGATGATTGCTGGTGCCTAGCACTCCACTGAAGTTGCATGTGGACCAAGTATCCAGAGAACTCTACTGGACCCTTTTTTTCTTTCAAATTGAAGTATAATTGATTTATGATGTTAATTTCTGCTGCACAGCAAAGTGATTCAGTTATACATAATATACATACATTCTTTTTCATTATGGTTTATCCCAGCATATTGAATATAGTTCCCTGTGCTATCCAGTGGTCTGTCTTTTTGTTTGTTTGTGTTTGTTTTTTTTGTCTTTTTGCCTTTTCTAGGGCCGCACCCGCAGCACATGGAGGTCCCAGGCTAGGGGTCTAATTGGAATTGTAGCCGCCGGCCTATGCCAGAGCCACAGCAACATGGGATCCAAGCCGCATCTGCGACCTACACCACAGCTCACGGCAACGCCAGATCCTAACCAGTGGCCTGTCTTATTATTCTATGTGGTTTCCCATGGGCTCTTGTCTTTCCACGTAGGCAGTCACATCATCTGCAAATAAGGACAATTTTGTTTGTTTCCAAATTTTAAACCCTTTAGTGGTACTTACTGTCATACTGTGTTAGGACCACCAGCAGGTATTTAGCAGAAATGGAGGCAGCAGACTTGTGTACGTCATTAGCAAACAACTAGGGGACATCTTCAAAGTTTCATCATTAACTGTGATATTAGTTATAAAGTTTTGGTAGCTAAACCCTATTTAGTTAAAGAAGATATTAAAAAAATTTCACATGGGGAGTTCCCGTTGTGGCTCAGTGGGTTAAGAACCCAACTAATATCCATGAGGATGTGGGTTCGATCCCTGGCCTTGTTCAGTGGGCTAAGAGTTAACTGTTTTTTGGTTTTTTTTTGTCTTTTTGCCGTTTCTTGGGCCGCTCCCGCGGCATATGGAGGTTCCCAGGCTAGGGGTCTAATCGGAGCCGTAGCTGCCAGCCTATACCACAGCCACAGCAACGCAGGATCTGAGCCGCGTCTGCGACCCACAGTACAGCTCACGGCAATGCCGGATCGTTAACCCACTGAGCAAGGGCAGGGATCGAACCCGCAACCTCGTGGTTCCTAGTCGGATTCGTTAACCACTGCGCCACGATGGGAACTCCCAAGAGTTAACTGTTGACACAAGCTGTGGTGTAGGTCGCAGGCACGGCTTGGATCCTGAGTTGCTGCAGCTCGCATTGGACCCCTATGAACTCACATGCCACAGGGTTGGCCCTAAAAAAAGCAAAAAAAAAAAGAAAGAAAAATCCCATGTGGCACAGCAGGTTAAGGATTTGTTGCCATAGCTGTGGGTGCAGGCTGCAGCTGTGATTCCCAGGCCCAGGTGACTTTCATAGGTTGCAAGCAAAGCCAAATAAAAAAAGAGAGAGAGAGATATTTACATCTGTTTTGCTAAGCAGGTTTTTTTCATAAGTAACTTGTTTTTAACCTTCATTTTTAGTGCCAGGATCCTTGCAATGTCATTCTTTTAAAATATACTTTATTGATGTAAAAATTCACAAAATACAGGGAGTTCCCATCATGGCTCAGCAGTAACGGACCGACTACTATCCATAAGGATGCGGGTTCGATCCCTGGCCTCCCTCAGTGCGTTAAGGATCCAGCATTGCTGTGAGCTGTGGCATAGGCTGACAGCTGCAGTTCTGATTTGACCCCTAGCCTGGGGACTTCAATATGCTGTGGGTATATCCCTAAAAAGACAAAAAAAAAAAAAAAGAGTGGAATCCCTGGTTCATGTGGCAATTCTGTAAGTTTAACTTTTTAGAGGGACCACCAATTTTTTTCCATTGCAGTGGAACCATCTTACATTCCAAAAATGTTCAAGAGTTCCAATTTCTGCAGTATTACTCTTAATATTGTGAAATCCCAGGATTTTAGGAAATGCTAAGATTAGAGGAAATGTTTGTCATGCCCAAGGACATGTTATAATGATTACAAAGTTCCTGCTTGACACAGAACTATGAACATTTGCATGTGAACTAACCACATGTAACCCCATCTTTTGCTCTTCTTCATCTCATGTGCTGCTTGTTTTTTAGTATTTTATGGAGATATTTTCATCATCTTTAGACATTTCAAAAATAAGGCTCTAGAAAAATGTAAGCTTTACAGTTGTAAATGTAGCATCACAGTTGGCAGAATTATTACAAAAGACAGTAAAAATAAGGACCAAAGATGTGGTGTCATTCTTTAGACTTCTTCTTAATGAGTCAGTTACACATTAGAATTTTTTAAAATGATTTTTATTTTTTCCATTCTAGTTGGTTTACAGTGCTCAGTCAATTTTCTACTGCACAGCAAAGTGACCTAGTCACACATACATATATACGTTCTTTTTTTTTTGTCTTTTGTCTTTTGTCTTTTTTAGGGCTGCACCCATGGCATATGGAGGTTCCCAGGCTAGGGATCTAATCGGAGCTACAGCTGCCGGCCTACACCACAGCCATAGCAATGAAGGATCTGAGCCTCACCTGCGACCTACACCACAGCTCACAGCAATGCTGGATCCTCAACCCACTGATTGAGGCCAGGGATCGAACCTGAAACCTCATGGTTCCTAGTCAGATTCGTTTCTACTGCGCCACAACGGGAACTCCCCCATGTATACATTGTTTTTCTCACAGTATAATGCTCCATCATAAGTGACTACATACATTTCCCAGTGCTATACAGCAGGATCTCATTGCTTATCCATTGCAAAGGCAATAGTTTGCATCTGTTAACCCCAAACTCCCATCCCACACCCTCCTGCTCCCCCTTGGTAACCACAAGTCTGTTCTCCAAGTCCATGAGTTTCTTTTCTGTGGAAAGGTTTATTTGTGCCATCCATTAGGTTTCAGATATAAGTGATATCATATGGTATTTGTCTTTCTCTTTCTGACTTACACCACTTAGTATGAGAGTCTCTATTTCCATTCACGTTGCTGCAAATGGCATTATTTTGTTCTTTTTTAATGGCTGAGTAGTAGTCCATTGTGTATATGGACCACATCTTCCTAATCCATTCATCTGTCGATGGACATTTAGGTTGTTTCCATGTCTTGGCTATCGTGAATAGTGGTGCAGTGCACTTAGGGGCGCATGTATCTTTTTCAAGAAAAGTTTTGTCTGGATATATGCCCAAGAGTGGGATTGCTGGGTCATATGACAGTTCTATACTTAGTTTTCTGAGGTACCTCCAAACTGTTTTCCATAGCGGTTGTACCAATTTACATTCCCACCAACAGTGCAGGAGGGTTCCCTTTTCTCCACACCCTCCAGCATTTTTTTTTTTAACTTGTTAATGATGGCCATTCTGACTGGTGTGAGGTGGTACCTCACAGTAGTTTTGACTTGCATTTTTCCAATAATCAGTGATATTGAGCATTTTCTCATGTGCCTGTTGGCCATCTGTTTGTCTTCTTTGGAGAAATGTCTATTCAGGTCTTTTGCCCATTTTTTAGTTGGGTTGTTGGGTTTTTTTTGCTGTTGAGTTGTATAAATTGTTCGTATATTTTAGAGATTAAGCCCTTGTCGGTTTCATCATTTGAAACTATTTTCTTCCCATTCTGTAGGTTGTCTTTTTTTTTATTGTTTCCTTTGCTGTGCAAAAGCTTGTTAGTTTGATGAGGACCATTGACATGTAGAAGAATTTTGATAAGGGAATAGAACATTTCTATCAGATTATATTACTCAATATTCCGTGCCTATGCTTAGAATTGATTAAACCCTAAAAATTACATTCCTTCATGTAATTTCAAAAATAAAAAATAAAATTAAATACATAAAGTCCATATTATGTGGTATAGTTCACACCATAACCCCTACAAACCTTGGTTGATATTCAACTGATCTTATGTTCTGATTTTTTAATATATTCAAAGAGCATTATATTTATAGTGAAAATGTCCAATATTTGTAGTAGAATATTCCCTGGAAACCTGTCTAAAACAATTTTGTTAAACCCTTATAATATTTTAAAAGTTATTTATTTATGTTTTCTGCTGTACAGCATGGGGACCAAGTTACATATACATGTATACATACTTTTTCTTCCCATTGTTGTGTTGCAATGTAAGTATCTAGACCTAAGTTCTCATTGCTACACAGCAGGATCTCATTGTAAATCCATTCCAAGAGCAATAGTTTGCTTCCGTTAACCCCAAGCTCCCGATCCCTCCCGCTCCCTTCCTCTTCCCCTTGGGCAGGCACAAGCCTGTTCTCCAAGTCTGTGATTTTCTTTTCTGTGGAAAAGTTCATTTGTGCTGTATGTTAGATTCCAGATATAAGTGATATCATATGGGATTTGTCTTTCTCTTTCTGACTTACTTCACTCAGTATGAGAGTCTCTAGTTCCATCCATGTTGCTGCAAATGGCATTGTTTTGTTCTTTTTTATGGCTGAGTAGTATTCCATTGTGTATATATACACCACATCTTCCTAATCCAGTCATCTCTCAATGGACATTTGGGTTGTTTCCAGCTCTTTATTTTACTGTGAATAGAGCTGCAATGAACATGAGGGTGCATGTGTCTTTTTTAAGGAAAGTTTTGTCTGGATATATGCCCAAGAGTGGGACTGCTGGATGATATGGTAGTTCCATGTATAGATTTCTGAGGTACCTCCATACTGTACTCCGTAGTGGCTGTACCAGCTTACATTCCCACCAACAGTGCAGAAGGGCTCCCTTTTCTCCACACCTGCTCCAGCACTTGTTATTTGTGGACTTCTTAATGATGGCCATTCTGACTGGTGTGAGGTGGTATGTTGTGGTAGTTTTGATTTGCATTTCTCTAATAATCAGGGATGTCAAGCATTTTCTCATGTGCTTGTTGGCCGTCTGTATCTCTTCCTTGGACAAATGTCTATTCAGGTCTTTTGCCCATTTTTCTTTTTTTTTTGTGGCTTCTTTTATTCTTTCTTTCTTTTTAATTAATTAATTTATTTTTTATTACTCAAATGAATTTATCACATCTGTAGTTGTATAATTATCATCACAATCCAATTTCACAGGATTTCCATCCCATAACCCAAGCACATCCCCCCACCCCCCAAACTATCTCCTCTGGAGACCATAAGGTTTTCAATGTCTGTGAGTCAGCATTTGTTCTGCAAAGAAGTTCAGTCATTGGCAAGCATAATGTCCTCACAAGTATCTTCTAAACTTTGGAGTTGTTTCTTTTTACTTCTACTTCTTCTTTCAGCTCTGTGATTCTACTTGTATTCTGTGCAAATTTGTTTATCTTTTGTTGATCTTTAAAAGTAATATCGACAACTTCCACAGCCGCCTTCTGCATTGTGGCCGCCACCCTGGGACTCCAGATTTCTATTTGGAAGAGTTTATGGTGCTTAATGATATCCAGTCGTACACAGAAGGCATTTTCAGTGACTTAAAATCACAGTATTTCTGTAACATATGAGTTTACTGGAATAAACGAGAGATATGACTCCTTAAGGATTCCATACCTTCATAGAATCTAGAAAAAAAAATAGAAGCTCTGATTCAACCTCCATGTGCTGCGGGTACGGTCCTAAAAAGCAAAAAAAAAAAAAGGCTTTCCACATGCCCTGTTTTAAAAAGACTTACTATACGAATTCGTGGATGATCAGTGAGCTCTGACATCCAGATGAAGGATGTGCTACACCCACTACGTTAACTGGGCTTCCCTCCTCCTGTGTGGGCTTGTCAGTGTAAGGGAGCTCTGTATCAACGGGGAAGACTTTACCTCGTTCATCACATTTACAGAATCTCTCTCCTAGACGAGATGTTTTGACTTTCTAGAGAATGCTATCATTATCACCACATCCCTGAACTTCTATTTTTAATGTATAATGAGATGTAGCTTTCCTTAGCTTTCCCGCATTCACTGCCACCGGTGGGTCCCTCTCCTGAATGAATACCCTCACATATAACAAATGTTACTTGAAAAAGAATAATTACCCCCTTTCCCTGCATCCACAGGTTGCCACCTCCTAAATGCATAGCCTGTAATGTTCAGATAAAGTCTTTTTTCTTTTCTTTCTTCCTTCCTCCCCTCCTCTTTTGCTTTTAAGGCCATACCAGTGGCACATGGAGGTTCCCAGGCTAGGGGTGGAATTGGAGCTACAGCTGCCGGCCCACACCACAGCCACAGCAGTGCGGGATCCAAGCCACCTCTGTGATCTACACCACAGCTCACGGCAAACCAGATCCCCAATCCACTGATGGAGACCAGGGATCAAACCGGCATCCTCATGGATACTAGTCAGATTCATTTTTGCTGCGCCACAATGGGAACTCCCAGATAAAGTCTTTTGACAATTGCTGCATATATATATATATATATATATATATTTTTGTCTTTTTGCCATTTCTTGGGCCGCTCACATGGCATATGGAGATTCCCAGGCTAGGGGTCTAATCAGAGCTGTAGCCACTGGCCTACGCCAGAGCCACAGCAACGCAGGATCCGAGCTGTGTCTGTGAACTACACCGCAGCTCACGGCAGCACCAGATCCTTAACCCACTGAGCAAGGCCAGGGATCGAACCCGAAACCTCATGGTTCCTAGTCGGATTCGTTAACTACTGAGCCACAACGGGAACTGCTATGTTTCTTTTTTGTTGAGACCCCAAAGGTATAACGAGGGGATGTCTTCAGATGGAAGATGTACAACTTTCATTCTACATATAAGATTTCTTTCCTCTAGGAGTTCCAGAAGGGTCTATATCATCAGCCTTCATGGCATTTCTCTCCTGTGTGAGTTCTCTGAGTAGGTTAGATCAATCAAAAGAGCTTTCTCACGTTCTCACTGTCATTGCGTGGCAGATTTTCCTCTCTGCCGAGTTTGCTTATGATTAACAAGAGCGGCCTTCCGAAAGAAGGCTTTGTGACACTCATTGCATCCGTAGGGCCTCTCCCCCGTGGGAGTCCTCCGGTGACCAGCGAGAGCTGACAGCGAAGCAAGTGCTTTCTTACGGCTGTAGCGTGCATGTGGTTTCTCTTCTGCATGAATTCTCTGATGTACAGTGAGATAGGATTTAGCTGTGAAGCCTTTACCATATTGCATTTGAACAGCCTCTCACCTCTCTGGGTCCTCTGATGAATAATGCGATTTGACTTACAGGACAGAACCTTCCCACACTCACCGCATCCATACGATTTCCCTCTGGCGTGACAACTTTGCAGATGGTTTGTGAGACCTGACTTCGGGATGAAAGTGTGTTGACATTCATGACATCCCCAAGGCCTCTCTCCTGTGTGAACTTGCTGGTGAATCACAAGGTGTGCCTTCGTGGAGAAGGCTCTCTCACAATCCGAGCAGCCATACGGTCTCTCTCCTGTGTGAATTCTCTCCTGTACAATGAGATGGGCCTTGGATGTGAAGGCTTTATCACCAGCACTGCATGTGAAGGGCTTCTCACCTGTGCGGGGGCTTCTCTGATGTACGAGGAGAGTTGACTTACAGGACAGAACCATCCCACATTCACTGCATTGGTGGGATTTCCCTGCTGCATGATGAGTTTTCTTACGACTCCTGAGATCTGACTTCTGGATAAAGGCTTGCGGACACTCATTGCATCCATATGGTCTGTCTCCTGTGTGAGTTCGCTGGTGAATCAGGAGCTGGGCCTTTTTTGAGAAGGCTTTCTCACAGTCTGAGCATTTGTAAGGCTTCTCTCCTGTGTGAGTTCTCTGATGCACAGTGAGATGTGTCCTAACCCTGAGGCTTTATCACATACCCTGCATCTGAAAGGTCTCTCTCCTGAGTGAGTCGGTTGATATAAAGTGAGTTTCGACTTCCAGGGAAAAGCTTTCCCACATTTGCTGCATCCATAGGATTTCCCTTCTCTGCAATGGGTTTTCTGATGATACGTGAAAGCTGACTTTGTAACAAAGGCTTTCTGGCATTGATGGCATCCAAGTGGTTTCTCTCCCGTGTGAGTTTGCTGATGAGTAATTAGCTTTAACTTCATGGGAAAGGTTTTCTTGCAATCACAGCACTCATGGGCTTTCTTTCCCGTGTGAGTTCTCCGAGGCATGGTCACGAGTGGTTTACAAGAACTTGCTGCACCGTCATTGCTTCCGTATGGTTTCTTGCCTAAAGAAGCTGCATGAGTCATAATTAGCAAGCTCTGACTTCCAGATTAAAGCCAGAGTCCCCACGACAGAAAGAGAAAGATGACAAGGGGAGGTCTAGAAAAGGGTCTTCAGTTTCATGTACTATAAAAATATTAGTAAGACAATCAGTAAAATTTGAGTAAGCTCTGTAGACTGGATAATAGTTCCGTATCGATATCAATATTCTGATGTTGATAACGTACTGCATTTGTTTGAAAAATGACCTTGTTTCTAGAGAATACACACTTAAGTATTTAGGGGTTAAGAGTTCAGGAAAACAGTATGTATTGGCGTGTGTGTGTGTGTGTAATGGCAGATAGACTATGATAAAGAAAATGTGGTGAAATATTACTGAAAAGGCCAGTAGAAGGAAAATCCCCCTTGTCCGGACTCGGAAGAGGCGACACCCCAAATCACATCACGAGAAGCGGTCTTGATGCAAACAGCAAGAAGATTTTTATTCCAAGTGCGCTGGGGCCCAAAGTCGTACGCCACGCAGGGGTGGAGGACTGCGGCCCCGAGTGCGGAATCGGGACAGCTTTTATGGGGTTCACAACAAAGCCCGCGCTTCGCAAACCAATCATTTTAAAACATCGAGAGCCCGCGCTCCATGGGCCAATCATTTTAAAACATCGAGAGCCCGCGCTCCGTGGGCCAATCATTTTAAAACATCGAGAGCCCGCGCTCCGTGGGCCAATCATTTTAAAACATCTCCGGAGGTCCGCATTTGCGCGGGGTCCTGGGCAGAGTGACAGATTGCAGTTGAGATAGGTCACCAGGGCTTTCAATGTGTTAATCATTTCTTCTGTGGCGCCAGCAGTCTTACAGAATCCACATAAGCGATTAGTCAGCTCATTTCCTGTTATCTTACTTAGGCCAGGATCACGCATTCAAGGGCCTATTTTACGTCCTTTCACCTAGTTTCATACAGAGAGCAGGCCCTGGAACAGCAAGAAGTGTGACCTTCTACCTATTTATTGGCAGGGAGCAGGGTCTGGAATTCGGGGGCATCTAGGGTTTTTTAGGAAGCTGGAGTTAGGGCTCTTTACTACCTTCTTGGGGTCTTGGAGGGTTAGGCTGCATTTTCATCCTTTCATTACCACTTAAGGAAATCTGCAAAACAATGTACATGAAATTTGTGTACAACTTTGGGATTTCACACTAAGTCTAAACTATTTAGAAATAAATATTTTCAAAAGGAAAAAAAAATCTGAAAATAAAGGAGGACATTTACATGATGCTACATAGGAGCATTACCCATAATTGCCATTTTATACTCACACAGCGGCATCCTGCATAATACGCTGGTATTCTTGATCTAGAGAGCGGTTACACAGTGGGCCGAATGTGAAAATTACCTCAGCTGTATCCTTACGTGTGTATACTTTTCTGTGTTATCCTTCAAATGGTTTTACCCAAAGAAGTAAACAAAAATGTAGGCAGGAGTCAGGAACCGCTCACATGTAAGAGGATCTTGGGAGGAACGTGGATGTTATCCTGATAATAATGGGATGCATTCAAGGTAATAGTAGGAGAGAGATGACGTGTCCTAATTTTCACTCTAAAAATGTCAGTTTTGTGTATCAGTTATCACACTGACAAAGTCTTTTTTATTACTCAATGAATTTACTACATTTGTAGTTGTACAGTGATCATCACAATCCAATTTTATAGGATTTCCATCCCACAACCCCAGCACATCCCCCCACCCCCCAAACTGTCTCCTTTGGAGACCATGTGTTTTTCAATGTCTGTGAGTCAGCATCTGTTCTGCAAAGAAGTTCATTGTGTCCTTTTTTCAGATTCCACATGTCAGTGAAAGCATTTGATGTTGGTGTCTCATTGTATGGCTGACTTCACTTAGTATGATAATTTCTAGGTCCATCCATGTTGCTAAAAATCCTGGTATTTTGTTCCTTTTAATGGCTGAGTAATGTTCCATTGTGTATATGTACCACATCTTCTTGATCCACTCCTCTGTCCAAAGTCTTAAATATTGTGACATAAATACTATTTTTATTTATTTATTTTTATTTTTTGTCTTTTCAGGGCTGCACCAGCGGCATATGGAAGTTCCAAGGCTAGGGGTTGAATAGGAGCTATAGCTGCCGGCCTACAGCCACAGCAATGCAAGATCTGTGCCGTGTCTGCGACCTACACCACAGCTCACGGTAACCCCAGATCCTTAACCCACTGAGTGAGGCCGGGGATCAAACCCGCATCCTCATGGATACTAGTCCGTTTTGTTTCTGCTGAGCCATGATGGGGAACTCCCAGTGCTATTTTTAAGCCTGTGGATTGTAGTTGTGAAAATTTGTAGTGGTCTGTTTTGTCATATAGCATTTTTCATATAGATCTTTCCTTCTACCTTCCCCGGATGCAGAAGATTGTCCTTTCTATATGGTGGTTTATCTTCTATACCCCATCTTTCCCACCCAGTTAACTGTCAAAACCTTACATCTTTAGAAATCCAGATGTTTCTGAAGCTTATTTTTATGTTCATGACCTCTGGGGGGTTAGGAGCTGGAAACACTGACTTTCCCTACTTACTTTTTACAAATAAATAAAAATAGTAAAATAAAAAAAATCATCTAGCTGTTATGTGGTGACCAGAGAGAAGGTTAAAGAAGTGAGATTATTTTCAAGAAAACTATAATAATTTTGGCAAAAAATAATGGACATTGAAGCATGAGTGAAAACAATAGTTACAGAAAAGAGCGGAGGCTGTTGGGATATAGTGAGAGTAAGACTAGTCTTGCTAATGGGTTGAATTTGTGGCATGAGTGAAAAGAGGGACCAAAATTGACGTGAAGTTTGGCTATTACATCTTCAAGTGCAGAAACAAAATGTCCAGGTGACTCTATGAGGATAAGGGAAGCTTTGGCCTGTAGATAGAAATTTGGGGGTCATCAGCATATCACAGATATCGTTGGAGTTCCCGTCGTGACTCAGTGGTTTAGGAACCTGACTAGTATTCATGAGGGTTTGATCCCTGGCCTGAGCCTCAGTGGGTTAAGGATTTGGTGTTGCTGTGGCTGTGGTGTAGGCTGGCAGCTGTAGCTCCAAATCGACCCCTAGCCTGGGAACCTCCATATGCTGTGGGTGCAGCCCTAAAAAGACAGAAGACAATAAATAAATAAATAGTATTGTTAAGGTCATGAAATTTAATGAAATCATACTGGGAGCAAATGATGGAAACAGGCAAGGATGAAGCTTCACACTTTGCAGCTCTGAAGACTTTAGAAGATGCCCAGAGAATGGAGAAAGTCCATCCATCAGGCACAAACAATGACTACAAATGAAAGATGCCAGCTTATGTCTTGAACAGATATTTGGGGAAGCAGGTTAGAATGAAGGATTCTTAGCTTCTCACTTAAAAGATGAGTATAGGGGTTCCTGTTGTGGCTCAGCAGTAATGAACTCAACCAGCGTCCATGAGGGTGTGGGTTAGAGTATGTGGAATACAGGTGGCCAAACCCAACTCACTGCCTATTTTTGTAAATTAAGTTTAATAGGACATAGCCGCTTGTTGACATGTCTAAGGATGCTTTCATTTTCACTACAGAAGGTCATGGACCAGTTGTGATAGAGACGGTATTCCTTGCAAAAGTGAAAATATTTACCATCTGGCCCCTTATTGCTGTAGAAAAAACAAATCACACTGTAAGGTGGGTTTATGTCAGTTAAAAAAAAAACCTAAAAGGTAGGATAACAATAGCTTAAAGGACAGGGAGTGGACCTTAATAGAATTATACTGCCATAAGGTTATCAAATTTTTTGAAATCTATGGCGTTTCCATCATGGCTCAGCAGAAATGGATCTGACTAGCATCCATGAGGACACAGGTTCGATTCCTGGCCTCGTTCAGTGGGTTAAGGATCCAGCACTGCTGTGAGTTGTGGGGTCGGCCATCGGCTACAGCTGTGATTCAACCCCTAGCCTGGGAACCTCCATATGCCATGAGGGCAGCCCTAAAAAGCAAAAAAAAAAAAAAAAAAAAAAAAGAAAGAAAGAGTTCCACTGGTGAGGTGGGGTTAAGAATCCCACTACAGCAGCTTGAGTTGCTGTGGAGGTGTGCATTCGGTCCCCAGCCTGGTGCAGTGGGTCAAAGGATCGGTTGTTGCCACAGCTGTGGCTTGGATTCAATTCCTGGCCTGGAAACGCTCATATGCCATGGGTGCAGCCATTGGAAAAAAAAAAAGTACAAGTAGGAAGGGTAAGGTGTCAGATGTGAAATGAGTAGTGCAAATGGCACAATGTCAATTCTAAGTCAACCCTAATAAAGACACCATATTATCAGACCCATAGCAACCACTAAAATAATCATAAAATCAATAATAATAAAAAGGGACACTATTCAACCCAGTACTCTCTGCCTTCTGGCATCGAAATTCACAGCCACTCTGTACAAAATAGACCTTTCCCTTTGGATTGAGAATAAGACAAAGATGCCTACTCATACACTCTACATCACACGAGTGGATCTCCAGTGCAATAAGACATGAAAAATAAGCCTAATTATCAGAAAAGAAGTAAATATTGTTATTTGCAGATAATGTAATTGTGTATAAAGAAAACCCAAGAAAGCCTACAGAAAATTACAGGCATAACTCCCTATCTCACTCCATATACTTAAGTGCCAGGAAATAATCATTTCCTTTGAGGCACTAGTCTAATTTCTCCTTATAATCAACACCTATCAATAACTTTTTTTTTCCGTCTTTTCAGGGCCGCACCCGTGGCATATGGAGTTTCCCAGGCTAGGGGTCGAATTGGAGCTGTAGCTGCTGTCCTACACCACAGCTCATGGCAACACCAGATCCTTAACCCACTGAGTGAGGTCAGGGATCAAAACAAACCTGCGTCCTCAGAGATGCCAATCGGGTTCGCTAACTGCTGAGCCACAATGGGAACTCCCTGTCAATATCTTCTAGTGTTTCTCATGCTATTATTTGTATGAGGTGGGATTCTAAAAATGCCCCTCAAGATTCCTGCCCCTTAATTGTTCAAACGTGAATTTTGGGATCGCTGTGAAGGGAGTTTGGAGATGCAATTAAGGTAACCGCCCTTAATTGTTCAAACGTGAATTTTGGGATCGCTGTGAAGGGAGTTTGGAGATGCAATTAAGGTAACCGATAACCCGACCAAAAGATAGATTAAACCTGAATTATCTGAGTGGATGCAACGTAATCACACAAGCAGTTTAAACAGAAGAGGAAGGCAGAGACAGGCATTAGCAGGAAGGGAAGCTGAAGAGATCTGGATCATGAGAGGAGCTCAGTCATTGCGGGAGGGGACCACGTAGAAAGCATCAGAAGGTAAGTAGGCGGCCTGTAGGAGAGAAGATCGAGCCCCAGCTGACTGGCAGCAAAGAAACAGGGGTCTCAGTCTTACAGTCCAGTAGGTTCTACCAGCAACCTGCATAAGCTTGGAGACGAATCCTTCCCAGAGCCCCCCGGGCCCACACTTTGATTTCAGTCTTATGAAAAACTGAGCAGAGACACCAGGCAAGCTCCCCCAGACTTCTGACATAAGGGACTGTGAAATAATAAATTCGCAGTGTCTGAAGCTGCTAAAAGTTGGCGAGAACTGTTCTGGCACAAATGGAAAACTGACACATTATTGGTACCAAAAACATAAAAAACAACTTGTAATTCAATGTAAGTATATCATGAATATGAAAGATATTTATCCACCAGTATTCCTTTATTTGAACTCTATGGCCTAAAATTCCCCATTCTACCTTTGTCTTAATCTCAATTTTATGGTTTAATGTTTCTCAATTTCTGAATTTAGAAATGTGCATGTTTCCATTTAATGGTTATTTTTATAAGCCTCCCCAAATCCAGGAGGATGAAAGGCAAAATAGAGAAACAGAAAAACTCACCAGGGCCTTGGTCAGTTTCTTCTGTTTTTAGGAAAAGGCCAGTGTTTTTGGGTCTGGTCTAGTCTGTTGTCTTTTCTGATTGTGAACATCTGACAAAAGATCTCTGATCAGGGGAATGAAGACATTTCTGAAAGGGATCTAGCTTTTAGGATTTTGACAATTGGGAGTTCCCGTTGTGGCTCACTGGTTAACGAATCTGACTAGGAACCGTGAGGTTACAGGTTTGATCCCTGGCCTTGCTCAGTGGGTTAAGGATCTGGCGTTGCTGTGAGCTGTGGTGTAGGTCGCAGATGCGGCTGGGATCTGGCGTTGCTGTGGCTCTGATGTAGGCCAGCATCTACAGCTCTGATTCGACCCCTAGCCTGGGAACCTCCATATGCTGCGGGTGCGACCCCCAGAAAAAGACAAAAAAAAAAAGAATTTTGATTGCCCAACTACTCTCCTTTTGATGAAGGACAAATTCTTTTTTTCTTTTTTTTTTTTTAATGACTACACCTGCAGCATATGAAAGTTCCCAGGCTAGGGGTTGAATCAGAGCTGCAGCTTCTGGTCTACACCACAGCCACAGCAACTCAGGATACTTAACCCATTGTGCAAGGCCAGGGATTGAACCTGCATCCTCGTGGACACTATGTCAGCTTCTTAACCCACTGAACCACAGTGGGAACTCCGATGAAGGACAAATTCTTAAAGAACAATGCTGGGATTGACAAAAGGAGCCCTCAGAGATCGGGCTAAATAGCCCATTTACAATCTAGGGATTTCTAGTTCTCCACCCCTGGCCCCTAAACAGAGATACAAACACAGAGAAACCTGGAGTAACTGCTCCCTTGAACAAGATCAGTACCGGGCAACTTGTGATCGAGTGGCTGACTCTGGATTTCTCTAGGGTCTCACAGGTTCTAGAATCTAGAAGCCTACATTCTAGACGAAATCAAGACCGAGGGGGTGAAATATGTTAATCTGAACTCCAAGGTTGTAGATTCTGAAGTGTTCGAATCAGATTTCTTTTTGCCTAAATCACCTTCCCATTCATAACAATACTACTACTTAAAAGTTGCTCACTTGGTTCCCAAGGCACTGCATGGCAGCCATTGTTCTAGAAGTTTTCTGTTCCTGGTGACAGAGCTGGTAAGAAACGGGCCAGGCCAGGCCAGGCCAGCCCATAAGACACTCTCAAATTCTCCTCTCAGGCCCCCAACACAGGATTCACTGCATCCCCCTCAGGAGAAATTATGGCAAAGATGTCCCACAAAACAAACGAGTTTCCTGGAGCCATTTGCCTTCCAGGCCACACAGAGGACAGACCCACCACGATCCTACCCAGCCAGAACTTCGTGTCCCTGAAACCACTGCGGCACCGTAACAGCCAAGACACACCAGCCTCTAACTAGGAAGACAATGCACCCTGGACTGTGCCTCTTAGAGCAGCAGCCCAGCAAAGGAGCCTGTTCCCAGGAAAAGAGGGACAGTCAAAGGCTGAATCACACTCCCCAAATTCAGCTGGGCTTGGTTCTCCTGTTCATGGGTCCTGGTCCTCACTGAGGGCAGAAGCCTCTTTCCGGCTCCTTTCTGGGAGGCTGATCCTCTTGGGGACAGGGGCTCAAGCACCTAGACTGGGCCTCATCTGCCCCTTGCCTCATGTGGTTATAATGAGTATAATCCACTTGACAGGATTCTTGCGCATACAGAATATTTATAATAGAATTAACAAAATGATATTAAAACAGCTATCACCTGTGTCATTCCTAGGTCTTCATTTATTTTTTGTTTATTTTTACTTTCTCCCCTTTTTATTTATTTTTTAATTCTTTTGGTTTTTCATTGTAATTGTTTTTTACATTCTTTTCTTAAAATTTATTTTTTATTAGGGTATAGCTGATTTACAGCGTTGATCAATTTCTGCTGTATAGCATAGTGACCCAATCATACATATACATATTCTTTTTCTCATATTTTCTTCCATCATGGTCTATCCCAGGGGACTGGATGTAGTTCCCTGTGCTATACAGGTACATGTACACATCGGAATACTACTCAGCCATGAAAAGGAACAAAATAATACCATTTGCAGCAACATAGATGCAACTGGAGATTCTCATACTAAGGGATGTCAGAAAGAGAAGGCCTATTATTTTTTAAAATATTATTTTCCATCATGATCTGTTCCAGGAGATTGGATATAATTCCCTGTGCTCTACAGTAGGACCTTGTTGTCTATCCATTCTAAATGTTATTCTTTTCATCTATTAACCCCAAACTCCCAGTCCATCTCCCTCCCCCCACCTTGGTAACCCCAAGTCTGTTCTCCACGTCTGTGAGTCTGTTTCTGTTTTGCATATTTTAGATTTCACATATAAGTGATATTATATGGTATCTGTCTTTCTTATTTCATTTAGTAATATAATCTCTAGCTGCATCCACTATTTTAAAATTGTTTTTCTTAATTTTTTCTTTTTTTTTTGTTTTTCCAGGTCTCTATCAACTGTCCTTGTTTATGGATCCTGTTTTCCTGCTTCTCTGCACACCTGGGTAGGTGCTGATTAGATACCAGATGTCATGAATTTTATTTATTTTTAAGGCCACACCTGCAGCATATAGAAGTTCCTGGGCTAACAGTTACATTGGAGCTTCAGCTGCTGGCCTACACCACAGCCATAGCAACACCAGATCTGAGCTGCATCAGCAACCTACAACCACAGCTCACGGCAACACGGGATCCTTAGCCCACTGAGCGAGGCCAGTGATCAAACCCACATCCTCATGGGCACTGTTTCGGGTTCTTAACCTGCTGTGCCACAACGGGAACTCCAGATGTCATGAATTTTACATTACCAGTTTCCTATTCCTTTGAATAGTACTGGGCTGTTTTGGGAAGCAGTTACATTACTTAGAAACAGTTCGGCTTTTTAGGGGTTTGCCTTTATGCTCTGGTAGGAGAGTTCAGAGGAGCCTTTAGTCTTGATCCAATTAGAGCCTCCCCCACCCCCCCCTCCCCGAGGCAATGCTCTTCTCAGGTTCCACTGTGATTCTCCAAACGAGAGGACGTGTTGCCATTCCAGTGGGTGGAAGCCCAGGTTATTCCTGACTGCGAAAGCTCCAAGGATGGTTCTGCCTGTCCATTGCCACTGGTTCTTTCTCCAGCCTAGGGAGCTTCCTCACATAAAGGTGCTGATCACAACTTTAAAACTTGTGGGGGAACTCTACAGAATTCTAGAACTTTCTCTCACTGAATGCAGCTCTCCTGTAATCTGCCCCCTGGATTTGAGCCACTCTGCATTCTCCGAACTCTAAACTCCATCTCAATTCAGGGAGACTGGTGTTCCCATTGTGGCTCAGGGGTTAAAAAACCTGACTGGTGTCCATGAGGCCTCAGGTTCAATCCCTGGCCTTGCTCGGTGGGTTAAGGGTCCAGCGTTGCCGTGAGCTGCGCTGTAGGTCTGAGGCGGCTGGGATCTGCCATTGTTGTGGCTGTGGCACAGGCCGGCAGCTGCAGGTCCGATTCAGTCCCTAGCCTGGGAACCTCCATATGCCGCGGGAGTGGCCCAAGAAATGGCAAAAAGACAAAAAAAAAAAGAAAGAAAACCATCCATTCACATGTTTTCTCTGTTTTTTTTTAGTTATTTAAGGTGAGAAGATATGTATATTATTCTGTTGAAGAAAAAGGAATTGTTGGAATTGGCTATAAAAAATATTGGTCAGTATTTAAGTGCAGTATGATATTCATGGATATATTAATTTATATAATCAGAATAGATACAAACTTATGTTTGGCAGCATTTCCAGTAGCATAAATCTCACATTCCTTTAGGACATTTGAGCTCTTTTCCAAGGCTGATAATTTGATTTTTACGTTTCAAGAGCATTCATGGAATTATATCTAAAAATCAGTGTAAGATTTTCTTACTAAAGAAAAAAGTATTGGAGTTCCTGTCGTGGAGCAGTGGAAATGAATCTGACTAGGAACCATTAGGTTGCAGGTTCAATCCCTGGCCTCGCTTAGTGGGTTAAGGATCTGGCGTTGCTGTGAGCTGTAGTGTAGGTCACAGACTTGGCTCGGATCCTGTGTTGCTGTGTCTGTGGTGTAGGCTGGCAGCTGTAGCTCTGATTCGACCTTTAGCCTGGATTCGACTCCATATGCCGCCAGTGCGGCCCTAAAAAAAAAAAAAAAGACACACACACACACACAAAAGAAAAAAGTATTAATGTACTTGGATAGTTACTTTAGATAATTACTTCTCTGGGAATATGCTTTTCCAAGTTTATTTAAGGGCTAGGTAGGAATTTATTGAAATTCTCTGAAATTAATGTTTTTATGGTAGGCAAAATAATGGCAAATCCCAAAGAGTTTCATGTCCGGTTCCCCCGAATCTGTAAATGCGTCACACTGCATGGTAAAGGGGAATTAAGATAGAAGATGGAATTAAGTATTTTAGGACCATAGAAATTGTTTCTAGAGTTTAAAAGGTTCATAGAGAGAAATGTGCCTCAAGATGGATTATACCCAGAGCCTCACCAATACTAGACTGATCGATTGATCGATTATTTGATTTATCTTTTTTTTAACATCATTTAGGCATTTATTCTTACAATTGTCTAAGCAGATTTAATTTTTAATTTTCCAGTAAAATAGCTGGTTAGGCACTAATGCTGGAATTTAAAACTTGGCCATTGAATCCCACACTCCACTTACTAACAGCTTTGCTCTACTTCCCAAATTTAAAAATGGAATACTTTTGATCATATTCCAAATATATTCTAATTATAGGTATTCTAAAAATGTAATACTTGACATCCGGCAAATCATGAAGCCTCGCTGGATCTTAGTTGCTCCATGTTTAAAATAGTGATGGTTGGGAGTTCCCTGGTGGCCTAGTGGTTAAGGACTTGGCATTGTCAATGCTGTGGTTTGTAGTCACTGCTGTGGTTTGTAGTCACTGCTGTGACTGGGGTTTGACCGGTGACCTGGGAATTTCCCCATGTGGCTGTTATGGCCAGAATAAA
Organism: Phacochoerus africanus; assembly: GCF_016906955.1. NCBI lineage: Eukaryota > Metazoa > Chordata > Mammalia > Artiodactyla > Suidae > Phacochoerus > Phacochoerus africanus. The sequence goes on from NC_062551.1 coordinate 56,170,226, forward strand.
ACATAAAATGGTGATTATTTTATTTTCCTGTGATATCACACATTTGTATGATGTTATCTCTTGCCGTCACAATCAGCTCTAATATAGTCTCACTGTGCCCAGTTAGTATTTGGCAGCTTATTCCAACTTCTTTATTACTTTGTCTCTGGTGCAAGTTGCTTAACTTTCCTGTCTATAAACTGGGGGCAACAGCAGAAATTGCATATTAGAGTTAAAGGAATGAAATGAGTTAATTCATGTAAAGCTATGCCTGACTCATGTTAAATGTTAGCTATTACTCTTGTTGTTTTAATTGTTATTAAAACTACTTTCAGGAGTTCCCGTCGTGGCACAGTGGTTAACGAATCCGACTAGGAACCATGAGGTTGCGGGTTCGGTCCCTGCCCTTGCTCAGTGGGTTAACGATCCGGCGTTGCCCTGAGCTGTGGTGTAGGTTGCAGACGTGGCTCGGATCCCGAGTTGCTGTGGCTCTGGCGTAGGCCGGTGGCTACAGCTCCGATTGGACCCCTAGCCTGGGAACCTCCATATGCCGCGGGAGCGGCCCAAGAAATAGCAACAACAACAACAACAAAAAGACAAAACAAACAAACAAACAAACAAAAACTACTTTCACATACTTACATGTTCCTGCGTGATCTTCCCAGTGTTGCTGAGGGTATAGACAGGGTAGATTTCATTAAATCCCTTTTATATTAGAGAGGATCAAGAATTCGAGAGGTAAGGGACTTACCCAAGGTCACGGGAGCTCTCATGTGGCCGAGGAGAATAGGAACAGTAGGTCTGTTTAACCCCATCTTTTATGCATATACATGAGAGAAATAACCAGGTCTGTCAGTCATCAGAAAACCCAATTCTAGATTTAACAAATACAGTAGAAAATAAATTCAGCTGCAGATAATTTATAGACTGCTTCCTCTCCAAGTGAAAATTTCACTGTAAGATTTTCCTAAATAATAAATTCCCCCTAAATAGTTAAAACAAGATCCAACTTAGAAGAAAACTCTTTCCCTGCAGGGCATATTTATACTAACTTTTCCCACCTGAGCTTTGTGCCAAAGCAGCATGGGAGGACATTAGCTGTTCAATAGGCATAGCTGCAGTGGGAAGGAGCCTGGGTCTAGAGTCAGGAACCAGGAGACACGGACTCCCCACCTCAGTGGTCTTGAGAGTCATCTGGTCACAGTGCTGTGTGGCTTTAGAGTTTATAAAATGCTTCCACATTGCGAGATTCAACTGAGGGAAGAGTTTGGACCTGACCATCTCTTCAGTATCTATTTCTAAAAGGTAATTCTCCAAAAAGTTTTAGAAGAAGTTTCTTATATATCAGTGTTGTAGATCTAAAAAAGGTAGAAAGAACTAAGTTTGGCAACTACGGCGTTGTGCAAAAAATAAAAACAAAAATGCATGTCATCTCCGGGCTACTTTCTGTCGGGCAGTTTATTGCCTTGTTTCTAGCCTGGCTAATTATAGATTTTCTAAATACCATGTGGATTAACATGCTCTATGCTTACAAGTACATAAGGTGTACACTGAGCAAAACAGTGGACTTCCAAAGTGGGCGGGGAATGTACCTCAGGGATTCTGGCAGGACCGTCATTAGAATCTCAGTCTGTCACAGACACTGGGGCATTAGGCATGTGGGACAAGTCCCCTCATCTAGGTTTTAGAGGGCTAGTTTTGACAGGAGGGCATGTAGCAGCCTGACAAGGTCTCATCCACACCTTTGTTTGAGAGAAGGAGGGATTATGGGGGATGGAAGGGTAGGAGCAGCTCCTAGGTGTGTGGTTGGTTTCCTCAGCAAATGTAAATATTGAATGCTTGCTACGTGTTAGGCGCTGTGCTGGGTTAAGGGGAAAACAAAGATGGATTATACCCAGAGCCTCACCAATACTAGACTGATTGATCTATTTGATTGATTTATCTTTTTAGGGCTGCACCTGCAGCATATGGAAGTTCCCAGGCTGGGAGCTGCATCAGAGCTGTAGCTGCTGGCCTGCACCACAGCCACAGCCGTGCAGAATCAGAGCCTCATCTGGAACCTACACCACAGCTCATGGCAATGCTGGATCGGTAACCCACTGAGTGAGGCTAGGGATTGAACCCACATCCTCATGGTTACTAGTCAGATTCTGAGCCACAGCGGAACTCCCGATATTAGACTTAGATGATGAGATTTGACACTCCTGGGCTGATGAGTTTTAGGTAAGGTTTTTTTTGGGGGGGGGTGTTATTTTTGTTTGGCTGCATCAGCAGCATGCAAAAATCCCCAGGCCAGGGATCAAACCTTCGCCATAGTAGTGACCCAAGTCACACCAGTGACAATGCCAGATCCGTAACTGCCAAGCAACCAGGAAACTCCTAGGTGAGATTTGAGACTTTGAGTTGGTGCTGTAATGGGTTGAGACATTTGGAGATGTCAGAATAGGATGAATGCATTTTGGTTTGGGATGGACATGACTCACTGGGTGCCAAAGGGTTGTCTCTGGTAGGCAGAATAATGGCTTCCCAAAGATGTCTCCATCCTAATCTCCAGGACCTCTGAATATATTTTATTATAAGGCAAAGGGGACATCAGGTGGTAAATAGAGTTTAAGTGGCTAATTAGCTTATTTTAAGATAGGAGATTATCCTGGACTATCTGGGTGGGCCCAATATAATCACAAGGATCTGTAAACATGGAAGGAAGAGGTAGGAAAATGAGTGTTGGAGTGAATGAAAGAGAGGACCAGCCATTGCTGGCTTTTAGAAAGGAAAGGGGCTGCAAGCCATGGAATTTGGGCAGCTTCTAGAAGTTGGAAAAGCAGAGAGACAGATTCTCCTCTAGAGCCTCCAAAAAGAAATGCAACCTTGCCAACAAGCTTATTTTTAGCCCAGAGAGATGCATTTTGGGCTTCAGGCTTGCAGAATAATAAATTGTGTTGTGGAAACTGGTGACAGCAGCCATAAGAAACTAATACAGCTGTACTTCTATATTCATTATATTCTTAGGTTTTCACTGCATAATGTAATTCCTGGTGTCCAAGGTTTCCCCCTTTTTTTCTTTTTCTTTTTTCTTTTTTTTTTTTTTTTTTTGTCTTTCAGGACCATACCCACAGCATATGTTTAAGTTCCCAGGCTAGGGGTCGAATCAGAGCTATAGCTGCCAGCCTACATCACAGCCACAGCTGAGCTGCGTGTTTGACCTATACCTCAGCTCATGGCAACACCGGGTCCTTAACCCACTGAGTGAGGCCAGGGATTGAACCCGCATCCTCAGGGATAATAGTTAGATGTTACCACTGAGCCATGACAGGAACTTCCAAGAAGGTTAACTTTATTAGAGAAGTCTTTCCCACTCTCCCAAGGTAAAATTGTGATACATGAGTTAGGCTGGTGATAGAATTTCCATTTTTTAAAAAATTGCTTTCAGGGGTTCTTCTTTCCTATGGGTTCTTCCATATCTACTAAACATGGTTTCCACATTCAGTGCCTCTAGGGGTGTCTTTCCATGCTTCTCTGACAAGTCATAAGGTACAATTATCATTGAAAAACCATCACATTCTTTCTCAAGGTTTTGGCCCTGTGGGAACTCTTTGCTATCAAGTACATTATCACCTGTAGGAAAAGGCTTCCCCCCAAGAGCTGCATTTCTGGTCTAATATGATTTCACTGATATTTACTAACTTCTCATGGCCATGTCCTCCACAATCACTACATCCATAGCATTTCTGTCCTAAGTGGGCTCTGAAACATAATGAAGGTGGGGAGGACTCTGGCTAAAGACTTTTCCCCATCTCTGGTATCAGAGGATTTTTTTTCCTACACAATGTCTGTAACATATAAGACATAATTACTGGAGGGGTTGTCATATCCACTGCATTTGCAAGGCTTATTCCCTGTGTAAGTTCCTGATTATCTAATGAAGCTTGGCTTTTCAGAAAAGCCCGGTCCACAGTCATTATGTTTCTGCCCCCGAGGAGCTCGCTGGTGTTTAATAAGGGCTGGGTTTCTGAAGAAGATGTTTCCACAGGCACTGTGTTCACAGGGTTCTGCTCTGGTATGAATTCATTCAGGCATAATGAGCTATGACTCCCTGAGGAAGGTTTCTCCAGCTTCAGTGAATCTACAGCTTTCTCCCTTGTGTGAATTTTCTTATGTTTAATAAGGACTGACATGTGGGCAAAGGCTTTGCTGCATTCACTGCAGGCATATGGTCTCTCGCCAGTATGAGTCCGCTGATGCTGGATGAGCTTGGACTTGCTTCTGAAGGCTTTTTCACAATCGCTGCATTCATATGGCTTCTCTCCTGTATGAATTCTCCGATGTTTGGTCAGGTCTGACTTAAAAAAGAAGGTCCTTCCACATTCGCTGCATTCGTAAGGCTTCTCTCCTGTGTGCAGTCTTTGGTGTGCAATGAGGTAAGCCTTCTGGGAAAAGGCTTTCCCACACACGCTGCATCCATAGAGCTTCTCTCCAGTGTGAGATCGCTGATGCCTATTGAGCCGGCACTTCCGGCTGAAGCCTTTTCCACATTCGCTGCATCTATAAGGTTTCTCTCCTGTATGAGTCCTCTGATGGACCATAAGCTGTGACTTTCTGGAAAAGGCTTTCCCACATTCATTGCATTCATGGGGTTTCTCTCCTGTATGAGTTCTCTGGTGTTCCGTGAGCTGAATCTTCCTCATGAATGTTTTTCCGCATTCACTGCATCCATGGGGTTTCTCTCCTCTTTCAGTTCTCTGATGTCGAATGAGCTGTGCCTTCCTGGAGAAGGTTTTCCCACACTCACTGCATTCATGTGGTTTCTTTCCTGGGTAAGTTTTCTGATGATCACTGAGCTGTGATTTAGTGCTACTGGGTTTAACACAACCATGGTATTTAATTCCCATAAGAGTGTTATCATGGTGGAGACAGAGAGATGATTTCCCACATCTACCAAACTCATCAGAATCCTTTACCGTATATCTTCTATTCTCAATAACAAAACCTAAAGGTGATTTCAAACTTTTATAATGTGAGCCAAACTTACTGGGTCTTTGTGTTAAAGGAACAAGGCTTTTGCATAAATCGAAATTATTTCCAAGTACATAGCTTTGCTGACAGCTTTCCAAAGTTTTAATCCTGTTTTGCTTTTCTGAGTGCCATTGCATAGGGTCAAGCTCCCATATTTCATCTAGGAAAAAGAACAATGAAAACATCCATGATCATTTTAGGGGGAAAAAGAGGGATACAAAATGGGATCTTATAAGATCCCGTTCTAAGAGAAACGTACCCTATGGAAATATAGCCTATGCTCTGTGAGAAAAATGAACATTATAAAATGGCAAAAGGAAAAACAGCTACTTTAGAAACAATGATGAATAGTCTCCAATGAATGTGGGCGTCTTCTTTCCAAATAGGACCTTGCAAAATGGGGGCAGAAGTAGAAATAGAACCACACTGTGATTGGAATACAACAAAAGAAGATGAAAGAGATGTATCCATTCATCCAACAAACACTGAATGGTTGGTGTTTGGGAATATATTAGAATAGTAGAATTAGTATGTCACTACAGTGTGATTAATATATCCTATCTCTCTGTATTCTAGGAACAGGAGGGGAAGAGAGCAAGAATCAAGAAGTAAGCAAAGAAGTAAGAAAATTACAGGACATGAAAAATGGTATGGAGGAAGTGATAGAGTAGCAGTAAGTCAATCTTTTTTTTTGTCTTTTTTTGTTGTTGTTGCTATTTCTTGGGCCGATCCCGAGGCATATGGAGGTTCCCAGGCTAGGGGTTGAATCGGAGCTGTAGCCACCGGCCTACGCCAGAGCCACAGCAACGCGGGATCCGAGCCGCGTCTGCAACCTACACCACAGCTCAGGGCAACGCCGGATCGTTAACCCACTGAGCAAGCGCAGGGATCGAACCCGCAACCTCATGGTTCCTAGTTGGATTCGTTAACCACTGTGCCACGACGGGAACTCCAAGTAGGTAAATCTTAAAGTAGTCGTCCACAAGGGAAAACAGTTAAACTGACACCACAGGATAAGAATGAGCAATGTTATGTAAATAACTAGATGGAGACTGTTGCAAGAAGAGGGAACAGCAAATGCAAAACCCAGAAAACTGATCAAGAAACATAAGGGAGGTTGGCATAACTGAACTCTCCTGAGTTTGAGTGCAATAGAAACAGCTAAGTTTGGAAAGGTAGGTAGAATCGAGAGCATAAAGATCTTTTAGATTTTCTTAAAGACTGGATTTTCTGCTAAGAACAATGGCAGTAAGCAATCAAAAATTTGGGGGGCAGAAATACAACATGTTTTGAATTGATATTTTCAAATGGTCACATGACTCATACAGAGAATGAATTGGAGAAATAAACTGTTGAGGCAATGGAAGAGTTTAGGCAAGAGATAACAATAACTTCAGCATGAATGACTGACTACCATGGAGACGGAAAAATGTACAAACACAAAGTACATAGTATGGAAGAGGAAAAGGCAGGTATAGAAGAGAGAAGATAAGCCCTGCCATCAGAAAGAATGCTGAAGGCATAAAAGGGAAGAATCAAGGATAGTTCCTCAATATGCGGCTTAAGCATGTATGTAGGAGCTCATGCCATTTAATAAGATGTGGAATAAGGACGTGGGTTCAGCATTTGTGGCGAATCAAGTGCTCCATTTTGAGGTATACATCAGGTGTGAAATGATAAATACATATTCAAGAGGGAATAGGAGGTATCCAGTTATGTCTATGAGTATGGAGAAAGTTCTGACTTAAGGTAACAATTTTAAGTCATGAGTATATAAATGAATGAGTAGAGAAAGAGGAGGGCCCAGGACAAAGGGATTCTAAGTTTTAGAGTTTGGGGACAGGGATATGCAGAGAACATGAAAAGCCCATCCAAAGACATCACACCATAACTACACTGATCAAACAAGGGAGCAACATGGATTTTAGTACAAAGGGTTGGAACTGGGAAATCAGAATGTAGGATTCATAGCATCCGATTCCAAGATTACCAAGTAAAAATTCAATAATCACCCACTAAATTTTTCTCCTCTCATTCCAACTACACACCAAAATTAAGCTTTCCTAAAACACCAATCACCTATTTAATACTGTAGTTAATACTCTCCTTTCTATGTAGGTGTGATAAAACCTCACATGATCCAATATATCCAAGAGAATTTTTTAAATTCATCCCTGGGCCATCTATCCATATGCCATATACTGATTGGGAGAAATATCCCCTTCTTCAGTCATAGTGTAACTGTACTGAGAGCTGCCCCATCAGGCTTTCGGCAGTGATGGAAATGTTCTACACTGGGTTTTCCAACATGGTGGCCACTAACCATGTACGTCTGCTGAGCACTTGAACATGGCTAGAAGGACTGCAGAAATAAATTTGTAATTTTCCTTAATATTAATTACATTTAAATTTAAGTAGCCCCCATGTGGCCAGTGGCCAACACACAGGTATAGACCATATCCTATAACTGCTATTATAATATATTTAATAAACTCATCTACAAATGTTCTACTTTCCACTAATGCCAGAGTCTTCCTTAAACTCTGTTCCTACATCATCTCTGGCACCCATCAGTGAAGAGATTCTGAAAAATCATTCCCTATCCAGGACTAAAATATTCATCTGCCTTATCTTCCATTCATTCTAGAACTCCAAGGTATATTTTCCTATCATTCTAATGTTACCACACAGCTATCAAGCAAAACTCTCCAGAACTAGCCAAGAAAAACAAGACAAAACCAAATCCACACTTTCTGAGCCAACAGTTAACGTAAGATCCAGTGTAATCAGCCATTTCCTTAGACAGTCTCCTACAGGCCGATCTATTAACAGTCTCCCACTTTGCTTTACTCATTTCCATCTCCAGAATCTTTTTATATTATTGTTGACCAACAAGGCCTTTTATCATTTTTATTTAAAACCCAGCTCTCTTGGAATTCCCTTGGTGGCTCAGTGGGTTAAGGATCTAGTGTTGTCACTGCAGCAGCTTGGGTTACTGGTGTGGCACAGGTTCGATCCCTGGCTTGGGAACTTCCACATGCTGATAGCACAGCCAAAAACAAAACAAAACAAAACAAACAAACAAAAACACTCCAGCTCTCTTTCTTGCAGAAATTACTTTATTATGCTCTCAAAAAATAAATAAATAAATAAATAAAACCCTACATTTTATCCTTTCTGTAACACTTTATCAAAGCTCAGTTTTCTCTGATTTTGTAAAAGTCTTTGTCTATGCCTCATAACCAAATGCTAAAAATTTTAGAATATTATGCACCTATGTCAACCCTTCCCAACAGAGGCTTGTACCCTTAGAAGGTGTTTCCATCTTACATTACATCTGAATCTCACTTGGGGCATATGAGAGTGGTGGTCCTTCAACTGCAGGGGTCAAAGCAGCATAGCCTGTCAAGCCTTTCAAAAACTTCATGGGCCCGAGGTCACTCCCCACACGTGGCAAATCAGAAGCTGAATCTCAAGAGACAAAGCCTAGAGTTGGAAAAGGCTCCCACATAGTTTACACATGTCCCTGATGAAAAAACAAAATTGAAACCCTAATGAGGAGTTCCCGTTGTTGCTCAGTGGTTAACAAACCCGACTAGCATTCATGAGGATGTGGGTTTGATCCCTGGCCTCGCTCAGTGGGTTAAGGATCCGGAGTTGCTGTGAGATGAGGTGTAGGTTGAAGACATGGCTCGGATCTGGCGTTGCTGTGGCTGTGGTGTATACAGGCTGGTGGCTACAGCTCTGATTGGACCCCTGGCCTGGGAAAGCCAAAAAAAAAAAAAAAAAGAATAAGATTCAGATCCTTTTCTCTATATGGAGAAAGCCTCATACCAACCAGGAAAACAATAAAATATATGGTCATGACTGAGTTAGTGCATGCAGATACAAAATAGATAGGAAGTCAGGAAACAGGGAGTTCTGAGTGTGCCCTGGAATTTCTTGGACAGGAAGGGAGAGTGTAAAAAAGTGAAAGAAGACAGTATCTGAATGTAAAAAAATGCAACGCAATCAAATGCCCAGATGCCCTCAGGTTGTTAGACACCATCTGTTGCGTTCAGTAAAACAGATCACTTCCTCCTTGGAATGATTCTGTCACTTATTTCCGGGACATCTTCTGACCCTTTTCCTACCATAACCCTGATACTTCTTTTTCTATTTGGCAGGGTTCTTATCTTCTCAACCTCAAAAAATAAATGTGCAGAGTTCCCTTGTGGTGCAGTGGGTTAAGAACCTGGCATTGTCACTGCAGTGGCTCGGGATTGCTGCTGCGGCTTGGGATCAGTCCCTGGCCCAGGAACTTTCACATGCCACAGGTGTGGTGAGAGAAAAACAAAAACAGAATCTGAAAGGTGGGAACACAGAGGGTGACTCAGTAGATGGGGTGCCCTGCGAGACGAGGTATGTGTGGTTTTCAGATGAACGAAGGTGAGCTGGGCTGCCAGGGAGGGCTACCGGCCTTTCAAAGGGGGCAGGGACATTCCAGAGGTAAGGAGAGCGCGAAGTGCAAAGCGCACTGTGTAGCTAGTGAGGGCATCTCACAGCAGGTAAGGTGGAGAACAGGAAGTGAGACCCCTGCAGAAGGAGACACGGGGAAGGCGTGACTGAACACACGGGAGGAATGGAACCGGGTTAAGACATCAAGGTCCTGGATGAGACCAACTGCAATCAGAGCTGGAAAATTCAAAAAAGAAAGACATCTAATGGCAGGCAAAGAAGAACAGCCCTAATGAAGAACACCAAGAAAGGTGTTCGGTTGCTGGTCACCAACTGGTGTAAGGAAAGTTCTCGAGACAACATTTCAAAAGTGTCAGCCTTTCACTGACCAGCTGGAATTTTTAGGTCATTTCTCCCCATTTTCTTGGTTTTCACTCACTCACCTGGGCAGGTGGGACTCTGGGCTGCTCCCTCCCTTCTCCAAGGGGGTTCTCCTTGCTCCAACTGGAAGAGTGCATCTGGTTTGGGAGCTTCGTAACCTGCAAATGGAAAATGACGGAATGCTTAGCACCAAGTATTGGAGCCTGAGGAATCTACCAAAACTAGAGAAAGCTTTATTTCAGGGACCACATCACGTATACTTTGGTAAAGTGAGGACCTTCAACTCGGTAGGGGAGCACGTATGTGCTAAGAGGACCTGTGATGCTGTGGGCCAAACCGGGAAGTGCTCCAGGAACCCTACAGAGGCCACCAAATGAGAAAGGGGAGGCAGCTGACTGTGATGCTGTTTGCGGGGCTGTGCCCCACAGGCCTGCAAGCCCTGTACTTGCCCAGCCTCAAGACTGAGGAAAGAGCCTGCAGGCAGCAACCGAGACATCAGTGGCTTGACAACTACTTCTCCATGTCTGAAGCAGAGCCCTAGAGGGACAGCCCACCATGTGCACAGACGGCAGGCAGGACATGGAGGCAGCCTTTGCTCCTGGAGGGGTCCAGGGAGGGTACCAGTTATGGGGGGAAATGGACATGAGGTTGGAACCCAGCAGAGAGGCACACCCCTCCTCGCCCCTTTGAGAAGCTCTCACAGTGGAGATGTCCTGTGTCACCGGGGTATCACCAGCTGGGCCTGGGGCAAGCCTGTGGCAAGGTCAGGCACGTGAGTAGGTGCAGGTGAGGCAGGCACTGGCCGAGCAGAGGGTGTACAGAGAACAAGAGAACAGCCATCTCGAGAGGCCTGACCGTACACCATCCTTACCTACTGACACTAGGCTGTGGCAGATCTCCAACGTGACCTCCCTATACAGGTCCTTCTGAAATGGATCCAGTAGCCGCCACTCCTCCAGGGTGAAACCCACAGCCACGTCCTCGAAGGACAAAGGTTTCTGTAATAACAAATTCCAGTGCTATGTGCAGTGGAATACATAACGTGGGAAGGGGGGCAGGAGGTAAATTACGCGCGCTGGGACTGGTTCACACCCTGTGGCCCACGTATCTTAGTCCACTGGGGGGCTGGAACGAAATACCACGGGCCAGGGAGCTTATATCAACAAATATATTTCTCGCAGTTGTGGAGGCTGGGAAGTCTGAGATCGGGGTGCCAGCAGGGCCGTATTCTGGCGAGGGCCTGCTTTCTGGTTCAAAGAGCACACCGTCTCGTGGTGCTCTCACAGAGAAGGGCGGGGGATCTAGGTGCAGCTGCTTTTAGAAGAACACGAATTCCATTCGTAAAGCCCTCACCCTTATAACCTACACCCCTCCAAGAGCCCCACCTCCTAATACCATCGTCTCTGGGGTTAGGATTTCAACATACGAATTTTGGGGGCACATAAACATTAAAATCACAGCCCTGTGGAATTCTACCAGTTAGTCCTTCCCAGCCTAAAAAAAAAAAAAAAAGTACCAAAATAATATTTGCATAGATATAAAAAACATTGTATAGTAAGAATGTCTTTGTTTATAAGAGTGAAAAATCTATCAGTAATTGAACTTTTTTTTGGCTGCACCCACAGCATGCAGAAGTTCCCAGGCCAGGGATCAGACTCATGCCACAGCAGTAACTTGAGCCATGGCAGCAACAATGCCAGATCCTTAACTGCTAAGCCACTAGGGAACTCCTGAAAATCTATCAATAATTTAAATGTCCATCAGAGAGGAAAGGAGGGTGTGCCACACCTCCGAGCTATGAAAAGCTATACAGACATTAAAATCCATGAGGCAGATTTAAACATTCAGGTATCAGTGATCTTCAAGGCATTCTCTCAAATGAAAAAAATCAAGCCCCCAAATAGCATATATATGGTATGACCCTAGGCATGTGAAAAATCAACTATACAATGCATAGGAGTTCCCGTCGTGGCCCAGCGGAAACGAATCCGATCATGAACCATGAGGTTGTGGGTTCGATCCCTGGCCTCACTCAGTGGGTTAAGGATCTGGTGTTGCCGTGAGCTGTGGTGTAGGCCGGCAGCTGTAGCTCCGATTAAACCCCTAGCCTGGGAACCTCTGTGTGCTGCAAGTGGAGCCCTAGGAAAAAAAAAAAAAAAGAATGCGTATCTATACATAGAGGAATGTATATATAAAATATATACGTAAGTTATATAAATATACATACATTTTACCACATGTCACTTGTAGAAGGAGAGCCAAACCATTAACATTTGTTACCCTTTGAGTTGGGGGTTGGGCAGGAAAAAGGTAACGGGATTGTTTCTTTCGGTACAAATACTTCTGTTTGCCTGACTCTCTTGCATGCAGATGTAGCTGTGTATCATTTGAGTTCCCAGAGTTTCTGCTCTGGCACAATGGGTTAAGAATCCAACTGCATTGGGTCAGGTTGCTGTGGAGGTGTGGGTTTGATCCCTGGCTCACTGCAGTGGGTTAAAGGATCCGGTGTTGCTGCAGCTTTAGCTAGGTTGCAGCTACAGCTCAGATTCAATCCCTGGCCCAGGAACTTCCATATGCCACGGGTGTGGCTATAAAAGCAAACAAACAAAAATCACACAAGGACCAAACCAAGAATGATTGGCTCATTTTTTTAACCCATGGTTTGTAGTGGCTTGATGTGGGATCTCAACTCCCAGACCAGGGACTGAATCTGGGCCGCAATGGTAAAAGGGCCAGATCCTAACCACTAGACCACCAGGGAACTCCCCTGACTTCATTCATTGGACCTGGGGTTAAGAAAGTATAAAGGGAGCATTTTTGTCAATATCTGTACAAAGAATGGGACTTTCAGCTGTCCCCTGCCAAATCAATGACAAAAATCTGGTTGAGGAGTTCCCCTCATGGCGCAGTGGTTAACAAATCCGACTAGGAACCATGAGGTTGCGGGTTCGGTCCCTGCCCTTGCTCAGTGGGTTAACGATCCGGCGTTGCCGGGAGCTTCGGTGTAGGTTGCAGACGCGGCTCGGATCCCGCGTTGCTATGGCTCTGGCGTAGGCCGGTGGCTACAGCTCCGATTCAACCCCTAGCCTGGGAACCTCCATATGCCGCTGGAGCGGCCCAAGAAATAGCAACAACAACAACAACAACAACAACAACAAAATCTGGTTGAGAGAATTCTTTATGAAGGACCACTCAGAGGCCATTCATTCTACTGGCTAATCCAGGCTTTATTCCTGTGTAAAGTCAGACTACCAGAAGGCTCTCCTGTCAAGGCACACTGCTTCTGAAGAATTCTGTCCACTTGAGTTCTGCTGTGGCTTGCCTAGTCCCGGGAACACAATAAGGAAAAGCCAAAGGAAGCACCTTATGCCTTTATTACAAAACTGATAATGAGGACACTGTCTACCACAAAACCTCCCTGAAGAGCCAGCAAAAAAAATTCTTAAGCTCCAAAAGCAAAGAAGCGTTTACTTCCCCTGAAGAATTGGTTTGTCTTCTCCTCACAGACAGTGCAAATCATGTGACATTTCACCTTTTTCCTGTGATAATGGCTGCTAAGAAAAGTGGCCTCAAGTTCCAAGGGAAAGCAGCCCAGAGGGTCTGACACAGTCTCTTCCTAGGCTCCAACCTTAAGAACTTTGTACAAACCCTCGGGCCCACATATGCCTCGATTTTAAGATTAGAGCCTAAATTTACTGTCCAACAGATTTATTTTATTTTATTTTATTTTATTTTGTCTTTTTGCCATTTCTTGAACCGCTCCCACGACATATGGAGGTTCCCAGGCTAGGGGTTGAATCGGAGCTGTAGCTGCTGGCCTACGCCAGAGCCACAGCAACGCGGGATCCGAGCCGCATCTGCAACCTACACCACAGCTCACGGCAACGCCGGATCCTTAACCCACTGAGCAAGGTCAGGGATCGAACATACAACCTCATGGTTCCTAGTCAGATTCATTAACCACTGCGCCACGACGGGAACTCCTGTCCAACAGATCTTGATTTTTATCAGCATTTGCAGTCTTCTTTCACCAGACTATTTTTTGTTTTATTTACTTATTTCATCTTTTTAGGGCTGCACCTGCGGCATATGGAAGTTCCCAGGGTAGGGGTTCAATCAGAGCTACCGCTGCTGGCCTACACCACAGCCACAGCCACGCCAGATCCAAGCCTCGCCTGTGACCTACACCACAGCTCACGGCAATGCCGGATCAAACCCCTGTCCTCAGGATACTAGTCAGGCTCATTACTGCTGAGCCACAACAGGAACTCCTGTTTTTTCAAAGCTTCCACAAATCCACTGGGAAACAAAGGATAAAAGAGATTAAAAAAACCTCACCTGGCCCTTGATCATCTCCTCCAGTTCTAAGGGCAGGCTTGTACCTCTAGGGCGGGCTCTGTCTTCTGTCTCTCTGGGCCTGACTTAGAACTATGAGACTGCGGGTTTGATCTCTGGCCTCGCTCAGTGGGTTAAGGATCTGGCATTGCTGTGAAAAAAGAAAAGAAAAGAAAGAGAGGAGTTCCCATCATGGCTCAGTGGTTAAGGAATCCGACTAGGAACCATGAGGTTGCGAGTTTGATCCCTGGCCTTGCTCAGTGGGTTAAAAGATACAGCGTTGCCGTGAGCTGTGGTGTTGGTCGCAGATGCAGCTCAGATGCCGTGTTGCTGTGGCCCTGGCATAGGCTGGTGGCTACAGCTCCAATTAGATCCCTAGCCTGGGAACCTCCATATGCCACAAGTGTGGCCCTAGAAAAAAAGACAAAAGACCCCCCCAAAAAAAAGAGAAAGAGAGAGAGAAAGAAAATTTTAAAGAGAGAGAAATTATAAATGAAAATAAAAAGCCTTTGAGGAAGTTCCCATTGTGGCTCAGTGGGTTAAGAACCCCACTAGAATCTGTGAGGATGGAGGTTCGATCCCTGGCCTCTGGGGGTTAAGGATCCAGTGTTGCAATGAGCTGTGGTGTAAATCTTGGATGGGGCTCAGATCTTGTGTGGCTGTGGCTGTGGTGTAGGCCAGCATCTGCAGCTCTGATTTGACCCTTAGCCTGGGGACTTCCATATGCCACAAGTGCAGCCCTAACAACAACAACACAAAGCCTTTGAGGGGAGAAAGGGAGGGATAAACTAGGAGTTTGGGATTAAAATATACACACTATCTTATTTAAAATAGATTACGAGCAAGGACCTATTGTATAGCACAGGGAACTATACTCGTATCTTGTAATAACCTATAATGGGAGAGAATAAAAAAAAATAATATGGGAGTTCCCATCATGGCTCAGTGGAAACGAATCTGACTAGGATCCATGAGGACCCAGGTTCGATCCCTGGCCTTGCTCAGTGGGTTAAGGATCCAGTGTTGCTGTGAGCTGTGGTGTAGATTGCTCAGATCTGGCGTGGCTGTGGTGTAGAATTGCGGCTACAGCTCTGATTCAGCACCTAGCCTGGGAACCTCCATATGCCTTGGGTGCAACCCTAAAAGACAAAACAAAATTTTTTTTTTGCTCTTGGCATTTCGTAAAATTAGACTAAAAGAAAGAGGGAGTGGGATCATGGAGGGGGGACACCATTTCAGTCACAACAAAAATGTAAACTACTTACAAATAAACATAAAAGACACAACGAAAATACACAAATACATTACAGCTGATTTAAGAACAAAAAGAAACAAAACAACACAGAAAACAAAACAAAACTTGAGTTAAAGGAAATCCATCACACGTTCCTGAAAGTGTAGTACTTACATATATGTTAGTTCTACACAAATTAAAACACCCACTGGTTGGAACATAAGTGTAACCGTTTTTTTAAAAAGAAAAGAAAACTTCCAAAGAGTTTCTAATGTCAAAATGATTATGACAGGATGTTGGATTAAAAATGTAAAAAGTTATGCCAATACCGACACACCTGATTCCAATACTGAAAATGAAATACACTAAATTTTAAAGAGAACTGTTTTCTGGAGGAGTATAGGATGTCATTATTTGGGTCAGGCTGTGTTTTCAGTTGGAATATGCAGTAAACACGGACGCAAGAGGACCAGAAACCCCATCTCTAAAATTAGACCCGCGAAAGCTGGCCCGGATGGGGACACGACGCCCAGTTCCCCCAACCGAAAACATTCCAAAGCCTACTCGGCAAGGGGACCTCCCAAGTTCTAGTCGCAACACAGAACCGCGTGAGCTCCCCTCCACGGGGAACTCTCAGCACAGAGCCCCCGACTGATCCACTAACACAGAACACCCCAGAGAGGATTACCGCTCGCTTCCCCACAACACGGACCCCCTGCTTGGTCCGGAACAACAAAAAACAGCCCCAACGCGCTCTCCCCGGCTCGGAAACACGCCCAGAACCTGACACTGATCTGATGGACGATCTCCGTCTCCACTGCCGGTGGCAAAGCATCGGACCACTGTTTGAAAACTTTACCCCACAATCGGTAGTCCAGCGACCAACCCCGGCAGCTGACAAGACCCCCAAAAGCTGCAAGAATGGAGGCCGACTTGGACCACCAACCGGGGTTCCGGAGACCCAGAGTCTGGCTCCTGGCGGCCCCTCTGTGACGTAATATTTCCGCGCCCCCCCCTCGGGCCGCTTTTCCGCGAGCCGCCGCCGCCGCCGTTTTCCCCCGTACGGCCGAATCGCGGGCGAGGTCTTCCTTTTCTGCCTTTCGCGGGAAGGTCAACAAACGGTGAGAAGCTATCGAAAACGACATGTTGTACCACATTTCCAGGCCACTTGACCCACGGGGACCTGACTTTGCAACATTCGTCGGGGGCGCTGCAAAAAGCTTAGCTTCTCGGAAACTCAGGCCTGCCTGTGTCTCTGAAGGATGGGCAGAGGTGGTTGTGGACTTAAAGACCCTTTGATGTAAGGGATAGAGAGAAGCTAAGTGAGCGCACCCATCTCTGAGCATTTCAACCGCGAGGGAATCCGAGCAAAGTAACAATAAGATACAACTAATATCCTAGGAATGCTGGTAAGAGGGGCGCGAAACTGGCCCTCTGTCCACCAGTGTCGAAACTCGGAGACAGTTTTGGGTGAAGAAGAAAAAAAATAGCTTTTTATTACTTTGCCAGGCAAAGGAGATCCTAGCAGGCTAATACCTTGGAGACTGTGCCCTCCCCTGGAGAAGAATTGCAGAGAGTGTTTATAGTCTAAAAGGAGAAAAAAAGGTTTCAGACAAGATCAGGGCTGGGTAATAAAGAAAAAGCATCAGGGTTGGGGCAAACATGCATTCTTCTTTGTTTTGGGGACTCGTAGTTATCGAAGCTGGTGTCTGGAGATCTCAGCGTGATCCTGGTGGTGGTCTTCTGAGTCATCACATCTTGACTTCCTAGAATAACAAGACCTGCGAAAAGGGCATGTTGATCAGAGATTAGAGCAAACTAGGGAAGGTCTTGAAAAACATCAGGTGTTTATAATCTCTAACTCACAGGTGCTTGTGTTCAGGGTTCCTAATCAAGTGAGAGAAGCGCAAGGAAAGGGCTCCAAGCTATTGGATTTTACACTGTCCATTTGCAGAAGGAGCATAAGGAATATAATCTTTTAGGTGTATGAGATGCCTATATCATTGTGTGTGTCCCTTGGGGGGGAATCAGGACACTGCCCCAAGGCTGCATTATTATTGCTTGACTATTCCTCCCTGGTCTCTGCACCCCCTCCCTTCCCTGATCATGTCTGAACCTGCCTCCCCCCCACCTTAGAACTCAGGGAAGGCCATTTCCTAAAAATAAGAATTGCCAGACACAGAAAGGCTTTTGTGCCTGGGATCCCTTCAGGGACCTGCTCAGTTTCAGGGGGCATTGAAGAAGCTGCATTTGAGGCCATTGTGGGCTGTAGAGAACCTCTGAGGAAGGCATTGTTCTGAGAGTAAAACAGAGGGATTATACAGCTCTTGTTATGACGTGTGGCAGAAAATGGGGAACATGGTTGATTAAGGGCCAGTAAAAGGGGCAGAGCCAGTGGAGAGGCATGGTTCACCCTTCTACCATGGGAGGACCCAAAAGCGGGGCTCGCTTTTCCTGCCACAAAGATGAGAAATACTTTGATTCAAAAGCCCTAGGACTTCTCTGGTGGCCTTGTGGTTAAAGATCCGGCATCGTCATTGCTGCAGCTCCAGTCACTGCTGTGGTGTGGGTTCACTATCTGGCCCAGGAACTTACACATGCCATGGACGCAGCCAAGGGGGGAAAAAAACTCTGAGAAAGGGAGGTGGTTCTATTTAATGTTGTGTCCCAGTTGATAAAACTTCATTTCCAGTAATTATGCAACCTGACTCAGCCTTCAAACTAAAGGGGTTAATCATTCATTTGTTGACCCAGCAGATGTTTTTAAAATGCCTACTATGTGGCAAATACAGAACCAGGTGCTGGAAATACAAAAATTACCCTTAGTTCCTGTCGTGGCTCAGTGGTAACAAACCTAACTGGCATTCCATGAGGACTTGGGTATGATCCCTGCCTTGCTTAATGGGTTAAGGAGCCCACGTTGCTGTGTCTGTGGTGTTGGCTGTCACCTATAGCTCCAATTACACCCCTAGCCTGGGACTTTCCATATGCCGTGGATGTGGCCCTAAAAATACAAAAACAAACAAAAAACCACCCAAGCCCTTTTTTATGGAGGTATACACTCTACTGTTATCAACCAGGGTTCTTGGATTTTTTAATCAGTAGAAATTGATAAGAGGCCAGGAGAGAAATTCAGGCAAGGCTTTATTGGGTCTTGGGCTGCAGTGCAAGGGATTGAAAACAAGTAACAGGTTCCCTTGCTCGCTCCCTGAAGTGGGGTGAGTTGGTCCCTGACATGGGGTGAGGGTAGGAGTCTGTCCAGGAGTCAGCTGGAGGGTGGCTTGGGTGGTCTGCCCATCCTCTTGGTAGTGCTGTGTGTCGGGCTCATGTGCTTTTGCTCCTGATACCGCAGAAATGGCAGGTGAGTTTCAAGTCTTTTTCTATCTTGTTGTTCATAATTTGCCCCAACCACAGGTGCATGCAGTTATTTTTAATCCCTTATAGTTTCCTTGTATTCTGTTGCTAGAGGAGATGTTTGTCCAGATGCAAGCGCTGCAGCAGAGTCCTAGGTCCCAGGTCCCAGCCTGTCTCTCTGCTGGTGCACAGAGTGTAAAAGCAAGCATTGCTGCTTTGATTTCTTCATGACAGCAAGAGTGTTATGATTCCAACCTACAGTGTGACCCATGATGCCTGGAGGGCAGAGCAGTGACCCCAAGATGATAGACTCAAGCCCTAAGATATAATGGAACTTGTTTCTCTAGGTTTTGGATTTGTTTAGGACCTGTCGCCCTTTTTTTCTTTATATTTGTCTCTTAGAATGGGAATGTCTATCCCACCCCTATCCCACTATTGTATTTTAGCTGGTTTCACGGAGCCAAAGCTGGAGAGGAGTTTGCCTGAGGATGAATTGTGCCTCAAGTCTTACCCATATCTGACTCGGATGAAAATCTTGAGGCTGTTGGGATGGAATGTGTGCATTTTGCATGCAAGAAGGATGTGAATCGGGAGGATGGGGCCAGTGGTGGATTATCGTGGACCGATTATTATTATCACCTCCGAGTCACATGTTGAAGCCCTAGAACCCAGTGTGGCTCTATTTAGAGATAGGGGCTCCTAAGGCAAGTAATTAAGGTTACATGAGGTTGTAGAGTTGGGGCTCTGATCCATTAAGTTTAGTGTCCTTATAAGAAGAGAAACAAGGAGTTCCCGTCGTGGTGCAGTGGTTAACGAATCCGACTAGGAACCATGAGGTTGTGGGTTCGGTCCCTGCCCTTGCTCAGTGGGTTAACGATCCGGCGTTGCCGTGAGCTGTGGTGTAGGTTGCAGACGCGGCTCGGATCCTGAGATGCTGTGGCTCTGGCGTAGGCCGGTGGCTACAGCTCCGATTCGACCCCTAGCCTGGGAACCTCCATATGCCGCGGATGCAGCCCAAGAAATAGCAACAACAACAACAGCAACAAAAAAAAAGACAAAAAAAAAGACAAAAAAAAGAAGAGAAACAAGAAGGAAGTATCTCAGGAAAAAAAAAAAAAAAAAGGAGTTCCCATCATGGCTCAGCAGTAAGCAACCCTACTGGTATCCAGGAAGATGCAGGTTCAGTTCCTGGCCTTGATCTGGCATTGTGGTGAGCTGTGGTATAGGTTGCAGACACGGCTCAGATCCCACATTGCTGTGTCTGTGGTGTAGGCTGGCAGCTACAGCTCTGATTCCACCCCTAGGCTCGGGAACTTCCATATGCCGCAGGCTTGGCCCTAAAAAGACCAAAAAACAACAAGACGCCCCTCCCCCCCCCAAAAAAAACAGTATCTCACCAGCAGTTGTATCTTCTGGAAACTTGATCTTCAAATTCTAGCCTCAAGAACTATGAGAGAATTCTGTTGTTTAAATAGCAACTCTGGGGTATTTTGTTATGGCTACCAGAGCAGTCTACTACAGTGGTGAATTACATTTTTATAAAATTAAACAAATTTTAACTGACTTTGCATTCTTTGGATAAACCCAGTGTAGTCATGAAGAATTTAGCTTTTTAATATATTGCTTATGTGTTCGGTAGGAAGCTGGGAAATATTCGTGGGATTGTGGTAGAAGGAATATGATTTTGGTTGAAGCAAATTCAGTGTGGGCTTACTATGAGTTGGTTCTGCTTTTCATGTGTGAGCTCAGTTAGAGTGGCTCTAACAATTTGGTTGGTTGACTGAAACCTGACTCAGAGGTGGGCTACACTAAAGTTTAAATGATTTTTTTTCCCATTATAGTTGGTTTACAGTGTTCTGTCAATTTTCTACTATACAGCAAAGTGACCCAGTCACACATACACATTCTTTTTCCTGAATTATTCTCCATCATGCTCCATCACAAGTGACTAGATATAGTTCCTAGTGCTATACAGCAGGATCTCATTGCCTATTCATTCCAAAGGCAATAGTGTGCATCTATTAACCCCAATCCATTCCACTCTCTCCCCCCCTCCCCTTGGCAACCACAAGTCTGTTCTCCAAATCCATGAGTTTCTTTTCTTACATTAAAGTTTAAATGCCAGGTATTCCTTGTTCCATATACTGTAAAATATTCAAAAGGACATGGAGTTAGGAATGCTAGTGTGGGTTTATCATGTAAAACCAACTTACCTATCCCCTAAATATATATCCCAGGAGCGTCCAGCAGACAGTCTCTTCAGTGAAGCTGATCTGGCTACAGAAAATGGAAGGATAATATAAGATTCTTTTATTATTATTTTTTTTGTATTTTTGCCATTTCTTGGGCCGCTTCCGTGGCATATGGAGGTTCCCAGGCTAGGGGTCGAATCGGAGCTGTAGCCACCGGTCTATGCCAGAGCCACAGCAACGCAGGATCCAAGCTGCGTCTGCAACCTGCACCACAGCTCACAGCAACGCTGAATCCTTAACCCACTGAGCAAGGCCAGGGATCGAACCTGCAACCTCATGGTTCCTAGTCGGATTCATTAACCACTGAGCCACAACGGGAACTCCAGGATAATATAAGATTCTGTTGCTATACACAAAGAAGTATATAATAATACCTGGACTTATAAGTTAATGATAAATGCTGTAAACTCTAAAGGAACCAGTTAAATAACAGAATTATGGGAGTTCCCATCATGGCTCAGTGGTAACGAACCCGACTAGTATCCATGAGGACACAGGTTTGATCCCTGGCCCCACTCAGTGGGTTAAGGATCTGGCGTTGCCAGGAGCTGTGGTGTAGATCACAGACATGGCTTAGATCTGGCATGACTATGACTGTGGCACAGGCCAGCATCTGCAGCTCAGATTCACCCCCTAGGCTGGGAACTTATGTATGCCACAGGTGTGGCCCTAAAAAGACCGAAAAAAAAAAAGTCAAAAAAAAGGAAGGAAGAAAAAATTATGGCTAATAAGGCAACAAAGGTGATAAAGATAAAACATAATCAGTTACTCCAAAAGATAGTAGGAAAAAAGGAGGAAAGGGGGAGCACGTAACAGTTGGGATGAATAGTAAATTGCCTCTTTTCAGTCTGAACCTAACCATGTTCTCACATTAAATATAACTGATATAAACATTCTGATAAAAAGACATGTCGTTGACTCTAAAAAAGCAAGGCCTACCTAATCTGCTGCCTACTAGAAAACCACTTTAAATATTAAGTGATAAATAGGTTAAAAGTAAACCATGTTAAACAGAAATATGAAAGATAAAAAAAGTAAGGCCCAGAGTTCCCATCAAGGTTCAGCAATTAACCAACCTGATTAGTATCCATGAGGACCCTGGTTCAATTCCTGGCCTCGCTCATTGGGTTAAGGATCCGTTGCTGTGAGCTGCGCTGTAGGTTGCAGATGTGGCTCAGATCTGGCGTTGCTGTGGCTGTGGTCGATCAGCTACAGCTCTGATTCGGCCCCTAGTCTGTGAACCACTATATGCCTCAGGTGCAGCCCCCCCCCCAAAAAAAGACCAAAAAAAAAAAAAGGCCCACATCAGATTTCTAGGAATTAAATATTACAATGAGATAAAACATCCACTGGATGGAATTAATGGCAATTAGACATTGCATAAGAGAAAATTAGTTAACTTGAAGACACAACAATAGGAACTATGCAAAATGAAATATAAGGGTGGAGTGGGGGGTGTGTCTTAAAAAGTATGAACAGTTTTTTATCCTATTTTGGTATGCAAATGAAAAGGTGAAGGTTGATGAAAAGGCCAAAGAAACTCAGGTACAACGAGAACAAAGCTAATCAGAACTCTTATTAAAAAGAGAAGGAAGTTCCCATCATGGCACAGTGGTAATGAACCCAACTAGTATCCATGAGGACTCGGGTTCAATCCCTGGCCCCTCTCAGTGGGTTAAGGATCCAGTGTTGCCACAAGTTGTGGTGTAGGTTGCAGGGGTGGCTTGGATCCAGCATTGCTGTGACTGTGGTGTAGCCGGCAGCTGCAGCTCTTATTTAGGGACCCCTAGCCTGGGAACCTCCATGTGTCGAGGGTGCAGCCCTAAAAGGACAAAAAAAAAAAAAAAAAAAAAGAGAGAAGCTCCCCCACCCTTCAAAAAAAAAAAAAAAAGAAAAAGAAAAAAAGAAAGAAATTAAAAAGAGAAAAGCCTTGGATTTTTAGCCAGTGGAGTAAGTTATTGTGAGGAGTGCCAAGTGCAAATCTTTTTTTTTTTCTTTTTTTGTCTTTTGTCTTTTGTTGTTGTTGTTGTTGCTATTTCTTGGGCCGCTCACGCGGCATATGGAGGTTCTCAGGCTAGGGGTCCAATCGGAGCTGTAGCCCTGTAGCCACCGGCCTACGCCAGAGCCACAGCAACGCAGGATCCGAGCTGCGTCTGCAACCTACACCACAGCTCATGGCAACGCCGGATCGTTAACCCACTGAGCAAGGGCAGGGACCGAACCCACAACCTCATGGTTCCTAGTCGGATTCGTTAACCACCGCGCCACGACGGGAACTCCCAAGTGCAAATCTTTTAAACTGCCCTCCATTGATCATGATAGAGAATGTAAAACAATATTATGGGAGGATTTATAAAATGTGAAGGCAAAATGTATGACATATCTTATAAACCCCGTAACATTATTATCATTAACGTGTTAATCATGTCTGTATCTTTTGGTCCAATGGAATACAGTTATAATTGTTTGTACAGTTATCATAATGTCCTTGTTTGCTCAATCTGGCATCATTGAACAAAGTCACTTGATTGATTTTTCTCCTCATTGGTTGGTTGGATGACAGACATTGTCAGTTATATGTGTTTGCACTCCTATAAATAGGTTTTTTTTTTTTTTTTTGGCTTTTTAGGGCCGCACCCATGGCATGTGGAGGTTCCCAATCTAGGAGTCAAATTAGAGCTGTAGCCACCAGCCTGTGCCACAGCCACAGCAACTTGGGAACCGAGCTGTCTGTGACCTACACCACAGCTCACAGCAATGCTGGACCCTTAACCCACTGAGTAAGGCCAGGGGTTGAACCTGCATACTCATGGTTACCAGTCAGATTTGTTTCCACTGCACCACAGTGGGAACTCCTGCACTCCTATAAATATTCTTCTTCTTCTTTTTTTTTTTTTTAATATTCTTGATGTTTGTTTTGAGATACATTAACGTTACCTAGAGACAGTTTGGTCTTTTCTGATCCTGCTTTAAGTCTCAGTTTAGCAAGACCCAGTTGTTTATTGGATGAGATTCAGCCAGTTAACAAGGAGTGCCTA
Source organism: Phacochoerus africanus (assembly GCF_016906955.1). Lineage (NCBI taxonomy): Eukaryota > Metazoa > Chordata > Mammalia > Artiodactyla > Suidae > Phacochoerus > Phacochoerus africanus. The sequence goes on from NC_062551.1 coordinate 56,194,249, forward strand.
CTCTATGTCAGGCATTCCAGACATCTGGTTTATAGGGGTCAACAGAAGGTCCCTTAACAGCAGAAGTACTTTTTACTTCTTTGTGGAGCTCACAGTCTAACTTTTACAGACTATAACTTACATTCAAGACCTTATATTTGGGAGTTCCTGTTGTGGCTCAGCAGTAACGAACCCTACTGGGATCCATGAGGATGCGGGTTTGATCCCTGGCCCCCCTCACTGTAAGGATCTGGCGTTGCCTTGAGCTGTAGTGTAAATCACAGACACAGCTCAGATCCTGTGTTGCTGTGGTGTAGGCTGGCTACCGTAGCTCCAATTTGACCCCTAGCCTGGTGGCTTCCATATGCTGTGGGTGCAGCCCTAAACAAAACAAAACAAAACCCTTATATTTGAGCATAAACTCAGGAAATTGGTAGTTATAATGTGCTTTGTATTGAAACTGATACAGTAATGTTTATATATGACCCAAGATTTTCATCTATTCCATATATTATAAAATCCTTAAGGAGTTCTCTGGTGGCCTTGTGGTTAAGGATCTGGCATTGTCACTGCTGTGACTCCAGTGACTGGTGGCACAGGTTTGATCTCTGGCTCAGAGATCAAACTTCTGTATGCATGGGTGTGGCAAAAAAAAAAAAAAAAATCCTTAGCAATTTGAGGCTTTCTCTGCAAGTGATTCTGTTGGTTTTTACATCGTGTGTTAGTTTTTAAAAGTCATCTACAATGTCATTAAGCTATCTCATCTATTTACATGCTTCCACCCTTACCTTCTCCCTAAGGAACCTGACCTTGTGCCCTTCCTCAAAACCCAGTTTTCCATTAGTAGACTCAGTCTGAACCTTATGCTCTATTAGTTTTATGCCAGTCCCTACTGACATTACTCCTGGCTACAGCTCAATAATTATACAGATTCTGAAAACATTTGCCAGATTAAAGACTGTTAGTATTCCAGTCTAGACCTAGATTCAGCCCACTCTTCCAGAGCTCTTTGACCTATTCCCAATTTGATTCGGTCTCTCCAGGCCTGTGTACTATGAGATACAAGGACAAAGCTGATTCTGTGAAAATCTTTTTTCTTCCTCAAGTGATACCTAAACATGTAAGACTAAAGAGTGCCTCTGAGCTGAGCAGAAGTGGAACCACCCCATCATTCTTCCTGGCATCGATTTCCAATTCATCAGTGAAGCAAAGGGTAGAGCTAGACAGGCAACTACCTCCAGAGGGAAGAATGTAGCTGGATAGTTATTCACGAGTGTAGATCATATTTCCCAAGGTTCTGAGGGTAATTTGGATAATCAAAGAAAGGGGAGTTAGGGAAGTGGGAAGCAGGTAGAGCCATCTTGATTTGTGTTCAAATTGCCCATCTTTTTTGTTTTCAGAAAAAAATTGCCAAGAGCTGTGTTGGAATGTATTTTGTTATTTATTTATAGGTTGAAATTACTAATTGCCCTTGGGCTTTCAGTTCATTTTGCAAACCTGATTTCATTACCTTTTCAAGCCTAGAAAACTTTAAAAGTCATATTTATGGTGACCTTTATGGTATAATGCTTGGCCTTATTTATAAATATAAATTAGGAGTTCCCATTGTGGCTCAGTGGTTAATGAATCCGACTAGGAACCATGAGGTTGCAGGTTCGATCCCTGGCCTTGCTCAGTGGGTTAAGGATCCAGCGTTGCCGTGAGCTGTGGTGTAGGTCGCAGACGTGGCTCAGATCCTGCGTTGCTGTGGCTCTGGCATAGGCCGGCAGCTGCAGCTCCAATTTGACTCCTAGCCTGGGAACCTCCATATGCTGAGGGAGCAGCCCTAGAAAAGGAAAATAAATAAATAAATAAATAAATAAATATAAACTCATCCAAGGACATTAAGTTACATTTATGAATTTAATATTCATTTCCTTTTTGAAAGAATTTAGTTGTCTGAAGTAGTATTTAAATAAATTTTGGCATTCCCTTGGTGGCACAGTGAGTTAAGGATCCAGCATTGTCACTGCTGTGGCTCAGGTCCCAGCTGTGGTATGGGTTTGATCCCTGGCCCTGGAACTTCTGCATATCACAGGTGTGACCAAAAAATAAAGAGCCAAAGAAATGTGACAGCTAATCATCATATATAGGGTGGATACTGAAGATTTTTTTTTTTTAAGAAAGAATCCACAATTGGGAGAAATGAATATAATGTAATAACTTTAACCAGTGATATGGGATAGACTGTCTCTTTTAAATTATGGAATCATCAGCTTAGTAACCAGGAATATGGTTCAAGGTTTCCTGTCCAAAAATGTACATGAGGTGTATTATGTAATGTAAAATGAACTGGGAAATGGTACATAAAGCTCTCAAATATTCCTCATCTTCATAGGCCTTTGCTTCACAAGAAATTTAATAAGATATTCCATAATTAGTGTGTTCACAGTGTTTTATTTGGATATGATTTCATCAGCCAGTGGATGGAGCAGAATGTACCACTGAAAACCCTGCTACATTCACTGCCTTCTCAGTCTCTCTCCAGTAAGGAAACCTATTGAGGGCAAGGATTTTCCCACTATCATTTTATTTTTACCAACTATAAGCTCACTGATGACCTATGGTGATCACTGATGGTCTGTCTTCCAAAACAAAGCCTTCCATTTATACATAACCAAACAATCAGCTGTACATTATTACCCAAGGCTTTTCCAAATAGAAGGTACCAGTATTTTCCTATGTGTTTTTTGTGACGTAAAATAAGATGTAATTGACCATTGAAGGCATAACCACATTCACTGCATTCATAAGGTTTCTTTCCTGCACAAACTCCCTGTTATCTCTTAAGGGTGCACATCTGGCAACTGGCTCTTCTGTAAGGACCACATTCCTATCTGCTAGGAGCCTACTGGTGTTTAATATGTCTGAGGGATCATAGAAAGCATTTGTCCAGACATCATGTTAACAAGTTTTTTCCCCTGCATGAGTTCACTAGTATCTAATAAGCTGTGACCGGCTGTGGAAGGAGAGTCCATCTTCACTGAATCTACTTGTTTCTCTCTTGTGTGTATCTTCTTATGTTTAACCAGGCATGACATGTGAGAGAAGGCTTTCCCACACTCATGGCATCCATTGGGTCTCTCTCCTGTGTGGGTGTTTTGATGCACAATGAGCATTGTCCTTGTAGTGAAGGCTTTCCCACACTCACTGCATGCATAGGGTTTCTCTCCTGTGTGAATTCTCTGATGTTTAATGAGTCCTGATTTCTGCAAACAAGATTTTCCACAGTCAGTACATACAAAGGGCGTCCTTCCTGTATGAAATCGCTGATGTGCTATGAGGCATGCCTTCTGGTTGAAGGCCTTACCACATTCAGTGCATCCATAGGGTTTCTCTCCAGTGTGAGTTCGCCGATGTATAGTAAGATTGCCCTTCTGTATGAAACCTTTTCCACAGTCACTGCATATGTAAGATTTCTCTCCAGTGTGAATTTTCTGATGTAAAATGAGCTGTGATTTTTCTGGAGAAACTCACTGCATCCATGGGGCTTTTCTCCTTTTTCGCTTCTTTGATGTATAATGAGCTCTGCCCTCCTGCAGAAGGCTTTGCCACATTCAGTACATTCATAGGGTCTCTCCCCTGTATGAGTTCTCTGGTGTTCAGTTAGCTTGAACTTTCTATAGAATGCTTTCCCACATATACTACATACATGGGGTTTATTTCCTGTGTGAGTCTTCTGATGTTCAGTAAGCTGAAATTTCCTGAGGAAGGCTTTTCCACAATCACCACACTCATGGGTTTTCTCTCCTTTATGAGTTCGCTGATGTTCAGTGAGCTTGAACTTCTTGGAGAAAGTTTTCCCACACACACTACATCCATGAGGTTTCTTTCCAGTGTGAATTCTCTTATGTTCACTGAGCTGAGACCTCTTGAGGAAGGCTTTTCCACATTCAGTACATTCCTTAGCATTTTCTGTTTTGCTTATTTGTAGATGTTTAATTTCAGTATGAGTTTGCTCATGGTTAGCATGGAGAAAGGATCTCCTGTCTCCATTAAATTCAGCAGGCTCCTTTTTGTCACAGCTTCTTCTCTGGTTGATCATACCTAAATATGATTTCAGAGTTTTCCCATGTAAATCAAATATATCACAATTTGGCCTTAAAGGAAAAGACCTTTTGCTCTGATGAGTAATATTTTCAAATACACTCTGTTCATAACCCTCTTCTATCCTCCTTAGCGTATTTTGCTTTTGGCAGTGCCACTGCACACAATCTTCCACTTTCTCAGTTTCTAGGAGAGAGAACAACGAATCCATGAGTGTCATATGGAATAAAACTACTTCAGATATACTTTGGTGTGAGCTGGCTCTTTAATGGGAAATCTATGATATCAAATATAAGAGAAATTCCATGTAAAAAATGTCCTGTCTCCTTTTAAAAAAACTTTTCAAAATTGTAGTTAAACATACACAAGATAAATTGTTACCATTTTAACTAGAGTTCTTTGGCATGAAGTGCATTCACACTGTTGTGCAACCATCACCACCATTCATCTCTAGAACTTTTCCCCAACCAAAAAAAAAAAAAAAACAAAAAAAAGCTCTATCCATTCAACACTAACTCCTATGTCTTGGAAATGGTTAAAAACAAAGTAATATAAAACACCAAACCCCCAGATAACAGCCATTCGTGTAAAACAAATTCACAATGAATAAATATAGATTTATCTGCTTTATAAAGAGGCTCTGGGGATGGTTAAATACTATCACTGTTAGCATCTTATCACAGAGGTTATAGGGATACCCGATCCAGAATGGTGAAAGATATTTATTCATTGAATACATCTGTATAAATAGCTACCGCCATATACCAGGCATGGTGCTGGTTTTGGAGGAACAAACAAAAAAATTTCTTTATTTTCACTGAAGTCATATTCTAGGGGTGGGAAGGAAACAATAACAAGGAATAAAGTAGGCAGTTGCAAGTGTGACAGAGTTTGAAGAAGCAAAGGAAAAGACAGGCAGTAGAAGAAATCAAATTTATTTGGAAATGATAGACAAGACTCATTAGCAGATCAGATATGAGGAAAAGAGGGAATCAAAGGGTACTCCTAAATATTTGGCTTGAGCCACTGGGTAGGGGGGTAGCGTCCTTTAAGAAGACAAGGAATGTTGTTGAAGTTCAGAATGAGGGAAACAAAGTGCATTTTGACGCATATCATCTCTGACATACTTAAATATCCGGGTACAGGTATGGAAAACCAAGTCAGATAATAAAACCTGAGTGAGGTCTTCACTAAAGATAGCAATGTGGAAATCATCAGTGTGTAAATATCACTGAAGGTCAGAATTATATGAGATCACATTCTGAGAATATGAAGGCTGAAAAAAGATGAAGGCACAAGACCAAGGCTTTAGTTATTCAACACCCAGAGCTTTGGGATAGCCCGCTGAAGAGACCCGAACATTAACCACATTGGTAAGAGAAATAAGCAGACATGTGGGTTAGAACCAAGAGGCAACTCAGAATGTTGGACATATCAGAAGGATCGGATTCCAAGAAAATCCCAATAAATTCTTAGGTGCTTATCCCATTGCTAAAACCTGCCATTCTTCACTAGGTAGACCATCAAACTCACTTTCTCAAAGGACCAATCTCATATTCTAACCATGCATCTAGCTGTGACACAATCTCATATGTTCCCACAGAAAAGAGGGACTTGGTGATTCTTATAGACTTCACAACAGGTTAGTGGGGCACAAAGTCTTCTTGAAAAGATCAGCTGCTGCATCAGATATAGGAACCATCACCTTCTTCATCATGCTGTATGGATGTCATGTTGGAATTTTTACCATTTCACTCTCTCTGATATACTAATCTTTCATCTTGCCACCAACAGCATCTTCTTCCTTAATTGAACAGCTATGTCTCTACTGGCCTTAGTTAAGAGGTTCTAACGGGATGAGGTTTTATGATTTCATTTAGACTAGGAACTGGGAATGAGACATTTTATAAAGTTCTTTCCTAATTAAATAACAGGGATAGCAGAGGCATTAAATACAGGGGCCCAGGGGGTAGAGAACATTCAGGGTAATGCCAGGATTTAAGGGGTACAGAAGCACAGCAGAATCTCAGTTTTTAAAAGGATGAGGTCTGGGTCACTTTGCTGAACAGAAATTCACAGAACATTGTAAATCAACTATAATAGAATAGCTAAAAATCTTTTTTAAAAATTTAAAAAAAGATGGATGAGGGACAGGGATTCTCTTGCGAGGAAGATGATTCTAGTTTCTCACACAGAAAGTGTGAACTCTTTGGGAGTTGCCATGGAGACAGGTAAAATATATGGTACCAACATGGATATTAGTCAGTGTTAAGGGACCTATCAATCGGCATCGCCACAGAATACAAGAGCTTAACACCTTTGTGTAAAGTAAGGTTTTACAGCCTATGAGACAGAGCAGAGGCTGAAAAGAGAACCTTTGAAGAAGCATGGAGTGAGGAAAAAGTCAAGCAAGCAAATAAATGCACATTAAGAGACCATGTTACCCTGTAAGTAAGGCATCCAAGGTACGGGTGGATGTCATAAAGGGAAATAAATGGTTCCCAAAGGAGCAGGAAGGCATATTAGTTAGAAGGCAATGATGGATTCAAAGTTTTCTCTTAGAAGAGAGACATGGAAGGAGGAATTTCATAGCGAGAAATGTGAAAGGAACACAAAATCATACTCGGACAAGTGATGAAGAATAGGGAGATTTGGACATCCAAGCAAGGATAACCCTAGTGGGGGAAAACGTCGACATCTAAGAAGAAATAAACAGGAATTCTTTCCATGCTGTTCAGTAGAAAGTGACAGAACACTGTAAATCAACTATAATGGAAAAAATAATATAAAAAATTTAAAAATTATTCCAAGAATTGATAAAAGGGGTATATTTTCCTTTAAATTTCCACACAGAAAAAGAACTGTCATATGGAGAGTGGAATGGATAATATGGAGGCTGTTTCTGGGTCCTCAGACACCCTCACCACTGGGATGCCTTCTCCAAAGGACCAGAAAGGGATTTCCACAGCCTTCCCCCTCTTGCTGGTTCTCTCTCTCACTCACCTGGATGGGGGTGACTGTGAACTGCATCTTCCAAAGTCGGTGGTGGTTCTCTTTGTTCCAACTTGGACAGTACACCCAGTTTGCTAACCTGATGCCCTGCTCATGGGAAATGATACAAGACTCAGGCTTATCGAATGGCACTAGAGATCCGTGATGCTATGAGAACCATGCACTCTAGGGACTGCACAATTTCCATGTTTGCAAGTTAAAGGCTTTTCTCTAAAATGAGGAGAGGTTATACTTTCTCATCTGGGGCGAGGGAGGGGACTGAGAATCTACCACTTCAGAGCGCCACAGACACAACACGGCTTTCAGAAGCTGAGAAGAGAAAGGCACCCTCCAAGGGACACAGGGGAGCCATCCTCACCCACGGCCACCAGGTTGCTGTAGTTCTCCAGCATCACGTCCTGGTACAGGTCCTTCTGATCGGGGGTCAGGAGCTGCCACTCCTCCCATGTGAAGTCCACGGCCACATCCTCCAGTGTCAGTGATCCCTGTAACAACAGTCCTGTTTAATACAAGTGTTTCTCTAGTTATTGAAATGGAAGTTGTGAGATAATAGAAAATATATATAACGGTCTCTGTCCCTGGTGGCAAAACAAACAAAAAACACCAGGAGCATCTCTCATTCTAATATTTAGTCTTTGACCCTGGTTCCTGACACAAGACTCCTGTAACTCTTGTAAATTCTGAAGTGATAAGTATGGGACTTACTTATCTTGGTGTTTTCACTGCTGTGGCTTAGTTTCCATCCCTGGCCCTGGAACTTCTGCAGGCCACAGGTGTGGCCAAAAAAAGAAAGCATGGATTTAGAAGGCTTCTGGTTGCTGAACACGTGGAGGTGCTGGGAGAGAGTCGCACCCCAGAGAGGGCACAGAAGCTCTGCGCCCCTGCCCACATACCTTGCCTTTTGTATCTCCTGCATCTGGATATTCATCTGTATCCTTTACCACATCTTTTACACTAAACTGGTAAACACAGATAAGTGCTTCCCAGAGTTCTGTGAGCCACTCCAGCAAATTAATTGAACCAGAGGAGGCAATCATAGGAACCCACGATTTGTAGCCAAGTCAGACAGAAGTTGTGGGTAACCAGGGGACCTACTATTTTCGGTTGGCCTCTGAAGTGGGGGGCAGAATCATGGGACTGAACCCTTAAATCTGTGGGATCTGAAACTGCTTCCAGGTAGACAGCATCAGAATTAAATTGCAGGACACCCAGCTGGTGTCAGAGAATTGCTTGGTGGGAGAAAACTCCCACACACCTGGTGTCACAAGTGATGTGAGTCTGAGAGTAAAGGAGACACCAGAGGAAGAATAAGATTTTTCCCTCTTCAAAAGGAAGATGAAGACAGTTCTCATTTTCAGCATGTAGGCCATATCTGTTCCTATTTTTTTTCAACATATTGTGAAGGAAACAAAGCCATATTAAAATAACCAGTCATCCATTCATTCAGCAAAGCATAAATTTCTGTAATATGCATTCTTGAAATCTTGCTAACCTGAGATCACCTGCATGTATTTCAGCACCTACTTGTCAATCAGTGAACAGTTGCACTCATGTAAAAAATGTCCTAAGAGATGTTAAGCATTTACCTACATAGATTTACAATATATATGCACACATGTGTGTACACATACAAATCCATGTATGGATAAAGGGGTCCACACAGATAAATGTCTGGAACCCAGGAAACATTCCTAGCATTTGGTAATAATATGCTAGCATGTTAGAAAAAACGTAGGAGTGGGGGGAAGATGTGTTTTATCACTATGTGTACTATATCGTCTGAGTCTTGCATGGAAAATGTATCCATGAGTCTTTGTTTCTTTCTGACACCAAGTACATACGTGGTGTCTTATTCAATACCAGTTCTCCAGTGCTGAGCCTCTGACACCCACTGGGTGCCCTATGATTCAGTCCTATTCTGCACAGGCTTAAGGGCTCAGTCCCATAAGACTGCCTTCACTTCAGACAAACCCAAAGTCCCAGGTTCCCAGCACTTGTGTCCAACTTGGCTACAATTTCAGGGGTTCCCCCAACTTCCCTGCTCAGGTTTGATTATTTGCTAGAACAACTCACAGAACTCAGGAAAATATTATGCTTACTATGATAGTTTATTATAAAGGATATGCATGAGGAGGTACATAGGACACCAGGTCCAAAGGGGTCCTGAGTGCAAGAGGACCCCTGCACTGTCCCTGTCTAGTTGGCGTGCATCACCCTCCCAGTGGATGTATTTGCCCACTTGGAAGCTCTCTCTGCCCCGTAGGGATTTTTATGGAAGTTCCATTACATGGTCATAATTGACCAAAGCACTGCCTGCTAGTGATAGAGCTCAACTCCAGCCCCTCTCCTGTCCACAGAGGTCAGAGGGTAGAGCTAAAAGTTCCAGCTCTCTAAACTAGAGTTCTGGGATCAGCCCTCATGCTGAAGCTATCTTGGAGCCCAACCCAAGTCACCTCATTAGCATAAATTCAAATATGGTTAGAAATGTTTGTTATGAATAAAAAAGACACTCCTATGACACAGGAAATTCCAAAGGTTTTCAGAACTCTGCCAGGAACCAGAGACAAAGACCAAATACATATATATGTATAATTTTGCCACAGTGAGTCATTTTTATAATTGAAATAAAGGCAATAAGGAGCTGGGAGGTAATAACTAGATTTGAGGGGGTTATTCTCTTTCACTTATCAAAATTTTGTAAGCAGCTGAAACTTTTCTGGTTAATTTCTCTTTATTACTTGATCAATGATTTCATTTTTAATAGCTTTATCAACTTGAAATTTTGAATTTAGTGCCATCATCACTCACAAAAATAATGGCACTTCTTTGGCACAAGAGCAGCATCAGGATCAGGTAAAATTGCTTCAAAGGTTAATATTTAAACTGACCAAACATCAATTTGATGATTATCTACTATTTTACTTATTTCGATGAGCTCTTTTCAACATAGTTCACTATTCTTATTCCAATTAAATATAACAATATCTAGCTCTTATCTTCACAAAGTTTTTAACTTTTTGGTCATGAAAAATATAGTAATAACTAGATTTCGAACACAGGGAAGGGATCTGTATTTTCTGAAATAAGGTAAAGTTCTAAAGCAAACTGGATCTCAGCAACCCCAGCCATTACCAAACAACGGAACTTATAACGCCCAGTAGCCAAATCTGTACTCAAGCACCACTTCAGCCACCTGTTCACGGATGACCTTTGAAACGCACGAAAACCTATTTTCCTGAGCACTTCAGATTTTCTTCAAGGAAAAACCCAACCCCAAACAAGTGTGGGTATGTAAGTCACCAGGCTGTGGTCTTCTGAAAAAAACCGTGTCCACGGAATTCTACTTGGTCCTCTCATGTAAGAAACAGCCATACACAACCTGTCTGTACATCTATTAGAAGAATGCTGTGAACACACAGGCCACCTTATCACCTCTAGAAAAAAAGCATCAAAGAAATTCCCTAAGACTTAAGCACTACGAAACAGTGACATCTCCTGAAGAACCGATCTGCCGCCACCCCAGACGCAGCGCGTATCATATAATAACTTCTCGTGATTCTGTGGTTGCAATGGCTGACAGAAATATTAGATGCAAGTTGGTTTATGTGACCAAAAGGGACCTGCTGAGTCATACATTATGTTCCAACATTGGTCATATAGTACAAACTCTAGGAAGATTAAATATATACCTGATTCGGAATTATCATCGTGGCTCATCGGAAACGAATCTGACTAGCATCCACGGGGACGCAGGTTCAATCCCTGGCCTTGCTCAGTGGATTAAGGATCTGGCATTGCCGTGAACTGTGGTGTAGGTCACAGACACAGCTTGGATCCCAAGCTGCTGTGGCTGTGGTGTAGGCTGGCAGCTGTAGCTGCTTCGACCTCTAGCCTGGGAACCTCCATATGCCTTAGGGTATGGCCCTAAAAATAAACCAAATACATACATATACACACACCTGATTCTACTTTGTCATGATTTTGAAGGTACAATTTATTTCTCCCAGAGCCCATCTCCCCCAATTTATACTCTTCATTTAATTGAACTGATTTTTTTTCACGCCTCCAGAAATCTCTTTTTTTAATTAATTAATTTATTTATTTATTTTGTCTTTTTAGGGCTGTACCCACGGCATATGGAGGTTCCCAGGCTAGGGGTCTAATCGGAGCTACAGCTGCCGGCCTACACCACAGCCACAGCAACTCAGGATCCAAGCCGCGTCTGCAAATTACACCACAGCTCATGGCAACGCTGGATCGTTAACCCACTGAGCAAGGCCAGGGATCGAACCCGCAACCTCATGGTTCCTAGTTGGATTTGTTAACCACTGAGCCACTACGGGAACTCCCACCTCCAGAAATCTATGAGGGCATCAAGTTAAGAATAAAACAAACCAAAAGTCACCTGAGCCTTTGTCATTTTCTTCAGTTTTGGGAAATGCCCAGTAATGGGGATATTCTGTCTTTAGTCTCTTCTGTATCTGCCTTAAATTTCTGTTCAGAATTCTCAGGTGAAAGATGCATATGCAATGCCAGGAACCTCCTCCTTGTCCTTTACTTGACCTCTCTTGCTCCTGGGATGCCAGGACCTATGGGGTGAAGAGTAAGTTCATTTGAGTGATAAATTCCCTCAAGGCCCAGATGTTGTCACTACTGCTGTGTACTTCAAGGTCATAACTTTTTTTTTTTGTCTTTTTAGGGCCGCACCTGCAGCATATGGAGGTTCCCAGGCTAGGGGTCGAATCGGAGCTGTAGCTGCTGGCCTACACCACAGCCACAGCAAAGAGGGATCTGAGATGCATCCGTGACCTACACCACAGCTCATGGCAAATAACCAACTGAGCCAGGCCAGGGATCGAACCTGCATCCTCATGGATGCTAGTGAGATTTCTTTTCACTGAGTCACGACAGAACTCCCCCAAGGTCATTACTTCTAACTATGCCTTTATTTGGTGCCCTTGGGGCAGTAAAACATAACAATCTGAATGGGGGGAGGTATGTCTTTCTTCTGTGAAATAGAAGTAGCATGGGGAGTTCCCCTCGTGGCACAGCAGAAATGAATCTGACTAGGAACCATGAGGTTGCGTGTTGGATCCCTGGCCTCAATCAGTGGGTTAAGGATCCGGCATTGCTATTGGCTGTGGTGTAGGTTGAAGATGTGGCTCAGATCCTGCATTGCTGTGGCTGTGGTATAGGCCAGCAGCTGTAGCTCTGATTCGACCCCTAGCCTGGGAACTTCCTTAAAAAAAGCAAAAAAAAAAAAAAAAAAAGAAGAAGAAGTAGCATGAATGAGAAAGGGAAAATGCAAAAGGAAAACCAGCACAGCAAAAGGCCTCAACAGCAGGAGACTCCTCACACAGATCAGTTTTCGGAAAGAGGACAGACATATAGGTGAGACTCTGGACATTTTTTCACTTAAAATCACTTGTGTCCACATATCCCTTTGCACTGGGTTAAATGGTGCACACACACACCACCCCCCCGGAAAGATATGTCTACATCATAACCCCCCCGCGAACAGGTGAATATGATCTTATTTGGAAAAAGGGTCTTTGCAGATGTAATGAAGTTAGAGGTCCTGAGATGAGAACATCCAGCATTACCCAAGTTGGCTCTAAAATCCCATGAGTGGGAGTTCCCTTTGTGGCTCAGCGGTTAACCAGCCCGACTAGGATCCATGAGGACATGAGTATGATCCCTGGCCTTGCTGAGTGGGTTAAGGATCCGGTGTTGCCGTGAGCTGCAGTATAGGTCACAGACACAGCTTGGATCCCACGTTGCTGTGGCTGTAGTGTAGACAGGCGGCTGTAGCTCCGATTAGACCCCTAGCCTGGGAACCTCCATATGCCACTGAAGCGGCCCTTGAAAGTAAAAAAAAAAAAAAAAAAAAAGGTAGATAAAATCCACGAGTGTCCTTACACCAGACACACTAGCTTAGAAGCACACGAGGAAGATGAGACTGTGTGCACAGACAGACATCAGAGTTATGCTGCCACAAGCTAAGGAATGCCTGGACAATCTGGTGGAAACCAAGGAAATGAATGGTGTTGGGGATCCCCAAGACTGTGCCCAGATTCAAGGATTAGCTAGGATGCCTAAGACTCAGCATGTAACAGATTTATTACCATGAAAGGATACAAACCAAACCCCCATCTGCCCAGATATCACATCAGATCCCACAGGTTAAAGCTTCAGTCCTACAAGACTGCCCCACCACCACCCACCTACCACAACCTAAGATGCCATTCCCAAGTCCAGGTTAGTACCTATACTTCTGACCAACTGGCTATAAATCACAAGTTCCCATGACCACCTCAGGTTCAATTAATTTGCTAGAGTGGCTCAAGAACGCTGAGAAATATTTTACTTACTAGATGGCCAGTTTATTATAAAAGAATATAACTCAGAGTTCCCTTGTGGCACAGCAGGTTAAAATTCCTGGGCAGGAGTTCCCGTCGTGGTGCAGTGGTTAACGAATCCGACTAGGAACCATGAGGTTGCGGGTTCCATCCCTGCCCTTGCTCAGTGGGTTAACGATCCAGCGTTGCCGTGAGCTGTGGTGTAGGTTGCAGACGCGGCTCAGATCCCGCGTTGCTGTGGCTCTGGCGTAGGCCGGTGGCTACAGCTCCGATTCAACCCCTAGCCTGGGAACCTCCATATGCCGCGGGAGCGGCCCAAGAAATGGCAACAACAACAACAACAACAACAAAGAAAAAAGACCAAAAAAAAAAAAAAATCCTGGGCAGCCCCCCAAAAAGAAATATAACTCCGGAACAACCTGATGGAAGAGATGCCTTGGAGAAGGCAAGAGGAAAGGGCTCGGGCTTCCAGGCCCTCTCCAGGACAGCCACGTTCCTCTCTGAATCCGTCCTTTTATGTTTTTATGGAGGCTTCATAGGCATGACTGAGTAACTCCTTGGCCATTGGTGATTAATTCAACCTCCAGCCCTCCCTCCTCCCCAGAGGTCAGGGGGTGGCACGGAGAGGTCCAACCCTCTAATCACAAGGTTGGCAGAACAAACAACAAGCCCCTGTCTTTAGGAGCACTCCAAAAGTCACCTTATTAACAAGAGATATCTTTTTTTTTTTTTCTTTTTAGGGCTGAACCTGCAGCCTTAAATTTCCAGGCTAGGGATTGAATCAGAGCGAGAGGTGGCGGCCTACACCACAGCCACAGCAATGGGGGATTCGAGCAGCATCTGAGACCTACACCACAGCTCACGGCAACGCTGGATCCCCAACCCACTGATCAAGGCCAGGGATTGAACCTGCGTCCTCATGGATACTAGTGTGGTTTGTTACCACTGAGCTACAATGGGAACTCCCGACAAGAAACATCTTAACCTCTATCAAAACTTCAAAAGTCCAAGGGTTTTAGGAGCTCAGTGCCAGAAATGGGGACTAAGACCAAATATTTCTTACTATAAGTCACAATATCACAGGAACTCACTCAAATCATCAGAAAGACCAAGAATCAAGATTTTTAGAAGCCAGATTCATTTCATCTTCAAATCCATACATTTGTCACTGGGACAATATTATTTGGAGATGCTCAGATTATTCACTTAGAAAATACAAAGGAATTAGTTAAAAAGCTATTGGTGGGTGTTCCCGTTGTGGCGCAGTGGAAACGAATTCAACTAGGAACCGTGAGGTTTCGGGTTCGATTTCTGGCCTCGCTCAGTGGGTTAAGGATCCGGCATTGCTGTCAGCTGTGGTGTAGGTCGCAGACGGGCCTCGGATCTGGCATTGTGGTGGCTCTGGCATAAGCTGGCGGCTACATCTCTGATTTGACCCCTGGCCTGGGAACCTCCATAGGCTGTGGGTGCGGCCCTAAAAAGACAAAGACCAAAAAAAAAAAAGCTATTGGTAGAACTCTAGTCGATAGAAATGCTAAAGTATTTAGGGGAAAGTACACTGATATCTGCAATTTACTTTGAAATGCACCCCCCCAAAAATTTTTTTTTGGTCTTTTTAATGGCTGCACCTGTGGCTTATGGAGGTTCCCAGGGTAGAGGTCCAATTGGAGCCACAGCTGCCCACCTACATGACAGCAAGAGGAACCCCCAGATCCAAGCCACCTATGCTGTGGCTTGCAGCAATGTTGGATCCTTAACCTGCAGAGCAAGGCCAGGGACTGAACCTGCATCTTGATGGATACCAGTTGGGTTCTTAACCAATTGAGCCACAATGGTAACTCCAAAAAAATTTTTTTTCAAATTAAGAAAACAAGGTGAATTAATGAATGAAGGGCTGGATAGATACTGATAGGCCAAATATAGCAAAATGTTAATGCTACAATCTAAGTGGTGGGTATATGTATACTGTAAATTTCATTCAACTTTGCTATGTTTGGAATTCTTCATAACATTGAGATGTTGAGTTCATAATTTTATAACGAAATATTGAGTTGGAAAAAGCTATTAGTAATAAGAAACGGTCAGTGAAGTAACCAAAACAAAAATTAATTTAAAAATTGCTTTACTATGTTAAAGAACTTAGAAGAGAATAAGATAAAAATTAGAAGAAGAAAAAAGACCCTATTTACAATTGCAACGAAGGCAAAAAACCAGTAAAGAGATGAGGGTCTGGGATACATACCCTTGGATAAATACCACCAAATCGTCTGTCTTTTGGAGGTGGGGGGGAGGAGACGGAAGGCGAGGGAGGCGGAGTTGGGGGAGGAACCTTTCGCCAGCGGCCTGTGAAAGTTCCTCCCCAGGGATCCATCCAACCAAGGCTGCAGCGACAATGCCAGATCTTTAACCCGCTGCGCCACAAAAGAACTTCCCCAAATCCTAATATAAACCTAAAAGTAAAAACTAAGAGAATTTGTACTACGGAAATGTTTAGAATGTGAAATTAACCTTAAAAAGGCAAATTGCACCAGTGTTTTCATAATTTATCTGAATTGTGAAAATCAAGCCGGGAAAATAAAAGACAAAAATCGAAATATACGAATATTTGAGTAAGAGTTGGGAAAAAGAATTTGGGGAGCTAGAAATTATTTTACTGGTGTCAAAAGGAATCTGAAAAGAAATATCCAAGTAAATTTGCCTAAAGAAGGCTAGAAACCTCATCTTTAACGGAAGGTTAACACTTTAGATTTGTTTTATCCCTGATCTCCCTAAACTTCCTATCTGTGGGGACGAAAGGAGAAGGCGATGTAGTGCCCTAAGAAGACTTTCAAAATAGTCCTTAGAGAGGAAAGTGGGCTTCAAGGACTGAAGGGGATTGCAGTGTTCATCAGGTCTATCACACTCCCGGCTCCTGCATCTCTTGAGCGCCAAATAAAATCCAAACACCATTTTCAGACAAATAGCAATTCCCCTGCAGTTTTCAATTAGTCAGCCCTACCAACAGAGTGAACTGCAAAGACCCAAAAATCTGACCTCAGGACTCTGAGTCCTCGATCTTGACAGATCTTTAAAGCATGACTACGAGAGCTCCTACATGCCCGAAGGCAAAGGCACCCCAACTTCAGACCCAAAGTCCTGGACCACCAGCTCTCCCCGCGGACTCTGCGGTTCCTACCTACACAGATGCCAAATCCTTTCTCTTAACCTACCCCACACACTGACCTGATTTCCTCTTGATCTCCCTCCGGTCTCCTAGCCGCTACACTTAAGTTGTGCATGCTTTTCTTTTCAGGACGCCTAAACACAGCCTCGCCTCCGGCCTACGGCGGCCGACGAAGGACAGCCTTTCCCACGCAGCACGGACAACTGGACTTCCGGCTGCGCCGGCGCGGGTAATATGTCCGCGCCCTTACGTGCCTCGCACCCTGCAGGCTGCCATCTTTGAGTATTTATCATGCAGAACAGAGACTGCTGCTTCTGCGCCCCTAACGGGATGACTCGAGACCAGAGAAAAGCCTCTGAACTGTTCAGTCACCTGATACTTCAGCCTCTGTGCGGCAAGGTTGGAAGAGTTGCGTAGCCTTTCAGAAACTCCGCCTTCCAAAAGGAAAACATGGTGTGTGGGCAACATCCACCTCAGCCATGGAGAAAGAAACGCCCAGTGAATTTGGCCATCGCAGAGGAGTTTCGGTGTCCGTACAGCGGGCAACACGCCCCCCCCCCAACCTCCCCCCCTACACACACACACCCCACCAAGGGAAAAGGAAGATGGAGCGCTAAGCTTGGATAATAACAAGGCACAGGACAAGTACCTGCTCTCACTCACCCTGTGAGGTTAGACCTAGAAGGTGAGTGAGGGTCCAAGTATGAATTCATAGTCAAGTTGCCTTTTGTTTCAGGCCGGTTTAAACACCTAATGTTAAAATTTGAAATTGTGCTCTGTGAAATAAGCAGATATAAAAGCCACTGTGATGCTGCATAGCATCAGCAGTGTTGTGCCAGTGTTTTTGGAAGGAATTGTTGAATGCAGATTCAAGTGCCCAGTACACAGTGTGGCCAAACAAACCAAAATGTTGGAGATTAGAGCAGCGAGAGGTTGCAGTTCCCCTCCTGGCGCAGTGGTTAACGAATCCGACTAGGAACCATGAGGGTGCTGGTTTGATCCCTGGCCTTGCTCAGCGGGTTAAGGATCCGGTGTTGCCGGGAGCTGTGGTGTAGGTTGCAGAAGCGGCTAGGATACTGTGTTGCTGTGGCCCTGGCGTGGGCCGGTCGGTGGCTACAGCTCCGATTAGACTCCTAGCCTGGGAACCTCCATATGCCGCGGGTGCGGCCCTAGAAAAGACAAAAAGACAAAAAAAAAAAGAGCAATGAGAGGTTTAATGCAGGGCCAAGGAAGGAGAATGGGCAGCTTGTGCTCAAAAAACCAGAACTCCCTGATGGTTTGGGAGGAAGACATTATAAAGACAAAATTGGGGGTGCAGGGTGTATGGCTTTCTTCTGATTGGCTGTTGGTGTAACAGGGCGGTGATGTGAGAATCTTGTGCTCTGCCTGCAGTTACCATCCTCCACCTCGGTGATGGTGTGTGTGTGGGGGGGCTTGTTCCTGCAGAAGAGCTCAAAGATAGATTGTTTTGTACGTCCCTTGAAG
The DNA here is from genome assembly GCF_016906955.1 of Phacochoerus africanus. Taxonomy (NCBI): domain Eukaryota; kingdom Metazoa; phylum Chordata; class Mammalia; order Artiodactyla; family Suidae; genus Phacochoerus; species Phacochoerus africanus. The sequence continues at coordinate 56,212,333 of NC_062551.1, forward strand.
AGGAACCAGGACCCTGCTTCATTGTGGCACTGTTGTTTCCTGACTGTTTTTCCTTCGTTTCTGCATTCCTTTACTTTCGTAATTAGAAACTGTTTGAATGTATCCCTTGGAACTCTTGGAAAGTCTAGGAGATTGAAGCCTTTTTCCTACAAAATAGGAAGGTGGGGGGACACTGAAAGTGTCCTGGGGACGCCCACAGAGTTCTGCTGGGTTTCAGGATCACACACAGCTAGGGAATTCCCGTTGTGGCTGGGAACATACACATGCCACAAGTGTGGCCCTAAAAAAAAAAAAAAAAGAAATCACACACAACCGTTCTTTATGGGACAATATTATCAAGACCTTTGCACCTCTGCTTGCAATTAAGATTATTGGGAGATGATTCTGGGGGCATCTATGTGCTGTTTTGTCACTTCTTAATGTCTAGCTCACCTCTCTTTGTTCACCTCTTACCATAACTCTGCACCTTAGTTCAAGCTCTTTCCAGCTGTAGCAGCAGTGGGCTCTTGTTGGAAAAGGGAGAAGCCAGAAAATGGTCACCTAGCAGAGTCCCGGGGACCGGCTGCCAAGTAAATGTCCTTGGCTTCGCCCCGGAAGGCATTCTAGAGTGAGCCCTGGTAAAGTGAAAGCAAGTTTGTTTACAGAGATACACATTCCATAGGCGGAAGGTGAGAGTCACCTGGGGATACATGGTGGTTCGTTTTTTGGGGCTGGGCAATTTCATAGGCTGGCAGATGGGAGGGTTGTTCCAACTGTTTGAGGCAAGAGGTAGGGATTTCCAGGAAATGGGACACCGCCCACTTTCTGACCTTTTCTGTTTAGTTTCAGAACCCTTATGGCACTGGTGGGTGTTCATGTGTTACAGTGAGTGGAATAATGAGGCTCAAGGTCTGTGGGAAGACATATCTTCTGATGTCTTGGGTCTAGTAGGTTCTAACTTCTTCCTGTTGTAGCCTCATACCGAGACCAGCTCAGCAGGTGAGGGCTGAAGAATGGGTGCTGTGAAACTTAAGGAAAAAAGTTTAACATAAAACAAGACACAGAGACATTTGTCTTAATCAAAGGTGGGAATCAGGGGACTCAGGGTCTCAGGAACCAAGACCCCTGCCTCAAGAAACCACACTACTTTTATTGTGCTCTTTAGAATTACGTCAAGTGAGGAGGGGGCTGTAGGTGCAGGATATGGTTTTTTTTTAATTATTATTATTATTTTAAAAGTCCCATAGCTGGTTAAGCTTTTACTCTGATCTTTAGGCATTTAACAGGCATTGGCATTGAGGAAGTCTGGTGTCAGCTGTCTAGGCATAGCATCTAGAGAATCACCATTGTGCTTCCGCAGACAGTGTACCTATCCACGGCAACCTGGCCGTGCCTGGGTTTGCACCTCGTTCTCCTTGCTGATGCACATCTTGTTAATGACCCCTCATAAACCCCTTGGGGCCCTGAGGCTCATCTTCCTCTTATCTTAACAGGATGTACCAGGCTCTGCAAACAGCGTGCTTATCCGCATGCCTAGACCAACGCATTCTGTCCTCATTCAGCTGACCACATGAATAACTTATGCCTTTAGGTCTTCGTTCTTAAGCTTAAGTTTCTCACCAGCCCTGCGACTGTTTTTCAGGCAGGAATATAGGGTAAGGTTAAAGCGGGACAAGATGGAGTTTTCAGCATAGAAAATAAAAGCAGAGAGGCTAAAAAAAGATTGTAGAAACATGTCTCCCGACATCCTCAGGGGCTGTGTCATTCTTCTCATGGTTGTGCCCTGCCCCCTTTCCTTCTGTCTCTCAATGGCACAGACAAATCAAACTTCCTTACAGACTTTTGAGACAATATAAATTGGTCAACAGTAACTTTACGGATATGTTCCCCAAAGCTATTAATTAAAACCATCCTTTCCACTTGTTGTGGCTCAGCAGGTTACAAACCCAACTAATATCCATGAGGATTTGGGTTCAATCCCTGGCCCCCTTCAGTGGGTTAAGGATCCTGCATTGCCCAGTCTGCAGTGTAGGTCCATGATGTGGCTTGGATCCCACGTGGCTTTGGCTGGCAGCTGTAGCTCTGATTTGACCCCTAGCCTGGGAACTTCCATATGCTGCAGGAGGAAAAAAAAAAAAAAAAAAAAGGAGTTCCCATCATGGTACAGCAGAAATGCATCCAACTAGGAACCACGAGGTTGCTGGTTTGATTCCTGGACTCGTTCAGTGGGTCAAGGATCTGGCATTGCCATGAGCTGGGATGTAGGTTGCAAGATGTAGCTCGGATCCTGCACTGCTGTGGCTGTGGTGTAGGCTGGCAGCTGTAGCTCCGATTGACCCCTAGCCTGGGAATCTCCATATGCCATAGGTGTGGCCCTGAAAAGCAAACAAAAAAATCCTATCCAATAAGAATTGGTATAAATTTATTTAAAAGATAAAAGAATAAAATCTGAGAATTGGCCATCCACAAATTGGCCTGCTTCCATTTAAAAATGAAGTTTAGGAGTTCCCGTCGTGGCGCAGTGGTTAACGAATCCGACTAGGAACCATGAGGTTGCGGGTTCGGTCCCTGCCCTTGCTCAGTGGGTTAACGATCCGGCGTTGCCGTGAGCTGTGGTGTAGGTTGCAGACGCGGCTCGGATCCCACGTTGCTGTGGCTCTGGCGTAGGCCGGTGGCTACAGCTCCGATTCGACCCCTAGCCTGGGAACCTCCATGTGCCGCAGGAGCGGCCCAAGAAATAGCAACAACAACAACAACAACAAAAAAGACAAAAGACAAAATAAATAAATAAATAAATAAAATAAAAATGAAGTTTAGGTGTTCCCGTCATGGTACAGCAGAAACAAATCTGACTAGGAACCATGAGGTTGCTGGTTTGATCCCTGGCCTTGCTTAGCGGGTTAAGGATCTGGTATTGCCCTGAGCTGTGGTGTATGTTGCAGACATGGCTTGGATCCTGTGTTTCTGTGGCTGTGGCGTAAGCTGGCAGCTGTAGCTCGCCTTGGCCCCCTAGCCTGCGAACCTCCATATGCCACAGTCCGGCCCTAAAATTGGCTATTCAGAATCCTTTATGTGGATATTTGCCTATTAAATTTTACTTTTGTCATTTTCTTCTTTTTCTTTTCTTTTTTTTTCTTTCTTTTTTTCTTTTTTTTTTTTTTTTTTTTGCTGCACCCTTGACATGTAGAATTTCCTGGAACTTGGATCAAACCCACAACACGGTAGGGGCCCGAGCCACAGCAGTGGCACCATCAAGTCCTGAACCAGCTGAGCCCCCAGGGAACTCTGTTGTCATTTTCTTATTAATTTGTTGACTTAAAGAAATACACACAACATAAGAATTGTGAGTTTTGGAGTTCCCATCATGGCTCATCGGTAACAAACAACCAGTAACCATGAGGACGTGGATGGATCCCTGCCCTTGCTCACTGGGTTAAGGATCCGGTGTTGCCGTCAACTGCGGTGCAGTTTGCAGGTGGGGCTCTGATCCCACGTTGCTGTGGCTGTGGTGTAGGCTGGCAACTGCAGCTCCAGTTGGACCTCTTCCTGGGAACTTCCATTTGCTGCGGGTGAGGCTCTAAAAAAAAAAAGAAAAGAAAAGAAAAGAAAAAAAAAAGAAGAATTGTGAGTTTTAAGTTTTATTCAGGGTCTTGCTGTGGACCATAGCTCAGGAGACAGCCCCTCAGTTAAGCAAATAGGTTAGGGGTTTTGCAGAGAGAGAGAACCAGGAATGGCTTCCTTAACATGAGATCCATTTTGGCCTAAGCCATTCTGTGATCTGAGTCTGGCTGCAATGCTTGCCCTCGTGCAGGCGTCAGTAATCGGTGATCTTAAGGAAACAGTGGAATTCAGGAACAGAGAAAAGAAAGTCAACTAGTGTGACGATAAAGCAGAGTCCTGCTCCTCCTCCAGGGCACAGCCCGATACAGCCTTTGAGGCCTGCGGAAACCAGAGCCCCCGTCCAGGTGGAGGACAGAATGATGTCCATCCTCCCGATTTCAATCGACTGGAATTTTGGCTCCGTTGACCTTTGCCCCGATTTTATGCTGACTGCTACTCTGCTCAAGCCCTTTCACAAATGTGTGTACCCTTAGCTTAAAACTTAACGAATCTGGAAGCTCCCTTCGTGGCTCAGCAGTTAATGAACCTGACTAGGATCCATGAGGATGAGGGTTTGATCCCTGACCTCATCAGTGGGTTACGGATCTGGCGTTGCCGTGAGCTGTAGTGTAGGTTGGCAGTGCAGGCTCAGATTCCATGTGGCTGTGGCTATGGTGTGGGCCAGCAGCTGCAGCTCCCATTTGACCCCTAGCCTGGGAACGTCCATATGCCTCTGGTGCGCCCCTAAAAAGCAAACAAATGAACAAACAAAACAACAACGAAAAACTTAGTAAGTTTGCTGTTTGGGGAGACCCTGCTTTGGGAAAGGTCCCTGGTATTCTCCTTACTTGCTGCAAGTAATAAGAAATTCTTCCCCCTCCAGATCTTTGACTTGCTTGTGTCTACTGGTTCAACACCCACCAAGAGATGAAACCAGATTTTGGGTAACATTAGCTCGGAGGAAGCTGCTCTAAAGAGGTAGGGGAAGAAGTAAGTTTATTCTAAGATCTTTGGCCAGGAAATGCATGCAGTCAGGCACACATCTGGGTAAAAGATTTACTGCTGATTGTAAAGAACAAATGTCTCAAGTTAACTTTTTTGTGCTTACCTATGTATGGGAAGAAGCAAGAATCCAGTGCAATAAAAATTCTTCCTGAGAAGTTCCTATTGTGGTTCAGCAGGCTAAGAACCTGACATAATGTCTGGGAGGATTCGGGTTCAATCCCTTATTCAGTGGGTGAAGGATCAGCACAGCATTGCTGCAAGCTATGATGTTGGTGTTGCCATGGCTGTGGCATAGGCCAAGAGCTGCAGCTCCAAATCAACCACTAGCCTGGGAACTTCCATATGTTGCAGGTGCAGCCATAAAAAATAAAATAATAAATAAATTACTCTCAGAGTAGAGAGTGGGTCAGCAACTGCGCTGGGTTACAGCTTACCCCTTGTAGGACTGTATGGTGAGCAATGCTCTTTTTTCTTAGCAGTGTTAATTTTTCTGCATCCACAGATTGATGAGTTTTTTTAGTCTAAGTTTTCATCCTTTTTTGATTAATTGTTGAAATACATTATCCCAGGAGTTCCCTGGTGGCTCAGTGGGTTAAGGACCTTGCATGGTCACTGCTGTGGCTCAGGTCACTGCTGTGGTATGGATTTTATCTCTGGCATGAGAACCTTTGCACCCTGCAGTGGTGGCCAAAAAAAAAATGTGAAAATGAAAAGGAAAGAAAAATATTATCCCAGTCTTGTGTCTATTATATGGAATTATTTAATTTGAATGTAGCTGGGAGTTCCCGTTGTGGTGCAGCAGAAATGAATCTGACTGGTATCCATGAGGATGTGGAAGAGAAGATGACTTATGAGAGGAGCTGGCCAGCCAGAAAGAACACCCTGTGATTAGAGGTTGGGGCTTTAAATCAAATGCTATCAGTCAGACCCCCAGGGAGTGGAGGAGGCTGGAGATTGAGTTCAACCCCAAGTCAACCATGTCTATGTAATAAGACCCAAATAACAACTCTGAAAGGAAGCTCAGGTGAAATTCCCCAGTGAGCAAAAACCTGTCTGCGAAGATAACAAATGATTCAGGCTTAAGGAGCTTCCTGGTGGTCTAATGGTTAGGATTTAGTGCTTTCACTGCTGTGGCCCAGGTTCAGTCCCTGGTCTGGGAAGTGAGATCCCACATTAAACTGCTACAGCTCATGCCTCCCCACCCCCTGAAAAAAAGATTCAGGTTTAGAACTCTCCCAGACTTTTCTTTATGTGTCTTTCAGTTACCTTTGTGTCTGGTTCTAATTTGTATCTTTATGCTATAATAAAACTAATGATAAGAGTAGGACCTTCAGTAAGTTCCGTGAGCCTTTCTCACCTGAGGAAGGAGTTTTTTGAACCCGAGGGAACTCCTAGATTTATAGCCAGTTGGTCAGAAGTGAGGGTGGCCTGGCAACCCCTGAACTTGTGGCTGGTGGCTGAATTGAGGAAAGTGCCCTTAAGCTCAGTTTTGGCTAATTCCATATAATAACCCCTTTTCCAGTGACTTGTCCTGCCATCTCAGCTAGGTATCCAGTTTCCTTATGTATAGATCAATCCTGAGCTCTCTTTTGTAGTTTGGAATATGTTTCCATACCTGTACTTAATACCACTATGTAAAGATCACAAGATTTATAGTAAATCTTGTTATCAGATAGAATAAAATTCTTCTTTGTTTCTTTTTTGGCTATACCCATGGCATATGGACGTTCCTGGGCCAGGGGTCAAATCCAAGTCACACCTGTGACCTATGCCACAGTCCCTTAACCTGTTGCACAACAAGGGCTTGCAAAATGAAAATAGCAGCAGGAATGGAGCACAGTTGTGTATAGGCTGCAGATCACAGGAAGCGTATTAACTTAAATCAGAGAGCCTGGGAGTTCTCGTATGGACAGTGGGATAAGGATCCATCACTGTCACTCTAGCAGCTCAGGTTGCTGCTGTAGCGAGCATGCTTGACCCGGTGACCTGGGCCAGGGAACTTCCACAGTAACACAGGCATGGCCACAAATCAATCAATCAACCAATCAGTCAAGGTCTGACAGATGTTGGAAACATGTCCGTTACACTGACAGAACTAGGGACATGATGGCTCAATTGCTGCATTAAAGGACAAGTCATTGCTTTTAACGTGATATTTTACAGCATCTTCTGAACCTATGTACGTTCGTTAGGATGACCTCCCTCACTGGGTGAACCAACCTGGATATCCAGCTTAAGCGATAGGAAATGAGTAATGTTCCATGTATACCTTTATCTTCTGTCTTCTGGTAATGTTTTTATAGGTCTCTGGGATCCTGTGTTCCTCATTTTTATTTTTTTTATTTATTTATTTATTTATTTATTTATTTATTTATTTGTTGTTGTTGTTGTTGTTGTTGTTGTTGTTGCTATTTCTTGGGCCGCTCCCGCAGCATATGGAGGTTCCCAGGCTAGGGGTCGAATCAGAGCTGTAGCCACCAGCCTACGCCAGAGCCACAGCAATGTGGGATCCGAGCCGCGTCTGCAACCTACACCACAGCTCACGGCAACGCCGGATCATTAACCCACTGAGCAAGGGCAGGGACCGAACCCGCAACCTCATGGTTCCTAGTCGGATTCGTTAACCACTGCGCCACAACGGGAACTCCTCATTTTTATTTTATTTTATGATTTTTTTATTTTTTGCTTTTTAGGGCCATGCCCGCAGCATATGGAGGTTTCCAGGCTAGGGGTCGAATTGCAACTAAAGCTGCCGGCCTACACCACAGCCACAGCAATGCAGGATCCGAGCTGTGTCTGCGACCTCCACCACAGCTCACGGCAACACTGGATCCTTAACCCACTGATCAAGGCCAGGGATCGAACCTGCAACCTCATGGATACTAGTCAGATTCATTCCTGCTGCGCCACAACAGAAACTCCCCTTATTTTTATTATTCATTATAAAACTTGAGTCATAGGGAGTTCCTGTCCTGGCTCAGCAAAAACAGATCTGTCTAGTATCCATGAGAATACAGGTTTGATCCCTGGCCTCACTCAGTGGGTTAAGGATCTGGCTTTGCCGTGAGCTGTGGTGTAGGTCACAGACACAGCTCGGATCCTGTGTGGCTGTGGCTGTGGCATAGGCTGGCAGCTACAACTCTGATTGGACCCCTAGCCTGGGAACTTCCATATGCCACAGATGCGGCCTTAAAAAACAAAACCCAAAACCTTGAGTCATATAAAAATAGAAATAATTTTTAATTTCTGTATACCTGTCCCCCAGGTGATATCATCAATAGCGTGCTTCCATTCTTCAGGATAATTTTTGTGACTGAGGTATTAGGAGTAAACCAGTGATCCTGGGCTCATGTAATGTGATGCCATGTGTAGGGCAGGTCTTAATGGCCAAATGCCAAGAGCACCTGAATCTGCTTAATGATAACGAGGACCCACAGGAAACCATCACCAGACAAGTTTCCTCAGATAGATCTTCAACATGCCAGTTCTGAAAACCTACTGCCAATTTTAGGGTTGTTGCCTGTCACGACAGGATGGAGAGGTAAACTTGCAGGGTCTGTACCATGTCGTGAGAAGACATCGTGGCCGACTGTAACATATTTGTTCTTTCAATGTGGCTTTGATATGTTTTTTCACACCAGTTGCCACATTTCTGATAGTCAGCGCAAGGTGAAAAAACATTGACTCTATAAATCAGAATTGCCTTTCTCATTGTTCTGGTTTCCTTGCACCCCAGACAGGCCATGGCTAGTCCAGGAGGGGACTGATGGGTCTGCGATAACGATCATTAGCTCTGAGTCTCACATCCTAGTGAAACGGGATTGAGTTAGGAATGACAGACTGCCAATGAGTTTGCCGAGCACGAGGGAATTTATTTAATTTTCAGTCTCACAAGATCAAGTAGAGACTTTAAATATATTAATGAGAGTTGAGAGTTAGAATTCAAATTTAGGAGTTCCACTTGTGGCTCAGTGGTTAATGACTCCGACTAGGAACCATGAGTTTGCGGCGATTCCTGGCCTCGCTCAGTGGGTTAAGGATCTGGTGTTGCCTTGAGCTGTGGTGTAGGCCGCAGACGAGGCTCGGATCCCGTGATGCTGTGGCTCTGGCATACGCCGGCAGCCACAGCTCCGATTAGACCCCTAGCCTGGGAACCTCCATATGCCTCGGGTGCGGCCCTAGAAAGGACAAAAAAAAAAAAAAAAAAAAAAAGCAAATTTAACCTGGAGCAAGTAGGCTTTTCTAACCCTTGGTTGTTATCTGTTAGCAGTTACTTCCCTGGAAATAGGGTTGGAGGGTGAATATCAGAGACAGAGTACACAGGACGTAGGGGATGCCCTGGGGGTTTGGGATGGAAATGGTATAAAATTGGGTTGTGATGGTGTTGTACAACTATAAATGTAATAAAATGCATCGAGTAATGAAAAAAAGAGAGACAGTGGGCAAGGATGCGGAAAGATGAATCAGGTATTTTCCACCTTTCTAGTGGCAGGTTCCTCCTCTCCTGGGAGGACCTGGCAGGTGTCTTGGACGTGGCAAGGAGAAGTTGGAGGTACTTATCTCACCGTTAGTAGGGTGCCTTTCTTGTTGGAAAGCGGTTGGCCAGTGGGAGCTGAGGAAGGATAAGGTATGCGAAGCCTCCTGACTCTTTTTAAATCTTTTTTGGCCGCCATGGAGTTCCTGGGCCAGAGATCCCATCCTTTGCCAGATCCTTAACCCACTGTGCCAGGCCAGGGATCAAATCTGCATCACAGCACTTCAGAGATGCTGCCGACCCCACTGCGTCATAGAGGGAACTCATACTCAAGATTCTCTGAAACGACTTTGCTGCTCACAGGTAAGAATCTTTGCCTTTGGAGTTCCCTTGTGGCGTAGCAGGTTAAGGATCTGGCATTGTCACTGCAGCAGCTCAGGTTGCTGCAGAGGCCAGGGTTTGAGCCTTGGCCTGCCTCTGTGGGTTAAGGCAAAGTTTGCAGCTGCGGCTCGCATTCAGTATCTGGCCCAGGAAATTCCATATGCTTTGCGTGCTGCCAAAGGAAAGGAAAAAACAAAACAAAGCGAAACAAAACCGCCCAGAATCTTTGTCTCAAAACGGTGTCTGGGTATTGCTTACATTCAGGACCATGGAGAGCTCCCGGCCATTCCCGTCCGTGTCTTTGGACGTGCAGGCCGCCGAGCAGGAGCTGTTACCAGCATGTCGTGTTGTACTTGAGATGCCATCATCAGCCCTCATAACCCCCCTCCAAGATTCTCAGACCTTCCTCTTCTGAAGCCTGTTGGTTCCTGGGTGTGGAAGAGAAAGTCTGTGTCCCTGGGATTAATGTTAGCCCTTTTTATTTTTTTCTCATGCTCCTTGTACTATTTAAGATATATGTGCCAGCTTGCCTATTGAAAATCCAGAGATGGATGGTTCACTCTTCCTCAAAAGAGCTGGTTTTGGCTATGTGACCAGTGAGCATAAATGACCTCGCAGTCAGCTGGTGCCTTGGTTTCCCCGAAACGGGGATACTTCCCATACATTTTGGTAGTTTGTGATTTGGAGACGAGATTTTGTTTTTTCTTTTTGGCTCGCCCATGGCACATGGACGTTCCCAGGCCAGAGGTTAAACCCTCACTGCGGTTTCTGCCTGTGCCACAGCTGTGGCAACACGGGATCCTTAACCTGCTGTGCCACATGGAAGTTCCCATGAATAGTTTTTTATGTGACTGAAAAATGTCCCTGGATTCTGTGTCTAGATGTTGCGGAATACTTTGATATTTACCCTTGTTTTATTTTTTTTTCTCATGCTATATTGTAGTTTTGTCTTTGTTGGACTCTTTCATAAGTATAAACTGTCAAGTCTCATGAGTCCATTCAATCACCTTAAACTGCTGTCATTGCTGTTCCTTCATTTTAATGTAAAATATTGTGCTTGAAAAGGAAACAAATTTTTGTAAAATTAAAGTCAAGCTCATTAGTATCTTATTAGAGTTCCAAACCCATTTAAGAAAAGAATTTATGGGCGTTCCCATTGTGGCTCAGTGGATTAAGAACCCGAGTAGTATCCATGAGGACTCGGGTTCAATCCCTGGCCTCGGTCAGTGGGTTAAGGGTCTGGCGCTATCGAAAGCTGCGGTGCAGGTTGCAGATGTGGCTCAGATCCCAAGTTGCTGTGGCTGTGGTGTAGGCTGGCAGGGGCAGCTCTAATTCCTCCCCTGGCCTGGGAACTTCCATATGCCAACGGTGCAGCCCTAAAAAGGAGAAAAAAAAAAGAAAATAATTTATGAGACTTTGCAGTTACATTCTAGAAAGGGATTAATAAAAATACCTTGAAGGTTTGGTTTTTGTTCTTTCAAAGATAAGAATATCTGGTGCAGTATGGGGGAAACAAAAGCCTATTTTATTTAACCGTAGGAACAAACCACATTATCAAATCAAGCTATACCAGTACTCAAGCTAATACTTAATTTCAATCTTGTTTTTTTTTTTTTTTTGTCTTTTTAGGGCTGCATTCGTGATGCGAACTCCTCTATCTTCTGATATCAGGGGCTCTCACATTGTTAAGAATGCAAAAGGGTATAGCAGTTCCCATTGTGGCCCAGTGGAAATTAATCCAACTAGGAACCATGCGGTTTCGGGTTCAATCCCTGGCCTCACTCAGTGGGTTAAGGATCCAGCATTGCTGTGAGCTATGGTATAGGTCACAGACGTAGCTCAGATCTGGTGTTGCTGTGGCTGTGGTGTAGGCTGGCAGCTTTATCTCTGATTCAACCCCTATCCTAGGAACCTCCATATGCCACAGGTGCAGCCCTAAAAAGCAAAAAAAAAAAAAAAAAAGAAAGAATTCAAAGGGGTATAAAACCTGAGTAAATAGTCATCATCTTCAAACCATAAATATCTGCCTAAAAGAAAAATATTAAAGTGATGGCTTCTACTGTGTTTCATCCAATCTGAGATACCTTTGGTTGTATGATGCACCACTATTTTAAGTACCAAGTTCTCCATTTAAACATGTTAAGCCATCAACTGTATGATGCATTTTTTTGGCCATGTCCGCAGCATGTGGAAGTTCCCGGGCCAGGGATCAAACGCTTGCCACATCAGTGATCCAAGCTGCCGCAGTGACAACACTGGATCCACTGTACCACAAGAGAACTACATATGCTGCATTTTTAACTTCAGCATTTTTTGTTTATTTATTTTTACTTGAAGTAGTTTATTTACAGTGTCGTGTTAGGTGTTTCCATTTTGGCTCAGAGGAAATGAACCTGACTAAGATCCATGAGGACTCAGGTTAAATCACTGGTCTTGCTCAGTGGGTTAAGGATCCGGTGTTGCCATGAGCTGTGGTGTAGGTCACAGATGAGGCTTGGATCTGGTGTTGCTGTGGCTGTGGCAGACACCAGCAGCTGCAGCTCTGATTTGACCCCTAGCCTGGGAGCCTCCATGTGCTGCAGAAACATCCCTGAAAAACAAAAGCAAAAAAAACAAAAACTCAAAACAATGTCATGTTAGATTCAGATGTATAGAACAGCGATTCAGTTATATATACATATATATATAATTATATATAATATATATATTCCTTTTCAGATTCTTTTCCCTTATGGCTTACTACAAAATATTGAGTGTAGTTCCCTGTGCTATACAGTAGGACCTTATTGTTAATCTGTTTTATATATAGTAGTGTGTGTGTGTTAATCCCAAACTCCTAATTTATCCTTCTCACTCCGTTCCCCTTTGGTAACCATAAGTTTGTTTTCTATGTCTGTGAGTCTCTTTCTGTTTTGTAAATAAGTTCATTTCTATCTTTTTTTTTTATATTCCACATATAAGAAGTATCATACGACATGTGTCTTTGTCTGCCTTACTTAGTATGATAATCTCTAGGTCTGTGGTAACTTCAGCATTATTAATCCATGGGAAAATTTTTCCACCTTAGAATCGATGGAAAAAGTTTTACTCAAGAGAGGCTCAAAAATTTCCAGGCCCAGAGTTCCTGTAGTGGCTTAGCAGGTTAAAAACCCAATATGGTATCCTTGAGGATGCAGGTTCGATCTCTAGCCTTGCTCAGTGGGTTAAGGATCTGGGATTGCCACAGCTGCAGCAGAGGTCACAGACATGGCTTGGATCTGGTGTTGCTGTGGCTGTGGTGTAGGCTGGCATCTGCAGCTCTGATTTGACCCCTAGCCTGGGAACTTCCATATGCTTCAAGTGTGGCCGTAATAAGAGAAAGAAAAAGAAAAATTTCCAGGCCCACTTACTAATACCAGCAAATAGTGGGACATGGTGGGAGAGGTGTTGAGAGATATTCAGTATTATTAAGATTTCATACTAAGGAGTTCCCATCATGGCACAGAGGAAATGAATCTGATTAAGAACCATGAGGTTGCGGGTTCCATCCCTGGCCTTGCTCAGTGGGTTAAGGATCCGGCGTTGCTGTGAGCTGTGGTGTAGATCACAGATGCGGCTCAGATCTGGCATTGCTGTGGCTGTGGCTGTGGCCGGCAGCTGTAGCTCCGATGAGAGCCCTAGCCTGGTAACCTCCATATGCTGCAGGTGCAGCTCTAAAAAGACAAAAGGCAAAAAAAAAGAAAAAAAAAGATTTCATACTAAAATAATGAAACATGTAGTTCAATTATAATTTATGTAGCATTGTAATGATTCAAAGACTCAATGCAGATATTCTGTGGGTCAGTTTTATATACATTGCAGCACATGTACTAGGGAGTCACAATTGTTATGCTAACAACGTGCAATTCCCAAATATGAACAGTCATTTTTATAATAAAAATAGGTACAGAACACATATATTCTCACATAGTTCTGATTAATTTTTTTGGTTTATGACTACTGAATTTATTTACAGATTTTTTTTTGGCTTTTGTCTTTTGTTGTTGTTGTTGTTGTTGTTGTTGTTGCTATTTCTTGGGCCGCTCCCGCAGCATATGGAGGTTCCCAGGCTAGGGGTTGAATCAGAGCTGTAGCCACCGGCCTATGCCAGAGCCACAGCAACGCGGGATCTGAGCCGCGTCTACAACCTACACCACAGCTCACGGCAACGCCGGATCATTAACCCACTGAGCAAGGGCAGGGACCGAACCGCAACCTCATGGTTCCTAGTCGGATTCGTTAACCACTGCACCACAACGGGAACTCCTATTTACAGATTTAATACAATTTCCAAGTATGAACAATCATTTTTATAATAAAAATAGGTACAGAACACATATATCTCACATAGTACTGATATAATTTTTTTATGACTCCTGTATTTACATATTTAATGTTTTCTATAATGCCGTTTATGATGTCACAATTGCAGAAAACTACTTCCCTCATAAAACAATACCCATGAGGAGTTCCTGTTGCGGCTCAGCAGTAACGAACCCAGCTAGTATCCATGAGGACTTGGGTTTGACCCCTGGCCTTGATTAGTGCGTTAAGGATCTGGTGTTGTCATGAGCTGTGGCATAGGTAGTAGACATGGCTTGGATCCCATGTGGCTGTGGCTGTGGCTAGCAGCTATAGCTCCACTTTGATCCCTAGCCTGAGAACTTCCCTGTGTCGTGAGTGTGGCAAAAAAAAAAAAAAAAAAAAAAAAAGTCAACCCCCCCCAAAAAAAAACAATACTCATGAAAGCATGGTCCCCTATATCCTTTAAAGTATAGGATTTTCCCCTGAATGTCAATTCTCTGATGCCAGTGTAGCTGAATTTCACACCAACAACATCCCGACAATTAATACATAGACAGAAGTTCCTTTCTATTTCTCTCTGGGTTACATTCAATTGACATTTATTGGGAAAGGTATTCCTTCCTGTTTGGCGTTCTATGCAGTGCCATTCTCTCAGTAATAAGGTGTGAATCTGAAGACATGTCCACATCTGCTGCTGTCCTAAGGGTTCCACTCCTGTGTAAACTCTGGGATGTAATGAGCTATTCCTTCTCAATGACAACTTTTGGGTATGTATTTTATTCATGACTTCTCTCTATGAGTTTTCTGATGTAAAAGGAGGCTGAATTTGTGGGAGAAAGTTTTCCCACATGACTGCATCCATAAGGCTTCTCACCAGTGTGAGTTCTTTGATGTATAATAAGATGTGACTTCTGGGCAAAAGACTTCTGACATTGGCTGCATTCATGGGGTTTCTTTCCTGTGTGTGTTTGCTGATGTAACACAAGGCTAAACTTGATAGGAAAAGTTTTCCCACATTCACTGCATCCATATGGTTTCTCTCCTGTATGGATTCTCTGATGAATGATGAGGCTAAACTTGTGAGAGAAAGTCTTTCCACATTCGTGGCACTCATAAGGTTTCTCTCCAGAGTGAATTCTCTGATGAATGAGGAGATATGACGTCCGGCTGAAGGCCTTGTGGCACTCACTGCACTCATAAGGTTTCTCTCCGGTGTGAGACCTCTGATGAATAGTGAGATGTGACTTTTGAGTGAAAGCTTTCTGACACTGACTGCATTCATAGGGTTTCTCCCCTGTATGAGTCCTCTGGTGTAGGATGAGACTAAATTTGATGGAGAATGTTTTTCCACATTCATTGCATCCATAGGGCTTCTCTCCTGTATGAGTTCTCCAGTGAGAATTGAGGAGTGACTTTACACTAAAGCCTTTCCCACATTCACTGCAATTGTAAGGTTTCTCTCCTGTGTGAGTTCTCTGATGTCTAACGAGCTCAGATCTCTGGATGAAGGCTTTCCCACATTCATTGCATCCATAGGGTTTTTCCCCTGTATGCGTTTTTTGATGTAAAATGAGACTAAACCTAAGGGGAAATGTTTTCCCACACTCTTTGCAACCATAGGGCTTCTCTCCCGTGTGAGATCTCTGGTGAATAATGAGCTGTGACTTATTGCTGAAGCTTTTCTGACATTCACCACATCTGTAGGGTTTCTCTCCTGTATGAGTCCTTTGATGTAAAGTGAGTTGTGACTTATCACTGAAGCCTGTCTGACATACTCGACACTCAAATCGTTTCTCTCCTGTGTGAGTTCTCTGATGTTTATTAAGGCATGACTTATCAGTAAAAGCTTTCCCGCATTTGTTACATTCATAAGGTTTCTCTTCCGTATGGGTTCTCTGGTGTAGAATGAGATGGGACTTCTGGCTGAAGACTTTCTGACATCTACTGCATCCATAAGGTTTCTCTCCTCTGTGTGTTCTATGATGCTTAATGAGGTCTGACTTCTGGGAAAAGGCTTTCCCACAGTCACTGCTGATACAGTGTTTCTCTGCTGTTTGACTTTTCCAGTGTTTAATAAACTGAGACTTATGGCTGAAAGCCTTTACATGCCCATTAAATTCACTGTATTTTTGTCTAGTATGAATTTTCTCATACTTAGTATAAAGAAATAATTTGTCATATTGGTTAAAGTCAACTTCATTTCTTAAATGGCCTTTATTCTGAATAATATACTGTAGATTGGGTTTCAGGTGTTTCTCAAGTATGTCAAATGTATGAGATATTTGTGCTAAAGACACATCAAGGTTTAAGCTCAGAGAAGATATTTTTCCAAATGCATTCTCTTTTTGGTGACTTTCCATAGTTTCCAGGTTGCCATGGTTTCCTTTGTGCCAGTCTCTGTGATTATCAACTTGTCAGGCATCTTCTAGAAACAGAATGAATCCACAATGACCATGTAGTAGAAGGAGTAGAATCTCAGCAAAGGCCAAGGAGAGAAGAAGAAAGGAAGCTGTGGGTATAAGCCCAACATCTGTGATATTTATAAGTGAAAGGATCAAAAAATGGGGGGAAAAGGGAATAAACTACAAGACAAAGGAGAGATGTACAAAATGAGAAGGGGGAATTTATGCATACTTGAGTACATAAGAAAAGAGAGCTATAACCATGCATTTGGGAGCTGGAGACAAGGAGGTACACTGAGGATGCCAGGGAGAAAGATTAATTAGGAGAGCAAATTGCAAGATGAACTAGAGAGGACTCTCATGAGAATACAGAAAACAAGGAAAACTTTTTGTTAACCAAGCAAAAGAGACCTAATGTGGAGAGATGAAAAAGTGGAGTCAGTGTTAATGTATGTGAGAACTCACATTAGCTGGTCTGAGTCACCAGCTTAAAAACTTCATGACGATGTCTGAAAACAGTATTTCAGAAGTGCCTCTCATTTTTGGACCAGCTGAAATTTTAAATTTCATTTATTCTACAGGGCTGGTTTTTCACACACCTGGATGAATCTGATTCTGAATTTCTTCCTCTATTATCCATGGCCTTTCTTGCTCCAACTGGTAGAATGAATCTGTGTTGGTAACTTGATACCCTACTCAAGGAAAATTATAGAGGATCCATGGTCCCAAACACTTGGCATGCAAGGCCTTTGAAAAATGGGGAAGATTACATTTTAGAGGCTGAACAGTTTGCATCTTGGCCAAGTAAAGGCCTTTTGCTCTGGAAGTGAGAGAAAAACACTCTGTGAGAGGCCAGAAGGTACTAAAATCTGCAGTGTATGAAACTCAAGTCTAAGAAAGTAAGGCCCTTGTAGGGGCCACCCTTCATCGCTGAGAAGGAAAAGGCAACCCACTGACTGCATTACCCAGGGAAAGCTCCACTTACCCACGGATACTAGGTTGATATAATTTTCCAACATCACATCTTGATACAGGTTCTTCTGAATGGGGTCCAGTAGCTGCCACTCCTCCCAGGTGAAAACCACAGCCACATCCTTGAATGACAGTGAGCCCTGTAACAACATTACATTCATTCATTCTAAAGGGATCATCCCTCTTTTTTTTTTTTTGGTCTTTTTTGTTGTTGTTGTTGCTATTTCTTGGGCCGCACCCGCGGCATATGGAGGTTCCCAGGCCAGGGGTTGAATCGGAGCTGTAGCCACCAGCCTACGCCAGAGCCACAGCAACGCGGGATCCGAGCCGCGTCTGCAACCTACACCACAGCTCACGGCAACGCCGGATCGTTAACCCACTGAGCAAGGGCAGGGATCGAACCCACAACCTCATGGTTCCTAGTCGGATTCGTTAACCACTGCACCACAACGGGAACTCCGGGATCATCCCTCTTCTTCATGTTTAGAATGAACATCCCTTTTCATTCTAAAGGGATTCTCAATGGTTAATACTATGAAGATAAATGGGAAATTTTTTTTTTTAATTTTATAGCTGCAACCAAGGCATATGGAAGTTTGTGGGCCAGGGATTGAATCTGAGCCACAGCTGCAGCATCCTATAACCCACTATGCTGGGTCAGATTCAAGCTGTATCTCTGCAGTGACCCCAGCTGCTGTAGTTGGATTCTTTTTTTTTTTTTTTTTTTGTCTTTTTAGGGCCGCTCCTGCAGCACATGGAGATTCCCAGGTTAGGGGTCGAATCAGAGCTGTAGCCACCGGCCTGCACCACAGCCACAGCAACGCCAGATCCAAGCCGCATCTTCGACCTACACCACAGCTCACTGCAACGCCGGATCCCTAACCCACTGAGTGAGGCCAGGGATCAAACCTGTAACCTCATGGATACTAGTCAGATTCATTTCCACCGAGCCACGATGGGAACTCCTGCAGTTGGACTCTTAACCCACTGTGCTATGGTGGCAACTCCACGATAAATGGGAATTTCTTATAATAACTTTTTCCATGGAAAACTATATGATGGGTTTTTGTATAACTAGTTTTGCATTATAGGTTGTAACCATTTTTTAATTTAAAATATCCTGTCTTTCTGCTTCCGCTGTCATTCACTGCTCACATGTTCACCTGTTCACCAAAGAGGAACAGAATACAGGCCATCCTTAAATCCTTTAATCTAGAAACCATCTACAACCTTTGTGTAGGCACCTATATGTCAGATAGCATATTAGGCATTCTTTTATAAATAAGATTAGCCCCTACCCAGACGGAGTGCACTTGCCTGCCAAGAGAGAAATGTAAATGAACAAGAGTACATTTATAGTTGGCACATAAGAAATGTATACCACGTGGGAGTTCCCATCGTGGCTCAGTGGCTAACAAATCCAACTAGGAACCATGAGGTTGCGGGTTTGATCCCTGGCCTTGCTCAGTGGGTTAAGGATCCGGCGTTGCCGTGAGCTGTGGTGTAGGTCACAGATGCGGCTCGAATCCCGCATTGCTGTGGCTGTGGTGTAGGTCGGCGGCTATAGCTCTGATTCATCCCCTAGCTTGGGAACCTCCATATGCAAAAAGGCAAAAAGAAAAGGCAAAAAGACCAAAAAAAAAAAAAATACCACGTGGGCATCAATGAAGAGAAAAACTGTAAAGCTTAAACTTCACAGATGTGAATCTGGAACTAATTCTTATGAGATCCATTCTGTGTTTTACAGCAAGTTTCAGAAGGAAGAGGTAGCATGGCATTCCAGAAAGAAGGAACCTGAATGACAGCCCAATGAAACCATGACATTCAGAACACGGAAAATACATTTCCGCCTAAGTGGTGAAATTAAATGACTGAATTCAGAGAAGGTGGCACACTCAAAATATTTTTCACTTACTACTGTTACTTATATGCTGATATGAAGAGACTTTCAAGGTAAGTAGTTAATAAGTACATATAATAAAGGAAAGTACAGAAACTGTAACCTTAATTATGGTTATATATATATATATATTTAGGTTATTTTGTTTTGTTTTTGTCTTTTTAGGGCAAAACCTGCAGCATATGGAAATTCCTAGGCTAGGGGTCAAATTGGAGCTGGAGCTGCAGCTGCCGGCCTACGCCACAGCCACAGCAACACAGGATCTGAGCTGTGTCTGTGACCTATACCACAGCTCACAGCAACACCAGATCCTTAACCCACTGAGCAGGGCCAGGGATGGAATCCACGTCCTCATGGATACTAGTTGGGTTTGTTACCGCTGAGCCACAACAGGAACTCCTGTATTTAGATTCTGTGTGGTAAAGGGTAGCTCAGTAGACCTGGGTTGCCCAAGCCCAGCACATTCCAAAGAAAAGCCTGTTCTTGACTTACTTCTGGGAGATAACCTCTGAACCCCTGCAATGTCCAGGCTGATGAATGTTTTCATACTTCTGAGGCCTTAGGCTATGCTATTTTAATTTTTTAAAAAATCCATTGACATATAGTTGATTTACAATGTCTTACTTTCAGGTGTACAGCAAAGTGATTCAGGTATATACATGGCCCTGAAATTTCCTCAAGACATGGGTATGGCCAAAAAAAAAAAAAAAAAAAAGGCCTAGACACAAATTAACTATATCCATTATGTGATGTTACAAATAATTGCTGGGGAGTTCCTGCTGTGGTGCAGAGGGTTAAGAATTTCACTGCAGTGGCTCAGGTTGCTGTGGAGGTGCAGGTTTGATTCCCAGCCCAGAGCAGTAGTTAAAGGATCCTGCATTGCCACAGCTGCAGCCTGGGTCACAGCCGTGGCTCAGATTCAGTCCCTGAGCCCAAAACTTCCATATGCTGTGGGTGTAGACATAAAGTAAAAAGTTTTGAAAAAAAAATAATTTCTGGGAAAATCAAACAATGGCCACATGACTTCACTGAGAAGGAACAACTGGAAGCTTTGCCTGGTATCTCTGGGGCCTGGCCTTACGCTTTCTCTGTCACTGATTTTAACCAGTACGCTTTTATTGTAATACATTATAACTGTGAGTATAACCATGTTGCTGAGTACTGTGAGTGCTTCTAGCAAATCATCTGAACCTGAGGATGGTCTTTGGAACCCCAAAACATGCCATCACCATATGGCTCTTTTTCACTTCCTGACCCACTGAATCCATGCAGATGATAAAACTAAATGTTTACAATAGATTTAGATCTACAATAGATCTATTGTAAACTAAATGTTTACAATAGAAATAGAGAGCTGGAACGGGATACCAGAGACAAGTTTCAGCTCAACTTTACTAAATATCTGGAGCCTCACAGGATAAAATCCACGTTCTAACTTTATTTTTGTTCCATTTTGTTGTTCTTTCTTTTTAGGGCCATACCTGTGGCATATGTACATTCCCAGGCTAGGGGGTCAAATTCAAGCTGCAGCTGCCAGCCTACACCACAGCCACAGCCACACCATATCCGAACTGCAACCTACACCACAGCTCATGGCAACACCGGATCCTTAACCCACTGAGCAAGGCCAGGGATCAAACCCACATCCTCATGGATAATAATTGAATTTTTAACCCACTAAGCCACAGCGAGAACTTCCACATTCTAACTTTAAACAATTTGTATAAACATATGATTTACATATTCTTATTGGGACCTGACTATGAAGTTCCTTTTTCTCAATATTTTTTCCTAAATTCTGACA
Source organism: Phacochoerus africanus (assembly GCF_016906955.1). Lineage (NCBI taxonomy): Eukaryota > Metazoa > Chordata > Mammalia > Artiodactyla > Suidae > Phacochoerus > Phacochoerus africanus. The sequence goes on from NC_062551.1 coordinate 56,233,173, forward strand.
TTTATCTCTTCATACTATATCCGGCATAGAGCAATCTTCAGAAATGTTGAATAAACATATTCTTTTAATGTATGTGTTATTTAACCCCTTAAAATCCACTGAAAGCCAAGTGTAAAATAAATATACCAAAAAACCCACTCACTTGGGAATTGGACATTTTCTGGAGCCTTTAGGGATCTGCTCTATTGTTGATTCTGGGCTCTTCCTGAAGCTCTAGTACGAAGTCTCCAGTCAAGGATTAACGTTGATCTTGGTTCCTTCCCTCATTGGAACTATTTTATCCCAGGAAGCCAGGACCTGGAGGATTACAGAAATCCACTGCCGTAATAAACTATAATTGGGAGTGTGACATCTTTCTGAGTTCTATGAGTCCTTATTTCTATGTGTGTATATATGTATTTTACATGTGTACACATATATCAATATCAAAAAAAATTTTTTTTCAGGTATTAAGTTAACATGATAGTCTAAAGAAAAAAAATATTCCCTGGTGGTTTGTTTTTACAGTAAACATCACTATTTCTTTTGGCCACACCCATGGCATGTGGAAGTTCCTAGGCCAGGGATCAAACCTATACCACAGCTGTAACCAGAGCCATGGCAGTGACAACACCAGATCCTTAGTCCACTGAGCCACAAGGGAACTCCAATATAACTATTTATAATAAACAAAAACAGCAAAGCTCTCTTCATTAAATTGTGTAATTTTGCCAAAACCTTATTCAAAACTAAAGATACATTTTAGAGAAGAATCATTATAAATTTTTAAACAAGAGGAAAAATTTTAAAGTCTAAAAAATCCAGAGAAAGAGGTGTATGTGTGTGTGTATGCATTACATAATTGTAATATATAATGTATATATATATATTCTTAACCTGTCTTGGGTATTTACTATATGATATGATGGGTATGGGTACTCTAACTATATGAGTAGTTACTACCAATTTTTAAAAATTTTATTTTATTTTGCTTTTTAGGGCTGCAGGTGCAGCATGTGGAGATTCTCAGGCTAGGGATAAATCAGAGCTGTGGTTGACAGCCTACACCACAGCCACAGCAACGTGGGATCTGAGCCTCATCTTCTGCCCACACCACAGCTCACGGCAATGCCGGATTCCTGACCCACTAACTGAGGCCAGGAAATGAACCTGCATCCTCATGGATACTAGTCAGGCTCATTACTGCTGAGCCACAATGGGAACTTCCAGCACAGATCTTTTTAAAAACAAATGCAAAAAGAATCGCAGGTTGAGAAATTTGCCCAAGTTGACATAGTAAGTGGCAGAAGATGGATAGAAGCCTAGGTTTGCCCAAATCCAAAATCCATATTCTTTTCTGAGTTAAACTTACTTGCAGGTGCTCTGACCACTCACCTGGAAAACCTACAAGAATCAGTTTAAGTACATTAGTAATAATAATAGTTCAGTAAGGAAGAGAAAGAAAAAATGTTTATTTTTAATTATATGCTTTTATATCTATAAAATAAAGTACAATAAAATAAGTAATTTAAAAGTTCAAGGGAAAGAGAAGCTATCTGCACTGGCAGAAAACATAGATAAGATGTAGGAATATACTAACAAGCAATTTTCAGACTTACATGATTTTTTTTTTTTTTTTACTTTTTAGGGCCACACCTGTAGCACGTGGAAGTTCCCAGGCTAGGGGTCGAATTGGAGCTACAGCTGCTGGCCTGCACCCCAGCCCCAGCAACACAGGATCCGAGCCATGTCTTTGGATCCTTAACCCACTGAGTGAGGCCAGGGATTGAACCTGCGTCCTCATGGATACTAGTCGGGTTTGTTACCACTGAGCCACAGTGGGAACTCCTAGACCTATATGAATATTTTAATGTCATGTCTATCCAAATTATTGCAAAAATTTAATGTAACTTCAGTTAACACTGCAAGGAGATCCACATTATAGAATACCATGCAGCCATTAGTAAGGCTTTGTACCAAAGTGAGTAATCTGGAATAATTTTATTATATAAAGTTAAGTTTCTTTTTCTTTTTTATTGACCACGCCCAAGGCACACAGAAATTCCCAGGCCAGGGATCAAACCTGTACCACAGCAGTGACAACACCAGGTTCTTAACCTGCTAGGCCACCAGAGAACTCTGAGGTTAAGTTTCCTTTATTTTTTTATTGTTTTTTTCAGCCCATATCTTTTTATTAAGAAAGGTGATGAGATTATTATTAATGGGATTAGGGAAGGTGACAGGATTAGCGGCCATAAATTTCTTTGAAAAAGCAAGTTATAAACTACTTAGACAGTGTTTTCACATATTTATAATAAAATGAGTCATTGGAATGTTTGGAAAAGGAAATTTATATAAATTTTAACAATGTGTATACCTGGCTATCAAGATTTTGGATGTGGAGGCATTCTCTTGTGGCTCAGCAGGCTAAGGATCCAGCACTGTCACGTGGCAGCTCAGGTTGTTGCTGTGGCACAAGTTTGATCTGGCCACTGAACTTCTGCATGCTGCCAGTGTGTTCAAAAAAGAAAAAAAATTTTTGAATGTGGAAATGTCTTCTCATGCATCAGAAGGATGAAAAAGGGAGGAACCAGAAAAATATGCAATACATTTGAAAACTCGAGGGCTAGATAATCACATCTTTCATAATAAGCATTTTGCCTTAGATTATTGAGATCTTGACTATCTCAAAGTATTTTTTATTGTCGTGGAGGCAGTGAGAGGAGGAGGTGATTTGGAGGACAGAGGACTTGGAAAGCAGCTTTTGAGGAAGGCATGAATGTAGTCTGAGAAGTGAGCCGGCTTTAAAACCCCAAAGTCCTGCAAAATGTAGACACCTCTCACGCTCCAACTCTCATAAATATGTCAGGTATCAATACCCAAGAACATCATCCCCAAAATATGGGCCACATGGCTACCTCAGTTCATAGTTTATGACTTTTTTTTTTTTCCTTTTTTGGCCACCCCACAGCATTTGGTGTTTTGTGTACCTGGGGCCAGGAATCAGATCCAACCACAAAGTTGAATGCTTAACCCACTGTGCTGGGCCAGGGATTAAACTGGCACCCCAGGGTTCCAGAGACACCACAGATCCTCTTTTGTCAGGTTCCTTCCCATTATGTTTTTGGGTGTTTTTGTTTGTTTGGTTGTGTTTGTTTGTTTGTTTGTTTGTTTTTTTGCTTTTTTTTAGAGCTGCACCTGTGGCATATGGAAGTTCCCAGGCTGGAGGTTGAATCAGAGCTCTATCCGCCAGTCTATGCCACAGCCACAGCAATGCTAGTTGCAAGCCAGGTCTGCAGCCTACACTGCAGCTCATGGCAACGCCAGATCCTTAAAACACTGAGCAAGGCCAGGGATTGAACCCACATCCTCATGGATACTAGCTGGATTCGTTATTGTTGAGCCACAACTGGAACTCCTCCATTATAGGTTATTACAATATATTGAGTGTAGTTTTCTGTGCTATACAGGTCCTTGTTGTTTATCTATTTTATATATGCTAGGGTGTATATGTTAATCCCATACTCTTAATTTATCTCCCCTTTGGAAACTGTACATTTGTTTTTTTAAGTCTGTGAGTCTGTTTCAGTTTTGTAAGTGAGTCCATTTGTATCATCTGAAAATTGAAAATTTTTTTTCTTTTTGGCTGCACCTGTGGTATGCAGATGTTCCTGGGCCAAAAATGAAACAGATGTCACAGCAGTGACCAGAGCCGCTGCAGGACAACACCAGATCCTTAACGTGCTGAGCCACAAGAGAACTCCTATATAATTTTTTTTAAGGTTCCATATATAAGTGATATCATATATAGGACCACACCTGCGACATATGGAAGTTCCCAGGCTAGAGGTTGAATCGGAGCTGTAGCTGCCAGCCCACTCTACAGCCACAGCCATGCCAGATCTGAGCCAGGTCTGCAACCTATACCACAGCTCACCACAACGCAAGATCCTTAACCCACTGAGCAAGGCCAGGGATTGAACTTGCAACCTCATGGATCCTAATCAGGTTCATTAACCACTGAGCCACGAAGGGAACCCCCAGTGATATCATATATTTGCCTTTCTCTGACATAAATCATGACTTCTAACAGATTATCATCAGCATACCCAGACCCAAACTCAGATTCCCATGATTCTCAGTGACCACTGGAGACCCTCAAAGACAAGAAACAAAGCTGCCCCAAGAATTAACCTACCCACAAGGACACCCCACTCACTGACCATCTGGAATGATGCCCCAGTCGCTGACCCGCATCCCCTACCTATGTCCCAAACACTCACCTAAGCCAAGGACATAAAAAAACACCAAACTGCCAATCAAAGCGGTGTCATCACTTACCTCCCACCATGGGCATTCCCATTAGTGAATTTTCCAGAGAGCTCTCACTCACTCACTTATACCCCAAGGACTCCCCAGTCGCTGACCTTCTTCCAGGGATTCGCCAATCGCTGACATCCCTCTAAGGCTTCCAAAGCAGATCTTCCCCCAGAAGACCTTTTCAGGCTCAGACACACCCTCAAAGAAACCTCAATTCCTGACTTCCTACAAGGACAACCCAATCACTGATGTCCTGTCATTCACCCCCAATCAATAACCTTACCCCCAAAGATGCTCCTGTTACTGACCTCTTCCCCCAAGTGCATCCCAGTCACTGACCACTCCCTAGGTCGTGGCAAACACTGATTTGCCTCCAATGCCACCCAGCCACTGACTTCTCCCACAAAGAGTAACCCCACGCCAACTCCAATCTTTCCCAATATTCTGACCCTCTGCGGGCCATCATCATTTCTGACCATCCCGCTTCCTGAACCATGGAATGCATCCCCTGTCCTACAAGGGCTCGCTCCTCTCACTGACTCCCGTAGCCCTCCCCTACCTCAAAGCTCGTATCTCCGCAAAGCTCAACCTGCTTCTGCCCCCAGAACGCGAAACTGAGACCCTACCCCCCAAGTAGATCCTTCGTGCACCAGCTGATTCACAAACTTAGCTGTTCCTCCTCGGAGATCAAGTTTAGCTTCCGTAGCATTCGAGTCTGTAGGCTGCCAACCTTCGATCGACAAAGATTCCCTTTAGCTTTCACGTCTTTTAGACAAAGACACTGTGACAGAGTATGGCAGCGCCCTGGCGGTGGGAACCGCCATCTTGGAAGATCTGCCGTACAACCACTTTTCCTGCCCCCCCAAAACTTGTCGGCTTAACGCCAATCGCAATGTCGCACAGGGCAGTGCGCGTGCTCTAGCCCATCTCCGGGGAGACCCGGGTCTCAACCCAGAAAGGCGCCGCAAGCCCAAAGATGTCCGCTTCCACTTTGTCTCTTGTACGTACCAAGCTACACAACCACAGTGGGCGCGGCCATCTTAAAAAAGGTGCGCACATCCTTAAGGGAAAAGGAGGCGACCTTTAGGGAGTTGGGAGCCCGTGGAGCTGTTTCCAGGAATGCTTTTCCAGAACAGCGTAGGGTTTGGAGAAGTCAGGGTGGTACCAGGGAGGAAGCATGTCCCACTGTGGGCCCAGAGTAAACAAATTTTGTTAAAGGAAAAGATTGGTGGTGAAAGTTTGGTGACACCTCCAGGGAGAAAGGTGAGAGCGCTGTTGGGAGCATAGAGCTGGTAGCGAGGGAGGGGTTTTGTTTCTGACCTGACCGAGGTGGAGGGTGGTCAAGTGGGGAGGAATAGAGGGCCAGAAACTCTTGGTAGAAATTTCTGTGCAGACTTTATTTCAATTCAATTTTTTTTGGAGGGGGGGCCTTTTTTTCTTTTCTAGGGCCTCACCTGCGGCATATGGAGGTTCCCAGGCTAGGGGTCTAATCAGAGCTGTAGCCGCCTGCCTACACCACAGCCACAGCAATGCCAGCTCCAAGCCATCTCCATGACCTACACCACATCTCACTGGCAACGCTGGATCCTTAACCCACTGAGCGAGGCCAGGGATCGAACCCGCAACCTCAGGGTTCCTAGTTGGATTCCTTAACCACTGTGCCACGATGGGAACTCCCCAATTCAGTCATTTTTGCATGCTTTTTCTAGTGAAGAAATTAGTAGAATTGGAATTACTGAAATTAGTAGAACTTTCATTCAATGAGAATGAAAATTTTAATTGGATTGATTTTTTTTTTTCCAGGTTGTTGTGCAAAAATGTTCTATTAATGAATACATTTTACTGGCTGTTATCCATCCTCCCCCAAGAATTCCAACTGAAAAGTAAGAGCTAATTTTTATTAAGCGTATACACATTTTTTTTGAATGAGGGACTATTTCAAACATAATAGTGACATGATCTTAATATTCTGAAAGCTATTGATGGTGGACATAAGTATTACCCTTATTTTAGATTGGGGGTGGTGGGGTGCTGATTCTGTCAGAGTGCCTGTTTCCTAACCACCTCATCAATCTTTTAATCTTTGCGCATGCTAAGGGTGAATAAACATTTTATAAGTTGTGTATTTATTTTCTATGTTAGGTTGGTTATCTTTTTCTTAATCATATTGCGGCTGTTTATATCAATTCAACTTCCATTCTCCCCATCCTAGAGCAACCGCTATCTTACTTTCGGTCTCTATAGATTTGCCTATTCTGGGTATTTTATATGTTCAGTCATATGATAGGTGGTTTTTGTAACTGGCTTCTTTCACTTAGCATAATGCTTTCAAGGTTCATCCATGTGGTACCATGATTCTGTACTTCATTCCTTTTCCTTGTGAATGTATACATTGTGAATGTATAGCGCTTTTTTTTTTCTCTTTCATTAGTTGATGGATATTTGAGTTCCACTTTTGACTATTGTAAATAATGCTTCTGTAAACATTTGTGTACAAGTTTTTGTGTGGACCTGTGCTTTCATTTCTCTTGCATATAAGCCTAGGAGGGAAATTGCTGGATCACACAGGAAATTTGTTTACTGTTTGGGGAACTGTGAGACTGTTTTCCAAAGGAGCTGCACAAAAGGAATTCCACCCAAAGGAAAACTGTTTCTTCTACCTTAGAATACTTCTTGCACCAAGTGAGTGGATTTTTTTTTTCCACTACAAGCAATTTTCTTCCTTCCTTCCTTCCCTCCTTCCTTCCTTCCCTCCTTCCTTCCTTCCCTCCTTCCTTCCTTCCCTCCCTCCCTCCTTCCTTCCTTCCTTTCTTTTTTCTCCTTAGGGCCATACCTGCAGCATATGGAAGTTCCCAGGCTAGGGGTCGACTTGGAGCTACTACAGCTACTGGTCTATGCTACAACCACAGCAATGCAGGGTCCGAGCCGTATCTGCCACCTACGCCACAGCTCTTGGCAATACCAGATCCTTAACCCACTGAGCAAGCCCAGGGATCAAACCCGAATCCTCATGGATGCTGGTCGGATTCGTTTCTGCTGAGCCACAGAGGAACTCAAGAAATTTTCTAATTATCTATGGGCACCAACTGGGTGTACTACAACTCAATTCAATTCAGACTCTATCTCCCTGGAGTTAGTGAAGACCCATAAGTTAAGGTACCCATCTCAGAATGCAGCCCTCCCCTTCACATGTCAACTATGAGGAGAGGCTTTGTGTATTTGTGACTGATTGGCTATAAATCAGGAATTTCCATGACCTTCTCAGAGTTGATAATTTGCTTGACTGGCTCACAGAATTTGGGAAAACAGTTTACATACTACATTACCAGGTTATAAAAGGATGCAATTCAGGAAGAGCTAAATGGAAAAGATGCATAAGGCAAGTTATGGGAGAAGGGGAATGGAGCTTCAGCGGTCTCGCTGGGTGTTCTCCTGACACCTCCATGTTTTAAGCAATCAAGAAGCTCTCCTAGAGTTCCCGTTGTGGCTCAGTGGTTAATGAATCCGACTAGGAACCATGAGGTTGCAGGTTCGATCCCTGGCCTTGCTTAGTGGGTTAAGGATCTGGCATTGCCGTGAGCTGTGGCGTAAGTTGCAGACTCAGCTCAGATCCCGAGTTGCTGTGGCTCTGGCTTAGGCTGGTGGCTACAGCTCCAATTAGACCCTTAGCCTGGAAACCTCCATATGCCGAGGGAGTGGCTCTAGAAAAATACAAAAAAAAAAAAAAACAAAAAAACTCTCCCAATTTCTCTGGTTAGTTGTCTTTTTTTTTTTTTTTTTTAATAGAGACCTCATCGGCTAGGCATGATTGATTATATAACTTGCTATTGGTAATTACCTCTATCTCCAGCCCCTCTTCCTTCTCAGGAGAGTGGATTCCCTGGCAATCAGCCCCCATCCCGAGGGTCTTCCAAAGTCACCTCATGAACATGAACTCAGATATGACTATATCTGAATAAGAAATGTTGCTCTTTCACCTTTATCAATCTTGAGTTGTTTCAGAAGCTGGGGACAAAAACCGAATATTCTAACCAAATATATTCCTGTTACTCCCATCCCTTAAGAAATTTCAAGAGGTTCAGGAGTTCTGGCCAGGAGCCAGGATGAAGATCAATATATATTTGTTTCACAATATACCACGGCGCGCCATTTTGCCTTCCACCAACAGCCGATGAGCTTTCCAGTTCTTCCAGAATCTCACCAACATTTGTTATTTCATATAAATTGAATCGTTTAGTTTGTACTCTTTTCATTTGGCTTGTTTTACTCAGCATAGTAGTTTTGAGATTTATTTATGTGTCATGCACCTGTAATTTATTCTTTTATGGCTGCTGTGATATATGATTATATCACAGTTTGCTTATCCATTCATCTGTCGATGTACACCTGGATTGTTTATCATGGAACTATTATGAATACAGATGCTATGAACAATCTTGTATAAGTCTGTGAGGACATATCACTTCAACTTATTTTTTTTCTTTTTTTTTTTTTCAGGCCTCACCCACAGCATATGGAGGTTCCCAGGCTAGGAGTCAAATCGGAGTTGTAGCCACCGGCCTGCACCACTGATGCAGCAACTCCAGATCCGAGCTGCATCTGCGACCTACACCACAGCTCATGGCAACGCTGCATCCTTAACCCACTGAGCGAGGCCAGGGATCGAACCTGCATCCTTGTGGATGCTAGTCAGATTTGTTTCCACTGAACCAGGATAGGAACTCCATTTCAGCATTCTTGAGTATATATCTAGGAATGCAACTGCTTCCTTGGGGGGGGGGGTTCAGTTTTATTTTGTAATTCTCTTAAATTTAGAGGTTAAAAAGTCTTTTTTTTTTTTTTTGTATTTTTAGGGCCTCATCCAAGGCATATGGAGGTTCCCAGGCTGGGGGTCAAATCAGAGCTATAGCTGCTGGCCTACACCACAGCAATGTGGGATCCGAGCCAAGTCTTCGACCTACACCACAGCTCACGGCAACACCAGATCCTTAACACACTGAGCAAGGCCAGGGATCGAACCCCCAACCTCATGGTTTCTAGTCGGGTTCATTAACCACTGAGCCAGGAAGGGAACTCCAGAAGTTAAAGAGTTTTCGTAAGTTTTCTTTTTTAAAGATTTTGATTCTCTAAGTAACAGGTATACACAGACTGTTCACCTAAAACAGTAATTTTACAGAGACCCCCTAGCCTGGGAACCTCCATATGCCGCAGGTGTGTCCCTAAAAAAAAAAAACCAAAATAAATAAATAAATAAATAAATAAATAAATAAATAAATAAATTGTAGTTCAGAGCATGCAAATCTATGGAAAACCACAGGTGAATTCAGAGAACAAAGGGAAGGAACATTCTTTTATAGTGAAGAAGGAGGCGTCGGGAGGGTTTGTTAAAAAGAATCCATTAGATGAAACTAGGTGTTGGAAGTGTAGAGGCAGTTCATTGGCTGAGTGGACTCTCATTGACTGGGCTGTTGCCAGGCTGCTGGGTAGTAAAACAGTAAACTTTACCCTCTTGGAGAAAGAACTGTATGTCTTTTCCTTTTGGGTTTGTAATTGATGTCACATGGTAGGGCAAGAGAGGTACCCCTTCCAGTCCTCCCAACTCCATTTTTATTTTTATTTTTGCTTTTTAGGGCCGCACCCACAGCATATGAAGCTTCCCAGGGTAGGGGTCAAATCGGAGCTACAGCTGCCAACCTACACCACAGCCACAGCAACGCCAGATCCTCAACCCATTGAGCGAGGCAGGGATTGAACCCGAAACCTCATGCTTCCTAGTCGGATTGTTTCCACTGCGCCACGATGGGAACTCTCTCCCAATTCCATTTTAATGGAAGTTTCTATTTATTAATTTTCACATGATGATAGTGGGGTTTTCATTTGAGGATGTCATCTGTGGCTTTATTTATTTATTTTTTTGGCCATTTCTAGGGCCGCTCCCGCGGCATATGGAGGTTCCCAGGCTAGGGGTCAAATCGGAGCTGTAGCCACTGGTCTACACCAGGGCCACAGCAATGCGGGTTCCAAGCTGCATCTGCAACCTACACCACAGCTCACGGCAACACTGGATCCTTAACCTACTGAGCAAGGCCAGGGATCGAATCCGCAAAGTCATGTTTCCTAGTCAGATTCGTTAACCACTGAGCCAGGACAGGAACTCCCCATGGCTTTATCTTGAAGAGGTTTCCAAACGGCTCTCCTGGAAACACAAATAGCCCTCTTCACACAAGCCCTGTTCTTACAATAGAGTTAGATCTTAATTATGGTTGGATCAGAGCTAGTGTTTACATTATAACTATGTAAATACTGTGTCTAATTCAGCCACTAGTATACTGTGATGACTTTTCTTTTTTTATACAACTTTTTATTCTCCCTGGAGTTGTCTTATTAAATCCTTACAGAATTTCTGGCCTTTGGTGTCTCGGAAAATGGAGCCCCAGATGTTGGCTCCACCCCTGGCAGAAAGGAAACTGAGGATTCTCCTACTGGCTCGTGACTACTTTCTTCCCCTTTAAGGGGCGGTGACCATGTCCCACCCACCAAAGGTACGCCAGGCTCTGGGTGCTGGGTTTTTGTTTGTTTGTTTGTTTGTTTTTGCCTTCCTTTGGAGGCGTTATCGCTGTCCCTATTACCGTGAATGCTTCTCCAGACTCTTGTACTCTCAAAATCTTCCCCTGACCCTCACATTCAGCCAGATGCGTTCTCGGGGTATTTGCTTTTCTGCTTATACGTCTCCTGGTTTCCCTCCGCTGAAAAGGCGGTTGGTTTGTTTTGTAAGGACACCTGCCTAGAGGCCTGTGCCCACGGTGGCATTTCCCAGTCTTTGTGCAAAACGGGTGTCTTGTCTTCCCAGCGGGTTGAGGCGGACGTGTCCTACCCCATGGTTGCCTTGTGTGAGCGCGAGTTTCTGCAAATCAATGCAGTTTGCGGCTCAGGGTTTAAGGTGTCATGAAATGGGGGTAGTTTGGGTGGCTTTTGTCCGTTACGTGCAAAACGGCCACTTCGCTTTCTGTACGTCAAGTCCTGCAAGATGGCGGCCCCCTGTTGCTTGGCGGGTTGGGCGCGGACATATTACCTCCACGGAAAAGCCGGAAATACGGGTGTGCATGCTCGGTACGGACGCCGCACGCCCTCGTCGGCCGCCGTCCAGTGAGGCGGCTGGGCGAGGGCGCCGCAGTAAAAGAATTCATGGAAGTGCGGATTTTAGGAAGCTGCTGTGGGGGTCAGGTCCGTGCGTGGATCTCTAGGTGGGACGGGAAGAGGCGGCCGAGGTGTCTGTGGGTGTCCGGGTGGGGTGGAGCCGCGGGGTCCGTTAGAGGAAAGGAAGCCAGTGGGAGTTGGTGACTGGGGTATCTGTGACAACGTTGGAGTCAGTTCCGAAGGATTCTGGTGGTCAGTGATTAAGGCCGATCGAGATCAAGGATTGAAAGTCAGGGGTCGAGCGTTTGTGTTTGTCCTCAGTGCTTAGCGGTTGAAAACTGCGGTAGGGGATGCTTTTCGTCAATGAAAGCGGTGTCTGGTTTGGATTCGGGCTTTAATAGGCGTCTCGATGACAGGAGCGGGACACTTAGGATCAGCGAATCTGGGTGTTTAGTCCAGGTTTCAGAATTAATTCCAAATGGGTGTGACCAGTGTTTGCGGGGGAGGTCCAGATATGTGTGTCATTGGAAGGTCTGAGAGTTGAAGCTGGTCGTGGAAGGGTGAGGTTCAAACGTAGCTTTCCCCTTCAGTTCCTCAAGTCCGAGGCCTCCTTTGCAAATCGCCTTTGGCTTTCCAGATCTCCTTCTCTGGACTCTGTAGGAATGAAAGCGCTGTTGGAGTTTGAGGGTTAAGCCCAAAGTGGTAAGGTTTCTACTGAAGATGAGGGTATTGACTTTCTTACAAGTTTACTGTGTTTGTGCATACACACACCTATCATAGTTCTTTTGAGACCTGTCCTAACATAAGTAAAATAACATCTCAAGGACTTCCCGTCTTGGCACAGCAGAAACGAATCCGACTAGGAGCCATGAGGTTGCGGTTCGATCACTGGCCTTGCTCAGTGTGTTAAGGATCTGGCGTTGCTCTGAGCTGTGGGTGTGGGTCACAGACGCGGCTCGGATCTGCAGTTGCTGTGGCTGTGGTGTAGGCCAGCAGCTGCAGCACCGATTCGACCCCTAGTCTGGGAACGCTGAAGCGGCCCTAAAAAGACAAAAGACTAAAAAAAAAAAAAAAAAAAGCATCTCGATTACCCCAATTCTATTCTCCAATGATAACGTTTGTTAAATTTTTCATGTATTTCCTTTTTAGTCTTCATTTTTCTTTGCTTGATTTTCACAATTCCAATAAACTGCTGAAATGTTGGTATAATTTGCCTCATTTAATTTTCTATCATAAATATTCAAAACATACATAAAATCTTTTTCTTTGTGAATTGTTTTTTAAGGAGCTCCTGTTGGCTCAGCGGGTTAGGGATCCAGCCTTGTCACTGCTGTGGCTTGGGTCGATGCTATGGCGCGGGTTTGATTCCTGGCCAGGAAGTTACACATGCTGCATTCCGTGTGTTCCCCCCACCCCCCAAAAAAGGAATTGTTTTTTATTTTTTTTAATTTTTTAAATTTTTTATTATGTTTATCTTTTGTCTTTTTGTTGTTGTTGTTGCTATTTCTTGGGCTGCTCCCGCGGCATATGGAGGTTCCCAGGCTAGGGGTCGAATCGGAGCTGTAGCCACCAGCCTACGCCAGAGCCACAGCAACGCGGGATCCGAGCCGCGTCTGCAACCTACACCACAGCTCACGGCAACGCCGGATCGTTAACCCACTGAGCAAGGGCAGGGACCGAACCCTCAACCTCATGGTTCCTAGTCGGATTTGTTAACCACTGCGCCACAACGGGAACTCCAGGAATTGTTTTTTAAAAATTTTGGTTAACAATATACTGAGAGGCAAACGTTTGCCATTATTGACTGGAATCACTCGATTTAGAACGTAGATAGAATGTAAATGCTGAAATTTTTTTTTTTTTTTTTAACTTTTAGGGCTGTACCTGTGGCATACGGAGGTTCCCAGGCTAGGGGTCAAATTGGCATTGCAGCTGCCGGCCTACACCACAGCCACAGCAACGCTGAATCCTTAAGTTACTGAGCGATGCCAGGGATCGAACTCGCATCCTCATGGATACTAGTCAGATTTGTTTCCATTGAGCCATGACAGAAACTCCCAAATGCTGAAATATTACGTTATCACTTTTGAGAACAGGGTATGATTCTACATTTACCCAAGGCTGTGGCTCTCCATTCCTCATCTCCACCTTGATTTTTAAAATTTTTTTTTGCCTTTGTAAACAGGCTTTTTACTTTCAATCTTTTTGTTCAATTTTATTTATTTCACTCTTTCATTATTTATTTATTTATTTTGCTTTTTAAGGCCGCACCCGCACCACAGCTCATGGCAATGCCGAATCCTTAACCCCCTGAGTGAGGCCAGGGATCGAACCTGCATCCTCACGGATACTAATCAGGTTCGTTTCCACTGCGCCTCGACAGGAACTCCAGCACAGTTAATTTTTGAACATTTCCATCCCCTCCAAAAGAAACCCACATGCTTGACAAGCACCGCTCATCCTTCCATTGCCCTCACATCTGAGCAACCACTTACCTACTTTGGGTCTCTGTAGGTTTGCCTGTTTGGCCGTTTCATATAAATGCAGTTGTATGACGTGTAGTCCTTTGTGACTGGCTTCCTGCACTTAACACGATGGTCGTGGGGGGTTAGCCATGTGCTGCCAGGTACTTCATTACTTTTTTTTTAACCTGACTTACTCCATCCTGTGGATAGAGCACCTTTTGTTTATCCTTCCATCAGCTGATGGGTATTCGGGCGGTTTCCACTTTTTTGGCTCCTATAAATAATGCTGCTGTTAACCATGTGGGTACAAGCTTTTGTGTGGACACAGGTTTGCCTCTCTTGGTTATAAACCTTGAGTGGAATTGCTCAGTTGTATGGTAAATACGTTTCATCATTTGAGGGGTCAGCAGGCTGTTTTCCCAAGTGGCTGCACCATCTTACATTTGTACCAGCAGCGTATGAGGGTTCCACTTCTTCCACATACTCGCCAACACCTGTTATTTTTGTGTTTTCATTTTATTTTAATTTTTTTGGTTTTAGGGAGTTTTCATTTTTGTTTTTGTTTTTGGCACTGCACCTGTTGGCATGTGGAGGTTCCCAGGCTAAGGGTCGAATTGGACCTGCAGCTGCCGGCCTACACCACAGCCACAGCCATGCCAGATCTGAACTGCGTCTGCAAACTACACCACACCTCATGGCAACGCTGGATACTTAACCCACCAAGTGAGGCCAGGGATCAAACCTGCATCCTCATGGTTCCTAGTCGGGTTTGTTATCACTGAGCCACAACTTCCTAATGGGAGTTCCCGTCGTGGCGCAGTGGTTAACGAATCCGACTAGGAACCATGAGGTTGAGGGTTCCATCCCTGCCCTTGCTCAGTGGGTTAAGGATCCGGCGTTGCCGTGAGCTGTGGTGTAGGTTGCAGACGCGGCTTGGATCCCGCGTTGCTGTGGCTCTGGCGTAGGCCCGTGGCTACAGCTCCGATTCAACCCCTAGCCTGGGAACCTCCATATGCCGCGGGAGCAGCCCAAGAAATAGCAACAACAACAACAACAAAAAAGACAAAAGACAAAAAAAAAAGAACTTCCTAATGATGCTTTTTTATTTTTTTATTATTTTTATTTTTTTATTTTTTGTCTTTTTGCTATTTCTTTGGGCCGCTCCGGCGGCAAATGGTGCTTTTTTAAAGAAACAAGCTGATGCATATTCAACCGAAGTCAGATCCTCTCATCCATCCACTATCCCGTCCCAGAAATTATGGCTTTCTTGAACTTGTTTTATATAATGCATATTTTTATACTTCTACAAAGTGTGTATATAGGCACAAAAAAATAATTTTTTTCTCTATGCCTTAATTTTTTTTCCTCTTGGTTTTCCTTTGTTTCTTTCTCATAACAATGATTGGTGAAGATGGTTCAAAGACTTTAGATCGGGTACACAAGCACACGTGATCTTAAAGGATTAGCTCTCCTCGTCCTCACCTTTTATATGTTCTTTTCGTATCTTTTTTTTTTTTTTTTTTTAAGGCTGCACTCGCGGCGTATGGAGGTTCCCAGGTTAGGGGTCTAATCGGGGCTGCAGCTTCCGGCCTACACCACAGCCACAGCCACACAGGAGCCTAGCCGCGTCTTTGACCTGCACCACAGCTCATAGCAATGCCGGATCCTTAACCCACTGAGCGAGGCCAGGGATTGAACCTGCAACCTCATGGTTCCTAGCTGGGTTCGTTAACCACTGAGCCACGACGGGAACTCCTATATGTTCTCTTTGAAAAGCTGATCAGTGTTAATTCCCATGCCGTGGGGGCATCTTAACATGCTGGTTCTCCTTCCCCATGTTCCCACTGACAGTCACCCCATTCCCAGCTCACAGAAAGAGGAAACACACATTCACAGTCTTCTATTTTTTTGCACCAGAGTGTAACAGTCTCTGGGACCTCAAAGAAAGGGACCCACGACCTTGAAATCAGGTGAATGACAGTGACAGTGACCCTGAGGACCTAGACACTCAAAGTGCATTTACTTTTCAGCTTACAGGTCCTGGCCCCCAGAACAAGACCCATGAAGTGACACGAGAAGGTTTCGGGACTCGGATGCTATCACTTGTGGATCACCACTGACCTGCAATTACAATTTCTAACCGGCTGTTTAGGGCAGCTCAAGAAGAGCCTCTGGAGACGTGCTAGTCTCGGGCCGTTTCCTACTGACAGAAGACAATGACCAAGGACCAGGTGACTTTTGGTTTGTCTTATTCTTTCCTTTGTTCTTGGATTGATTTCTGGGGGACTTTAAAAAGCAAGGGAGGGAGTTTCCGTTGTGGCGCAATGGATGTGAACCCGACTAGCATCCATGAGCATGCGGGTTCAGTCCCTGGCCTCCCTCAGCGGGTCAAGGATCCGGCACTGCCGTGAGCTGTGGTAGGTCACAGATGGGGCTTGGATCCCGAGTTGCTGTGGTTGTGGTGTAGGCCAGCAGCTGTAGCTCTGATGGGACCCCTAGCCTGGGAACCTCCATATGCTGTTGGTGTGGCCCTGAAAAAGCAAAAAAAAAAAAAAAAAGTAATGGAATTACATAGAAAGCACCAAATTGGTTAAGTAGGATTTGTGCAGACATAAATGCAGAGCTCCCTTCAACCTCAACGCAATGTAGAACCAGAATATGTTGCTCGTGGGATCTCTACCACATAACTAATCTTGGAATATCACGTGTGCCTGTGTGACGTTCACGCTCAACCTCCGTCCCGTATCTGTGATAGTCAGAGGATCCTGATGATTGCGGGATGTGCGCTGCCTCTGGGGAGCAAGCACTCCCGTTCTTCAGAGGATGCCACGAGCTATTTCGTGGCACTCAGGTCTCAGGACTTTCTCGAATGTTCCTTCCTAGAGGTGACATGGTAGATGGTGCCCTTGACGCCAGCCTTCGTGTAAATGCAAAAACCAGGCTCCTCCTCAGAGACCCCTTTGCGCACAGACCAAGAGAACTCAGCAGGCACAGGTCTTCCTGGGACCCTAGCAAGGTGACCTATGGACCCAGCCTTGTGGCTCAGGATTAATTCGGAATATAACCTAAGTGACTCAGGAACACAGAAGGATGGCATAACTTTCCAAGGTCCGGTACGAACAGGTGGCTGAAGCAGTGTTTGTGTACAACTAGGTTTGGCAGGAGGGAGTTGTTACCTGGTAATGTTGGTAGTGTCCCAGAGATTTTGCTTTAGAGCTTCCCGCTCAGCATGGAAAACAAAATTTATGGTTCCCAAAGGGGGAAGGGCCGGAGCAGGTACGTTAGACGTTTGGGCTTAAGAGATACACACAACTGTATATAACATTGATAAACAAGAAGGACCTGCTGTATAGCACAGAGAACTAGATTGAATATCTTACAAGAACCTATGATGGAAAAGAATCTGAAAAAGAGTAGGTACATGTACCTGGGTAGCTGCCTCACTTTGCTGTATACCTGAAACATTGTAAATCAAATATACTTCAACTAAAAAAAAAAAAGTCCTGCTATTTAAGATGGTCCATGCTCCCTCCTTGTGTTCAAAGCCAAGTCCTACTGTCTCATCTTTTTTTTTTTTCCTGGCTACACCCTCAGCATGCAGAACTTCCTGGGCCAGGATCAGACCCTGCCACAGCAGGGACAATGCTTGATCCTTAACCCACCGAGCCACCAGGGAACTCTCCAGCTCATCTTTTATTACCTTTAAAAAATGTAATAATATGAATGTGTATGGATACATTTTTAAAACTCCAGTAATGTAATTACAGAATATAAAAAAGTGTGTGTGTGTGTGTATAACTGAATCACTTTGCTGTATAGCAGAAATTAACACAGCATTGTAAGTCAACTGTACTTAAATTAAAAAAGTAAAAAACATGGAGTTCCCATCATGGCTCAGCAGAAATGAATCTGACTAGTATCCATGAGGACACAGGTTCGATCCCTGTTCTCGCTCAGTGGGTTAAAGATCCGGTGTTGCTGTGAGCTATGGTGTAGGTCAGCAGCTACAACTCTGATTTGACCCCTAGCCTGGGAACCTCCATACGCTGTGAGTGTGGCCCGAAAAAGACAAGGTCTTACTGTATAGCACAGAGAACTAATTCAATGTCCTATGATAAACCATAATGGAAAAGAATATTTATAAAAATTTATATAGGTATGATTGAATCACTTTGCTGTACAGCAGAAATTAATACATTGTAAATCAACTATACTTCTATTTAAAAAATTAAAAAAAAACTTAAGTGATTACAAAGTACATATAGTGAAAAAGTAAGATTCCTCAGAGTTCCCGTTGTGGCTCAGAGGGTTAAGCACCTGACGTTGTCTCTGTGAGGACTCGGCTTCAATCCCTGGCCTCACTTAGTGGGTTAAGGATCCTGCTTTGCTACAAGCTGCAGCATAGGTCGCATCAGATCTGGTGTTGCCATGGCTGTGGTGTAGGCCAGCAGCTGCAGCTCCAATTTAACCCATGAGCCAGGCATTTCCATATGCCATAGGCGTGGCTATAGAAAGAAAAAACAAAGTAAGATTCCTCTTCATATGCTTCTTTCTTTCCTAATCCCCTGAACACACGGGCAGGGTGTGTACTTCCTGTCGCTGTGCTGTGGGTACATCTGTGCCTGTACAGATGTTCATGGATGGGTCCTGCTTAGGTCTTTGGTCTTTTGATGGTGCGTTTCCATTTCTGTATTTATGCTTTTGTAAACAGAATTGGGGAATGTTAGACCTCACTCTGTTTATTATTCTCTCTTTTATATATTCCATCATTTTGTTTTTGGGCTGTGTTTTGAGTAATTTCTTTAGTTGTACCTTCCAGTTTACTTATTTATTTATTTGTCTTTTCTAGGGCCACACCCACGGCATATGGAGGATCCCAGGCTAGGGGTCCAATAGGAGCTGCAATTGCTGGCCTATACTACAGGCACAGCAATGCCAGATCTGAGCTGTGTCTGTGACCCACACCACAGCTCATGGCAACACTGGATCCTTAACCCACTGAGCAAAGCCTGGGATCGAACCCGAGTCCTTATGGATAATAGTCGGGTTCATTAATCGCTGAGCCACAGCGGGAACTCCTGCCTTCCATTTATTATCTCTTCAGTGTATCTTATATGCTGAGAGCCTGACTGGCGATATAAATATAAATTATGTAGGTAGGTACATATGTATTTTTGTGTTTTTCTACAGATGCTGTTTTTTTTTTTTTCTGAGTTTGCATAATGTTCTTTAATAGTCACTGGTTCTTTGGACATGTTGTGGAGCGATGTTTTTATTCTTCCTGACATAAAACATAATTACTTGCTTTCTTTTTATAGCTGAACCCATGACATTTGGAAGTTTCAAGGCCAGGGATTGAATCCATTGCGCCAGACCGAGGATGGAACCTACATCTCCACGGTGACCCGAGGCACTGCAGTGGGATTCTTAACCCACTGCACCACAGCAGGAACTCCCTAAAATATACTCATTTAATAACTACTACCTTGTGGAGCTCCTGTTGTGGATCACTGGTTAATGAATCCAACCAGGAACCATGAGGTTGCGGGTTCTATCCCTGGCCTTGCTCAGTGGGTTAAGGATCCTGTGTTTCTGTGAGCTGTGGTGTAGGTCAAAGATGTGGCTCAGATCCCGCGTTGCTCTGGCTGTGGTGTAGGCCGGTGGTGCTACAGCTCCGATTGGACCCCTAGCCTGGGAACCTCCATATGCTGCAGGAGCGGCCCAAGAAATGGCAAAAAGACCAAAAAAAAAAAAAAAAGAAGTACTATCTTGTGATTATAGTGTCTGGAGTTTCCACACAGTTGATTCTGATCATGGTTATGAAGATTCATGATGAATGTAGGAATATATTTTATTCATCCTGATGTTGCTAGAATATATTTAGTGCTTGGCAAATACGTACTTCCTTCAAAATATATATATATAAATCTGGCCGTATGGCAGATGTTTCAACTATATCTTGCAAATGTTTTTAGTGTAGCAAGAGGATTTAATGACTGCTAATTTCAGAAGCTTCTGATTTGTTGAAGGATGGTTGACTACAAAATTGTAGAATATTTTGCTAGACCTAGGTTTGGATATTTTGCTGGATCTAGATTTAAATATGATAGATTTTGCCTCGACAGTGTGGTTTAAAAAAAAAAAAAAGCACGGCGTTCCCATTGTGGTGCACTGGAAATGAATCCAACTGGTATCCAGGAAGATGCGGATTTGATCCCCGGCCTCGCTCAGTGGGTCGGGGATCCGGCGTTGTCATGAGCTGTGGTGTAGGTCACAGATGCAGCTCGGATCCGGCATTGCTGTGGCTGTGGTGTAGGCCAGGACCTGTAGCTCTGATTCGACCCCTAATTTGTGCAGCCCTCAAAAGCAAAAATAAACATAAATAAGTACTCAAAACCTCGAAACCTCTGCATATAGTTGTAGCCTAAATGGTGATAAATTGCAGCACAACTTCCTTCACTTGCTCTCCGTTTCGGTACCCAGAGAAGCACTTGATTAAAAATGGTTGTGCTGTTACAGGGATCGCTGACCCTGGAGGATGTGGCCGTGGACTTCACGTGGGAGGAGTGGCAGCTCCTGACCCCCGATCAGAAGGACCTGTACTGGGACGTGACGCTGGAGAACTACCGCAACCTGGTGGCCGTGGGTGAGGCCGGCTCCCCTGTGTCCCTTGGGGGGTCCCCAGTCCATGGCCTTTCCTTTCTCCGCTTTGGTCAGCTCTGGAGTGTCTGTGAGGCTCTGAAGGGGGAGATGAGTCTCAGTTCCTCCTCTGGTCCCCAGCCTATGGTGCATAAGCTCCTTTCCGGAGAGCTGTGCCTTTCCTTGGCCGAGCTACACATTGCATGGTTGGTGAAACAGGCCCTTCTTCACACTGGCAGCCCACAGCCCAGGTCAAGAGCCCATCTCTCCTGTCATTTCTTACCAACAGGGTATCAAGCCCTGAAGCCGGACGCCCTCTCCAGGTTGGAACGAGGAGAACTGTGGCCCGAAGAAAATGAAATCCTTGGTCAAATCTGTCCTGGTGAGTAACAGAAAACCAGCAGGGGGCGCTCACGGGGGTCATATTCTAGTCGTCCAGAGATGTCTCAGCCATGAGTGTCTGGGGACGTGGAAGCAGCCTGCACGAACCTCTCATAGATGAGCTCTTTGTCTTGTAGGGGTGTAAAAGGACGTGGCTCTTCTTGGATTTGATCCCTGTTTCACCTAGGTTTCGATTTTTTTTTTTGTCTTTTTGTCATTTCTTGGGCCGCTCCTGCAGCACATGGAGGTTCCCAGGCTAGGGGTACAATCGGAGCTGTAGCCACCAGCCTACGCCAGAGCCACAGCAACGCGGGATCCGAGCCGCGTCTGCAACCTACACCACAGCTCACAGCAACGCCGGATCCTTAACCCACTGAGCAAGGGCAGGGACTGAACCCGCAACCTCATGGTTCCTAGTCGGATTCGTTAACCACTGCACCACGACGGGAACTCCCGATTTTTTTTTTTTTTCTTTTTTGGCCGCCCCATGTCATACGGAGTTCCTGGGCCAGGGATCAGATCCGAGCTGCAGTCACCACCTAAGCTGCACCTGCGGCAACGCTGGATCCTAACCCATCGTGCGGGGCCAGGGACCAAACCTGCGTCCCAGTGCTTCCCCCAGATGCCACCAATCCCGTTTCACCACAGCAGGACTTATTTTTTATTTTTTTTTCCTTTCTACATTTCTTCTTAGAAATCTTCCCATCCTTCTTCCCCTAGCACTCTATCACTCCCTGTTCCTTCTGCTTTTCTTGCCATGAAATTCTGCCTTCCACGCCACTCTCTAAAGGGAGAGGTTTGAGAAGCTCCCGTCATGGCACAGCAGAAACAAATCCGACTAGGAACCATGAGATTGCGGGTTCCATCCCTGGCCTCCTCGCTCAGTGGGTTAAGGATGCAGGGTTGCTGTCAGCTGTGGTGTAGGTTGCCAACCTGGCTCAGATCCTGCATTGCTGTGGCTGTGGTGTAGGCTGGCAGCTGCAGTTCCAATTGGATCTTTAGCCTGGGAACTTCCATATGTCACAGGTGTGGCCCTAAAAAAACAAAACACAACACATAAAGAGGTTTGAGTTTAGCACTGTCTTCTGGCTACTGTACCTTCATGCCCCTTCATGTTCCGTTTTTAACATTCACGCCATCTTTGGCTAGGGGTCAGGATTTCAATATATAAATTGGGGGCAGGTACCTGCTGTTTTTTCATCATATATGCTGGCTGTGCTAGAAAAGTCTTGTCCTTCCTCTTGTGTTTCCCCTTTCCCCTCCCACCACTCACACACTCATAACACTTCTGACACCAGATGTCGGGGACGGGGGGAGTCCCCCATAATAAGCAGTTCTCTGCCACACTAGCGGAGTGCCTTAAAATTCAGGACACCTTCTCTGATGCCTAGAAAAAGCCTCAGACTCCCCAAGTTAAGGGCTCAGTCACTCAAGACTGTCCCCAACCCCCCCTTCAGATGCCAGACACAAATCCAGGTTGTCATGTGCGCTGCTGTGCAACTGACTGTAGACTGGAGGCTCCAGTCTTGGAGAAACATTTTTCTTACTAGAACATTCCTTTTTTTTTGTTTGTGTTTTTAGGGTCCCACCCACAGCATATGGCAGTTC
This sequence comes from Phacochoerus africanus, assembly GCF_016906955.1. Taxonomy (NCBI): domain Eukaryota; kingdom Metazoa; phylum Chordata; class Mammalia; order Artiodactyla; family Suidae; genus Phacochoerus; species Phacochoerus africanus. Next base: position 56,255,702 of record NC_062551.1, read on the forward strand.
CCAGGCTAGGGGTCGAATCGTACCACAACCACAGCAATGTGGGATCCGAGCCACATCTTTCATCTGCATTGCAGCTCGTGGCAACGCCAGATCCATAACCCACTGAGCAAGACCAGGGATTGAACCCAAGTCCTCATGGATACTAGTTGGGTTCATTACCGTTGAGCCATGACGGGGAGTCCTGAACATTCATGTGTTATAAGAGGGTGTAACTCAGGAACAGCCAGGTAGAAGAAGGCATAGGACCAAGTGTGGAGAAAAGGCTTGGGGTGTCATGCTCTCTGTGTGCCATTCTCCCCAAATGTCCCCATGTTCATCACCCCAGAAGCTCTCTGAACCCTGTATTTTTTTTTAATTTTGTTTTTATTTAAAAAAATTTTTCAATTGATTTTTATTTTTTCCATCATAGCTAGTTTACAGTGTTCTGTCAATTTTCTCCTGTACAGCAAAGTGACCCAGTCACACATACATGTATACATTCTTTTTCTCGAAATATCCTCCATCATGTTCCATCACAAGTGACTAGATATAGTTCCCTGTGCTATACAGCAAGATCTCACTGCTTATCCATTCCAGAGGCAATAGTGTGCATCTCTTAACCCCAAATTCCCAGTCCATCCCACTCCCTCCCTGAAATTTTATTTTTCTGGATTTAAAAAATTTTATTTTTATTAGATCATGAACCCCATACTTTTGTAATTTTTGTTTTTTTCTTTTTAGGGCCGCATCTGTGGCATATGGAAGTTCCCAGGCTAGATGTTGAATTGGAGCTACAGCTGCCAGCCACAGCCACAGCCTCAGCAACACGGGATCCGGGCCAAGTCTTCCACCCACACCACAGCTCATGGCAACGCTGGATCCTTAACTCACCGACTGAGGCCAGGGATCAAACCTGTGTCCTCATGGATACTAGTCAGATTCATTTCCACTGAGCCATGACAGGAGCTCCCCTTACTTTTGTAATTTTTTTTTCTGTCTTTTGCCTTTTCTAGGGTCGCATCCGTGGCATATGGAGGTTCCCAGGCTAGGGGTCGAATCAGAGCTGCAGCTGCCAGCCTACACCACAGCCACAGCAATGCCAGATCGAGCTGCCAGTCTGTGACCTATACAACAGCTCACGGCAATGCCAGATCCTTAACCCTCTGAGCAAGGCCAGGGATCGAACCTGCAGCCTCATGGTTCCTAGTCGGGTATGTTTACACTGCACCATGACAGGAACTTCTTTTGTAATTTTTAATGGAGGCTTCTTCACCCTAGGCACGATTGCTCATTAACTTCATTTCCAGCCCTTTTCTCCTTTCTGGAGAATGGGGGTGGGAGTAGGGCTGAAAGTTCCAAGCTTCCAATCATGGCTTCGACTTTCTGGTGACCAGACCCATCCTGCAGGGCACCCCGAGTCCCATCATTAAACAAAAGACACTGCTGTCACCTAGGAAATGCCAAAGGATGTAGGGACTCTATCAGGAACCAGGGTCAAAGAGTGTGTATTAGAACAAAAGTTGCTCCATGTGCTCTTATCACCTAGGAAACTACAAGGGTTTTAGGAGCTCTGTGCTCGAAACCAGGAGCAGGTGAAATACATTTTTTCCCTAAATGTTTCCCTCCCTCCCCGGCTCCCTTATTTCAACTCTGCTATTCCTGTTATTTCTTTTTTCTTGGTTGCACCTGTGGCATGCAGAAGTTTCCAGGCCCAGGGATCAAAACCAAGCCACAGCAGTGACACTGCCAAATCCTTAACCACTAGGCCACCAGGGAACTCTTGTTATTTTTTTAAACATTTTTGGAGTGCTCGTCAAGGTTCAGCAGAAACAAATCTGGCTAGCATCCATGAGGACACAGGTTCGATCCCTGACCTCAGTCATTGGGGTCAGGCTCCAGTGTTGCCGACAGCTGTGGTGTAGGTCACTGACATGGCTTGGATCTGGCATTGCTGTGGCTGTGGTGTAGGCCAGCGGCTACAGCTCCAATTTGACTCCTAGCCTTGGAACCTTTATATGCTGCAGGTGCAGTCCTGGAAAGACAAAAAAAAAAAATTTTTTTTTCATTCTCTCTTCCCAGCCCAAACCACATCTTTGAATCACGGGTCTGCTTTGCTTTAATTTTCTTTTATAACTGTTCATTCTGATCAGTACTTTGCCATATGTTAAAAACAGTATTGCTGGATTCATTCCCTTAGAAGTTACCTTTTCCTGGAGTTCCACTTGTGGCACAGTTGGTTCAGAATCTGACTGAAGCAGTTTGGGTTGTTGTGGAGGTATAGGTTCAATCCCTGGCCCAGCTCAGTGGGTTAAAGGATCCAGCGTTGCCACAGTTTCAGTGTAGGTCACAGCTGTGGCTCAGATTCAGTCCCTGGCCTGGGAACCTCCATATGCCATGTGTGCCACCATAAAATTTTAAAAAATTTTAAAATAAAAAAAAAACACTTTAGGATAGGCTAATGACATTAAGTCCCAATTAATCATATTGCCAGTCATATAATATAGAAATTTCTCATCTGTCAGTGACTTCCAAGATATGGTGTCATCTTACTTAGATAGTTTGCTTTCTTTTTCCTAAACTCAGGGTCAGCTATGTTTATTTGTTGTTTTTGGTGTTTTTTGGACTGCATCCACAGCGTGTGGAAGTTCCCACACCAGGGATTGAACCTGTGCCATGGCAGTGACCCATGGCAGATCCTTAATCCACTGTGCCACAAGTGAACCTCCTTTTTTTTTAAATTTTGTATTTTTATGGCCATACATCTACATCACAGCTGTGGCAATACCAGATCCTTTTTAACCCAGTGTGCAGGGCTGGAGATCAAACCAGCACCTCCACAGCAACGCATGCCACTTCCTCTTTTTTTTTTTTCCCCCTTTTTAGGGCCACACCTACAGCTTACGGAAGTTCCCAGGCTAGTGGTCAAATCAGAGCTGTGGCTGCCACCAGCCTACACCACAGCCGCAGCAACTTGGGATCCCAGCCGAGTCTGTGACCTACATCAGAACCCACAGCAATGCTGGACCCCCAATCCACTAAATGAGGCCAGAGATTGAACCCGAGTCCTCATGGATACTAGTGAGGTTCATTACTGCTAAGTCACAGCAGGAATGCCTCCAAGCCACTTCTTAATCCACTGTACCCCAGCAGGAACTCTAGGGTCAACTATGTGTAAAAGCATCTCCCCAGTGTTTTCCTTGCCTGAGAATCTTTTCTTGGTCCATTGCTTTAAATATTTTTTGATTACTAAAAAATAATGTTTGGTTAGGCTATTACACACTGGGACTAACAGCTATGAACTACAACAACAAAAACAAGAAATTTTTTTTTTTTTTTAAAAACCTTTTTGTGGAGTTCCCATTGTGGCGCAGTGGTTAGGTTCTTCCAGAAATCTTGGTGCCAAGAGAGTCCCCAAGAACCAGTGTGGCCAGCTTTCTGTCTCTAACAAGGCATTGTCCTTTCTCATCTAAAATATCCAGGGGGATGGAGTTCCCGTTGTGGCGCAGTGGTTAACGAATCTGACTAGGAACCATGAGGTTGCAGGTTCAATCCCTGGCCTTGCTCAGTGGGTTAAGGATCCGGCGTTGCCATGAGCTGTGGTGTAGCTTGCAGATGTGGCTCAGATCCCATGTTGCTGTGGCTCTAGCTTAGGCCGTGGCTACATCTCCAATTAGACCCCTAGCCTGGGAACCTCCATATGCCATGGAAGCGGCCCTAGAAAAGGCAAAAAGACCAAAAAAAAACCCCTCAAAACCTTTTTGTTAATTATCGTTGATTTACAATGTTCTGCCAAATTCTGCTGTACAGCAAAGTCACCCAGTCATTCCCTTTCTTATATTATCTTCCACCATGGTCTATTCCAAGAGACTGGATATAGTTCCCTGTGCTGTACAGTAGGACCTCATTGCTTATCTATTCTAAATGTAATAGTTTGCATCTACTAACCCCAAACTCCCAGTCCACCCCTTTCTCCCCCCCAACTCCCTGGCAACCACAAGCCTGTTCTCCATGTCCAAAGGTCTGTTTCTGTTTTGTGGATAGGTTCATTTGTGCCGTATTTTAGATTCCACATGTAAGTGGTATATGCTATTTGTACTTTTCTTTCTGATTACTTCACTTGGTATGAGAATCTCTAGATGCATCCATGTTGCTGTGAATGGCATTATTTCATTCTTTTTCATGGCTAAGTGGTTGTTTCCATGCCTTGACTATTGTGAATAGTGCTTCTCTGAACACAGCAATGTATGTATATATATATTTTTCCTTTTTAGGGCTCCACCTGCAGCATTTGGAAGTTCAATCAGAGCTGCAGCTGCTGGTCTACACCACAGCCGCAGCAGCGCCAGATATGAGCCGCATCTGCAACCTATACCACACCTCGTGGCAATGCCAGATTCATTAAGCTGCTGAGCCAGGCCAGGGATCAAACCTACATCCTCATGGATGCTAGTCAGGTTCTTAACCCACTAAGCCACAATGAGAACTCCAAGAATGCTTGTGTCTTTTTGAATTATAGTTTTGTCCAGGTATATACCAAGTGGTGGGATGGCTGGATCATATTTCTTAGTTTTCTGAGGAACCTCCATACTGTTTTCCATAGTGGCTGCACCAATTTACATTCTCACCAACAGTGTAGGAGTGTCCCCTTTTCTACTTGAACTTTATGGGCAACACTGAGGTCAGTATTGTCCATAAAGAGTCAGCCTACACAAAGGCATTTGTTAATTAGTTTCACTCTATAGCAAGCTCATGGGAAGATTCTTTTTTCTCTTCTTTCCTAGAAATGAGAAAAGATAACTGTCATTTGCAGAAGGACTTGAAAAATCAAAGATGTCCAAAAAGAATGGAACAGTGTCTCAAACATAACACACTTGGAAACATTGTTCATCAGAGCAAAAGAAACTTTCCTTTAAAGCAAAATCATAATATATTTGACTTACGTGGGAAAGCACTGAAATTAAATTTAATAAGTCAGAGCAGAAGTTATAAAGGAAAGAATCCTGTTGAGGTTAATGGAGATACGAAATCCTTCCTCCATGCAAAGCGTGAGCAATTTCATGTGGAAATTAAATTTCCTGAGCATGGAAGTTATATGAACTCAAATTCACAATTCATTAAGCCTCTAGAAACTCAAAAGATGAATAAACCTCATGTATGCACTGAATGTGGGAAAGCCTTCATCAAGAAGTCCCGCCTCATCGATCATCAGAGAGTTCACACAGGAGAGAAACCTCATGGATGCAGTGTATGTGGGAAAGCCTTCTCTAGAAAGTCCAGGCTCACTGAACATCAGAAGACCCATATAGGAGAGAAACGGTATGCATGCACTGAATGTGACAAAGCCTTTCCCAAGAAATCACGGCTACTTCTTCATCAGAAAACTCACACAGGAGAGAAGCCCTATGTATGTGAAGAATGTGGAAAAGGCTTCATCAAGAAGTCTCGGCTCATTAATCATCAGAGAGTTCACACGGGAGAAAAACCTCATGGATGCAGTCTATGTGACAAAGCATTCTCCAGGAAGTCCAGGCTCATTGAACATCAGAGAACTCATACAGGAGAAAAACCATATGAATGCACTGAATGTGACAAAGCCTTCCGCTGGAAATCACAGCTCAATGCACACCAGAAAACCCATACAGGCGAGAAATCATACGTATGCAGTGAATGTGGAAAAGGCTTCATCCAGAAGGGCAATCTCATTGTACATCAGCGAACCCATACTGGAGAGAAACCCTATGTATGCAGTGAATGTGGAAAAGGCTTCATCCAGAAAGGCAACCTCCTTATACACCAACGAACTCACACTGGAGAGAAACCCTACGTATGCACTGAATGTGGGAAAGGCTTCAGCCAGAAAACGTGCCTCATCTCACATCAGAGATTTCACACTGGAAAGACTCCCTTTGTGTGTACCGAGTGTGGAAAATCCTGTTCACATAAGTCCGGTCTCATTAACCATCAGAGGATTCACACAGGAGAGAAACCCTACAGATGCAATGACTGTGGGAAAGCTTTTCGGGATAAGTCCTGCCTCAATAGGCATCGGAGAACTCATACTGGGGAGAGACCCTATGGATGCACTGACTGTGGGAAAGCCTTCTCCCACTTGTCATGCCTTGTGTATCACAAGGGGATGCTACACACACGAGAGAAACGTGGTGGTTCGGTCGAGTTGGAGAATCCTTTCTCAAAAAGCCCCAGCTCATCACAGTCACGTGATATCATACAGGAAAGGAACTTCGTCAGCATGGTGACCATGCAGACGCCTTCTGTGGCAGCTCAGACTCCATTACACTTCATTGGGTTCCTAGCAGACAAGAACGGAGCCCTGGTAGGACAGCCAGGTGCCAGATGTGCACCATCAGCAGGTAATAGAAGTTGCACAGAAGAGAAGCCTAATGAACGCAGTGAATGTGGTGGTACCTTCAGTGATCAGTTACATCATACTTTATGTCACAGAAACCACACAGGCATAAACTGTGATATGGTCAAGGTAGAAAACCCTTGAATAAAACCTTCTAGCTCGTTTTCTGGCTGGCGAATGTATACTGGGACAAAGAATCTGAACACAGACTGGGAAAGCCTTTCGTGGAAAGATAGACCCTATCAGGGCCTAGGAATAGGTTACATTCCCATCAGTGAGGTCATGGTTGCTAGAAATATAATGACCATGGAAAAGTCCTTCCCCAGAAGTTAAGACTATAGTAGGTAGCAGGGAGTTCACACAGGAGGGAAACGGGGGGACCTCTAAAGGCAGTAAATGTGGCCAGGTTATCACTGGTACATTCTGCCCCATTTAACTCACTAATGTAACATAGTGAGTTTGGATGCTTAACTTCTTAATTCTCACATGAAGGAACAAAGCTCAAAATTCATGAATAACCTATCAGCCAAGCTCTTGCCCAGGAAGATAGTTCCCATCCTGTACACACACCATTCAGAAAACCTTTATCAACTATTCCTTGACCTGGCTCTATTTTAGGACCTATAAATGATGACAGTGATGAACTTAACAGAAAGTCCTTGCCACTTTAGAGCTGGCTACATAAATATATATATAATTTTTCCCATGAATGTAGCATGCACAATTTCCTGGGCCATGATTGAACCCGAGCCACAGCAATGACAATGCCAAGTCCTTAACTGCTAGGCTACCAGGAAACTCCTGGAAATTTTTTAAAGCTAGATTTCATGCCTATAGCAATTCTACCCTCCAGCAAAGATAAAGGATTCATACACCAATATTAGTTGAAAAGGACATGTAGTATAAGGAACAATGTATCCTGATAATTTCCACTTGAAGGGACATATTGGAGGGGGGTGGGGAAAGGATTCAGTTAACTTTTACAGAAAAGAGGGTAAGAATACTTTTTTTTCCCTAGGTACTTTATTATTTTTTTAATTACTCAATGAATTTATTACATTTATAGTTGTACAATGATCATCACAATCCAATTTTATAGGATTTTTTTTTTTTTTTTTACTTTTCTAGGGCTGTGCCTGCAGCACATGAAGGTTCCCAGGCTAGGGGTCAAATTGGAGCTGTAGCTCCTAGCCCACGCCAGAGCCACAGCAACTCGGGATCTGAGCCACTTCTGCAACCTACACCACAGCTCATGGCAACACCAGATCCTTAGCCCACTGAGTGAGGCCAGGGATTGAACCCGCAACATCATGGTCCCTAGTCGGATTTGTTAACCACTGAGCCATGATGGGAACTCCTGAATACTTTTTTAAAATGTTCACATTGAAGTTCCCATCGTGACACAGCAGAAACAAATCCGACTAGGAACCATGAGGTTTTGGGTTTGATCCTTGGCCTTGCTCAGTGGGCTAAGGATCTGGCGTTACCACGAGCTGTGGTGTAGGTCGCAGATGCCACTCGGATCCTGTGTTACTGTGGCTGTGGCGTAGGCTGGCAGCTGTAGCTCTGATTCGACCCCTAGCCTGGGAACCTCATATGCTGTGGATGTGGCCCTAAAAAGCAAAAAATAAAATAAAATGTTCACATCTTATAAATTCCTTGATAGTTTATAGATAATTGTATATTCCTCCACACATAGCGAAATAGGAAGTAAATTATATGTAGATTTGAAAAGTGAGGAGTTCCCATTGTGCGTGGCACAGTGGAAACGAATCTGACTGGCATCCATGAGGATGCAGGTTCGATCCCTGGCTTCGCTCAGCGGCTTAAGGATCTGGCATTTCTGTGAGCTGTGGTGTAGGTTGCAGACTCTGCTCGGATCCTGAGTTGTGTGGCTGTGGTGTAGGCCAGCAGCTACAGCTCCAATTTGACTCCTAGCCTTGGAACCTCTATGCCGGGTGCAGCCCCAAAAAGACAAAAAAAGAAAAAAGAAAAGAAAAAAAGAGTTCATGTCGTGGCGCCATGGTTAACGAATCTGACCAGGGACCATGAGGTTGTGGGTTCGATCCCTGGCCTCACTCAGTGGGTTAAAGATCTGTGGAGTAGGTCGAAGACATGGCTTGGATCCTGATTTGCTGTAGCTGTGGTGTAAGCCAGCATCTACAGCTCTTATTAGACCCCTAGCCTGGGAACCTCCATATGCCAGATGTGGCCCTAGAAAAGACTAAAATAAAGAAATAAATAAAATAGAAGACAAGTGAAAGTGAATGTGCTGGCTAGTGGACTAACCAATCAAAATTATTTTTGTCCTTGAAGGAAAGGAGCTACTGGAAAGCAGTTCTGAGGATCCGTATTATTTCAAGAAACATTTATTTTTTAAAAAGCCTGAATAGGAGTTCCCGTCGTGGCTCAGTGGAAACTTATCTGACTAGTATCCATGAGGATGCAGGTTTGATGCCTGGCCTCGCTCAGTGGATTAAGGATCTGGCGTTGCTGTGAGCTGTGGTGTAGGTCGCAGACATGGCTCAGATCTGGCGTTGCTGTGGCTGTGGTGTAGGCTGCTGGCCACAGCTCCAAATCACCCCCTAGCCTGGGAACTTCCATATCCCCCACCCCCACCCCCACCCCAGTGCGGCCCTAAAAAGACAACACCACCACCAACAAAAGCCGGAATAGAGGCTCCTGTCAGAATAGGATTCATAGAATAAGCCCAGGTAATGGAAGAAAATAACTTGAAAGATGTGAATGGTGAGCTCTGGATGTCGGAAGAAACTTACTTTTGTCCACAGGCCTGTCAACTTTTAGAGTTGCCACCCCTTCCGAGATCTAAGCCTTTCTGTAACTTGATAAACTGACATGCGACTTAGCCTCATCATTCCTTCTCATTCTCCTGTCAATGGGGCCCTTACCCTTTCTTATATACCCCAGATTCCTTCCCTTGATCCAATAAAGCTATATCCAGCTTAAAAACAATGAGTCCGGCCTGTAAAGAAAAAGATGGAAATTTACCATGAAGTGGCTGTCTCATGATTGAATTCCAGACTCTGGGTGTTTAAGTAACTCTCTACAACAGAAATTTTTTGAGCATCTGCCCTGTGCCAGGCACTGTTCTAGACATAGGATGCACTGGTGAGCAAAACATGCAAAGTACTGGTCTTTAAGGATGGGTTCAGGACAGATGCTTTTCAGCAGCGGATCAGAAGTGGAGTCTTCAGCTCGGACTGCAGATCCTCTCCGCCTCTTGTGAATTGCACGTACCATCATGGAAGTCGTAGCGACTTGGTCACTGAGATCATCAGTTGGATTCCCCAGTGGGCTGCTGGAGGATCAGGTGCTGAACTCTCCTTGCAGAGATTGGCGTTTCAGGTAAATAAAAATATGAGTGGCAGGGGGCGGGGTTAGGAGTTTGGGATTAACTACACACACTGCTATATAGAAAACAGAAAACCATCATGGACCTACTGTATGGCAGAGGGAACTATAGTCAGTGTTTGGTAATAATCTATGAGGGAAAAGAATCTAAAAAAGAATGTAAATATATCTGAGGCGTTCCCTTTGTGGCTCAGTGGTTACCAAACCCGACTAGGATCCATGAGGTTGCGGGTTCGATCCCTGGCCTCGCTCAGTGGGTTAAGGATCTGGCGTTGCTGTGGCTGTGGCATAGACCAGCAGCTGTAGCTCTGATTCCACCCCTAGCCTGGGAACTTCCATTGGCTGTGGGTCAGCCCTAAAAAAGCATATATATATATATATATATATATGTATATATATGAATCATTTTGCTGTATACCTGAAACTAACACAACATTGTAACTCAACTAGAATTTTTTTAAAAATTAATGGAAATTAATTTTAAAATTAAATTAATTAATTTGGTTAATTAAAAAATTAACCTGCTGTGGTGAAGTGGGTTAAATATCTGGTGTTGTCTCTGGGCCGCTCGGGTTTGATCCCTGGCCTGGGAATTTCCATATGCTGCGGGCATGGCCAAAAAAAAAAAAAAGGATACCAGTTATGTTGGACTTGGGTCCTCCATAATGACTTCATTTTTACTTCATTACCTCCTTGAAGACCCTGTCCCCAAATATAGTCACATTCTGAGGTTCTAGAGGTTTGGACTTTAGCATGGATGTGGTAGGAACACAGTTAAGCCTGTAACAGGGGATATTTGTCCATGAATGGCCTTCAAGTTCAGAAATCCACATTGGGCCCGCTGATGGAGCTGTCGGGTCATCCGTGAATGGTGGTGTCTTTTCCAGGTTTGACGTTTAACGTAGGGTCTTCTGGTCAGTATCTAGGAAGGCCCGTGTGTGTCTGTGGTTGAGAGGCTGAAGCTTTAGAGGCTCAGGCCCCTGGGCTGCTGGGACAGACAATGAGCATTATTTTCCCCTGTCCTCCAAGTAAGTCTTAAGTCTGGCTTTAAGGAAATAGATGTACGTCCACACACTATATACATACACAAAGACACAGGTCTATTCTGTGAAAGTCGTTGGTCCCTTGGGACCACAAGACATACAGGTAAGAGGAGAGATTCGTTTGTATGCAAAGAGCTTTAGGCTGAAGAATGAAGTGGAAGCTGTGCCTCAGTGGAGGATCATTGGATGCTCCTGGCGAGAGAAGAGTTGACTTTTTTGTTTGTTTGTTTGTTTTGTCTTTTTGCCTTTTCTTGCGCCACTCCTGTGGCATCTGGAGGGTCCCAGGCTAGGGGTCGAATCCGAGCTGTAGCTGCCGGCCTACTCCACAGCCACAGCAACGCCAGATCCGAGCCGTATCTGTGATCTACACTGCAGCTCACGGCAACGCCGGATCCTTAACCCACTGAGCAAGGCCAGGGATCGAACCCGCAACCTCACGGTTCCTAGTCAGATTCATTAACCACTGCACCACAATGGGTACACCGAGAAGAGTTGACTTTTGAAGGAATATACCCCAGGTGACTCTGAGAACTTGCACTCACTCATCCCTGCCCCTGAATAGCACTTCATTTGAGCTAGACACATTTTTCTTTAATGGTGTTGCAGAGTCAGGTAGGAAGGTCCTAAGGCCTCAAACTCAAATCCTGATATTTGAGATACGGGATGGCAGGTGAGAGGCCCTGTGAGTTTGGAGGATGCCAAGAAAGTCACACTGCCCATGGCCCCATTGTGGAAGCACAGCTGGAAATTCCTTAGTTTTTTTGTTTTTGTTTGGCTTTTTAGGGCTGCTTCTGCGGCATATGGAAGTTCCTAGGCTAGGGACCGAAATGGACCTGTAGCTGCTGGCCTACACCATAGCCAGAGCAACACAGGATCCCAGCTGCATCTGCAACCTACACCACAGTTCATAGCAACGCCAGATCCTTAACCCACTGAGCGAGGCCAGGGATCGAACCTGCAACCTCATGGTTCCTAGTCAGATTCATTTCCATCCGGGCCACACAATAGGATCTCCCTGGAAGCTCCATGTTTGGCACTTGCCTGGGTCCTGCCCTTCAAGCCTCTTCTGGCTGATGTTAATCTCTGTCCTTCAACTGTGATAAACCCTAACACTGAGTAGAAGAGCTGTCTGGTTCTGAGCCCTTCTAGCGAATTATCGTGGTCTTAGGGAGTGTTATCCCCAACTGCAGTAGCTGTGTGTTGCCTTTGGGTAATTTCTAGTTCACTAATTACCCCTTTGAGGCCTATAAATAAGCCTTGAACATGTGCATGGACACATGCCCCATGCATGTTTCTTTTTTCCAAAATATAATTTTTTCTCAGACCTGCCTTCTCTTTATTTTTATTTTTGTCTTTTTAGGGCCACACCCTCAGCATATGGGTGTTCCCAGGTTAGGGGCTGAATTGGAGCTACAGCTGCTGGCCTACACCACAGCCACAGCCACTTGGGATCCAAGATGCATCTGTAACTTACACCACAGCTCAGGGCAATGCCTGATCCCTGACCCACTGAGCCACGATGGAAACTCCCTATTTTTTTTTTTTTTGATTATTTGTATTAATACAGCGTATATGGTGGAAATAAGAGATTAACTTCCTGTACTGCCTTCTGTATCAATAAAACAGAATCACTTTATATTAAACGTGACTGTGTAATGACAGGAATCCCTGACATTGACGATGTGGCTCTGCTGTTCACGTGGGAAGCGTGAACAGAAGGACCAGGACATGATGCTGGAGAACTACACAACCTGGTGGCCGTGGGTGAGGACGGCTCCCCTGTGTCCCCCAGGGGGTCCCCAGTCCATGGCCTTTCCTATCTCAGCTGCTTAGCTCTTCAGACTAACTGCACTCCTCTGAAATGGTTGACTCTCGGATCCTTCTCTTGTCCCTTTTCCTGAGAGTAAAGCCCTGAGGGTACAGATTTTTATTCTGTTTTTCTGTGTATTCCCTCCAGTGTAACAGTATCCTATCCTGGTGTGTCCCAGCCCAGTTCCATAGGTCTAACCCTTCTCTTCTTTTTCATGAACAGGAGATCAAGCCAGCCCACCAGATACATCCTCCAGGTGGGCGAGGGGAACTGAGGCCTGTAGACAATGCCATCCCCAGTGGTCTCTGTCCAGGAGAGTGGGTGAGACCCAGCATGGTGGGCGGCCGGGAGTGTCACACTCCAGCCAGTAAGAGAAGGTCCCAGGGCCATGAGCATGTCTGGGGACATCGCAGCTGTGCCTCCTGTTGTCCATCTTCCCACGTGAGAGCTTCTCCTTTGTAGGCGTTTAAAGGGAGCTCTATCCCTATTTTTCCTCTGAGATCTGACCCCGGTGATCCCTGTTTATTTTGCATGCATCTTGATTTTCTCTGTTGTTCATCTCCTTCTCTTCTTTCTTTTTTTTTTTTTGTTTTGTTTTGTTTTGTCTTTTTGCCTTTTCTAGGGCCGCACCCATAGCATATGGAGGTTCCCAGGCTAGGGGTCGAATCGGAGCTGTAGCCACCAGCCTACGCCTCAGCCACAGCAACACCAGATCTGAGCCGAGTCTGCAGCCTACACCACAACTCACAGCAATGCCAGATCCTTAACCACTGAGCAAGGCCAGGGATCAAACCCACAACCTCATGGTTCCTAGTCGGATTCGTTAACCCACTGCGCCACGACGGGAACTCCACCTTCTCTTCTTTCTGGAGGTCTCACATCTTCTCCTCCTTTTGTCCTTTGTCTCTGTCTATTTCTCTCACCTCCTTTGCTATGCGATTCTTTCACCTTTCACCCCAAAGATCTCAAATTCAGCACAGTCATCTAATTCATGCATCTTCCTGCTCCACTGGGAAACAGTGATTTCCCTTCCTGACATTTAACTCCACAGTGGGTGCCGTGCACAGACCATAACCTGATCTCCGGGTGTTTATATGCTTTCTTAGCTTCTTGCTGTAGATGAGCATTATTATTATTGTTGTTGTTTTATTTTTGGGGGCTGCACCCACGGCATATGGAGGTTCCATAGGAGAACCTAGGACCAGGCTAGGGATCTAACTGGAGCTACAGCTGCCAGCCTATGCCACAGCCACAGCAACGCAGGATCCAAGCCATGTCTGGGACCTACACCACAGCTCATGGCAATACCTGATCCTCAACCCACTGAGCTAGGCCAGGGATCGAACCTGCAACCTCATGGTTCCTAGTCGGATTCGTTTCTGCTGCACCATGAAGGGAACTCCTTGCTATAGATTAAATGTTCATGTCCCCCTCCCCACCAACTCACAGGTTGAAATCCTAACCCCCAGGTGACGGTATTAGGAGGTGGGGCCCAGAGAGATCTTGGTCCCTTTTCCAGTGCGAGGTTGGGGCTAGAAGGCACTGCCTATGAGGAAGCAGGCTCTCGCCAGGCACCAGATCTGCCAGTGCTTTGATTATGGACTTCTTGGCCTCCAGAACTGTGAGAAATACATGTCTATTGTTTACAAGCCACCTGGTGTGTGGTGTTTTGCAACACCAGCTCTGATGGATGAAGACTTAACTTTGCCCCACTCTGGAGTTTGCCAGAAGCTGTTTTCCATTTCCTGCTCTGTTCTTTTTGTTTTTTTGTTTTTTTTTGGTCTTTTTGCTATTTCTTGGGCCGCTCCCGCGGCATATGGAGGTTCCCAGGCTAGGGGTCGAATCGGAGCTGCAGCCACCAGCCTACGCCAGAGCCACAGCAACGCTGGATCCGAGCCGGGTCTGCAACCTACACCACAGCTCATGGCAACGCCGGATCGTTAACCCACTGAGCAAGGGCAGGGACCGAACCGGCAACCTCATGGTTCCTAGTCAGATTCGTTAACCATTGCGCCACCACGGGAACTCCTCCTGCTCTGTTCTCATAATCCTCAAAGCCGTCCTTCATTCCAACGAGTTAAGCTTCTTGTTTGTTGTAAAGACTCCTAAATTCACATTTCCCCCTGATCTTTTCTGATCAACACACCCATGCTGTATATTTTATTGTCTCCCCAGAAACTCCTGAATGAATTTGAGACTTTTTTTTTTTTTGGTCTTTTTAGGGCTGTACCCGCAGCATATGGAGGTTCCCAGGCTAGGGGTCGAATCGGACTTGTACCTGCTGGCCTACACCACAGCTACAGCAACTGGGGATCCAAGCAGTGTCTGTGACCTACACCACAGCTCGTGGCAAAGCCGGATCCTTAATCCACTGAGCAAGGCCAGGGATCGAACCTGCATCCTCATGGATACTAGTCAGATTCACTTTCACTGAGCCATGATGGGAATGCCCGAGTTCAGACTTTTTTAATTGAGGAACTTACATCATCTTCCCTATGAGAAAAATGTCTTCCACTTTCCTTTTTTTTTTAGGTTTAAGTTTTCTTTCTACCAGTTTAGAAAGTTGAGGATTGACTAAAGTAGATTAAGAAAGAACAGTGGTGAGGGAGGGAGTAAAGAAAGGGGTGGTGAGGAGCTTCCTGCTTTAGTGCAGGGGTTAAGGATCTGGCATTACTGCAGCTGCAGTTAGGTCAACAGCTGAGGCTGGGATTCAATTCCCAGTCTGGGAACTTCCATATGCCAAAAAAAAAAAAAAAAAAAAGAGAGAGAGAGAGAGAGAGAGAAAAGAAAGGAATAGTGAGGCTGGAAGATCCAAGAGAGGCTGGTTCCCTAGAAGCAGAACAGGAAAATCTTTCAAGAAATATAATAGCCGGGAGTTCCCTTCATGGCTCAGCAAATGAATCTGACTAGTATCCATGAGGATGCGGGTTCCATCCCTGGCCTTGATTAGTGGTTTGGGGATCCAGTGTTACCATGAACTGTGGTATAGGTCACAGACTCTGTTTGGAACCCACATTGCTGTGGCTGTGGTGTAGGCGGGCAACTGTAGCTCTGATTCGACCCATAGCCATATGCCATGAGTGTGACCCTAAAAAGCAAAAAAAAAAAAGGAAAAAAAAGAAAGGAAGTTAATAGCCATAAACATCTGGAGTTGCTAATTCATCAAGTAAAATATAAACCAAGTGACAGCTGTGTGATTTTAGAGTTTTCTTCCTGATCTTACAGTGTATATATATACACACACACACACACACACGTACACACATACATACTTTAAATTCTGTTTTCATGAAATGATTTTTGAACACTCAAGAATATACTAGCAAGAAAAAGAGAAACTAAGAAAAAAAAAGAAAGAAAAATAATATTCTATTATCTTCCTTTTCTGAATTCTCATTCTGCTTTGTGCCCAGGCCATTGACACTCAGCCTTGAAAACACCGTATCTATTTACCAACATTTCTTAAATCCAAGGTTTTTGTTGGAGAGTGTGTGCACAATACCTGTATCAAGGCCTCTTTCTTGGAGAATCTGGTTTGATTATATTTACTGTTCAAGTCTGGGCATGTTGATATTTAAAGGTCTCTAGAGGAGGGAGTTCCCATCGTGACTCAGTGGTTAACAAACCTGACTAGCATCCATGAGAACACGGGTTTGATCCCTGGCCTCGCTCAGTGCTGTGAGCTGTGGTGTAGGTTGCCTATGCCGTCAGATCCCTCATTGCTGTGGCTCTGACATAGGCCAGCAGCTATGGCTCCATTTCGTCCCCTAGCCTGGGAACCTCTATATGCCGTGGGCACGGCTCTAAAAGACAAAAAAAAAAAAAAAGTTCTCTAGAGGATGCTGTTGTGGAGTGCACTTGGTGACTCATAGCTAAAACTTTAAACTTCACAAGAAGCAAAGAAATGCTCTCTAGTAGCTAAGACTTTTGTTCACTTGAGTTTTTCGTATTGTGTTCTCCCCAATGTTTAAGAAATAAGGAACATTATTAAAGACTCTTTGATTCTGAGATCATGCAATCAACACTAAAGAGCTGATCCACACCTAAGCCTTCGTGTCTTGTCTTTCTAGAAGTCGAGGAAGTTGATTGTCATCTGCAGGGACATGTGCATAAATAAAGATGTCTAAAGAGGATGGGACAGGGCTGTGAACATCGTGCCTTGGAAAATACTGTTCATCTAGCACAGCATCATTATCCTTGAAGGCAAAAATAATCATATAAATTCCACAATCAAATTTAAATGTAGTCAATCAGAACAGAGGCCATGAACTAAAGAACCCAGTTGAGTGTAATAGAGATGGGAAATCCTATCACAAACCCTGAGTAAACTTATACCAAAATTGCCTGAAATTGGAAAACTCATCAGCACAAAGGCTCCATTCAGTGAGCATCAGAGAGCTTGCAAAGTTGAGAACTATCGTGGATACAGTGAATGTGGGAAATCCTTCATCAGGAAGTCTCAGCTCAGCAAACATCGGCAAATTCCCCTGGGATGCAACATCTGTGGGAAAGCATACACCACAAAGTCCAGGCTCACTGAACACCACCAAAGCCATACAGGAGAGAAGCCTCGCCTATATGCAGAAGGTGGCAAGGCCTTTCTCACTGAATCTTGTCTCCTTTTACATCAGAAAACTCATACTGGAGAGAAACCCTATGTATGTAATAATTATGGAAAGAGCTTCAGCCAGAGGGTCAGTTTCACTGTACATGGTGGATGAATACTGGAGAGAAATCTTATATAGGCGGTGAATGTGGACAAGGCTTCGTCCAGAGGGCAGGCTTCCTATGACATTAGGGAGTTGATGCAGGCAAGTCTCCTTTTATAGGTAGTGACTGGAAAATCCTGTTCACAGAATCACCATCCTAAAAGTCACAGAGTAGAGGAGTTCTCGTCGTGGCGCAGTGGTTAACGAATCCGACTAGGAACCATGAGGTTGCGGGTTCGATCCCTGCCCTTGCTCAGTGGGTTAACGATCCGGCGTTGCCCTGAGCTGTGGTGTAGGTTGCAGACGCGGCTCGGATCCCGCATTTCTGTGGCTCTGGTGTAGGCCGGTGGCTGCAGCTCCGATTGGACCCCTAGCCTGGGAACCTCCATATGCCGTGGGAGCGGCCCAAGAAATAGCAAAAAGACCAAAAAAAAAAAAAAAAAGTCACAGAGTAGAGAGACCTCATGGAAGCAGCAATTGTGGGAAAGGCTTCATCACAAAGCAAAAGCCCATTGTCGTCCAGAGGAGAGAGGCCCTATGGATGCACTGAGTGTGGTAAAGCTTTTGCCTGTAACTCTGACCTTATCAAACAGGAGAAAATACACACAAGGGAGAAACACTCAGTGAAGGTGGAAAAATCCTCCTGCAGAGTCATAGCTCTTTACATAGAAGGAAAACCCTATTAATTTGGTGATTGCACAGATGCATTCTGTAAACCCCCCCCCACCCCAGATATCGGGAAATATCAGTGGGCTCCTAGCAGACAGGAACATGGTCCTTTCGGAACAGCCTCTTTCTAGATGTGCCCCCGTGGGAGATGGCAGAGAATTTGCACAGGGAAAAACTCCTTATAAGTGTAGCAAATGTGGTAGTGACTTTTGATCAGTTACATCACCGTTTATGTTTCAACCCATAGGAAAGAAACTCAGTTCCATTCATTGGAAAAAAAGATTGAGCAAAAAACTTCTCATTACATAGTTGATGAGTGTATAAGAGAATATTCCCTGGAGGAGTTCCCAGTGTGGCGCAGTGGAAATGAATCCAACTAGTATCCACAAGGATGTGGGTTCAATCCCTGGCCTTGCTCAGTGTGTCAGGGATCCGGCATTGCCGTGAGCTGTACTGTAGCTCACAGACGTGGCTTGGATCCCAAGTTGCTGTGGCTGTGCTGTAGACTGGCAGCTACAGCTCCAGTTCGACCCTGAGCTTGGGAACTTCTATATGCCATGAGTACAGCCCTTAAAAAAAAAGAGAGAGAGAGAGAATATACACTGGAAAAGCCTGCGAAACATCCTACATTAAATATGTGCGTGGATTCAGAGACTTAATCTGATGTTAACTCCAGGACCCATACACACTGATTGCTGAATTTTGCCAACTCATCTCCACAATGCTTGATATGAAAACAATGAATGAAATGCTTTTTTATGTGCTTATAAAAAAAAAGATAAGACAGTTGATATCTGGATTAATGGGAAAAATTTTTTTTCTTTTTTGTTTTTTTGGTCTGTTTTCCTTTTCTAGGGCCACACCCGTGGCATGTGGAGGTTCCCAGGCTAGGGGTCTAATCAGAGCTGTAGCCACCGGCCTACGCCAGAGCCACAGTAACACAGGATCCGAGCCGCGTCTGCAACCTACACCGCAGCTCACGGCAATGCCGGATCCTTAACCCACTGAGCAAGGCCAGGGATCAAACCCGCAACCTCATAGTTCCTAGTCAGATTCGTTAACCACTGAGCCACGACAAGAACTCCTTTTTTTGGTTTGTTTTGTTTAATGGGAAAATTAATGGGAGTTCCTGTTTTGGTGCAGTGGAAGTGAATCCGACTAGGAACCATGAGGTTGCGGGTTTGATCCCTGGACTCACTCAGTGGGTTAAGGATCTGGTGTTGCCATGAGCCGTGGTGTGGGTCGCAGATGTGGCTCAGATCCCATGTTGCTGTGGCTGTGCTGCAGGCCGGCAGCTGTAGTCTGATTCGACCCCTAGCCTGGGAACCTCCATATGCTGTTGGTGTGGCCCTAAAAAGCAGAAGGGGGAAAAAAAAAAAGGATCACCTTTTTCCGCCTGTTCTAAGATGAGATCATACAGGTCAAGGACATAAACAGAGACAATTCTCGTATCTCAAGTTTGAGATGGGGTCAGCATAATAATGAGAAATCATAGTGAGAAAATGGAACTGACTTCCTGCTTTCACCTTTCGGTTACATGACTTTATCAGGTGCTTTCTGAGAACTGTAATGGCCGATGGGGGTTGAAGATACTTGAAACAAGTAGGAGAACCTGACGTCTGATCCTGAGCGCATGTCCTCAAGATCCCCGTTTCCCCTGCGCGAGTGAGTGTTCTTGCTCAGGGCTGGGGTAAGGGGAGGAAGAGAATATGAGGGGGAGCAGGGCTAGAAATGGTTAGTAGGCTTGTAAATGTCTGGCAAAGACTTCTTGACGATGTGAAGACGACGCATGGGGACTGTGAGAAAACTAGCTATTTGAGGTCATTTTTTGCACAGGACTGTTCATATTAGTGCCATCTGCAGTATTCAAAAAACTGGAAACCACTCAAAGGTCCACCAGCTGGTGAATGATTCATCTCATTTTGGAGTATCCAACACTGGGATACTAAGTAACAAAAAAGTCTGAACCACTGTGGCTTTAAAGCTGATGCTTTTTAAAAACATTCCTGCTATGTGAAAGAAGCCAGCACATATTGCTCATTTTATTTTTATTTATTTTCATTTCCCCGTCCCCCGGGGATTTGGAGTCCCAGAGCCAGGGATCAGATCCCAGCCACTGTTGCATCTTAAGCTGCAGTTGTGGCAACAGCTGCCGCAAGGCCGGATCCTTAACCCACTGTGCCAGCGGGGATCAAACCTGTGTCCCCGCACTCCCAAGAGGTGGCCAGTCCCCATGCGGCGCAGCAGGAGCTGCACATACTACTAATTTTATGGAAAGAACGCAGACTGATCTATAATGGCACAAGGCAGTTCAGTGCTAGAAGGTAGCATGTTTTGCATTTGGGCAGGGTGAGGACCAAGGTTGAGTAAAGGCTCACAACGTCCACTGTTTCTGCTCACTTTGTGATCGCTGCATCCCCCGTACTATCACTTTTTCAAACCTCGGGTCTTCCCCTCACACTTTCGCCCGCCAGTTCGCAGCAAGCATTTGCTCTGAGGTACGGACAATTTCCTCCAAGATGGCCGCGCCCATGGTGCTCCAGTTTAACGGCGCAAACCGTAAAGGACACTCTGCGCCACCGGCTTTTTTTTTTTTTTTGTCGCGTATACGATAGTTTTTATAGAGCCTTCTTTTTCGAAATTAACCAGTGATGGAGATGTCCAGAGGTAGTTTTAATTTTTCACCGAGCAGAGACGTCCCAGCCGTCTGAGAATGTACGCCGCGCCCTTTTGGTCGTGGTGGGCTTCGGTCTTAGAAAAATGTGCGCCTTTCACTGTCCCCTACAGCTAGCAGCACCTGTCCATTCAAACGACTCTACCCCCACGTCATGTTTGTATTGTGTGAACTCGAGCCTCTGATAATCTCCCCGTTTTCCGTGAAGGGCTGAAGTGCCGGGAAACTGGAGAGTTCCAGCCGTCGTCCCTGACCTTCTGGCTCGGCTTTCTGTACGTAAGGTGTGCAAAGATGGCGGCCCCCCAGGGCTCCTAAGCAACGGCGGCGGCGCGCGTATATTACCTCATAAAGAAAAGCAGGAAACTCCCAATCCGTTCACCATAGAAACGCGATAGAAACGCCGTTGACCGGTGTCCGTTAGTCTCCGGAGAGGGGGCTGGGCGAGGGGACCAGAAGTGAAAGAAGTTTAGCGAAGTAAGTTAGGCCCTGAAGAGGTCGCTGCAGGTTCAGGAGAGAACCAGGTCGGTGTGAGGGTCGGTCTGTAGAATAGGCGGGGACCGGGGATGGTCTGTTGGCCTTTCGGTGGGTTGTGGCTCTTCTGAGTCCGTGAAGGTAGCTTGGGGATGGTGGTTTTTTGGCTTTGGTTTTTTGGGGTTTTTCGTTTTTTTTGGAAAGGAACAGGGAAGAGTCTGTGCTGGGTATCTGTGATCGGGGCGTCCTTGGGGTCCATCAAAGGGGACTCTGGTGGTTAACGATTAAACGTCTGAACAGATGAAGCTGTCCTGAGGTCAGCGTTCAGGGTCTTCACGGGCCACTCTCCCTGCAGGTGACTGACACCTGGTTGGAGGGGCGGGGGGCGCTTGTCGAAAGAGTGCGGCTTCTTGTTCAGGGTCTCGAAGAATTTGGAGCCCGAAGGTCGAAGAACCGTTAAGGAGGTCCGCGTGCGCGTGTATCAGGTCAGGTTTGGTCTTAATCCGGTGGGGCGGTTATCACCTTCTTTTGTGCCGAGAGGTGGGACAGCAGAAGGTTTGGAGGCTGGGGAGTCCTGGTAGGTGCGTACGTTGAGCTCAGACTTTGGCAGCTGGGACAGACTTGAAGGTTAGTTAACATTTCTTAAAAGCTTCAGGTCCAAGTCTCTTTCTTCACCAGCACTCATTTTCTCCTCCCTTTTGGCTCCCTCTATCACCCATTCTTTTGAACCCAAAGAAATGAAAGTTTGGGGGAAGATGAACGATTTTGCATATTTAAATATAGTAAGCTTTTAAATTAGATTTCTACTGTAAATTGACTGATTTCATTTCAGCTTCTATATGTGAATATATAAAGGCTGCTGTTTTCCCAGTGCATGCGTGTGTGTGTGTGTGTGTGTGTGTGTGTGTACACACACATATTTGTCTTTTTAGGGCCGCAACCTTGGCATATGGAGGTTCCCAGGCTAGGGGTCAAATTGGAGCTGTAGCTGCCCACCTACACCACAGCTCACAGCAATGCCAGGTCCTTAACCCACTAAGCAAGGCCAGAGATCAAACCTGCAACCTTATGGTTCCTAGTCAGATTCGTTTCCACTGTGCCACAATGAGAACTCCTGTTTTTGTGTGTGTGTGTGTGTGTGTGTGTGTGTGTGTGAGTGATCGTGGTTCTCATATTGAAGTGTGCATATAAACAGGGTGTACGAGCATTTTTTTAAAGGAGGTATGAGAGCAACAAAGTTTAAAGGAAAAATTTATACTTCCTCACTGCCCTTATGACCTCATTTCTATAATTTTTCTGAAAATTACCTGCCACTGAAATATGGTGCTATGTTGATTCTCCTTTGCCACTTTCCCTTTCGAATTCATGCCGCTTCCACATATTCAGGGACTAAGTTTTATTGGCCTGAGCTGTGAAGTCTCCTAGGGAACCAAACGAGGGACGGAAATACTGGGGACCACGTGTTAAGGTAAGTGGGCAGCAAGAAGGACTATAATCCTAAAGGAAATTTTGCTTTTCAGCTCACAGGTCCCAGCAAGGGACAAGAAATGAACAAAGAAAGAGGAGGTTCCAGGACCTAGATATTGTTATGTCTGGGGACCCATTGTCGACTCTGATATCTCACTAGGAATTTCAGGTATATCGAGACACAAAGACGGAGCCTCTGCATTGCCAGCTATTTTCAGAGAACAGAAGAAAATGATCCAGGCCCAGGTAACTCTTGTTTTATTCTCCCCTTTATTTCTTAATGGATTTGTAGAGGCCTGTAAGGAAAACAGTTCAGTATCTACAAAGAAATAAACTTTGAATCCTTTTTTTTTCTGTTTTAGGTCCACACCCATGGGATATGGAAAACTCCAGGCTAGTGGTCAGATTGGAGCTACAGCTGCCGGCCACAGCCGCAGCCACAGCAATGTGGCATCCGAGCTGCGTCTGTGACCTACACCACAGCTCATGGCAACACCAGATCCTTAACCCACTGAGGGAGGCCAGGGATCGAATACCTATCCTTATAGGCCTCGGATTCGTTTCCACTGCACCACAATAGGAACTCCCTAAACTTTGGGGGTTTTTTGGTTTTTGTTTTTGGTCTTTTTCCCTTTTCTAGGGCTGCACCCACGGCACATGGAGATTCCCAGGCTAGGGATCTAATTGGAGCTGCAGCCGCCGGCCTACCCCAGAGCCACAGCAACGCTGGATCTGAGCCGTATCTGCAACCTACACCACAGCTCATGGCAGCACCAGATCCTTAACCCACTGAGCAAGGCCAGGGATTGAACCCAAAACCTCATGGTTCCTAGTTGGATTTGTTAACCACTGAGCCACGACCAGAACTCCAAGGAACTCCCTAAACTTTGAATGTAACTCTAACATCATGGCAAAGTAGGATCAAGAATATACTGCTCAGGAGTTGCAGGTTTGATCCCTGGCCTCACTCAGTGGGTTAAGGATCTGGCATTGCCATGAGCTGTGGTGTAGGCCACAGACATGGCTCGGATCTGGTGTTGCTGTGGCTGTGGTGTAGGCTGGCAGCTGCAGTTCTGATTCAACCCCTAGCCTGGGAACCTTCATAAGCTGCAGGCATGGCCCTAAAAAGCAAAAAAAAAAAAAAAAAAAAAATTATAAAATGCAATAAAAATGAGGGGTGCTGCCCCCACCAAAATATATATGTATATATTGTTCATATGATTCTTAGTAAATGGCTAATGTTGCAATGTAATGTGTCACTGACCCTGTGTGTGCACCTGAATATGTGTGTCTCTTTACACATGTCTGTGGGTTCAGGTACTCATCTGTGTGCATAAACACATCTGTTAGGACGCTTTGTGCATCAATGCAGTTCTACTCTAAAGAACAACCTGTTGGCCCAAGATGTTATAATTAAGATTTCAAGGAGTTCCCGTGGTGGCGCAGTGGTTAACGAATCTGACTAGGAACCATGAGGTTGGGGGTTTGGTCCCTGCCCTTGCTCAGTGGGTTAACGATCTGGCGTTGCCATGAGCTGTGGTGTAGGTTGCAGACTCGGCTCGGATCCAGCGTTGCTGTGGCTCTGGTGTAGGCCGGTGGCTGCAGCTCCGATTCAACCCCTAGCCTGGGAACCTCCATGTGCTGCAGGAGCGGCCCAAGAAATAGCAAAAAAAGACACACACACACACAAAAAAGAATTCAAAAGAAAAATGACTGCCGTTGTTGATTAATATTGGCTATATAAAATTCCACTTGTCTATAGTCATACTCCAGAAACTGAGTCAGACTTGTAAAGCATTTAAATGAGTGCCTGCTACATGGTGAGTGATTCGCGAGCTCACCCACGCCTTACATCTTTGCTGGTACGTAATAATAGGACATTGTCAAATTGTATAATAAAACAATTTTTTTTACGTAATTTTTTTCGGGAGTTCCCGTCGTGGCTCAGTGGTTAGCGAATCCACCTAGGAACCATGAGGTGGCAGGTTTGATCCCTGGCCTTGCTCAGTGGGTTAAGGATCTGGCGTTGCCGTGAGCTATGGTGTAGGTTGCAGACATGGCTCAGATGCTGTGTTTCTGTGGCTCTGGTGTAGGCCGGCGGCTACAGCTCCAATTAGACCCCTAGCCTGGGAACCTCCATATGCTGCAGGAGCGGCCCTAAAAATGGCAAAAAAAGCCAAAAAAAAATTAATAAGGATAATAATTTTTTTCTCTTGGCTGAGCCTGTGGCATGTGGAAGTTCTCTGGCCAGGGATTAAACCTGTGACTCATTAGTGACAATGCCAGATCCTTAACCAACTGAGCCACCAGAGAATTCCAAACTGCTAGCCTTTTTTTTTTTTTTTTTTTTTTCCTTTTATGGCTGCCCTGCAGTGTGTGGAGTTCCCGGGCTAGGGATCAG
Source organism: Phacochoerus africanus (assembly GCF_016906955.1). Classification (NCBI taxonomy): domain Eukaryota; kingdom Metazoa; phylum Chordata; class Mammalia; order Artiodactyla; family Suidae; genus Phacochoerus; species Phacochoerus africanus. Next base: position 56,280,664 of record NC_062551.1, read on the forward strand.
ATCTGAGCTGCATCTGCTACCTGCACTGAAGCTGTGGCAATATCAGATCCTTAACCCGACCTGAGCAGGGCCAGAGATCGACCCCGCCTCCTCATGGATACTAGTCGGGTTTGTTACCACTCACCCACGATAGGAACTCCCCAGAGGTAGTTTCTTATAAAGCTAAACACAACTTACCATATGTCACCTGTAATCACACATCTGGATATTAATTATAGAAGAGCAAAAATTTACATTCACATAAAATTCTGGATGCCAATTTATAGCATCTTTATTCATTAACAGTTGAAACCAGGAAACAATACAGATTTCTTTGATGAGTGAGTGGACAAACAAACTGGTACATCCCGTATGTATACTGCTAATAAAAGAGTTCAGGAGTTCCCATCATAGCTCAGTGGTTAACAAACCTGACCAGCATCCATGAGGATGTGGGTTCAATCCCTGGCCTCACTCAGTGGGTTAGGGATCCGGCGTCGTTGTGAGCTGTGGTGTAGGTCGGAGACACAGCTCTGATCCTTCGTGGCTGTGGTGTAGGTTGCTGGCTACAGCTTCCATTTGACCCCTAGCCTGGGAACCTCCATATGCCGCTGGCGTGGCCCTAAAAAAAGCCAAAAAGCCAAAAAAAAAAAAAAGTTCAACCCAAATAAATATTTAGAGCAATTTGCTGAGTGACAAAAACACAAAAAGCTTACGTGTTCCCCATTAATAAAGTTATAAATATGTATCAATAAGTACAGCCTATTTACATAAAATGTATGAAATCCAGTTATAAAAATTATTTTGGTAACTTTCATAAAGGACAGAATTGTACTGATGGAAAGCAGACAAGTGGTTGCCGGAGGTAGGTTTCGATACAGGGTGTGAGCATGAAAAGGTAGCATGAGGGAGTCTGTGTTGAGCAGTTTTATGTCCTGCCAGTGGTGGTTACATGAAATCTGTATACTTGGAGCTCCCTGGTGGCCTAGCGCTTAAGGATCCAGCATTGTGACTGCTGTGACTCGCGTTTGATCTCTAGCCCAGGAATTTCTTTTTTTTTTTTTTTTTTTGTCTTTTTGCCATTTCTTGGGCCGCTCCCGGGGCATATGGAGGTTCCCAGGCTAGGGGTCGAATCGGAGCTGTAGCCACTGGCCTACGCCAGAGCCACAGCAACTCGGGATCCCAGCCGAGTCTGCAACCTACACCACAGCTCATGGCAATGCCAGATCGTTAACCCACTGAGCAAGGGCAGGGACCGAACCCCCAACCTCATGGTTCCTAGTCGGATTCATTAACCACTGTGCCACGACGGGAACTCCTAGCCCAGGAATTTCTTTATGTCACAGGCGCAGCCCAAAAACAAAGAAAATGAAGCACTTTAGATTTACAAACTTTAAAATGAGGAGTTCCCGTCGTGGCGCAGTGGTTAACGAATCTGACTAGGAACCATGAGGTTGCGGGTTCGGTCCCTGCCCTTACTCAGTGGGTTAAGGATCCGGTGTTGCCGTGAGCTGTGGTGTAGGTTGCAGACGCAGCTCGGATCCCGCATTTCTGTGACTCTGGCGTAGGCCGGTGGCTACAGCTCCGATTTGACCCCTAGCCTGGGAATCTCCACATGCCGTGGGAGCGGCCCAAGAAATAGCGAAAAGACAAAAAAAAAAAAAATTATGAGAATTCCCTGGTGGCTTAGTGCTTAAGGATCCTGAATCCTCCCTGCTGCAGTGCATGTTTGATCCCTGGCCTGGGTGCGACCAAACAAAAAAATTACCTAAAATATGTAAAATCTAGTGAAATCCAAACCCCAGAGTTTAGGAGTTAACAGTATACTGCCAAGGTCATTTCCCTGGACTCAGCAGTAGAATATGGTTATGTCAGATGTTTTTACTGGGAGGAGTTGGATAAAGGATACTGAGGAAATAAATTTCAAATGACACATTTTATGAAACTAACTCTGAAGGTGGTTTTGTAAAATATTTGGTCATCTTTATAAACTTAGTTAAACCAAGTGCAAAGACATGTTCAAATTCAGTTTCCTTTTAAAATAGTTTGGTCTTGGAGTTCCCACTGTGGCTCAGTATGTTAAGAACCCAACTAGTATCCACGAGGATGCGGGTTCCATCCCTGGTCTCGCTCAGTGGGTTAGGGATCCCGTGTTGCCGTGAGCTGTGGTGCAGGCCGGCAGCTGCAGCTCTAATTCGACCCCTAGCCCGTAAACTTCCATGTGCTGCAGGTATGGCCTTAAAAAAAAAAAATCCAGCTGCAGTGGCCCGGGTTGCTGCGGAGGTGCAGGTACAATCCCTGACCTACAGAAGGCAAGGCGAGACAGTCAGGGCCCTCGGCTGAAACCTGACATAGTGTCTGTGAGGACGCGGGTTCGGTCTCTGGCCTTGCTCCGTGGGTTAAGGACCTGGCGTTGCCGTGGCTGTGGTGCAGGTGAAAGCTTCGGCTTGGATTCGGTCCCTGGCCCAGGACCTTCCATATGCCAGGGATGTGGCCCACCCCCAAAATCATAGTTAGTCTGAGGACAACTTCCTTTGTTTTCCTTAGGAATCAAAGAGAAGCACTTGTAATAATCAAGACTTTGTTATTCCAGGGAAGCCTGTCATTCAGGGATGTGGCTGTGGACTTCACGTGGGAGGAGTGGCAGCTCCTGACCCCTGCTCAGAAGGACCTGTTCCGGGACGTGACGCTGGAGAACTACCGCAACCTGGTGGCCGTGGGTGAGGACAGCTCCCCTGTGTCCCTGGTGGGGTCCGCAGTCCGTGGCCTTTTCTTTCTCAGCTGCTTGTACCTCGAAGTCATCGCAGTGCCCTAGTGGCAGATTCTCGCTGCTGCTCTGGCTCCTGATGGAGGGGTGTCTTGTATGCGCTGTGCTCTGAGCTGTTTTTATTGTCACAAATGTGTAGGGGTTTTCTACACCAGGAGCCAGTTCCACTCTCCAGGAACTGACCGGGGGTCCTTCAGTTCAGTCCTCTCCTGACCCTGACCACCCAGAGTCAGCGTCGGACCCCCATGGCTTCCGGGCTCAGTCCCACAGGACCGCCCGCACTTCAGATGCCCGTCAAAGGTATTGGGTGCCCAAGGTACCCACACTTGTTTCTTTAATTTTTTTTTTGACAACGCCTTTGGCCTGTGGAAGTCTCCTGGGCCAGGGATCAAACCCACATGACAACAGCAACCCGAGCCATAGCAGTGAAACGCTGGAGCCTTAACCCACTGTGCCAACAGGGAACTCCTAGGCATGATTTCTTAAATCATTGGCCAAGAGTAGTTAACTCATTCTCCAGCCCTCTCCCTCCCTTTGGATGGGGTAGGGGGTTAGAGGTGGAATTTGCAAACTTCTCATGTTTTGGTCTTTCTAGTGGCCAGCCTCTACCCAGAAGCTCCCTAGGGGCCCCCAGTCACCAGTCCTCTCCTTAGCACATAGATGATATGCATCATTCTGTTTCACAGCAGTACAAGGATTCAGCATTGCCTCTGGTGGCATGGGTTCAATCCCTGGCCTGGGAACTTCTGTCTGGCACGGGTATGGCAAAAAACAAAAAAACAGACACACCAGTAACTTAAACCAAATACTGGAACAAAAATTATTGCTGTGGAGTTCCCATCATGGGTCAGTGGAAACGAATCTAATATCCACGAGGATGTAGGTTCAATCCCTGGCCTCGCTCAGTGGGTTATGGATCTGGTGTTGCCATGAGCTGTGGTGTAGGTTGCAGAAACAGCTCAGATCCTACATTGCTGTGACTGTGGTGTAGGCCAACAGCTACAGCTCCGATTCAACCCCTGGCCTGGGAACCTCCATATGCCTTGGATGTGGTCCTTAAAAAAAAAAAAAAGACCAGAAAAAAAAAAAAAAAAAGATGTTGCTGCCATGCTTGTCACACAACAAGGGGCTTTAGAACCTTGCCAGGAACCAGGGACAGAGACCAAATATATATTATCCTATCACCGTATCCCCTGAGTTTCTCATGAGTGAAAAGCCTCCACTTTGCAGATGTGAAAACTGGTCCCTCATTCTCGTGTCCTTTTTTTTTTTTTTGGCTTTTCTGGGCCACTCCTGCTGCATATGGAAGTTCCCAGGCTAGGGGTCCAATCGGAGCTACACCTGCTGGCCTACACCACAGCCACAGCAACGCCGGATCCTTAACCCACTGAGCGAGGCCAGAGATGGAACCGGCATCCTCAGGGATAGTAGCTGGATTCATTACCGCCGAGTCTCTTCAACGGGAACTTCCTCATCCTTCTGTCTAGACGGGCCCCCGCCCAGGTCAGTGGGTCTGAGTCTTCTGTCATTGTTTCCCACCAGCAGGGTATCAAGTCAGCAAACCCGCAGCGCTGGCCAAGTTGGAGTGCAGGGAAGAACCGTGGACAAGAGCAGAGGAAGCCCCCAGTGGGACCTGCGCAGGTGGGTGAGGGGGCGCCGGAGTCAGGTGCAAGTCAGAGGTCATGAGAGGAGGCTGGGAGGGGGCCTGAGGGCACAGAAACAGCGCCTCCCTGTGTCTCCCCCGGAAAAAGAACTCGAAGGTCTTGAGAGAGAAATAGACGCCCTCTTTCTCTCCGGAGAGCTGATCTTGCTGAACTTACTGTACACCTGCATTTTGCTGGCTTGGCCTGTTTTTCTTGGCTTCTCTCACCTTCTCATCTGTACCCAATCACGAATCTCTCCCACCTCCCTGGCTATGAAATCCCTCCTCCCAGGCCTCGCTGCCAGGAGAGGTCTTTGAATTCATCACTGCTTTCTGACTGTCAGCCTCTCCCACCCCACTGAGAACTGCTGGTTTCCCTTCCTGCCCTCCAGCTGCCCCGGGCCTGTTTCACCCTCACAGTAACCCAATTTCTGTGCTTCGATCCTGGCCCTTAGTTTTTCCCGCCTGGTGTAGGTGCGCAGACACAGCTCGGATCCCGAGGTCCCGATTGGAGCCCTTGCCTGGGAACCTCCATATGCTGTGGGTGCAGCCCTAAAAGATAAAAAGACCAAAAAAAAAAAAAAAAAGAGTTCCTGAAAATCAGGCAAATGAAAGCTAGTGTTATTCGAAGGTCTCTGTGGAAGGGATGGAGTGGAAATCTGGATCCGTGGAGTAGTCACAGTGATGTGAATTTTCCTGCTAGGATGACCAGATTTGCTCACAGGGACATATGGGAGGGTTGCTATTTTTGTAGCTTTAGGCTGTCTTCCCTTTCACCTGGGTGGCAGTAGGCTGGCAATAATAAGGAAGTCAGATGTTCTTGCAACAAAACCGAAGATTGGCGTTCCTGTTGTGGCTCAGTGGGTCGAATCAGAGCTACAGCTGTCAGCCTCCACCACAGCCACAGCAATGCAGGATCCAAGCCATGTCTGGGAACTACACCACAGCCCACAGCAACACCGGATCCTTAACCCACTGAACAAAGCCAGCGATTGAACCTGCAACCTCATGGTTACTAGTCAGATTCGTTTCTGCTAGGCCACAAAAGGAACTCCTGCTGTCTTTTTTAATCACATTCTGCATTCAGTAAAAAGGTCGTATCCAATTTTCCCTGTTTCGATGTCCCTAACATACTGTCCCCCTCACTTGCCACCAGAAACATCTACTCCAGTGACTACATTTGCATCTAGGTTGATAACAGTTAGGTTGTACTAAAGGATCTACTTCCTCCTTGAGGACCAAGGGTATGCCAGCTTGACCTTCAGTTTTTTAATGTTTTTTTTTTAACATATGGAAGGTCCCAGGTGAGGGGTCAACTCGGAGTTGCAGCTCAGGCCTACACTACAGCCACAGCAACGCCAGATCTGAGCCACACATGCAACCTATGCCACAATTTGCAGCAACACCAGATCCTTAACCCACTGAGTGAGGCCAGGGATTGTACATGGATTGAAAAAAAAAAAAAAAAAAAAGACAGCCATTTACATTTCCTATGTGGTAGCATACTGGCTTCTGAAGATGACAGGACGATGGCCAGTGGCAAAATTTCCCAACAGTCATCATTGCCATGTTTCACTATGAATGGTGCGTAGGATCCCGTGACACAGCTAGACTAAAGGTTGCAGCTTTAGTTGCAATTATACAAGAGTTGTCCACTAATATGACTGATGATTTTGGAAAGTTAGTTTGATGGCCATCTATAGAAGCAAACTTAGGAAGAGATTTACTCTGCAAAAGTCTATCTCAGTTTACGTTTCTGAGGACCTTACATTCTTAACCTGCCAGGTAGCAAATACTTTTATTCTCTACACCTCAGTATTTGGATCCTCGGAGTTCCTGCTGTGGTGCAATGGGATCAGCAGCATCTCTTCAGGTTCCATCCCTGGCCTGCACAGTAGGTTAGGGATCTGGCATTGCCAGATCTGATTCCTGGCCCTGGAACTCCATATGCCACAGAGCGGCCAAAAAACAAAAAAAAAAACAAAAACCAGAAAACAACAACAAAAAAACTTGAATCCTCTAAGTGAGATTAAAGAATTCCAAAACTCAGGAGTTCTTTTTGTGGCTCAGTGGTTAACAAACCAACTAGGATCCATGAGGATGCGGATTCAACCCCTGGCCTCGCTCAGTGGGTTAAGGATCTGGTGTTGCTGTGAGCTGTGGTGTAGGTCACAGATACAGCTCAGATCCCATGTTGCTGTGGCTATGGTGTAGGCCAGCAGCTGTAGGCTCCGATTCGACCCCTAGCCTGGGAATTTCCATATGCTGCAGATGTAGCCCTAAAAAAAAAAAAAAAAAAAAACCCTGCAAAACTGTAAGTGTTGGAATAGCTAAAACCTTGGTTATCTACTGTCACATTTTTAAAAATCACTATTACTCTTTTTTGGCTGCCCTGTAGCATATGGAGTTCTGGGCCAGGGGTCAGATCTGAGCTACTGTTACAACTTATGCCACAGCTGTGGCACGCTGGATCCTTAACCCACTGTGTTGGGCTGGAGATCAAACCTGCATCCCAGCAGAGAGCCACCAATCCTGTTTCACTACAGCAGGATCTCTCTCTCTTTTATTTTTTTAAATTTTTTTATTTTTTGGCTTTTGTCCTTTTTAGGGCTGCACCCGCAGCATGTGGAGGTTCCCAGGCTAGGGGTTGAATCAGCTACAGCTGCTGGCCTACACCACAGCCACAGCAGTGTGGGATCCAAGCCACATCTGCGACCTACACTACAGCTCATAGCAACGCCAGATCCTTAACCCACTGAGTGAGGCCAGGGATCAAACCTGAAACCTCATGGTTCCTAATCAGATTTGTTTCTGCTGCACCACGACAGAAACTCCAAGATCTCCTATCTTTCATTGTACACATCCTCTCAACATACCCATTCAGTCCTCTTTTCTTGACTACTATGCACATGTTGATTATTTTGACATTACCTCCACTTATACCTCCAACCCGACTCTTTTTATGTTATGGTCCATCATTCCAACCCGATTCTTGACTTCTGTACTACAATTAATATCATCTCATCATCGAGGTTACAGTGCATACTTCTCCCCTACATGTTGTGTATTGCAGTAATCTTCATCTCACTTGGTAGGAAATAAGGAACATTCATTCATGGTGTTTCTTTTATCTTTTTTTGGTGGGGCCATGCCTGCAGCATGTAGAAATTCCTGGGCCAGGGACGAACCCATGCCACCGCAGCAACCCAAGCCATTAGTGCAGTGACAATGCCGGATCCTTAACCCACTGCACCACAGGAGAACTCCCGTGACATTTCTTTTATATTGTTATCATAGGGTTGTCACTAAAGTACCATTTTAAAAAATACACCAAGGAATTTTTAAAAGCAATTTTATTCCAAACAAGATTATGCAAGTATTCATTGTTCTCCTCTTTCCTAGAAACTAGCAAAATTGGTAATCAACTGCCCGGTGACTGGGAAAATCAAAGAATGCTAAAAGGTATAGACCAATACCAGGAATATAATGCACTTGGAAATCCTGTTCCTCAAAGCAAAAGTCATTTTCCTTTCAGGCAAAATTCTGATATGCTTGAGTTCTACATAAAAACTCTGAAATCAAATTTAATTTTAGTCAGCCAGAGCCAAAGCTATGATATTAAGAACTCCACTGAATGTAACGGAGACGGAAAATCATTTCTGCATGCTAAGCATGAAGAATTTCATCTTGCAGTTAAATGCCCTGTAAGTGCAAAACCCATCAGCAATAAGTCCCAAAACATTAAACACCAAAGAACTCACAACACCGAGAAAACCCATGTATGCAGTGAATGTGGGAAAGCCTTCGTTAAGAAGTCTCAACTCACTGATCATCAGAGAGTTCACACAGGGGAGAAACCTTATGGGTGCAGTATGTGTACAAAAGTATTCTCCCGGAAGTCCAGGCTCAATGAACACCAGAGAATTCACAAGAGAGAGAAATCCTTTATATGCAGTGACTGTGGAAAAGTCTTCACCATGAAGAGCCGTCTGATCGAACACCAGCGAACTCACACTGGAGAGAAACCCTACGTATGCAATGAATGTGGAAAAGGCTTCCCAGGGAAGCGCAATCTCATTGTACATCAGCGCAATCACACTGGTGAGAAGTGCTACGTATGTGGTGAATGCGGAAAAGGCTTCACTGGGAAGAGCATGCTTACCATCCACCAGCGAACTCATACAGGAGAGAAACCCTACATATGCAGTGAATGTGGGAAAGGCTTCACCACAAAGCACTATGTCATCATCCACCAACGAAATCATACAGGAGAGAAACCCTACATATGCAATGACTGTGGGAAAGGTTTCACCATGAAGAGTCGTCTGATTGAACATCAGCGAACCCATACAGGAGAGAAACCGTATGTGTGCCCTGAATGTGGAAAAGGCTTTCCCAGGAAGAGTAATCTCATTGTACATCAGAGAAATCATACGGTAGAGAAATCCTACGTATGCAGCGAATGTGGAAAAGGCTTCACTGTGAAGAGCATGCTTATCATCCACCAGCGAACTCACACTGGAGAGAAACCCTACATTTGCAGTGAATGTGGGAAAGGCTTTCCTTTGAAGAGCCGGCTGGTCGTGCATCAGCGAACGCATACTGGAGAGAAACCTTACAGATGCAGCGAATGTGGGAAAGGTTTTATTGTGAATAGTGGACTGATGTTACATCAGCGAACCCATACTGGAGAGAAACCCTATATATGCAATAAATGTGGAAAAGGTTTCGCCTTTAAGAGCAATCTTGTGGTACATCAGCGAACGCACACTGGAGAGAAACCCTTTATGTGCAGTGAATGCGGAAAAGGCTTCACCATGAAACGCTATCTCATTGTACATCAGCAAATTCATACAGGAGAGAAGTCCTATATATGCAGAGAGTGTGGGAAAGGTTTTGTCATGAAAACAGAGCTCATTTTACACCAACAGACTCACACTGGAGAGAAACCTTTTGCATGCAATGAATGTGGCAAAGGCTTCACCGTGAAGAGCCGTCTAGTTGTTCATCAGCGAACCCACACAGGAGAGAAGCCTTTTGTGTGCAGCAAATGTGGAAAAGCCTTCTCCTCAAAGAGGAATCTCATTGTACATCAGAGAACTCATAATGGAAACAAACCTTAAGAAAGCAATGAATGTGGTCACACCTACAGGAAGAAAACATGCCTTGTCCAACATCAGAGATTCCAAGCAAGACAGACTTCTTTTACATGAACTGACTGTTGAAAATCCTATTCATATTGGATCAAATTGGTATTGTTCTCATTACCCACCAGAAATTTTACACAGGAGATACACCATATGCATGCAGTTAATGTGAGAAAGCTGCAACACAAATTCAGCACCCGTGGTACATCACCTAATTCATAGGAGAGCCTGTGGGTTCAGTGAAGGAGGGTAACCTTTCATGTGTCAGAGCTTGTGAATACACAGGAGAAACAAATGCATAAGTCAAGGTACATCATCCTTTGCAGTGAATCTGAACTCATTCATATACAAGTGAACTCGTTCAGGGTACAAACCATGACAGTTCAGTGAGTGCGTTTAAACATCAGTGGGCTCCTCACACACCTGAATATTATAGTCAGTGAAGATGAGCCTGTGGCTAGAGGTCACCCTTGGGGAACTATGGAATTTGCACAGGAATGAAAGTTAATGCAGGGAATGTGCCAGTGCCTTCAGTGATCTGCTACCTCACATTGTCACAATTAACATATAGGAAAAAAGCTCTGATACATTCAATGCAGAAAAGGCTTGAGGAAACATTTCTAGGTGATTATACATCTGAAAAGAATCTACTAAGACACATCTTATGAATGGAGAGACTAGAAAGCTTTTTGTGGGAATAAAGACCCTGTCTTATCATAAAAGATCATCAGAGTAGGAATATGATGATCCTGGCAAAGTCTGTGCCTAGGAGTAAAACTTCAGTCATTGCCAATATTCGTGCTGGAGGAAAATTTTCACATGGCAATGAATATGGCAGAATTTCAGTGATAATAGTCCCATCTCATCACTTCTCATGAATTCATAGAGAAATAAAACTTACAAATACACTAAGCACAGAGTAACTTTAGCAAATTATCAGAATTCTGAAGGAAAGGAGCCTTGTGAAAATGACATATACTTAAGCTATTACAAATATAACCTTATACACCTTTGTTCATTTTGGGACAAGATACTTTGAACCATACTCTTAATGATTCCATAATCTTAAAGTAGGCTATTCTCAATACTGGTTAAATTTTAATGTTATAAATGATGCAGGAGTGTTCTGTGCCCAGCTCTAACCATTATATGATTTGCTCTTGCATTTCTTAGGCTCTAAATTCATCTCTTTAAGTCTATTACATACTCCAAAAGAAAATGGAATATGTTCATAGATATAATTAAACATATTGGGATGTATTTATCCAAGTTTATAAGTAGCAGTAGTAGTTTACAAAAACACTTTATTAAAATGATTCTTCTAAAATTTGTTTTTAAAATTTGAAATAGTTTGACTCACAAGAAATTACAAAATATACAAAGTTCCCAGGTACCATTATTCAGCTCCTTCAGTGATATTATCTTACATAACCAAGGTACATCATAACCAATAAAATGGCATTAGTACAACACTGCTGAGTAAACTATAGACCTTATTTGGATTTCAGTAGTTTTTGCATGTAGTAATTTGTGTAGGTTTTGTTTTGGTTTTTAATAGAGTTCTAAGAAATTTTATCACATATACAAATTTATGTAAACCCCCCTACAGTGGGGATGCAGAATTGTGCCAATACAAAGAAACATCCTCCTGCTGCTCCTTTATAATCACACTCTCTCCAGCCATGACCCGTGGTGAACACTCATCAGAACTCCATCACTCTGTTATTTCAAGAATTCTATTAAAATGGAATCATACAGTGTGTAACCTTTGGGGTCAGGTTTATCTCACTTAGCAAATTGCCCTTAAGATTCATCCAGTTTGTTGGGTGTATAGTTTTACTTTTTGTTGCCAAATAATATTCTTCTGTATGGAGGTACATGGTTTATTTGTTCACTGTTGACAGATGTTTAGGTGGTTTCCAGTGTTTCACTGTAAAAAATAAAAATCTTTGAAGATTTGTGGACCCAGTTTTATGTGAACATAAGTATTTGTTTCTTTGAGATAAATACCCATGTTTGTGTCTAGCTTTATAAGAAATGGCCAAACTTTTCCAGTGACTGTACTAATTTACATTCCCATCAGCAGTGTATGAATGCACCAGCTGCTCCCTGTCTTTTTTAGCACTTGGCACTATCACATATATCTATATGGCACTATTATATATATTTTACAGCTGCAACTGCAGCATATAGAAGTTCCTGGTATAGGGGTCAATCAGAGCTGCAGTCGGAAGCTGACATCACATCCACGGCAACACCAGATCCACAATGTATCTGCAACCTGTAGCAAAGCCAGATCCTTAACCCACTGAGTGAGGCCAGGGATCAAACCCGCATCCTCGTGGGGACAACATCAGGTCCTTAACCCACTGAGCCACAACAGGAACTTGTGGCACTGTCATATTGGATTCCAGCCATCCTATCAGGTGTGTGGTAGTATGTAATGATGGCCTTAACTGACATTTCCCTAACAGCAAATGATACTCAGCACTTCTACATACATTGAGAAGCATATCATGTTACTTCCAGCCATCAGGCATAATTATAAAAACTCAAAAGGAGACTAGCCTATTATATTTGATATATTTACCCTTCCCATGCCTTTTTCTTCATCCCTACTGTCACATATGTTTTTGTTTTTGCCTTTTTAGAACTTCTTTTATCAGATCTGTTTGAGTAGTTCTGCTGGCAACAAATTCTAGGTTTTATTATCAGTAGAGCTCTTCCTTTTGTCTCTATCCAGAATTATTTCCTTTGACATACTCTGACATAATAAAGATATTTAAGAGTTCCCTGGTGGCCCGGTAGGTAAGGATCTGGCATCGTCACTGCTGTGGCTTGAGTCACTGCTGTAGAATGGGTTCGATCCCTGGCCTAGGCATATCTGCATGCCAGGGGCACAGCCAAAAAAAAGGAGCATATTTTAATATTTAATCCAGTTTATAAGTGGTGAGTTCTGCTTTTAGCAAAAAAAAAAAAAAAAAAAAATTCCCATACAGTGTTGTGGCAATATTCAATCCCCAGCTCTGTGCTGAGTAATTCATTCCTTTAAAAAATGTTTTTATTTTATTTTTGTCCTTTGTCGTTTTAGGGCTTCACCCGAGGCATATGGCGGTTCGCAGGCTAGGGGTCTAATAAGAGCTGTAGCCACCAGCCTACACCACAGCCACAGCAATGCCAGATCCTTAACCCATTGAACAAGGCCAGGGATCAAACCTGATGGTTCCTAGTTGGATTCGTTTCCGCTGCACCATAATGGGAACTCCTAAAAATGTTTTGGATCCAGCTGGATGCAGCTCGGATCCAGTGTTGCTGTGTTTGTGGGTTAGCCCTCATATGCATCTCTGATTCGACCCCTAGCCTGGGATCTTCCATATGCCGATGTTCAGCTCTTAAAAAAAAAAAAAAATTTTTTTTTGAGCATTATTTTGCCAGGCCCTGCTTTAGTCTCTGGAGAGACTTCATTGAACAAAACAAGCAAAGTCATGGGCTTCGTGGAACGTAAAGTCTCGTGAAGTCTCCTGAGTAAAACAGGAGAATGTCAGTTCTGAAAAATGCTATGGAGAAATTTTAAGCCTAGTATGTGGGCTGTAATGGAGGAGCTTCATTTATTTTTGGAAGGAAACCCAGACATACACTTGCACCTTCACTTCATCATCCTGCCCACTAGAGGTTGCTCTGTATCCACTCCCATGTGGGTATTAGCATTTTTATCCAACTCTGCCTGGGCTTCGCCTTTTCTTTTTTCTTCCTCTTTTTTTTTTTTTTTTTTGCTACGCTCATGTGGCCTGCGTAAGTTCCCAGGCCAGGGATCGAACCTGCGCCACAGCAGCGACCTGAGCCACAGCAGTGATATCAGATCCTTAACCTGCTGAGCCACAACAGGAACTCAGGCTTCACCTCTTCAATGGCTGTCTTGCTTCCTTCCCAAAGACCTTACCCACTCCACACACGACTGCTCTCTCCCCAAACCTAAGATTTTTAGTGACCACTGCTTTTATCAACTCTGCGGCCGCTGCCTTTCCAGTGATGTCTCGGCTTCTACCTTTTAAAATCTTCCCCGGTCTCCTAGGATCTGAGCCCTTTTCTGCCGTACAGACATGAGTGTTGTTCCAAGATGGCCGCGCCCGTGGTACTCCATAGCGCTTCCGATCTGAAGTACACAAAGGGCGTCGCCATCTTTCTTGGTTCCCCAGCAGGCTGAACGAGCCATGTTGGCCTTAGAGAGGCATCTGCCTCCGAAATCTTACATTTAGTACGTCATTGCCGACTGTCCCTCGCAACCAGGAGGTGAAAGCTTTGAGGCGGCCAGGAACGATTTCTTCCCACAGCCGTGATGGCCCCGCCCATCCAAACGTCAATGTGGGCGTGGCCGTGTTACGTCATAGAGCGGAGCCCGCAGTTGGAACTCGGAAACCCGACAACGCGCTAAGGTTCTCGCGGGATTCCCTGGTCCAAGGTGGTCAGCGTCTCTAGGGACCGCGAAGGAGGGCGTCCGGACGGAAAGTGGTTTTCTGGTCGTGGGCTCAGCCTTTCGTCGCTCCCATTGGTACCTGGAGAGGTTGAGATTAGGTGAGTTGGATTCTGGGCTTGGATTCGTGGTCTGTGGGGTTCTATGAAGCTGAGCGTGTGTAAAAGACCGTAGTTTGGATTTTATTTAGATTCAGCCCCTGAGCGTTTGTGATGGAGCCGTTGGTAATCAGTGATTAAGAGTCTGAAGAAATCGTCGGCCGAAAGTCCCATTGGCACGATTTGAGGTCTACTTGGATCACTCTGCTTAAGAGACTCAGTGGTTGAAAAGCGGTGGAAAGTTTGAACGCGGTGTCTGGTCTGGGTTCCAGATGTAACGTGGGACTCTGTGTTGAAGTCCGGGTTAGCGGGATGTCCTTGTTGGTTTCTTGGGCATGTTTGGAGTTTAATGTGGCATTTAATATAGGACTCAGTCAAGAGACTTCTGCTTGGCGCGCTCAGTATTTGGGGAGGTTCAGGGCCCCCTGGAGAATCTGTAGGCTGGCGTAGGATCAGACTTTGAATGCTGGAAACAGGCTTGAGGGCTGCATTTCTCCATTCAGATACAATTCTCTCCTTCAAGTCTGCCCTCACGGACTTGACTAAAAACTTTTTTTAAATCTCCCACACTGCCGCGTTCAGCGCTGCAGGGCAACGGGGAAATCCTGGACTGTGGGGTCTAACAAAACACACGAGACTCTTTTACCTTTAGAAAGTGGGCAACCAGGAGGCACTCTCTTCTGCAGAACAAAGGCGCCTAGGCTTTAGTCCTCATGACTTATATTAGGGAAGGTGACGTAGGTTCCTGAGCAAAATCAGGTGCAGGCAATGACAAAGCCATCTCTGAGTGAATAACAGAGGAAACGACTAGCAACTAGTGACAGGTGCATCCCTCCAGGGCATCGTGCAGCTGCTCCTGGTTCACGTATGACTCCCTTATCTTGCCTTTGAAGGAGGCCCTGTACCTGAGAACTCTGCGTCAGCAGTCCTTAGCTTGCCGTGCTTTTGCATGTGCGCCAAGTTTGCCTTCTGCAGAGTTCAGCAGTTCCATGGTCTCCAACAAACATAGCTCTGTAAGAAACTGCTGAACTGTCTTCCAAAGTGGCTGTACCGTTTTGCCATCGGCAATATGTTAGAGGGCCTATTGCTTCATATCTTCTGCAGCATTCGGTGTTTCCATTTTTGAGTTTTGGCTATTCTAATAGATGGGCAGTGGTATCTCATTGTTCTAATTTGTAATTCCCTTATTATGTATGATGTGAAACATCTTTTCATATGCTTACTTGCTTTCCATGTATCTTCCTTGGTAAGGTGTCAGTTCAGGTCTTTTGGCCATTTTTCAATTGGGTTGTGTTTTTTTTTTTTCCTTAATTTTGTTTAATGGCCGCACCCACCACATACGGAAGTTCCTGAGCTAGGGATTGAACCTGTGCCTCTGCAGAGACCCAAGTTGCTGACATCAGATTCTTAACCCAGTGCACCACAGTGGAAACTCCAGGTCGTATTTTCTTAATGTTAAGGGTTTTTTTTTTTTTTTTTGTCTTTTCTAGGGCCACACCTGTGGCATATGGAGTTTCCCAGGCTAGGGGTCCAATCGGAGCTGTAGCCGCCAGCCAACACCACAGCCACAGCAATGTGGGATCCAAGCCATGTTTGTGACCTACACCACCAAAGCCAGATCCTTAACCCACTAAGCGAGGCCAGGGATTGAACCCGCAGCCTCATGGTTCCTAGTCGGATTCATTAACCACTGCACCACTCCTTTATTGTTAAGTTTTTAAGAGGTCTTTGTATATTTAGGATAATAGTCCTTTATCAGATGTGCCTTTTGCAAATATTTTTTCCTAGCCTATGGCTTTTCTACCCAATTTCTTGATATAGTTTATATTTTTGGCTGTTATATTTAAATGTATTATCTATTTTAATTTAATTTTTAAATTTCTTTTTTTTTTCTTTTTTAAGGCTGCACCTGCAGCATATAGAAGTTCCCAGGCCAGGGGTCGAATTGGAGCTATAGCCATCATGCTACGCCACACCCACAGCAACGCCAGATTTGACTCTGTGACATACACCACTGCTCACAGTAACGCCGGATCTTTTAACCCACTGAGCAAGGCCAGGGATTGAACCCAGGCCCTTGTGGATACTAGTTGGTTTGTTACTGCTAAGCCACAATGGGAACCCTCTAATTTAATTTTTTAAATGTATGGTGTGAGGTAGCTGTTCCGTATATTTCTTGGAAAGACCATCCTTTCCCTCATTGCTTTGTCTTGCACCTTTTGTTGAAAATCAGCTGACTGTACTTGAATTTGTGTCTCAATTCTCAATTCTCTTGCACTGATTTATGTATCTATTGTTATGTTAGTTTAGTACCTGTCTTATTACTGTGGCCTTAAAGTAAATTTTTAAATAAATTAGTAAAAGCACTCATTAGTTTATAATTCTACTTTACAACTGGTCTGGAGTTCTAGATCCTTTGCCTTTTAATGCAAATTTTAGAATCAGCCTCTTGATATTTATAAAATTCCTGGTGTTCCCTTTTAAAAATGTACTTATTTATTTATTTATTGTCTTTTTAGGGCCACACCTGTGGCATATGGAAGTTCCCAGACTAGGGGTTGAGTCAGAGCTGCAGCTGCCAGCCTACACCACAACTTCAGCAACGCTAGATCTGAGCCATGTCTGCGACCTACATACACTACAACTCATGGCAATGCCCCCCCTTAACCCACTGAGCAAGGCAAGGGATCAAACCCAAGTCCTCATGGATACTAGTCGGATTCATTACTGCTGAGCCACAATAGGAACTCCCCTGGCGTGCCTTGGTTTTGATTGCATTGAATCTCTGTCAGAAGAATTGCCCTCACCATATTAAATCTTCCAATCCATAGGCTTGGAATGTCTCTCCACTTACTTATATCTCTTTAAATTTGTCTCAGAGGCCTTTTATAGTTGTCAGTATACAGGTCTTGCTTTTGTCTTAATTTATTTTCTTTTTATGATTGTTTTCATTAAAGATTTTTTTATTATAGTTGATTTACAACTATAATAAAATAGTTCTGTCAATTTCTGCTGTACAGCCCAGTGACCCAGTTAAACATACATATATATTCCTTTTCTTATAATATCTTCCATCATGTTCCATCACAAGTGATTGGATATCGTTCCCTGTGCTATACAGCGGGACCTCATTACTTACCCATTCCCAATGCAATGGTTTGCTTCTACTAACCCCCACCTCCCAGCCTATCCTGCTCCCTCCCCCTTGGCATCCACAAGTGTCTTCTCCACGTGCATGAATTTGTTTCTGTTCTGTAGATGGTTCATTTGTGCCATATTTTAGATTCCACATATAAGTGATGTCACTTGGTATTTGTCTTTCTCATTCTAACTTACTTCACTTAGTATAAGAATCTCCAGTTCCATCCATGTTGCTGGGAATGGCATTATTTTGTTCTTTTTTATGGCTGAGTAATATTCCATTGTATATATGTACCACATTTTCTTAATCCAGTCATCTGTTGGTGGACATTTAGGTTGTTTCCATGTCTTGGCTGTTGTGAAGAGTGCTGCAGTGAACATAGGGATGGGTATATCTTTTTTGAATGAAAATTTTGTCTGGATATATGCCCAAGAGTGGGATTGCTGGGCCATATGGTAGTTCTGTATGTAGTTTTCTGAGGTACCTCCGAACTGTTTTCTATAGTGGTTGTAGGAATTTACATTCCCAACAACAGTGTAGGAGGGTTTCCTTTTCCCCACACCTTCTCTAGCATTTGTTATTTGTAGACTTATTAATGATGGCCATTCTGACTGGTGCGAGGTAGTACCTCATTTTAGCTTTGATTTGCATTTCTCTAATAATTAGTGATATCGAGCATCTTTTCATGTGTCTGTTGGAGTATGTCCTCTTTGGAGAAATGTCTATTCAGGTCTTCGGCCCATTTTTCAATTGGGCTGTTTGTTTTTTTGCTGTTGAGTTGTATGTGTTGTTTGTATATTTTGGAGATTAAGCCCTTGTTGGTTGCATCTTAATTTATTCTTAAGTATTTTTCTTTTTGATGCCATTGTGTGTGGAACTGCTTCCTTAATTTCAATTTTGGCTGGATCATTACTAGTATAGAGATATACAATTTACTTTAATATATTGGTATTGTATCCTGTAACCTTGCCAAACTTATTTATTGGCTCTAACAGGTTTTTTTTTTTTTTTGGCATTTATTTCTTAGGATTTTCTTTCTTTCTTTTTTTCTTTTTTTTTTTTTGTCTTTTTAGGACCACACCCGCAGCATATGGAGGTTCCCAGGATAGGGGCTGAATCTCAGCTGTAGCTGCCAGCCTACACCACAGCCACAGCAATGCCAGATCTGAACTGCATCTGTTACCCCACAGCTCATAGCAACGCTGGATCCTTAACCCACTGAGCGAGGCCAGGGATGGAATCTGTATCCTCGTGGGTATTAGGTTTGTTTCTGCTGAGCCACGATGGGAACTCCTCTTAGGATTTTCAATATACAAAATCATGTTGTCTGTGAATAAGGATAGTGGTACTCTGCATTTCGAATATGGATGCCTTTATTACCTGTTGAGCTAGCTGGAACCTTTAGTATAGTAATGGACACGATTGGTTAAAGCATTCTACCTTGCCTTGTTCTCAATTCTAGGAGAAAAACATTCAGAATTTTACTATTAAGTGTGATGTTAGTTTTGGTTTTTCATAGATGGCCATTTAATAATTTGACTAACTTACTTTCTGTTTCTAGTTTTTTGAGAGTTTTATATTGTGAGTGGGTATTAAATGCCTTTGTATACCTTTTCTATGTCTATCGAGAAGAACATGTGGGTTTTATCTTCTGTTGTATTAATTTGGAACATTCCATAAATTTCTTTTCCCATGATAAGCCAACTTTGCATTCCTGGGACCAGTCCCCCTTGGTTGTTGTCTATAATCCTTTTTATATTATGCTGCATTTGTTTTGCTAATACATTGTTTACAATTTTTCACCTGTATTCATGAAAGAGATTGGTCTATAGTATTCTTTGTCTTTGATGCCTTGGTCTGGCTTTGGTATCTTGATAATAATGTCTTTATAGAGTGAAGCTCTCTGAGAGTAGGCTTTTCTTTGTGTGATGATTTTTAATTGCTAGTCAGTTTCTTTGTGTGTTATGTATCTATTCAAATGTTTTAAAAACTCTTTCAGTTTTGTCTCTTTCTAGGCATTTGACTATTTCATCTAAGTTTTATATATATATGTATTTTAATCCATAGTTGTTTAGAAGTATGCTGTTTAATTTCCACATGTCTCAGTATTTTCTAAATGTCAGTCTGAAGTTGATATATAATTCGGTTCTGTTGTGGTTGGAAAATGTATTTTGAATGTTTGTGTGTGTGAATCATATACTTTTAAAAAAGTTTTAATGTAGTCTTTAATGCTTACACTCCATTTACAGTTATTATGAAACATTGTCTTATCTTTATTTTGAATTTATCGACAGTTGTTTTATGTCCTAGCACATGGTCTTTCCTGAAGAATGTTTCATGTACTTTTGAAAAAATGTATATTTTGTTGCTGTTGAGTATCATCTTAAATGTGTCACTTAAGTTGATTGATTATATTGTTCAAGTCTTCTAAATTCTTGCTGGTTTTGTTTTTGTTTTATCATTGCCAGCCAGGGAAAACTCCACCTAACCCTTAGTGTCCAGAGTTCTCATTGGGGTTCAGTGAACATAGACATGATTGGCTGCTTATGCGGCTGAACTTAGTCTCCAGCCTCTCCAGAGGTCTAGCTGATACCATATGGTCCAAAGCCCTCACCATAAATCACATCATTTCCATAGACTATCGTGTATGGCCCTACTCTAGGCTCCAAGGTAAGCAAAGCCATTCTTATTAGGTGAGACATTCCAAGCACCTAGAGGTCCCCTCCCAGGAACTGAGGACAAAGCCAAACATCTGTTGGGCAAGGTCAGTCCTTTAATACATAAAGAGAAGCAAGAAACCTTAATGATTTACCTAGTACGATGGTCTTCAAACTGAGATGTATAACCCACTGAGCAAACAAAGACTTTTGAAGTGGTTCATGGGCACACATACTTTTTAAAGACACAAATGTCCAGATCCTTGGAACCAGATCCTTTCATGTGTCCTTCTCCCTGGACTTGATCTGCCTGAGCATTCACCAGCCTTGAAGCATCATGTTCTGCTGCTTCTGCTTTCCCTCCTCCCCTTTAAGAGTCATGCCAGTTCCTCTTCACAAAAGAAAGGCCTACGTTTCAAAACCTTGTTTTATTGCCCCAGAGGAGGAATGCCTCTGGGACACCAAATAAAACAACAGCTGGAAATATGAGGGTCCCTTATTTAAGTTAAGTGCTTTTTAACAGTGACAATTTCTGAGCCCAGAGGAAATGTACACTCAAAGTCAATTTGCTCTTCAGCCCATAGGTCCCGGCTTCCCAGAAGAAAGATTGATCAAGTGAAGGAATGGGGGAAGAAAGAGAAGGTTCTTGAAGTTGGATATCATCATTTCTGGGGACAATGTTAACTGGGCACCAGGATTTCTGTCTCTAAGAACTACATGGCAGATGCAGAAGAGACGAAAGGCATAGAATCCACATTACTCATCATTTCCTGAGTGCAAAAGAACATGATCAAAGCTCAGGTGATTTCTGGTTGTTGTATCTTTCCTTTGTTGTCTAATGGATTTGTGGTGACCTGGAAAAACAAAGTTCATTCAACTAAAAGAAGTATAGGGGGTTCCCTGGTGTCTCAGCAGGTTAAGGATCCAGCGTTGTCACTGCTGTTGCTTGGGTTGCTGGCTATGTTGTGGGTTTGATCCCTGGCTGGCCTGGGAACTTTTTAAAATTACTCAATTAATTTTATTATAGTCATAGTTGTACAGTGATCATCACAACCTGATTTTATAGCATTTCCATCCCAAACCCCCAGCCCATCCCCCACCAACCTGTCTCATTTGAAAATCGTAAGTTTTTCAAACTCTGAGTCAGTGTCTCTTCTGCAAAGAAGTTCTTTGTGTACCTTCTTTAGATTCCACATGTAAGTGATAGCATTTGACGTTGGTTTCTCACCATCTGACTAATTCACTTAGCATGATAATTTCTGGGCCCATCCATTTATGCATCCAGCACTGCAGGGCAACGGGGAATCCTGAAGGGGAATCCTGAAAGAGGGATGGCGTGGTATAACAAAACACACAAGACTCTTACATTTAGAAAGTAGGGGACCAGGAGGCACTCTGTTCTTGGAACAAAGGCACTTAGGCTTTAGCCCACATGACTTTTATTAAGGAAGGTGATGAGATTATTAGTAGTGGGATTAAGGAGGGTGACAAGATTAGTGGGCAAGAACAGGTATAGGCAATAACAGGTATAGGTTATCTTCTTAGTTATATCAAAGGGAGTATCCTTAGGACATAGTGCAGTTGTTAATAGAATAACACGATTAATGCATAAGTCCTTTATATTGTCTTTGAAGGAGACTCTGTACTTTAGAACTCTGCCTCCCAGTAGATACTTGCCCTTTGCAGAATTGAGCTGTTCTGTGGTCTCCAACAATCCATGTTGCTGCAAATGCTGTTATTTCTTTCCTTTTAATGGCTGAGTAATATTCCATTGTGTATATGTACCACATTTTTATCCACTCCTCTGTCGATGGACATTTAGGTTGTTTCCATGTCTTGGCTATCATATAGAGGGCTGCAATGAACACTGGAGTACATGTATCTTTTTGAGTCATGGTTTTCTCTGGATAGATGCCCAGGAGAGGTATTGCTAATCAAACAGTAATACTATTTTTATTTTTCTGAGGAATCTCCATACTGTTTTCCACAGTGGTTGCACCAATTTACATTCCCACCAACAGTGTAATAGGGTTCCCTTTTCTACACACCCTCTCTAGCATTTATTGTTTGTAGACTTTTTGATGATGGCCATTCTGGCTGGTATAAGGTGGTAGGTACCTCATAGTGGTTTTAATTTCTATTTCTCTGATAATTAGTGATGTCGAACATCTTTTCATGTGTTTTTTGCCCATCTGTATGTCTTCTTTGGATACTGTGTTTAGGTCTGCCCATTTTTTGATGGGGTTGTTTGTTTTTTTGGTATTGAGCTGTAGAAGGTGTGTATAAGTTGGAGATTAATCCCGTCAGTCACTTCATTTGCAAATATTTTCTCCCATTCTGTGGGTTGTCTTTTTTCGTTTTGTTAAGGGTTTCCTTTGCTGTGTGGAACTTTTAAGTTTAATTAAGTCCCATTTGTTTATTTTTGTTTTTATTGTAGGTGGATCTGAGAAAATGCTGTGGTTTATGTTGGCCTATGCTTTTTTCTAAGAGTTTTATTATAGTATCTGATCTTATATTTAGGTCTTTTAATCCATTTTGAGTTTATTTTTGTGTATGGTGTTAGGAAGTGTTCTAATTGCATTCTTTCACATGTGCCTGTCCAGTTTTCCCAGCACCACTTGTTGAAGGGGCTGTCTTTTCTCCATTGTATATTCTTTGACTGTAGATGTCATAGATTAGTTGACTATAGGTGTAGTATAGTCTGAATTTAGGGAGCCTGATTCCTCCAGCTCCATTTTTCTTTTTCAGAATGTCCTTGGCTATTCTGGGTCTTTTGTGCTTCCAAACAAACTTTAAAATATTTGATTCTGGTTCTGTGAAAAATGTCCTTGGCAATTTGATAGGGATTGCATTGAATCTGTAGGTTGCCTTGGGTAGTATAGTCATTTTGATAATATTGACTCTTCCAATCCAAGAGCATGGTATGTCTTTCTACCTGTTTGTGTCATCTTTGATTTCTTTCATCAGTGTCATAGTTTTCAGAGTACAGTTTTTTGTCTCTTTAGATATGTTTATTCCTAAGTATTTTATTCTTTTTGATGTGATGGTAAATGGGATTGTTTCCCTAACTTCTCTCTCTCTTTTTTTTTTTGTCTTTTTGCCTTTTCTAGGGCTGCTCCCACGCATGTGGCGATTCCCGGGCTAGGGGTCTAATTGGAGCCGTAGCCACCGGCCTACCCCAGAGCCACAGCAACGTGGGATCCGAACCGCGTCTGCAACCTACATCACAGCTCATTGCAATGCTGGATCCTCAACCCACTGAGCAAGGCCAGGGATCGAACCCACAACCTCATGGTTCCTAGTTGGATTCGTTAACCACTGCACCACAATGGGAACTCCCTAATTTCTCTTTCCGATCTTTCGTTGTTAGTATATAGAAATGCAGTTGATTTCTGTGTATTAATTTTGTATCCTGTGACTTTGCCAAATTCATTGATGAGCACTAACAGTTTTCTGGTAGAGTCTTTAGGATTTTCTAGGTTATAATGTCATGTCATCTGCAAATAGTGATAGTTTTACTTCTTCCTTTCCAATTTGGATTCCTTTTATTTCTTTTACTCCTCTAATTGCCATGGCTAGGACTCCCAAAATGATGTTGAATAGTAGTGGTGAGAGCAGACATCCTTGTCTTGTTCCTGATTTCAGTGGGAATTCCTTCAGCTTTTCACCATTGAGAATGATGTTAGCTCTGGGTTTTTCATATATGGCCTTTATTATGTTGAGGTAGCTTCCCTCTATGCCCACTTTCTGAAGGGTTTTTATCAGAAACGGGTGTTGGATTTGTCAAAGGCTTTTTCTGCATCTATTGAGAGGATCACTTTTTCTTTTTTTTTGTCTTTTTTTGTCTTTTCTAGGGCAGCACCTGCAGCATATGGAGGTTCCCAGGCTAGGGGTTTAATATCGGAGCTGTAGCCACTGGCCTACGCCAGAGCCACAGCAATGCTAGATCCGAGCAGCATCTGCGACCTACACCATAGCTCACGGCAACACTGGATCCTTAACCCATTGAGCCTTAACCCATTGAGCGAGGCCAGGGATCAAACCTGCAACCTTGTGGTTCCTAGTTGGATTTGTTAACCACTGAGCCATGATGGGAACTCCCCAAGAATCACATGGTTTTTATTCTTTGGTTTGTTAATGTGGTGTATGGCACTGATTGATTTTCAGATATTGAAGAATCCTTGCATCCCTGGGATAAATCACACTTGATCATGATGTACAATCCTTTTAATGTATTGTTGCATTCAGTTTGCCAGTGTTTTGTTGAGGATTTTTGCACCTATGTTCATCAATGAAATTGCCTGTAATTTTCTTTTTTTGTGGTATCTTTGTCTGGTTTTAGTATCAGGGTGATAGTGCCCTCATAGAATGAGTTTGGGAGTGTCCCTTCCTCTGCAATTTTTTGGAATAGTTTCAGAAGGATAGGTGTTAGCTTTTCTCTATTTTTTTTTTTTGTCTTTTGTCTTTTGTTGTTGTTGTTGTTGCTATTTCTTGGGCCGCTCCCGCGGCATATGGAGGTTCCCAGGCTAGGGGTCGAATCAGAGCTGTAGCCACTGGCCTACGCCAGAGCCACAGCAACGCGGAATCCGAGACATGTCTGCAACCTACACCACAGCTCACGGCAATGCCGGATCGTCAACCCACTGAGCAAGGGCAGGGACCGAACCCGCAACCTCATGGTTCCTAGTCGGATTCGTCAACCACTGCGCCACGATGGGAACTCCGTTAGCTTTTCTCTAAATGTTTGATAGAATTCACCTGTGAAGCCATCTGGTCCTGGACTTTTGTTTGTTGGAAGTTTTTTTTTTGTCTTTTTGCCATTTCTTGGACCGCTCCCACGGCATATGGAGGTTCCCAGGCTAGGGGTGTAATCGGAGTTGTAGCCGCCGGCCTACGCCAGAGCCACAGCAACGCAGGATCCAAGCTGTGTCTGCAACCTATACCACAGCTCATGGCAATGCTGGATCCTTAACCCACTGAGCAAGGCCAGGGATAGAACCCGCAACCTCATGGTTCCTAGTCGGATTCGTTAACCACTGAGCCACAATGGGAACTCCAGTTGGAAGTTTTTTAATCACAGTTTCAATTTCAATTCTTGTGTTGGTTCATTCATCTTTTCTAGTTCATCTTGGTTTAATCTTGGAAGATTGTACTTGTCTAAGAATTTGTCCATTTCTTCTAAGTTTTCCATTTTATTGGTGTATATATAGTTGCATATAGTAGTCTCTTATGATCCTTTGTATTTCTGCGATGTCCGTTGTTACTTCTCCTTTTTCGTTTCTAATTTTATTGATTTGAGTCTTCTCTCTTTTTTCTTGATAAGTCTGGCTAAGGGTTTATCAATTTTGTTGATCTTTTCAAAGAATCAGCTTTTTGTTTCATTGGTCTTTTCTATGGTTTTCTTTGTTTCTATTTCATTGATTTCTGCTCTCATCTTTATGATTTCTTTCCTTCTGCTAACATTAGGTCTTGTCTGTTCTCTCTCTAGCTGCTTTAGATATAAAGTTAGATTGTTTATTTGAGCCTTTTCTTGTTTCCTGAGGTAGGCTTGTATTGCTATGAATTTCCTTTTTAGAACTGCTTTTGCTGCATCTCATAGGTTCTGGAGTGTCATATCTTTGTTGTCATTTGCTTCTAGGTATTTTTTAATTACTCTTTGATTTCTTCAGTGATCCACTGGTTGTTTAGTAGCATGTTGTTTAGTCTCCATGTGTTTGTGTTTTTGGCAGTTTTTTTCTTGTTGTTGATTTCCTGTCATATAGCATTGTGGTTGAAAAAGATGCTTGATATGATTTCAGTTTTCTTAAGGTTACCAAGGCTTGATTTGTAGCCCAGAATGTGATCAACCCTAGAGAATGTTTCATGTGCACTTGAGAAGAATGTGTATTCTGCTGCTTTTGGATGGAATGTCCTATAAATATCTGTTAAGTCCATCTGGTCTACTGCTTCATTCAGGGCCTGTATTTCCTTATTGATTTTCTGTCTGGATGATCTGTCCATTGCTGTCAGTGGGGTGTTAACGTCCCCCACTATTATGGTGTTATTGCCGATTTGTCCTTTTGAGGTTGTTAGCAGTTGCCTTGTATATTGTGGTGATCCTATGTTGGGTGCATATATATTGAAAATCGGTATATTTTCTTGGATTGATCCTTTGATCATTATGTAATGTCCTTCCTTGTGTCTTAAAATATTCTTCATTTTAAGGTCTATTCTGTCTGATATGAGTATTGCTACTCCAGCTTTCTTTTGATTCCCATTTGCATGGAATATTTTCTTCCATCCTCTCACTTTCAATTTGTATGTGTCGAGAATCTGGTCTCTTGAAGACTGCATATATACAGAGTTCCCGTCATGGCTCAGTGGTTAACGAATCTGACTAGGAACCATGAGGTTGCAGGTTCAATCCTGGTCTTGCTCAGTGGGTTAAGGATCTGGCGTTGACATGAGCTGTGGTGTAGGTTGCAGATGCAGCTTGGATCCCGCGTTTCTGTGGCTCTGGCGTAGGCTGGTGGCTATGGCTCTGATTAGCCTGGGAATCTCCATATGCTGTGGAAGCAGCCCTAGAAAAGGCAAAAAGACAAAAAAAAAAAAAGACTGCATGTATATGGATCTTGTTTTTATATCCATTCAGCCAGTCTATGTTTTGATTGGGGCATTTAGTCCATTAACATTTAAGGTAATTATTGATATGTATGTTCTTACTGCCATTTTATTAACTGTTTTGGATTTGTTTTTGTTGCTCTTTTTTCTTCCCTTCTTCTCTTGTTCTCTCTTGTGGTTTGATGACTACCTTTAGTGTTGTATTTGGGTTGTTTTTCTTATTTGTTTGTGTATCAATTGTAGATTTTTGGTTTGCACTTACTCTGAAGTTTTGATATAAGAGTCTATATGAGATTGTTTTAAGTTGTTGGTGCATCTTAATTGCAAGTGCATCTACAGTGTCCTGCATTTGTACCCTCCTCTTCTCATGATTTCTGATTTTGGTCACATAATTGTGTGTGGATGATTTCCTATCTTTACTGTATATATGCCTTTACTGATGGGTTTTGTCATTTGTGGTATTTGTTTCTAGTTGTGGCCTTTTCTTTTCTGCCTAGAGAAGTTCTTTTAGTATTTGTTGTAAAGCTGGTTCAGTGTTGCTGAATTCTCTTAGCTTTTGCTTATCTGTGAAGCTTTTTACTTTATTTTTTTGTCTTTTTGTCTTTTTAGGGCCACACCCATGGCATATGGAGGGTCCCAGGCTAGGGGTCTAATCAGAGCTGTAGCCGCCAGCCTACACCACAGCCACAGCAATGCAGGATCCATGCCATTTCTGCCACCTACACCACAGCTCACCAGCAACACCAGATCCTTAATCCACTGAGCAAGGCCAGGGATCGAACCCACAATCTCATGGTTCCTAGTTGGATTGATTTCCACTGCACCATGACAGGAACTCCATGTAAAGCTTTTGATTTCTCCTTCTGAATGAGAGCCTTGCTGGCTAAAGTAATCTTGGTTGGAGGTTTTTCCCTTTTATCAATTAAGTACATCATGCCACTCCCTTCTGGCCTGCAGAGTTTCTGCCTGAAAAATCTGCTAATAACCTTATTGGGGTTCCCTTGTATGTTGTTTCTTTTCCCCAGCTGTTTTCAATATTTTCTCTTTGTCTTTAATTTTGGTCAGTTTGATTAATATGTGTCTTGGGGTGTTCCTCCATGGGTTTATATTATATGGTACTCGTTGTGCTTCCTAGATTTGAGTGAGTGGTTCCTTTCCCATGTTAAGGAAGTTTTCGGCTATTATCTCTTTGAATATTTTTTCTGTCCCTTTCTCTCTCTTCTCCTTCTGGCACCCCCATAATACAGATGTTGGTGCATTTAATGTTGTCCCAGAGTTCTCTGAGACTCTCTTTATTTCTTTTCAATCTTTTTTTCTCTTTTCTGTTTTGCATCAGTGATTTCCAGCAGTCTGTCCTCCACCTCACTTATTCATTCTTCTGCCTCCTGTATTCTGCTGTTGGTTGCTTCTAATGAATTTTTAATTTCAGTTATTGTATTTTGCATCTCTGCCTCCTTAAGTTTTAAATCTTGTATTTCTTTGCTCAGTGTTTCCTGTAAATTATCCATCTTTGCTTCCAATTTATTTCCAGTGTCTTGTATCATCTTTAGCATGATCAGTCTAAAGTCTTTTTCCTGGAAGCTGATATCTCCAGATCACTTAGCTGTTTTTCTGGGGTTTTTTTTGTTTTTTTTTTCCCTCCCTTATCTGAGTTATAGTTCTCTGCATTTTCATGTTTATTTTTATAGGTTTTTGGTGTGGTATCCTTTTTGCAGACAGTAGAGTTGTAGCCTCTCTTACTCCTGATGTCTGCCCCCCTTGTGGCTGAAGTTGGTACAGGGGCTTGCTATAGGCTTCCTGATGGGAGGGAGTGGTGCCTGCCCACTGGTAGGTGGGCCTGATTCTTATGCTCTAGTGGGTGGGGCTTTGTCTCCAGGTGAGATTAGAGTTGGCTGTGTGCCTGAGGGTGTCTTTAGGCAGCCTGTTTACTGATGGCTGGGGCTGTGAACCCATCTGGATTATTGTTTGGCCTGGGGTTTCTCAGGGCTGAAGAGTGGGGCCAGATTTTCCCAAAATGTCCACCTTCAGAGAAACACACACTGATGAATGTTCCCAATGTCTCCAATGTTCCCATTTGTCTCCAATGTCCTTCCCCCACAATGAGCCACAGTCACCCCCTGTTTTCCCAGGAGATCCTCCAGAAACTGCAGTCAGGTCCAACCCAGATTCCTATGGAGCCTCTGCCTTGCCCTGGGACCCAGTGTACAGGAAAGTGTGTGTGCCTTTCAAGAATGGTGTCTCCATTTTCCACAGTCCTGGGGAGCTCCCATACACAAGCTCCACTGGCCTTCAATGCCAGATGCTAGGGGGGCTCTTTCTCCCAATGTCAGATCCCCAGGTGTGGGGACTTGACGTGGGGCTCAGAACTCTCATTCCTGTAGGTGAGTCTTTATGACAGAGTTACTTTCCAGTTTGTGAGCTTCCCACCCGGGAGATATGGGATTACTACTTACTTCTGTAATTGCCCCTCTATCATTTGATGTGGCCTCCTGTTTGTCTTCTAGAGTAGGATTTCTTTTTGAGTTTCCAGTCCATTTGTTTAAAGGTTGTTCAGCATTTGGTTGTAATTGTGTTGTTTTTACGAGAGAAGTTGAACTCTAGTCCTTCTATTCTGCCATCTTAATCTCCATCCCCTGGCCTGGGAACTTTCTCATGGCCATAGGCATGGCCAAGTAAGTAAATAAATAATAAATAATTTTAAAAAGACGTATAAATTGGAATAATTGGTTTTTGAGTAGAAATCAACTTAGACTCTGAATTAAAAATCAGGACAAAGTGGGATCAGAAATATATAGTTCAGGAGTTCCCATTGTGGTGCAGCAGAAACGAATCCAACTAGGAACCATGAGGTTGCTCTGTTCGATCCCTGGCCTTGCTCAGTGGGTTAAGGATCCAGTGTTGCCATGAGCTGTGGTGTAGGTTGCAGAAGCAGCTCAGATCCCGCATTGCTGTAGCTATGGTGTAGGCCAGCGGCTACAGCTCTGATTAGACCCTTAGCCTGGGAACATCCATATGCTGATGGTGTGGCTGGAAAAAGACAAAAAAAAAGAAAGAAAGAAAGAAAGAAAAGAAATATATTGTCTATAGGGGTCAGACCAAATGACTAATATTGGAACATAATTGTGACTGGCAGATCCTGTGGGTTTCATCTGCTATCACTTTGCATTATCTCTGTCAAACATCACAACCAGAGAAACAGGGAAAGCTCCATGATGTGCATTGACTACAAGGAGAAAGCAGACCAGTTCCTCAGGGATTCAGTAAGGGGTTTTGTTTGTTTTTTTGTTTTTTTGCTTTTTATGGCCACACCCACATCATATGGAAGTTCCCACAATAGGGGTCAAATCAGCGTTACAGCTGCCAGTCTATGCCACAGCAACATAGGATCCAAGCCGTGTTTGCAGCCTACACCACAGCTCACGGCAACGCCAGATCCGTAACCCACTGAGTGAGGCCAGGGATCAAGCCCATATCCTTATGGATCCTAGTTGGCTTCATTACTGCTGAGCCACAAAGGGAACTCCTGGGGAGTCAATAATTTATGTCACTCCAAACAACATTGATAACGCTAAGGGGCTCCCCACTAGCCCAGGTACCACTGGCCTGGTACCGATTGAGCATCTAAAGGAAAGATGATTACAGCTCACTGAAGAACATTACCTATATAGTTGTATGAAATTCCATGAGTTCATAATCATACTGAAAAAACAAATCCAGTTATAAGATAAATAAGTGCCAGGGATGTAATGTACCACACGATGACTATAACTAACACTACCATATGATACAAAGAAATGTTGTTGTTTTTTAATTACTCAAATGAATTTATCACATCTGTAGTTATATAATGATTATCACAATCCAATTTCATAGGATTTCCATCCCACAACCCAAGCACTCCCCCCACTCGCCCAAAATGTCTCCTCTGGAGACCTTAAGTTTTTCAATGTCTGTGAGTCAGCATCTATTCTGCAAAGAAGTTCAGTCTGTCCTTTTTTCAGATTCCACATGTCAGTGAAAGCATTTGAAGTTGGTGTCTCATTGTATGGCTGACTTCACTTAGATGATAATTTCTGGTTCCATCCATGTTGCTAAAAATGCCGGTATTTCATTCCTTTTAGTGGCTGAGTGATATTTCACTGTGTATATGTACCACATCTTCTTGATCCACTCCTCTGTCAATGGACATTTAGGTTGTTTCCATGTCTTGGCTATTGCAGATAGTGCTGCAGTGAACATTGGAGTACATGTGTCTTTGCGAGTCATGGTTTTCTCTGGATAGATGCCCAGGAGTGGGATTGCTGGATCAAATGGTAGTTCTAGTTTTAGTTTTCTGAGGACTCTCCAACCTGTTTTCTACAGTGGTTGCACCAATTTACAATCCCACCAACAGTGTGATAGGGTTCCTTTTTCTCCACACCCTCTCCAGCACTTGTTGTTTGTAGACTTTTGGATGATGGCCATTCTGGCTGGTGTAAGGTGGTACAAAGGAATGTTGTTAAGAGAGTAAATCCTAAGAGTTCTCATCATGAGGGGAAAATCTTTTACCTTTTTTCTTTTTTTTTTTTGTCTTTTGTCTTTTTTTGTTTGTTGTTGTTGTTGTTGTTGTTGTTGCTGCTATTTCTTGGGCCGCTCCCGCGGCATATGGAGGTTCCCAGGCTAGGGGTTGAATTGGAGCTGTAGCCACCAGCCTACGCCAGAGCCACAGCAACGCAGGATCCGAGCCGCGTCTGCAACCTACACCACAGCTCACGGCAATGCCAGATCCTTAACCCACTGAGCAAGCGCAGGGACCGAACCCGCAACCTCATGGTTCCTAGTCGGATTCGTTAACCACTGCGCCACGACGGGAACTCCCCTTTTTTCTAAAAATTGTACTTACATGAGAGAAGGTGGTAGTAGTCATTTCACAATATATGTAAATCATACCACCATGCTGTACATCATATATTTGTACAGTGATATATGTCAATTATTTCTCAATAAAACTGACAGGAAAACCATTGGCGTTCGATAGAAATCAAATATTTAAATTTCTTTTTTTGTCTTTTTTGGGCCGCACCTGCAGCATATGGAGGTTACCAGGCTAGGGGTCCAATCAGAGCTGTAGCTTCTGGCCTACACCACAGCCACAGCAACGTGGTATCCAAGCTGCATCTGCAACCTACACCACAGTTCATGGCAACACCTGATCCCTGGATCCCTAACCCACCAAATGGAGACTGGGGATTGAACCTTCCTCCTCATGTATGCTAGTCAGGTTCGTTAACCACTGAGCCATGATGGGCACTCCAGATATTTAATTTTTGAGATGACAAAGCAACATAATCAAACATGTTTTGGGGAACAGTGGTGGAGATTCAGTCTGAGTTTAAGAATAGATTCCTTCGGAGTTCCCGTTGTGGCGCAGTGGTTAATGAACCTATTGTCCATGAGGATTCGGGTTCCATCCCTGGCCTTGCTCTGTGGGTTAAGGAACCAGTGTTGCCATGAGTTGTGGTGTAGGTTGCAGAGGTGGCTCAGATCTGGTGTTGCTGTGGCTCTGGCGTAGGCTGGCAGCAACAGCTCCGATTAGACCCCTAGCCTGGGAACCTCCATATGCCGTGGGTGAGGCCCTAAAGAAAAGATAAAGAGGAAAAAAAAATAGATTCCTTGGAGTTCCCATTTTGGCTCAGTAGCAACGAATCCCACTAGTATCCATGAGGATGCAGGTTCGATCCCTGGCCTCACTCAGGGGGTTAAGGATCCTGCATTGCTGTGCCTGTAGTGTAGGCCAGCAGCTGCAGCTGTGATTTGACCCTTAGCCTGGGAACTTTCATGCGACACAAGTGCAGCCCTAAAAAAGGAAAAAAAGAGAAAGATTCATTGTGAAATAATAGAAGCTTCACTGATTACAGCTCAATACTACTCGACCATTAATTACACTCATATATGAACCACCTCTGCAGAGTGAGCCCCAGTTGTCATTTTCATGACATCTTCTTGTTTGCAGATGATTGGCATTCTTTTTTTTGTCTTTTTTTTGGTCTTTTTTTTTTGGTTATTTCTTTGGGCCACTCCCATGGCATATGGAGGTTCCCAGGCTAGGGGTCGAATTGGAGCTGTAGCCACTGGTACACCAGAGCCACAGCAACGCGGGATCCGAGCTGTGTCTGCAACCTACACCACAGCTCACGGCAACGCCGGATCCTTAACCCACTGAGCGAGGGCAGGGACGGAACCTGCAACCTCATGGTTCCTAGTCGGATTCATTAACCCCTGCGCCACGACGGGAACTCCTGATTGGCATTCTTTTTTATTTATTTATTTATTTTTATTTATTTATTTTTATTTTTTATTTTTATTTTCCCACTGTACAGCAAGGGGGTCAGGTTATCCTTACATGTATATGATTGGCATTCTTTACATTAAAATGCCTATAGGCCAATTTTCTTCTTTTTGACTTGATACAGTGAACGCCAGATGATGTCTGTCTGAATGATAGTTTAATAATTCACCTACCGATGAATATTTAAATATTCTTTTTTTGTGGCCCCACCCATGGTATATGGAGCCACTGATTGAATCAAAGCTACAGCTATGGCAATGGCAGATCCTTTAACCCACTGCACCATGACAGGAACTCCTAGATATTATTGTTATTACAAACCATATGACATTGAACATTCTTGTTAATGCCCTTTGGTAAAATCGTGTCTATTTCTTTAGAGTAGCTATGGAGAAGTCTATTACTGGGTTTGGTCATTTCACATTTTTAATGTATACTTCTGGTTGCTGTCCAAATGGCTATTCCAATTTGTGGTCAATGTAGCATAATGGTTGAGTGTGAGCTCTAGAGCCATTGCCACCTGTGTAACTGTACAGTTCACACACCTGAGTTTTCTTTTCTTATCTGTAAAATAGGGATAATGATAATGGCACCTACCTCATAAGGTAGAATGTAAACTGAGTTAATGTATACAAAGCTTTTAGAAGAGCACCTTGCTGGGAGTTTCCATTGTGGCCCAGCAGTAATGAACCTGACTAGTATCCATGAGGACACGGGTTTGATCCTGGGCCCTGCTCAGTGGGTTAAGGATCCAGTGTTGCCGTGACCTGCAGTGTAGGTTGAGGATGTAGTTCAGATCTGATGTTGGCTGTGGTGGTGGCCTACACCACAGCCAGAGCAACTCGGGATCCAAGTTGAGTCTGCAACCTACACCACAGCTCACGGCAATGCCAGATCCTTAGCCCACTGAGCGAGGCCAAGGATCGAACCCGAAACCTCATGGTTCCTAGTTGGACTCATTTCTGCTATGCCACGACAGAAACTCCTCATTTTTGATTGAAATTAGAATTTGTCAGTCTTTCTCTTCATAGCCTTTTTTTTTGGGGGGGGGGGTGTACCTGCAGCATATGCAAGTTTCTGGGCCAGAGATCGAACCCTCAACCTCATAGAGACTACATCATATTCTTAACCTGCTGAGCTAAATAGGAATTCCTGTAATGTCTTTAGTTACATATTCCAGTTCACTACACCTTATTTAAGATACTGCTGATCTGTCTGTCAGTAGGTGTATGTTTGCATATGTTTGTCTATTGGAAGCTTTTTGTTTTTGAATCTTCCTAATCAACTTTAATGATACCTTGTATAGTTTCTGGATTTTTTTACATTTATTAAAAGCACTATCTTGGAGTTACCACTGTGGCATAGTGGGTTAAGGATCTGGCTTTGTCTCTGAGGCAGCTTGGGTTTGATCCCCAGCCCAGCAAAGTGGGTTAAGAATCTGGCATTGCTGCAGCTGTGGCATAGGTCACATATGTAGCTTGGATTCAATCTCTGGCCCCGGGTACTTCCACATACTGCAGATGTAGCTAAAAAAAGACAAAAACAAAAGTATCTTGAGGTAGGAGGGAGATGCATTAAGAGTTTGGGATTACCACAAACAAATTGTTGTATATATAAAATGAGTAAACAACAAGGTCCTACTGTATATAGCACAGGGAACTATATTCAGTGTCCTATAATAAACTGCAATGGAAATGAAAAAAAAAAAAAAAAACCCACTATCTTGTTAATTCTGGATCTGGAGTCTGTTCATGGTTAATCCTCATAAAAGCTGTGAGGTTTCATGGCAATGTAGGAATGTTCTACTGGTCCTGATGTCATTTGCATATTTTTAGTATGCAGATGAACTAAGTGCTAAAATATGCAGGTAAGATAGGATTTTGCTCCCACTGAAATGTGTTAGAAAAAAAGTATATAGATGCAGGCTATGTGGAGAAAGTTAGAACTTACCTCATTCTTCTTCCATATGAGTAAAAGGAATTCACATCATATTAAACAGGACTCTTATTGTAGGAATTGCTGACACTGGAGGATGTGGCTGTGGAGTTCAGCTGGGAGGAGTGGCAGCTCCTGGCCCCTGATCAGAAAGATCTTTACTGGGACGTAATGCTGGAAAACTATAACAATTTATTGTCACTAGGTAAGGACAGCTCCCTGTGTCACTTACTGGTGCCCAGTCACTGGCCTTTCCTCTGTCACCTGATGAAAGCTTTGCAATATCTGTGATCTTTCGAAGAGGCAGATTTTCAGTGCCCCTTCAAGAAATTGCTTTGTCTCTAAAATGCAATATTTTCCCATTTTGGCATACTATACCCTGGTCCTTGTATCTAAGTGTTCTATCATTTCCCACTAACAGGGTATCAACCAACAAAACTAGATACACTCTCCAAATTCGAACGTGGGGAACCATGGATAATAGAGGATAAAATCCAGAATAGAACCTGTCCAGGTGAGTGAGTGAGAGGAAGCAAGGGGAGTGGCCAGGGAAGCCTATTCCAGTCATTAAGAGGAGTCACAGCTATGAGGGTGTTCAAGGCCCCTCTCAACAGCTGCCGCACATACTCATCTCTCCAGATGAGAACTCTTTCTTTGTGAGTGTTCAGCTTTAAATATATTCCTGTCTCTTCTTCTTTTTTTGGCCGCCCTGCAGCATCTGGTGCTCCTAGGCCAGGGATCAGATCCCAACCACAGTCTCAGCCTAAGCCATAGCTGTGGCAACACCAGATCCTTAACCCACTCTGCTGAGCCAGGGATCCAGCCCATGTCCCAATACTCTCAAGAGGCTGCTGATCCCATTGTGCCACAGCAGGAGATCCTATTGTCCCTTCTTGGATCTGATATTTGTTTATTTCCTCTTATGGCTTTATTATTTAATTAAATAAATTAATTTATTTTGGCTGCACCTGCAGGATGTAGAAATTCCTGGGCCAAGGGTTGAACCCAAGCCACAGCAGCAACCCGAGCTGCTGCAGTGACAATACCAGATCCTTAACCCACTGAGACACACAGGAACTCCTGTTATTTTAATACTGGAACCCTATGGTAGACAATACAGAGCCAGCACCCCTCCCCCAAC
Source organism: Phacochoerus africanus (assembly GCF_016906955.1). Taxonomy (NCBI): domain Eukaryota; kingdom Metazoa; phylum Chordata; class Mammalia; order Artiodactyla; family Suidae; genus Phacochoerus; species Phacochoerus africanus. The sequence goes on from NC_062551.1 coordinate 56,316,571, forward strand.
TATGTCATATTTTAAGCACTTTCATTCCATACTAGTATCACGAAATAATTTGTTATTACCTTTTTTCCCCTAGGAATTGGGAGAATTGATAGTCATCTGCCAGAGTACTCTCAAAACCAAAGATTTCTCAAGAGCATGCAACAATGCAGTGAACAGAATGCATTAAGAAAGAGTGTTCATCTTAGCAAAACTCATTTTGCCCTAATGCAGAATCATACCTTTGACTTATACAGAAAAACTTTGAAATCAAGTTTAGTTAACCAGAATAGAAGATATACAATAAAGAACCCTGTGGAGTTTAATAGAGATAAGAAATCCTTTCTACATGGTAATCAGGAACAGTTGTATTCTGGAATTGAATTTCCTGAAAGTGTAAAGCACATTAGCACTAAATTCCAAGTCTTTAAGCATCAGAGGACTAACAAAACAGAGAAATCTCAAGCCTGCAGTGAAAGTGAGAAAACCTGCACCAGGAAGTCTCAGGTTATTTATCATGAGAGCATTCATACAAGAGAGAAACCCCATGGGTGTGATCCATGTGGAAAATCCTTCAGAAGTGTCATGTTCACTAAATACCCAAAAACTCCTAAACGAGACAAACCCCATTTAACCAGTGAATGCAGAAGAGTCTCTAATGTGAAGAGCAGTCCCACTGTCTATCAGCAAAACCACAAAGGAGAAAAAAACTATATATGCAATGAGTGTGGAAAAGGTTTTACAGTGAAGTGCTATCTGATTGCCCATCAGCGAACTCATAGTGGAGAGAAACCTTACATATGCATTGAATGTGGAAAAGGCTTCACTGTGAAGAGCAATCTCATTGTGCATCAGCGCACTCACACGGGGGAGAAGCCCTATGTATGCAGTGAGTGTGGGAAAGGCTTCACTATGAAGCGCTATCTTGTTGTACATGAGCGAACTCATACTGGAGAGAAACCCTATTTATGCAACGAATGTGGAAAAAGCTTCACTGTGAAGAGTAATCTCATTGTACATCACCAGTCACATACAGGGGAGAAATCTTACGTATGCAGTGAATGTGGGAAAGGCTTCACATTGAAACGCAATCTCATTATGCATCAGCGGACTCATACGGGAGAGAAGTCTTACATATGTAACAACTGTGGAAAAGGCTTCACCACAAAGCACGCCCTTGTTATACATCAGCGAACTCACACAGGGGAGAAACCCTATGAATGCAATGAGTGTGGTAAAGCCTTTAGCCAAAAGATATTCCTTATACAGCATGAGAGGTGTCATACAGGAAAGACACCCTTTGTATGTACTGAGTGTGGAAAGTCCTATTCCCACAAGTACGGTCTCATTACCCATCAGAGAATTCACACAGGAGAGAAGCCCTATGAGTGCGAAGAATGTGGGAAAGCCTTCACCACGAAGTCAGTACTCAATGTCCATCTAAGAACTCATACCGGAGAGAGACCCTATGGATGCAGTGACTGTGAGAAAGCCTTCTCTTACTTGTCAAGTCTTGCTAAACATAAGAAAATGCACATAAAAGAAATGAGTAGATTCAGTCAAGCTGGAAATTCCTTTAACAGAGAGTCACAGCTCATTACTGATGAGTGAACTTGGGCAGAACAAAAGCCCTGTTAATGCAGGGACTGGGGAAATGCCTTCTGTGGCAGCTAAGACTTAAGTGAAACATCAGTGTTTCCTCATAGATCAGAATGTAATGGTACTGCCCATTATTATATAGGGTGCCCTGAGGAGATGCAAGAATTTGCCCAGGAGGAGTTCCCGTCATGGCTCAGCAGATAATGAACCTGACTAGCATCCATGAGGATGCGGGTTCGATCCCTGGCCTGACTCAGTGGGTTAAGGATCCAGTGTTGCCATGAGCTGTGGTGTAGGTCGAAGACACAGCTTGGATCCCACATTGCTGTGACTCTGGCATAGGCCAGTGGCTACAGCTCTGATTGGACCCCTAGCCTGAAAGCCTCCATATGCCACGGGTGTGACCCTAAAAAGACAGAACGACCAAAAAAAAAAAAATTGCCCAGGAAATAAACATGATGAATGCAGTGAGTGCAATGGTGCCTTTAGTGATCGTTACCTCACACTGTCAGTGAAAACCTGCTGGAAGAACTCATACGTTCAATGTGGAGACGTCTTGGACAACAATTTCTAGCTTCATTATATGTCTCCATATATATGGAGGGATCATCAATGATCATCGGTGAGCTCACTGTTCATAGAAGTATGATTTTTAAAAAAGAAAGGAGTTCCCATTGTGAGTCAGCGGTTATGAACCTGACTAGTATCCATGAGGATGCAGGTTCAATCCCTGGCCTTGCTCAGTGGGTTAAGCATCTGGCATTGCCGTGAGCTGTGATATAGGTCGCAGATGTGACTCAGATACCGCATTGCTGTGGCTGTGGAGTAGGCTGGCAGCTACAGCTCCAATTCTACTCCTAGCCTGGAAACTTCCATATGTTGCAGGTATGGCTCTAATAAGCAAAATAAAGAAATAATAGAAAAGAAAGAATTATGCCATGGGAAAGTCTTTACGCTGAAAGAAGACCTCAGTGAGTGTCAGAATTCACACTGGAAAAAAAAACATTAAGAAGACAATCTACATGGCAGAAGTTCAGTGATAAATTCTGCCTCATCATTTGTCAGGAAATCGTACAGAAATTCAAACTTTTATGAACACACTAAAGATAGAGCACCTTTAATTAAATATTACATGACTTATAAAAGGATGAATCCCTCAGAAATGATAAATGTTTGAGTGCTTTTTGTTACAAATCTAACCTCGTTATACGTCAAATAATGCAAATCTTTCTAGTTGCCTTTTTTGGTATCCCACAGTTTTAAAAAGTAGCCTGCTTTTTTCATCACTGATTTTATATTTTTGAGTTTTTATGAGTTATTTTTTGGCCATGTGCATCACATGCAGAAGTTTCCAGGCCAGGGGTCAAACCCAAGCCACAGCAGTGACAATGCCAGATCCTTAACCTGATGAGCCACAAGGGAACTCCTCTTTTATTTTTATATACAGTGCGGGAGTATTCTATGCCTACCCCCACTTGTGATTAGCTTTTTTACTTTTCTTCGGCTCTAACCATATTGTAAATTTTAATGCACTGAACTACTTTTTTTTTCTTTCAAAATAATTTTTTCAATGAATTGAGAACAGAAAAGTGGAGCGGGATGCACATTTGCCTTGGGGACTTGAGGGTTGAAATGAAGCTTGCAGATGTCATTGTAGCTGAATCTAAATAGGAAAGAGACACTGGGGGCTGTCTCCCTGATCCCTGGTGGGTTCCCTTCACCCTCCCCTCAACTCTCAGACCAGGCGTCCAGAGCATCCCACCCGTGGCAGTGTTCTGTCACGTTGACCTTGCTGGACCACAAGATGGGACCCCTGCTTGTTAGAAACCATGGAACTGCTGAACTCTGCAGAAGGCAAACTTGGCGCACATGCAAAAGCACAGCAAGCTAAGGACTGCTGACGCAGAGTTCTCAGGTACAGGGCCTCCTTCAAAGGCAAGATAAGGGAGTCATACGTGAACCAGGAGCAGCTGCACGATGCCCTGGAGGGATGAGGGATGCACCTGTCACTAGTTGCTAGTCGTTTCCTCTGTTATTCACTCAGAGATGGCTTTGTCATTGCCTGCACCTGATTTTGCTTGTGAACCCATGTCACCTTCCCTAATAAATGTCATGAGGACTAAAGCCTAGGCGCCTTTGTTCTGCAGAAGAGAGTGCCTTCTAGTCCCCCACTTTCTAAAGGTAGAAGAGTCATTTTTTTTATTCCACGCCGTCCCTCTTTCAGGATCTCCCATCGCTCTGCAGTGCTGGATGCAGCACCTGCTGACCTGGGGCTGGTGGGTGATGGGGGCCAGGTGCCCACGAGACTGAATTTTTTTTTCTTTTTAGCGCTGCACCCACAGCATATGGGAGTTCTCAGGGGTTGGATCAGAGCTGCAGTTGCCAGCCTACGCCACAGCCACAGAAACACTGGATGCAAGCTGCATCCGTGACCTACACCATAGCTCATGGCAACGCCGGATTTTTAACCCACTGAGCAAGGCCAGGGATCGAACCCACATCCTCATGGATACTAGTCAGGTTCTTAAAGTGTGAGCCACAACAGGAACTCTAAGACTGAACAATTTTAAAAGGAAATTGAATTTCAACATGTCTTTGCACTTGGCTTAACTAAGTTGGTTAAAGATGACCAATTATTTTACAAAACCACCTTCAGAGTTAGTTTTATAAAATGTATAAATGGACTTCCTCTGTGGCTCACAACAATATAAAATGTATAATATGAAATCATTTACTTCCCCAGTATCCTTTACCCAACTCCTCCCAGTAAAAACATTTGATGTAATCATATTTTATTGCTGAGTCCAGGAAATGACATTGGCAGTATACTGTTAACTCCTAAACTTTGGGGTTTGGATTTCACTAGATGTTACATAATTTTCTTTACATGTTTTTTTGTTTGGCTGCACTGGGGCCAGGGATCAAACATGTGCTACAGCAATGACAACTCGGGATCCTTAAGCACTAGGCCACCAGGGAACTCTCATAATTTTTTCAAAGTTTGTAATTCTAAGATGATTTATTTTGTTTCTTTTTGGCTGCTTCTGCAACATAAAGGAATTCCTGGGCTAGAGATCAAACCTGGGCCACAGCAGTGACAATTCCAGATCCTTAAGTGCTAGGCCACCAGGGTGCTCCATGTATCTACTACCTGCAGGACATAAAAATGTTCAAGACTCCCTCATGCTACCTTTTCATGCTCACACCCTCTATCAAAACCTACCTCTGTTAGCAACCACTTTTCTGCTTTCCATCAGTATAATTTTGTCATTTATGAATGTTAACAAAGTAATTTTTATAACTTGATTTTATACATTTTATATAAATAGGTTGTATTTATTGATACATATTTATAATTTCTTATTAGTGGGGGAACATGTAAGCTTTTTGTGTTTTTGTCACTCAGCAAATTGCTCTTAAGACGTATTTCCACTGAACTCATTTATGAGCAGTATACATACTGAATGTACTGTTTGTTGATCCATTCACTTGTCAAAGAAATCTGTATTGTTTCCTGGTTTCAACTGTTATGAATAAAGATGCTGTAAATTGGCATCCAGAGTTTTATGCGGACATAAATTTTCACTCCTCTATAATAAATATTCACCTGTGTGATTATATGGGACATACGGTAAGTTGTGTTTAGCTTTATAAGAAACTACCTTTCGGGAGTTCCCATGGTGGTGCCATGGAAACGAGTCCAACTAGTATCCATAAGGATGCCGGTTTGATCCCTGGCCTCACTCAGTGGGTTGGGGATCCAGCATTGCCATGAGCTGTGGTGTAGATCACAGATGTGGCTTGGCTCATGCGTTGCTGTGACTGTGGCTTAGGCCAACAGCTGTAGCTCCTGTTTGACCCCTAGCCTGGGAACTTCCATCTGCCACAAGTGCAGCCCTAAAAGCCAAAAAACCCGAAAGCAGAGAGAAAAAAAAGACACTCTTCCAGAGTGTCTTTACCATCATTTTCTATTCTCACCAGCACTGTATGAAATCTACTTGCTTCACATCCTCTCTAGCAATTGGTATTTTCAGTACATTTTCTTTTTAGCCATTCTGCTAAATGGCATTCTTCATCCCCACCAGCCCTTAGTGGTGTATTACACAGTAACCACTCTATCAGACCTGTAGGAGTATCTGATCTTGCACTTGTATTTCCCTGATGGCTAATGATGTTCAACACTGTTACTGTTATTATTATTGTTACCATTTGGGGACTTATTTATAAATGGAAGTTTGTACTTTTTCACCAGCATCACCCATTTCTACCCTCCACCCCCTTTCAGCCTCTGCCAGCCACAGTCTATTTTTTTTTTAAACAAATTCAGGGGTTTTTTTGGATTCCACAAATAAGAGAGATTAGACAGTTTTTGTCTTTTTCTGCTTGACATTTCACTTAACATAATGCACTCAATGTTGCAAATGGCAAGACTTCCTTCTTTTTATGTTTGAATTCTATGTCATGGCTACTGTAAATAGTGCTGCTATGAACTTTGGGGATCCATGTATCTTTTCAAATTAGAGTTTTGTTTTTTTTTTCCCTGAATATATACCCAGGAATGGAATTGCTGGATCATGTAGGACCTCGATTTTTTTTTTTTGGTCTTTTTGCTATTTCTTTGGGCTGCTCCCGCGGCATACGGAGGTTCCCAGGCTAGGGGTCGAATTGGAGCTGTAGCCACGGGCCTACGCCAGAGCCACAGCAACGTGGGATCCGAGCCGCGTCTGCAACCTACACCACAGCTCACGGCAACGCCGGATCGTTAACCCACTGAGCAAGGGCAGGGACCGAACCCACAACCTCATAGTTCCTAGTCGGATTCGTTAACCACTGTGCCACTGTGCCGGACCTCGATTTTTAATTGAGAAACCTCCATACTGTTTCCCATAGTGGCTGTAGCAATTTACAATCTCTTTTTTTCTTTCCTTTTTTTTTTTTTTTTTTTTTTTGCTTCTTAGGGCTGCACCCCTAGCTTGTGAACTTCCAAGCTAGGGGTTGAATTGGGGCTGCATCTGCTGGGCTACACCACAGCCACAGCAACGCGGGATCCGAGCTGCAACCACAGCCTACACTACAGCTCACAGCAATGCCAGCTCCTTAACCCACTGAGTGAGGCCAGGGATGGAACCTGCATCTTCATGTATGCTAGTCAGATTCATTTCTGCTGAGCTACGATAGGAATTCCTATCCTATGATTTAACACATCACCTACTAATGTTCATTCATACTGATACTAGTTACCTTTGACTGCATTATAAACCTACCTCCCTAAAACTTACTAAAGACAACAAACATTAATTCATGGATAGAATTCTCTATTATGTGGGTTAAGGGTTGGATTGTTTGGTGTGGACTGTCTTTTTTTTTCTTTTTTCTTTTTGGTCTTTTTGCCTTTTCTAGGGCTGCTCCCATGGCATATGGAGGTTCCCAGGCTAGGAGTCGAATCAGAGCTGTAGCCACCAGCCCACGCCAGAGCCACAGCAACACAGAATCCGAATCGCGTCTGCAACCACAGCTCGCGGCAACGCCAGATCCTTAACCCACTGAGCAAGGCCAGGGATCGAACCTGCAACCCCATGGTTCCTAGTCAGATTCGTTAACCACTGCGTCAAGACGAGAACTCCTGGTGTGGGCTCTCTTGACTGAGGCTACATGACCTAGATTTTTTTTTTTTTCCCCCACATATCTGAACCTCTCCTGGAATGGATGGGGCTGTTTTTCACATAGTCTCTCATTCAGAGGCTAGCCTGGGCTCTATTACAGTGTGTTAGGGGGAGATAAATAAAACATCCCTCAATGAGCAAGTCCGTTTCTGTCCTGTGTCAGGCCTGCTATTATCCCACTGGACACATTGTCAGAGTCATGGCGTGGGGTTGGGGTGGAATGATACTATCCAAAAGTATGAATACAGAAATGCAAGAATAAATTTATGTAACAATCACAAGATTATTTCTTATTTCCTTAAAGGTGTCAAGATTGATGCCATAAATATCTTTGTCCATGGTGGTTCTCACAAAGATAATGTTCAGGGAATTTCAATTCTTAATGTCTCAAAGCGAACGAAAAGTTTAAACTTCAAATTGTACTCACACAACATTTTATTTATTTACTCTGCTGCCCTCAAAACATACTAAATGTAATGCTGAACCATTACTGGTGTGTATTTTTTGAACTTCAGCTATGACAAGCTTGATAATATCTCAGCTCATTCAAAGCTGTATGTGGTGTGGAGTTCCCGTTGTGGTTCAGCGGTTAATGAATCTGACTGGCACCTATAAGGATGTGGGTTCGATCCCTGTCTTGCTCAGTGGGTTAAGGATCTGGTGTTGACCTGAGCTGTGGTGTAGATTGCAGATGCAGCTTGGATCCCGAGTTGCTGTGGCTGTCATGTAGACTGGCAGCTACATCTCTGGCTCGACCCCTAGCCTGGGAACCTCCATGTGCCACGGTGCAGCCCTAAAAAAAGAAAAAAAAAAACAAAACTGTATGTGGTGGACAACACTGTTATCCACCATGAAAATGAGAAAATTAGGGGCTAAGCCTAACCGAATGATTATTTACCGTAGCCTTAGACTCTGAGTATTATTCATCATTCAATGTTTATGGAATTTTTGTTGTTGTTCTTTTTCCACTGATGGCCCCCAGGGATCCAGCCTGAGCCAAAGCTGCAACAATGCGGGATCCTTAACCCACTGTGCTGGGTGGGGGATGAACGAGTGCTTCCAGAAACAAGTTGGATCATTAACCCACTGCACCACAGCAGGAACTCCTTTATGAATCTTAAGGGTTAAAAAATTGAGTATTGGCGATTTTTAAAACTAAGTGGCCAGTATATTACTTAGCTATTAAAATTATAAGTTGGATATCTTTTCCTTATTCCTTTTATGATCTTGTTATAATAAATTCTAGTGAGGAAGCATATATTTATTGATGGTGGGAATGTAAAATAGTACATAGACTCTGGAAAGCAGTTTAGCAATTTCTCTATATACACCTATTTCTATCACTCACCCGCATACCCACACAAAGTTTAATTTCTCTCTATAAGTACACTTATGTATCTATATCACACATGTATTTCCTTTCCTTTCCTTTCCCTCCATTCTTCCAGTAGGATTAGTTGGGTCCACAATTAGTTTTACTTTACTATGACTTCGTAACGCTATTCGCAATTGAACGAAGGTAGTATATAACCTGGTTACTTTCTTTTCTTACACGACCTTTTATTCTCCTTGAAGGTGTCTTATTTCCCTAATTTTTGGCCAGTGGTCTTCAGAGCCCTGTTTTTAGACTTTGACTATAAAGAGAAAGCTCCGCCTCTGTCATAGGCCCCGCCCTTCGTGTTGCGCACTGGCCTTTGACCTTACTGGCCTTTCTCCCCACACATACAACATTGGTGCGTTCCAGGCGCTTTTATTTCTTAGTCTGGGGCCGCCATTCCTCTACTGTCAGAGCTTCTCCAGGCCCTGCTGTCGGTTTGAAAGCCGCATCAACCCAATTTCAGGTAGAAACTCGGGTTAGGTAACCCTTACCAGCTGGTTCACCTTTTCCGAGTGAGTGCTGTGCGGTACGGATTCCACCACTTCCGGTAAGATGGTTGCGTCCACTGGGCTCTTTTCTAACTTTTCTATAAACTAGGTCATTGTAGCTGTCATTTTCATTTCCTCGTCAGCTCGCTGAAAGGGATTTACCTCCACGCCGTTCTTGTTTTGTATTAGCTAGGACTTAGGCACGTATGTCCGTTTTTATTCAGGATCGTGGTGCGGAGAAATGGACAGTAGGGAGACCTTCCATCTACCCAGCAGTCCCTGCGCACTAACGCTAAACGGGCCTCTCCGCGCTCTGGACGCCGGATGCTCAAAGATGGCCGCGAGAGGGTGGTTCCTGCGAGAGGGCGCGGCTATGTTACATCTGAAGAAAAGCCAGAAATCTAGTTGTCTTTTTGCCACCGAAACGCCTTGGACCCTTGTTGGCCACTGTACCGCGGTGACTAGGGAAGCGGACGAAGTTCAGAGAAGTTAAGTTCAGCAGCGGATCCGCAGCTGGGGTCCCCGGAGGAAGCTAGGTGAGTGTCTGGGTGTCTTCGTGAACTGTGGGGAGGGAGGTCCTGTCGGCATCTGGGTTGGGTGATGCCTGTGGAATTCCAGCGGGGAAGATAGTGGAGGAAGGGATCGTCTTTTCCAGGGGAGTCCTGCAGGGTAGGTAGTAGGAGTGTGTGATGGGGATGCCTCTGGCCTGAGTCAGGAGATTCCATTGTGGTTAGCGGTTAAAGATCCCTAGAGTTCCAGGATTTAGTCCTGAGGGCACGTGTTGGGGTCTTTACCGTTTACTCTCTGTAGGGCTCAGTGACTGCGAACTGGAGCATAGTGTTTGTCATTGAATATTGCTTATGGTTCAAATTTTGTTTGGGGCTAAATGATGGACGGACTGTTTCGTGGTTAACGTTTGGCGGTCTCTGCAATTAACCCAGGTGGTGGTAGAAAGCGTCTGGGGTACCAACGCTTGGGTGGGTTGATACTTTAGAGGCTCTAGTACCTTGGCCGTGTTTTGAACTCCGACTTCGGCTGCTGGAACAGATGTGAGGTTTGTTAATGTTCCTCTTTGCTTTTAGGTCCAAATCCCTTGCTTCACCACTAGTTTTGGGTTTTGATTGTTTGTTTGTTTTGTTTTTGTCTTTTTCTAGGGCTGCACCGGCGGCACATGGAGGTTCCCAGGCTAGGGGGTCCAATCGGAGCTATAGCCACCAGCCTACACCACAGCCACAGCAGCGCAGGATCCAAGCCGCGTCTGCGACCTACACCACAGCCCACGGCAACGCTGGATCCTTAATCCACTGAGTGAGGCCAGGGATGGAACCCAAAACCTCACGGTTCCCAGATTCGTTTCCACTGAGCCACGATGGGAATTCCGAAGGCCGTGATTTTTGAACAAAAATTTAGAGCTGATCTGGAAGACTGGAAGCCAGAGCATCCCAGTTTGCAGCCATTTCCTAAAGTCAGAAGAAAATGATTCAGGCCCAGGTGACTTTTTTTTTTTTTTTCCCCTTTATTCCCTGGTGGCTTTGCCTATAAAAATCGGTGCAGTTAAATAGGAAACTTTAAATTGATCCTAGCAGGATCTGGAGAAATACATTACTCAATAAAGTTTTTTAAAAATGAATATAGGAGTTCCCGTCATGGCTCAGTGGTTAACGAATCTGACTAGGAACCATGAGGTTGTGGGTTCTATCCCGGCCTTGCTCAGTGGGTTAAGGATCTGGCATTGCTGTGAGCTGTGGTGTAGGTTGCAGATGTGGCTCGGATCCCACGTTGCTGTGGCTCTGGCATAGGCCAGTGACTACAGCTCCAATTCGACCCCTAGCCTGGGAACTTCCATGTGCCGAGGGAGCGGCCCAAGAAATAGCAAAAAGACCAAAAAAAAAAAAAAAAAGAGAACATATTATAGGATTCATACTACATGACTCATGTGTTGGAATTTAACAGGTGACTGTCTAAGACCTTGTAGGTTGCCTTAGCTGTCAAGGTACCTCTAATATCTCTGACAGTCATGACAGGAGAATCATGGTAGGTTACATGATAGGCATCACTGTGATCTCTTTCAACTCCCAACACTTCTGACACCAAATGTGTGGGTTTTTCCAGGCCAGCAGTCAGTTCTGCGGCTCTCCAGATGTCAGCTCAGTGTTTATAGTTTAATTCAGTTCTGACACTAACTACCCAGAGTTACTGTTAGGCTTGATGGGTTTAAGGGTTCAGTCCCACAGGACTGCCCTCACTTTGAATACCAAGTAGCAGGTGCCCGGGATACCCATATTTATGACTTGCTTGAAAATTGGGTTCCTAAAATCCCTTCTTCAATAATTTATTTTATTTTATTGTTTCACATTTACAATACAGCTTTATTATGATTATTATTATTCCTTTGTTTTTTGTTAATGATTTTTATTTTTTTCATTCTAGTTGGTTTATAGTGTTCTGTCAATTTTCTGCTGTCCAGCAAAGTAACCCAGTCTCTCTCTATCTCTCTCACACACACACACACTTTCTCTTAAATTATCCTCCATCATGTTACATCACAAGTGACTAGATATAGTTCCCTGTGCTATACGGCAGGATCTCATTGCTTATCCACTCCAAATGCTATAGTTTGCATCTATTAACCCCAAGCTCCCAGTCGGTCCCACTGCCTCCCCCTTGGCAACCACAAGTTTTCCTCAATAATTTAGTTTACTACAGCAGCTCACATAACTCAAGAAAACGATTTGCTTACCTACACCAGTTTGTTATAAAGGATACAACTTGCAAAGCGCCAAGTAAAACAGATACTTAGGGCAAGGAATGAGGGAAGGGGCAAGGACCTTCCATTCCTTCTCCAGGAGTGTCACCTGTCTAGCACCTTGATGTGTTCCCTGACCTGGAAGCTCTCCCAGCCCTGTAGTTTAGGGTTTCTTATGGAGGTCTCATTAGGTAAGTGTGGTTGACTAAATCAGTGGCCATTGTTGATTAACTCTGTTTGTTACTGACTGCAAGTCCATGTGCCCAACGCACAGTGAGGCAATACGGTACCAAAGCGTTGGAGTTTGAGCAGAGAAAGGCTTATCACAGGGCCATGCAAGGAGATGGGTGGCTCATGCCTTAAAAAGCCCAGAACTTGGAGTTCCCGTCGTGGTGCAGTGGTTAACGAATCCGACTAGGAACCATGAGGTTGTGGGTTCGGTCCCTGCCCTTGCTCAGTGGGTTAAGGATCCGGCGTTGCCGTGAGCTGTAGTGTAGGTTGCAGACTCGGCTCGGATCCTGCATTGCTGTGGCTCTGGCGTAGGCTGGTGGCTACAGCTCTGATTCGACCCCTAGCCTGGGAACCTCCATATGCTGTGGGAGCGGCCCAAGAAATGCCAAAAAGACAAAAAAAAAAAAAAGCCCAAAACTTCTCCAAGGGTTTCAGCAAAGCACTTTTAAAGGCAAGGTGAGTGAGGGGCATGGTTAGATGTTGCAAACTTCTTGGTGTCAAATCCTTTGTTCTTGCAGCTGTCCACCTTGGTCAGGTCACGGTCAGGTTACAATGTTCCTGTTACCCTCCAATAAGACAAATGTTTCTCTGTTCAGATCAGGGTCAGGCTATACTACTTATTTCAACGTGTAGGCAACATTCTTTTACAAAAGGTACAGCGCCAGCATGACTGAGCACAGGCAACAGAGGACAAAGGTTAAAGTAAGGTTAAAGTAAAAGGAACAAATGTAATCTGGAGGCAGATTTGTTCTTTCCCATTAGAGTTTCCAGTCTCTCTCCCCTCCCTGGAAGTCTAGAGTGGAGCTGAAAGTTCTAATCACAAGGTTAGTACTCCTGGCAACCCGCCCCCATTCTGAAACTATCTAGGGGTTCACCAAGCCTCACCTTACTAGCATAAACTCAGGTATGGTTGAAAGGGACTTGTTTTAAATAACACAGGACACCCGCTTACCTCTGTCACTTAGGAAATACCAAGGGTTTAGGAGTGTTTCTGTTAGGAACTGGGGCTGATGACCAAATACATGTTTCGTGTGTCACGTGTCATTGGCATCAACTGTGAGGAGAAAGCAGACCTGTTCCTTGAGGGAGGTTAATGTTTCATGGCACACGAGTCTGAAATTCACATAGGTCTTTGGTGGTTCTCAGACCGTAGAGGTGATGTGGTAGGTGATGTCCTCAACTACAGTCTTCAGCTGTCATTACTTCTCAAATGTAAAAACATGTTTTCTATAGCTGTTTCTTCATTTTATCTAATATGATATTAACCCTGCCTAATGATATACATGGTACATATGCATTTCTCTGTGTCCACATATATATTCTTTAAAGAATAACTTCTTTGCAGATTTGATCATCTAATAATTTTTTTTACTTTATTTATTTATTTATTTTTTGCTTTTTAGGGCCACATCACGGCATATAGAAGTTCCCACCCAAGAAATGGCAAAAAGACCACAAAAAATAAAATAAAATAAAATAAAACCCATATTTTGCCAATTTAAAAAAAAAAAAAAAGAAGTTCCCAGGCTAGGGGTCAAATTGGAGCTACTGCTGCCGGCCTACACCACAGCCACAGCAATGCCAGATCTGAGCCACATCTGCAACCTATACCGCAGCTCACGACAATACTGGATCCTTAACCCACTGAGCAAGGCCAGGGATTGAATCCGCATCCTTATGGATACTGGTCGAGTTCATTACCACTGAGCCATGACAGGAACTCCTTTTCTGTTTTTTTTATTGATGTATAGTTGATTTGTAGTGTCGTGTTTTTGGTGTATAGCAAATTGATTCTGTTATGCATAGGTATGTGTTTATTATAGGATATTGAATATAGTTCCCAATCATCTAATAATCTTTTGTGATTTATATATATTTGCACAGTTTCTTTTATTTTGTTTAGTGTATTAACCACTGAAATCACCATGTATTTTCTGTGAGTCTAGCATCTCCAGTCTCTTTATTACTGGTTTTGCTATTAGCTGAGTTGCTAATGGTGAATTTAGGAATCTGTATTATTCATCTACGTATAGGTAACATGTAGTTCAGTATTAATAAATAGATGCTTGTTAGATAATAGAAAATATATATGGGTCTCTGCCCCCTGTTCCTGGCACAGAGCTGCTAAAACCCTTGTGATTCCCTAAGTTATAAGAACACTTGGAGTATCCCTTGTTCTAATATTGCCCTTTGACCTCTGTTCCTGACACAGGGCTCCTGAAACTCTTGTGATTTCCTGGGCATCAGATGTGACTTTTATTTATTTATTTATTTATTTGGTCTTTTTGCTATTTCTTGGGCCGCTCCCACAGCATATGGAGGTTCCCAGGCTAGGGGTCGAATCAGAGCTGTAGCCACCGGCCTACGCCAGAGCCACAGCAATGCAGGATCCGAGCTGCATCTGCAACCTACACCACAGCTCACGGCAACGCCAGATCATTAACCCACTGAGCAAGCGCAGGGACCGAACCCACAACCTCATGGTTCCTAGTCGGATTCGTTAACCACTGCACCACGACGGGAACTCCTGTGACTTTTTTTTTAATGAGGTGACTCTGAGTCTGGCTCCTGGATGAGGGCTTGTCACCAGAAAGACCAAGCCATGATGAGAAGCTTGGAATTTTTAGCCCCACCTCCTGTTCTCTTGAGAAGGGCGAAGGGTTGAAAATGGAGTTGATTGACCTTGCTTACATGATCAAGCCTTCATAACATCCCCAAAGTACAGGGGTCAGAGAACGTCTGTGTTGTCGAACACGTGGATGTGCCTGGAGAGGTCATAGAAGCTCTGTGCCCTTTCCCACATACACACCTTCTATCTGGATGTTCATCTGTATCCCTTATAATAGCATCTTATCCCTTATAAACTGGTAAGCATAAGTATTCCCCAGAGTTCTATAAACTGCTTAAGCAAGTGAATCAAACCCAAGGAGGGGGTTATTGAAACCTCTGATCTATAGCCACTTGGTCAGGAGCATAGGTGACAACTTGAGCTTGAAATTGGCCTCTGAACTTGGAGAGGGGCACTCTTAAAGGACTGAGCCCTTAACCTGTGTGACTGGATCCCATCTGGGTAGTGGGTAGTGGGTAGTGGGTAGCTGGGTAGTGTCAAAATGGAGTTAAATTATAGGACACCCAGCTGGTGTGGCAGAGAATTGCTTGTTGTGGGGAAAAATCTCCACCCATTTGGTGACCAGAAAGGTTAGAAGTGAAGTGTTCTGTGTCGGTAATAGAGGAGACTCACAAGGAAGAAGCACACAGTGGGGAAGAACTGGGTTTTTTGCAACACGGAGTAGACCGAACTGAGTTTTTCCTTTACTAATGCTCACATATGTATATTGCAGATGTTCTTACATTAGCTAGAGGATTTAGTGGTACATGTTATAGAAATTTCTAGAGTTTTCAACTTTGGTTGAGTGAATGGGAGGCTGAACCTTAACATAATATTTTACCAGGATTCTTATTCTATCACAGCATGTGCAGGGGAAAAAAAGCCTCTTAGGAGTTCCCGTCGTGGCACAGTGGTTAACGAATCCGACTGGGAGCCATGAGGTTGCGGGTTCGGTCCCTGCCCTTGCTCAGTGGGTTAACGATCCGGCATTGCCGTGAGCTGTGGTGTAGGTTGCAGACGCGGCTCGGATCCCGCGTAGCTGTGGCTCTGGCGTAGGCCGGTGGCTACAGCTCCAATTCGACCCCTAGCCTGGGAACCTCCATATGCCGTGGGAGCGGCCCAAGAAATAGCAACAACAACAACAACAACAACAACAAAAAAGACAAAAAAAAAGCCTCTTAATTTCCTATATGGCAAAAGTGAGAATAATCTCCTCAAGAACTGTGGAGGAAGACCAAACATATGTCTTAATTATACCACACATAGAATTGTCATTAGGAGTTCCCGTCGTGGCGCAGTGGTTAACGAATCTGACTAGGAACCATGAGGTTGCGGGTTTGGTCCCTGCCCTTGCTCAGTGGGGTAACGATCCGGCGTTGCCGTGAGCTGTGGTGTAGGTTGCAGACGCGGCTCGGATCCCGCGTTGCTGTGGCTCTGGCATAGGCCGGTGGCTACAGCTCCGATTAGACCCCTAGCCTGGGAACCTCCATATGCCGTGGGAGCGGCCCAAGAAATAGCAGCAACAACAACAACAACAAAAGGCAAAAGACAAAAAAATAAATAAATAAATAAAATAAAAATGGATAAGAAAAAAAAAAAGAATTGTCATTAAATAATTAACTTTACATTGAAGGCATTTTTTTCACTTTTTTTGGTCTTTTTAGGATCACACCCCTGGCATATGGAGGTTTCAGGATAGGGGTCAAATTGGAGTGTAGCCACTGGCCTACACCACAGCCACAGCAATGCCAGATCTGAGCCATGTCTGTGCCCTACACCACAGCTCATGGCACGCCAGATCCTTAACCCACTGAGCAAGACCAGGGATCAAACCTGCGTCCTCATAGCTGCTAGTCAGTTTCTTTTCCACTGAGGCATGACAGGAACTCCTGAAGTCACTTTTTGAAATATTGTTATTCCAAATTAAGATTACTAGGGATTATAGAATGATCCATCATTCTCTTCTTTCCTAGAAATCTGGAAAGTTGATGACACTCTACAGTATCACCTGCAAAACCAAAGCATTCAAAAGAGTGTGAAACAATACCATGACCATAATACATTTGCAAATATTGTTAATCAGAGTGGAAGTCATTTCCTGTTAAAGCAGAATTGTGATGTGTTTGACTTACATGAAAAACCACTCAAATCAAATGTAAGTTTTGAAAATCAGAAGAGAAGCTGTAACTTAAAGAACTCTGCTGTGTTTAATGAAAATGGAAAGTCCTTACTCCATGCTAACCATGTACAATCTTTTACTGAAATTACCTTTCCTGTAAGTGCAAAACCTATCAACACTAAACTGCAGTCCATGAAGCAACAGAGAATTCACAACATAGAGAAAGCCCAAGTATGTGTTGAGTATGGAAAAGCCTTCCTCAAGATGTCTCAGCTCTTTTATCATCAGAGAGTTCATACTAGAGAGAAACCTCATGGATGCAGTATGTGTGGGAAAGCCTTCTCCAGAAAATCCAGGCTAACTGAACATCAGAGAATTCATATTGGACTGAAAGATTATGAGTGCACTGAGTGTGATAGAACCTTGAAAAAAATGTCAGTTCAGCATACATCAGAAAACTCATATGGGAGAGAAACCTTACACATGTAGTGAATGTGGGAAAACATTCATCAAAAAGTGTCTGCTGTTGGAGTTCCCGTCGTGGCGCAGTGGTTAACGAATCTGACTAGGAAGCATGAGGTTGCGGGTTTGATCCCTGCCCTTGCTCAGTGGGTTAACGATCCAGCGTTGCCATGAGCTGTGGTGTAGGTCGCAGATGCGGCTTGGATCCTGTGTTGCTGTGGCTCTGGCGTAGGCTGGCAGCTACAGCTCTGATTGGACCCCTAGCCTGGGAATCTCCATATGCCACGGAAGCAGCCCAAGAAATGTCAAAAAGACAAAAAAAAAAATAAAAGTGTCTGCTCATTTACCATCAGGGAACTCATACGGGGTAGAAACCCCATGGATGCAGTCTATGTGGGAAAGCCTTCTCTACAAAGTTCAGTCTCACTACACATCAGAAAACTCATACAGGAGAAAAATCTTTCATATGCAGTGAATGTGGAAAAGGCTTCATTGAGAAAAGGTGTCTTATTGCACACCATCAAACTCATTCAGGAGAGAAACCCTTTGTAGTATTAGTGGAAAAGGCTTCACCATGAAGGGTGATCTCATTATACATCAGCGAACTCATACTGCAGAGAAACCATATATATGCAGTGACTGTGGGAAAGGCTTCACTGTGAAGAGCTGCCTGATTGTACATCAATGAATTCAACAGGAGAGAAACCCTATGTATGTAGTGAATGCCTGATTGTACATCAATGAATTCATACAGGAGAGAAACCCTATGTATGTAGTGAATGTAGAAAAGGCTTTCCAGCCAAGATCTGGCTGATTGGACATCAGCAAATTCACACGGGAGAGAAACCCTATATATGCAGTGAATATGGAAAAGGCTTCATGGAGAAGAGTCATCTCACTGTACATGGGCACACTCACACAGGAGAGAAACCCTATATATGCAGTACATGTGGCAAAGGCTTCAGTGGGAAAAGCATGCTGGTTGCACACCTGAGAACTCATACTGGAGAGAAACCCTATGTATGTAATGAGTGTGGCAAGGGCTTCACCTTGAAGAGTACTCTAGTTATGTATCAGCAAACTCATATTGGAGAGAAACCATACAAATGCACTGAGTGTGGTAAAGCCTTCAGGAAGAAGACATGCCTCATACAACATCAGAGATTTCACTCAGGAAAGACTTCCTTTGCATGTACTGAATGTGGAAAATTCTCTTTGCGTAAAAATAATCTTATTACCCATCAGAGAATTCACATGGGAGAGAAGCCATATGAATGCAGCAAATGTAGGAAAGCTTTCACCATAAAGTCAGGGCTCAGTGTTCATCAAAGCAGATATACAGGAGAGAGGCCTTATGGGTGTTGTGAATGTGGGAAAGCTTTTGCCCACTTGTCAATCCTTGCTAAACATAAAAGAATTCATAGGTAATCACTTTGAGGAGGCCTGTTGCCATATCCTCAAGATAATTGTATGCAATTAAGAAGTAACAATGCAAAGAATGTAGTATTGTTTTTAGTGACCAATTACCTCATATATTATTCAGATGAAAAAGTTTGCAAAATGACTTACAGTTAGGCTTGAAAATGTTTTATGATATGTCTAAAAGTGTATACTGAGATTAAGCCTGTGAACATGAAAGACTAGGAAAGTCTTCAGTTGGTATAGACCCTATTTTATGTGATCACCATAGATCATGAGTGAATGAATATTTCTAACAGAAATAAAATTCTAGGAAAACCTTTGCTTAAGGAAAGATCTCAGCAGATGTTAGTTAACAGTACAGAAATCCTTTCCTGTGGCAATGAATATGACAGGGTTTGCAGTAATAAATAGTGCCTCATCATTTGCTAGAGAAATCCATACAGAAACACATTCAATATGGTGGCCTTTAACAAAATATCAGACAACTTAATGAAGGAAAGACACCTTGGGGAAATGATGAATGAGAGTATTCTGTCACAAATCTAAAATTGAGATAACATCCCTCACAAGGAACTGGGGAAAGGATACCTCCAGCCTTATTTCTAGTTGCATTGTCATTAATCTTACAGATTTTAAATAGTGGTAGTTGCCTTCATCATGGATTAAACTTGAATATATACAATGCAGGCGCATTCAATGCCTGTTTCCTTGTTTAATTAAGTTTTCCATTTCTTTGGTTCCAAGTTGAAGTGTATTCGAAGTACTTCACAATGAAACAGTCTATTCATTTCAGAAGTGAAATAACACACATATTTGGATGTGTTTAACCATGTTTATTATTTATAAAATTAATATAAATGTTTTGTAGCCTTTTTTTTTCTTTTTCTTCTTCTTCTTCTTACTATTTTTGGCTGCAACTATGGCATGTGGGAGTTCCTAGGCCAGGGATCAAACCCATACCACAGCAGTGACAATGCCAGATCCCTAATCCTCTGAGCCACCAGGGAATTCCTATACCTTTTACTTTTGCAGTGAGCTTAGAATCACAAAAACTGAAATATTTCAGACATTTCCTAAATGCCTTTCAGACCACCAAGCACTCCCAAAGGTAAAACCTTTTGTAACTACAGTTCATTAACAGGAAGGTGAAATTGTTACAGTGCTCTTAACTAGATGGTTTATTTGGATGGCACAAGTTTCAACATGTACCTACTTTTGTTAAGTTTTTACATATGGCCTTAAGAAACTTCATCATATATGTAGTTTCCTTTAATCAACATTACCATAAAAATTCAGAATGCTTTGTCAACACAGACTCCATGCTACCTCCTCATAGTCACAGTCTTTCCCCAACACTAACCCTTGACATCACAGATCTTTTTTGCATCTATAATTTTGTCATTTATAGAATATTTAGAAAAACAGAATCATTTAGCATGTACCCTTTTGAGGTTGACTTTTGACCTTGTGAAATAATGGGAAGTAGATATATTGGTCTCTGCCCCCAGATCCTGGCACAGAGCTTCTGAAACCCTTGTAAATTCCTACTTGGTAAGAACACTAGGAACATCTCTTGTTCTATAAAGGGGACTCTGGGTGGGCTTCTGGATGTTGCCTGGTCACCAAAAAGACCAAGCCGTCATGAGAAGCATGGAAGTTTCATCCCCACACTCCATCCTCCAGAGAGGTAAGAGAGGCTAGAAGTGGAGTTACTTACTGATCATGCCTCTTGTGAGAAAGGCTCCATAAAATCCCAGTAATAAGGGCTTTGGAGAGCTTCCAGATAGGTGAACACTTTCAAGTATGGGGAGAGTAACACTCCCCTACTCCACAGGGACAGAAGCTCCTTCTGAAAACGGAAGCTCAGTGCCTGTGAACATCTTTTGCAAAGAGAGACATTGGGATGCCCAGAAGACATTTCCATTTCTTCCTACCCAGCAGTCTTAGCAGTTGTTAAGACCACTCCTGTTGGAAATGCCAGCACCTCTATGAGGTCACAGGGCCATGTGACCTCATAGAATCTGTGTGAGGCCAGTGCCCTGGTCAGACACTCCTCCCAAGCCCTCAGTGTTCATAGGGACAGCCTTGAAGGCACTGCCAGGAGAATACATCAGAATTGGAAGTGGTTTTGGACTGAGTTGGCCTTTGGCAACTACTGGAGCAGTCTTCAGTTGCTCAAAGGTTTGATGAACACAATTCTGGGTGAGGATCTCCAGTGAGAGGCCTTGGGCTCCCTGAAGAGGGAATGGGTTTCAATGGCTGTATTTGGGGTTTTAGTTGAGTTCACTTATTGAGGAATCCAGCCGTTAGCATGGAGCCTTTGGTTAAGGTTTAATCAGAAGAGGTTTACAATTGAAGGTCCTATTGGTCAGGGTTTTGAGTCTATATGTTAGCTGTTCAAGACTCGATAATTGGAACCTGGATGGAAGATGTGAAACCAGGGAGCACTGCTTCACTTAGAGGTTAGCAATATTTGGGGGATTCATAACATGGAGAAGCCTGGTGTTGAAGGAAGAGTGTCATTGCAAGAGTGGTAAGTTTTAGATTGAATTTGAGGTCAGTGTTTAGAGAGTACAAAGTTTGTATTAGAGAACACAGGAGCCTGGAAGTTTGAGACCTGTAGCCCCAAGTCTGTGGGTGATTAGCTCAGTCTTTGGATGCCGGAAACATTTCCTTTCAGGTTTTCAAGTCCAAGTCCTTTCTCTAGGTTCCTATTAAAAATTTGTCTCCTGTACCCACTTCTCTCATTGTCCCCACAAAAGTCAGAACAGTTCACTATGGTCAAGTGCTATGTATACAAGTAAAGATAGGATGTTTGTCCACCTTATTGCAAAGTTTACTCTTGGATATTTCCTTAAAGATTTGACACAAGTGAAACAACAATTTTCTTAAATTCTACTCCTCAGAGCCATTTCATTAAAAAAATTTTTTTTTCAGACTATTCTAAGCATTGGGGTCATTTGTATAAACATATATTCAAAATCTGCCTATCTTCTAATACAGAGGGTTTGTTTTTTTTTTTCGTTTTCTTTGGCAAATAAAATTCCTGTTACTCCACCTTATTACCAGTATTCCATATTTCCAGTGTTTTGGATTTCAGCAAATCTGAGTGCTGGGTACTTATATCACATTGCTGTTTTAATTTGCAATTCCCTAGTAACAAATGGCATAGGCAAGCTTTTCATATGCTTATTTGCCATCTATTATCTTTGATCAAGTGTCTGTTCAAGTATTTGCCCATTTTTGAAATGGAGTTTTCTTATGGTTGACTTCTTTCTTTGTTCTCAATACCACTAGTCATACGGGATTTATGGGATGAATGTTTTGAGATTCTTTTATATTCTTCCCTTTTTCCTTCCTTTCCTTCCTCTTGTATGCCTATTGACTTCTAAGTGTTCCTGCGTCATTTGCTGAAAAGTCTAGCTTTCTCCACTGAATAAGCTTTGTTCCTCTATCAAGCACTTGAGTGTACTTATGCAGGTCTTTTTCTGGGATCTCTATGCTGTTCTACTGACCTATGTGTTTATCTTTTAACAAACACTACTAAAGGTTTTTAAGTCTTGAAATCTGTTGATGTGAACTCTATATGATGGTTCTTTTTGGTCAGAAGTTGTTTTGCTATTTCCAGTGGAGAAGCCTGGCAATATTACCATTACCTGTATGTACATCAGTGTTGTCACTTTGATATGCTGTACCCCTAGATATGATGTTATTACAAAAGGACTTGAATTTTGAACTGTCTTTCCCAACATGCCTAATCCTTGTTTAACAAGGAAAACAGACCACCTTAAAGGGAAGGTCAATATACAAAACATCTGATTAATACTTCTCAAAATAGGGAGTTCCCGTCGTGGCACAGTGGTTAACGAATCCGACTAGGAACCATGAGGTTGCGAGTTTGGTCCCTGCCCTTGCTCAGTGGGTTGACGATCCGGCGTTGCCGTGAGCTGTGGTGTAGGTTGCAGACGCGGCTCGGATCCAGTGTTGCTGTGGCTCTGGCGTAGGCTGGTGGCTACAGCTCCGATTCGACCCCTAGCCTGGGAACCTCCATATGCTGCGGGAGCGGCCCAAGAAATGGCAAAAAGACAAAAAAAAAATACTTCTCAAAATAATTGAGGACATGAAAAAGAGAAAGACAGAGAAATGGCAATGGAGAAGGGAAATGCAAGGAAATAAGATGTCTAAATGCAGTATTTTACCCTGGGTTGAATCCTAGGATAGGAAAAGGACAGTAGTGGAGAAATGTGAAATCCATGTAGAATTTGTAATTTAGTTGAATGTTATACTAATGGTTTTTAAAACAAATTTTAGGAGTTC
Organism: Phacochoerus africanus; assembly: GCF_016906955.1. Classification (NCBI taxonomy): domain Eukaryota; kingdom Metazoa; phylum Chordata; class Mammalia; order Artiodactyla; family Suidae; genus Phacochoerus; species Phacochoerus africanus. The sequence continues at coordinate 56,339,580 of NC_062551.1, forward strand.
CCATCGTGGTGCAGTGGTTAACAAATCCAACTGGGAACCATGAGGTTGCGGGTTCAGTCCCTGGCCTTGCTCAGTGGGTTCAAGGATCTGGCATTGTCATGAGCTGTGGTGTAGTTTGCAGATGCGGCTTGGGCCCCCCATTGCTGTGGCTCTGGCATAGGCCTGCGGCTACAGCTCTGATTAGACCCCTAGCCTGGGAACCTCCATGTGCCATGGGAAGCAGCCCTGGAAAAGGCAAAAATACAAAAATAAGTAAATAAATTTTAGTGGAGTATATTTGACTTAGAAAGTTGTGTTAGTGTCATACCAGTGTTAATCTCTCCATTTGACAAATGTACCATGATTATATAAAATATTCATATGAGAGGTAGTCAAATGAAGGTCCATGTACACATTGTAGTACTTTGTGACGTCTATGTAAATCTAAGTTTTCTCCAAATTAAAAGCTTATTTAAAGTAGGTATAATATATATATCAGTTATATGTCAATATAGGTGTAAAAAAGGATGTAATCTAATTTCATCTCGCATTATAAACATATTTCCATATTATAAAATGTTTTAGATATTCATGGCTATAATAATACCATGGGTGAGTAAGTTGGATGATAATTTCAGCCACATTAAAATATCCATTAAACTGGGGTGTCCTTGAATAACAACATATTCAATTATGCTCAGTTTACATTATGATCCTCTTATTATCCAAAATCTTACATTCTTACCACAAGATTTGTTGTGCTATTTTTCTTGTATGTCCCAGACATCCTCACTTATTTTTAATCCTAGGTAGTTTATAATTTTGCAGTTGTAGGGGTTTTTTGTTTATTTGTGTGCGTGTTTTTTAGGGCCCACACATGGCATATGCAAGTTCCCACGCTAGGGGTTGAATTGGAGCTAGAGCTGCCAACCTACACAGCCTCAGCAATGCAAGATTGTTGCGAGACATGTTTTTATAATATTTTCTTAGCCTCTTTGCTGAAAACTCCATCTTATCCGTCCTTACTTTGTCCCGTCTTCCTGCTTGAGAAACAGTCACGGTGATGGTAAATGACTTAAGCTTAAGACCTAAAGGCATGGGTTATTCGCAGGGTCAGCTGAATGAGGACATAATACATTGGTCTAGGCATGTGGGACCTGTGCAGATTGGCACGCCATTTGCGCAAGCATGATATGTCCTCTTGTAAGGGAAAATGACCCGACAAAAAGGTCAAAAGGAGACGCCCCAGCCATGATGACTAAGCAAAATCTGGCCAAACTGCCCCTAACCAGTCAACTACCTCTAACCACCCCTCCCCTACACATTTGCTTCTGTAAAACTCACTCCTACGTCTATTATTTCGCCAGTTCTCACTCCAGTCCGCCAAGCATGGACCCGGAAGAACTAGCCCATAAAAGCCTTGTGAAACCCCTCTTCGGCGCTCAGACTTCGGAGAGCGATCTCCTCTGAGCCCGCCGGCGTAATAAACCTGAGTTCTCCAACTCTCCGAGGGCTCGCTTGGTTTCTCGCCAGGTGAAAGAGCTGCTGGAGCTGGTGCACTGCGGCCACAGAGCCGCCGGAGCTGGTACACTGCGGCCACAGAGCCGCTGGAGCTGGTACACTGTGGCCACAGAGCTGCTGGAGCTGGTATACTGGCCATAGGGCTGACACCAGAGCTGATACACTCCAGCCTTGGGCTGCTGCCAGCAGCCATAACACTAAAGAATAAGAGAACGAGGAACCTCAAGACCAAGTGGTTTATGAGTGGTCGTTAACAGAATATGCATTAGAAAAGAGAACCGAGGTGCAAACCTAGGCACACAGGGTTGCCACAAATAGGCATAGCAGAAGCACAGTGAGGATTCTCTGAAATGCTATGCATAGATAGCTAACTCAAATGCTAATGATTCTTAAATGCCTATGGTTTAGAGTAAAAAGTTTAACCATTTACCAGCTAAGTGACTTTTAAAATAATTAAAAAAAAAAAAACAAAAACCCTATGTCCTGCACCTACAACCCTCTTTTCACTTGAGCACAATAAAAGCAGTATGGTTTCTTGAGGCAGGACTCTTGGTCCCTGAGACCTTGAGTCCCCCGGTTCCCACCTTTACTTAAGATAAATGTCTCTGTGTCTTGTTTTATGTTAACTTTTTTTCCCTTAAGTTCCATAGCACCCGTTCTTCAGCTCCATCCTGCTGAGCTGGTCTCGGCACAAGCTCTGAGTTGCGTTTGCGACCTACACCACAGCTTCATGTCAACGCCAGATCCCGGACCCACTGAATGAGGCTAGGGATTGAACCCGTGTCCTCATGGATACTAGTCAGATTCATTTCCTCTACACCACAACGGGAACTCCTTGTAGTTGGTATTTAAAAAAGAAAAAAAGTCATACCATGTAAGTTTTGTACTACAGAAGAGCAATTTATTTTAACAGCTATCGTGGTCATAATTTACATATAACATTTACCAGTGGCAAGTATATAATTCAATGACATTTTGCAAGTTTACAGAGTTGTGCCATCATCACCTCCATCTAATATAAATTTTCACAACCCCCAAAAGTAACTGGATAGTTGTTTTATTATTGTTGGATTTTGAGAACTCTTTATAAATGCTGAATATAAGTCCTTTATCAGATGTTAAATATGTAAATATTTTCTCCTAATCTCTGGCGCTACTCATTACTTTCTTAAAGTTGTGTTTAGAAATACAAAGGTTTGGAGTTCCAGTGATGGCGCAGCGGAAACAAATTGGACTAGGAACCATGAGGTTGCAGGTTCCATCCCTGGCCTCGCTCAATGGGTTGAGGATCTGGCATTGCCATGAGCTGTGGGATGTCCATTTACTGAATGCATTGCCTTTTCTTTTTCCAGGAGTTCCTTCTCTGCTGCTATACCAACCGCTGAACTTTTGGTCCATTGCAAACTTGCCTCCCTCTGTTTAAAATACACACTGTAAAATAAAGCCCGTGGCAATATTCCTTTTCTGCCCAGTCCGCAAAACGAAGTTTAGGTAACTCCACATTTGCTTCGCAAACCTTGAGTCTCTAAAAATCTGCTAATTTCTGAAGAGTCGAAGTGCCAGGAAATGAGATAAATTCAGCGGCGTCTTGCCTTCCCTGCCATCCCTGACTCTGGGAACCCAAACCCACCCCTTGGTCTTCCGTACGTCAGGCGTCCCAACATGGCCGCTCACTGGGTCCTCGGCAACCTGGGCGCGGACATATTGCCTCACTCAGAGCTGCCGGAAATCCGGTCTTCCGCGTTTCCCCAAACGCTTCAGACCCTCTTCGGCCGCCATAGGTGGACGAAAACACTGGGGAGATGGAGAAGTAGAAATTGTTCTTGAAAGCGTTACCTTTAGACTCTCGTTGTGGGAGGTAGAAAGTCCGGTCAGTGTGTGCATTTGTCCCGTGAAGTTTTGTGTGTTTTTTGTCCCATAGGATGTGACGTCACGCCCACTGGTTGGACGTGGTGTAGTGTGGACAGAGTTATTGGAGGGTTTGGGGAAAGCGCCATGGTGAAGGTGTTTGAGAGGAGCAAGGAGAGCGTCTGCCGCGTCAGTCAGATTGGGGTACCTTGGGTGGTGGTCGTTAAAACGGTTAAGAATTTGCAGAGATCATGGACTGTGTCTCCACTCTCAGGGTCTGGGCGTCTTTGCAGGTCGCTCTGTTAAGGATGCAGGTGGCATTTATGATGATCACGGTTCAGGTTGAGGTTCGGGAACGGGGCTCAGTGATATTCGTGCCGTGGTTGATGGTTTTCACATGGGGGTGTCTGTCCCAGGTTTCGTATTAATAATGAGATGTGCAGTCACTGTCTCTGGTACAGAGAGGCTTGTTAGAGCTGAAGCTATGGACGCCTAGGATTTCTGACCGGTGGTTTGACAAGTTCCAACCTGGGCGGATGGGTGGGAAGACGTTACAGTCCGGAGGAGTTTGAAACGACGTTGTTTCGCTTTTTATTCAGGGGTTGAGTAACTGCAGAGAGTTACTAATCCTGCCAAGCCAATCTCTTGTGTTTCTCTTTGTCTGCTTTCGCCCTGCAAAGGCAGAATTGGGTCCTTGTGACAGATTTTTAAAATTTTTAAAGTTTTTATAGTTTTTTTTGGCCGTGCCTGCGGCATGGAAAAGTTCCTGGGCCAGGGATGGACTCCAAGCCACAGCAGTGACAACGTAGCATCCTTAACCCTCAAAGGAGAAATATATACTATCTATCCCTTTGTAGAAAACGTTTGCTAATGCCTGCCTTCACCCACTTAACATACAGCAGCGTACACTTGCTTATTTGCCTGACACACGTTCACACTTTCTAACTTGCTAATAGAATCTCTATTTTATTTATTCGTCTAGCCTTCTGGCAGGATATATGGCAATACTTAATCAGTCATAGTTAATTATAGTGGTTTCAGTTGCCATTGCTAGTGATCAAATTAGTATGAAATGAGCTTAGGTTTTTTTTAATCTTTTTAGGGCCGCCCCCGCAGCATATGGAGATCCCCAGTCCAGGGGTAGGATTGGACATGTAGCTGCTGGCCTACGCCAAAGTCACAGCAACGCTGGATCCTTAACCCACTGAGCGAGGTCAGGGATTGAACCTGTGGCTCATGGCTGCTAGTCAGATTTATTTCCGCTGAGCCGCGACGGAAACTGTGAAATGAGCTTAAGTATATGGTGCAGTTCTAGCCAGCAATCTACATAAAAATCTGCTGGGGGATTTGTGGGGGTAACATTACTTTTACAGAAGTAATTCTTTGAATCTCTTTTTCTATGTTGATGATATTTCCTGAATATAACCTTCATTTTCTGTCCAGTTTCTAATTCATTCTTATCTCAATAAATTGGCTCTACTCTCCAATACAGTGTAGCAAAGCGAGTGGGGATAGTGGACGTCTATGTCCTGTTGACTCTCCTAAAATTCACCTGCTATATTGTCTGGAGTTAAGATGTTTCTATGAGGGTAAGATCATAAAATTATGAATTCATCCAGGATTTCAAATGTAATGACATAAAAACATTCATTGTATTCTTTCAAGACAGAAGAGTTTGTATTTTATCTGGTTTATGTCTTCTGTTAATTCCTTATATTCTTCATTTGCAGCAGGTGTCTATCTCACTACTAATGCATATGTCTTATTGGTGGTCTTTTTTTTTTTTTTTTTTGGCTGTGCCTGAGGCATGTGGAAATTCCAGGGCCTAGTATTGAACTTGAGCTACAGCAGAGACCCAAGCTGTTGTGGTGACAAAGCTGGATCCTTAAGCTGCTGAGCCACAAGAGAACTCCCTTATTGTTCTTTTTTTTTTTTTTTTTTCCTTAGGACCCCACCTTGCTAGGGGTCAAATTGGCATTGTAGTTGCTGACCTACACCACAGCAACGCCAGATCTGAACCATTTCTGCCAATTACACTACAGCTCATGGCAATGCCGAATCCTTAACCCACTGAGCCTGGCCAGCAATGAAACCTGCATCCTCATGAATACTAGTCAGGTTCATAACCTGCTGAGCCACGACGGGAACTCCCCCTTGTTGGTCTTCTTAAAGAACAGGCTTTTTTTAAAAAATTATTTTATTGGGAGTTTCCGCTATGGCTCAGCGGAAACAAGACTAGTATCCATGAGGATGCAGGTTCCATCCCTGGACCCACTCAGTGGGTTAAGAATTCGGCATTGCCACGAGGTGTGGTATAGGTCACAGACACATCTCAGATCCTGCCTTGTTGTGGCTCTGGTGTAGGCTGGCAGCTGTAGCTCTGATTCATCCCCTAGTCTGGGAACTTCCATATGCCACAGGTGTAGCCCTAACAAGCAAAATTAAAAAAAAAAATAAAAAAAATAAGGAGTTCTCGTTGTGATGCAACGGAAAAATCCGACTAGGAACCATGAGGTTGTGGGTTCGATCCCTGGCCTCGATCAGTGGGTTGAGGATCTAGCATTGCCGTGAGCCGTGGTGTAGGTTGCAGACATGGCTCGGATCCTTTGTTGTTGTGGCTGTGGCGTAGGCCGGCAGCTGTAGCTCTGATTTGACTCCTAGCCTGGGAACCTTCATATGCTGCAGGGACGGCCCTAAAAAGCAAAAAAAAAAAAAGAAAATTATTGAAGTATAGTTGCTTTACAACGTTGTGTTAATTTTTGCTATACATACATAGATTGGTAGATAGATAGATAGATAGATACACATTCCTTTTCTTTTTTTTTTTTTTTGGTCTTTTGTCTTTTGTCCTTTTAGGGCCCCACCCGCGGAATATGGAGGTTCCCAGGCTAGGGGTTGAATTGGAGCTGTAGCCATTGGCATACACCAGAGCCACGGCAACTCGGGATCCGAGCCGTGTCTGCAGCCTACACCACGGCTCACGGCAATGCCAGATCCTTAACCCACTGAGCGAGGCCAGGGATGGAACCCGCAACCTCATGGTTCCTAGTCTGATTTGTTTCCGCTGCACCACGATGGGAACTCCTTTTTTTTTTTTTTAAACACTCCTTTTCATGTTCTTTTCCATTCTGGTTTTTCCCAGGATTTGAATCTATTTCCCTGGGCTGCACAGCAGGACCTCGTTGTTTATCCTTTCTGTATGGGATAGTTTGCATTTGCTAATCCCAGCCTCCCAATCTGAACCTAGCCTTTGGCCCACCCTTGGTACCTCTCAAATGCTTCCACCTTGGCACTTCCCCAGACCCTCAGCCATTCCGTGAGGCCACACTACACCACCTCCACCCTGTGGACTTCATGTCACTTTCAGGGACAGATTTCCCATGGGACAAAAAACACCCAAAATTTCAAGGGACAAATATATGCACACGGACCAATGTATCCCTTCCCCACTTCCCTCCTTCCTCTTTGTTTTTTTGTTTTGTTGTTTTGTCTTTTTTGCCATTTCTAGGGCCGCTCCTGAGGCATCTGGAGGTTCCCAGGCTCGGGGTCTAATCAGAGCTATGGCCCCCGGCCTACATCAGAGCCACAGCAACGCAGGATCCGAGCCACATCTGCAACCTACACCACAGCTCACGGCAACGCCGGATCCTTAACCCACTGATCGAGGCCAGGGATGGAACCTGCAACCTCATGGTTCCTAGTTGGATTCTTTAACCACTGCACCACAGTGGGACCTCTCCTCTTTCCTCTTTGGCAACCACGAGTCTATTCTCTATGTAAAGAACAGTTTCTTTGAGCACTTTCATTTATTTGTGAATTTAAAAGAGCTACAAGCTGAAGTTTCCATTTTGGAGTAGCGGTAGCGAACCCGACTAGTATCCATGAGGACATGGGTTTGATTCCTGGCCTCTCTCAGTGAGCTAAGGATCCAGCATTGTTGTGAGCTGTGACATAGGTCATAGATGTGGCTCGGATCTGGGGTTGCTGTGGCTGTGACACACGCCAGCAGCTACAGATCCCATTAGATCCCTAGCTTGGGAACTTCCTTATGCCAGGGGTGCGGCCCTAAAAAGACAAAATAAAATAAAATAAAATAGATACATGCTAATCTGTATAAAAATAAGTGGATATGTATGAACAGTCTCCCCGTGGCGTTCTGTGAATGTCTTGCCAATTATATCCTTACACCTGAAGGTAAACAGCATCCTTTCTATACACGAGCACATTCAGGCTTTTTTTTTTACGGTTTTATGATACAATTATTTATAATCATAGTTTATTTAGTCTTGCCTATATTCAAGTGTGTATCAATGTATTTTTTTGTTTGTTTTTGCATTTTTGTCTTTTCTAGGGCTGCACCTGCAGCATGTGGAGATTCCCAGACTAGGGGCCTCATTGGAGCTATAGCTGCCGGCCTACACCACAGCCACGGCAACTCGGGCTCTGGGATCCAAGCCATGTCTGCAACCTACACCACAGCTCATGGCAACACCGGATCCTTAACCCAATGAGCGAGGCCAGGGATTGAACCCGAAACCTTGTGGTTCCTAGTTGGATTCATTAACCACTGGCGGGAATTCCATTAATCAGTGTCATTATATATATATTTTTCTTTTTGGCTGTTCTACAGTTCATGGAGTTCCTGGGGCCAAGGATCAGGTCTGAGCCACAGTTGCAACCCACACTGCAACTGCAGCAACACTGGATCCTTAACCCACAGTGCCGGGCAGAGGATCGATCCCGCATTGCAGCAGTCCGGAGACAGCACCGATCCTGTTGTGCAACAGTGGGAACTCCTATACAATTTTTTGTTGTTGTTGCCATACCCGCAGCATAGAGCAGTTCCCTGGCTGGAGATCAAACCTGACTGAGACAACATTGGGTCTTTAATCTGCACCGTAGCAAGAACTCCCACATTATCTTTTTATATGTTAGGCTTTTTTTAAACTCAATATTTTAAAGAATTTTTGGTGGTTTTTCATACAGTTGTTGTTGTTTTTGGTTTAGTTTTTACCTTGTAATAAGGATCAGGCAAATGTATTCTTTTTTTTTTTTTTTGCCTTTCTCTAGGGCCGCTCCCAAGGCATATGGAGGTTCCCAGGCTAGGGGTCGAATTGGAGCTGTAGCCACTGGCCTACGCCAGAGCCACAGCAACGCGGGATCCGAGCCGCGTCTGCAACCTACACCACAGCTTACGGCAACACCGGATCCTTAACCCACTGAGTGAGGCCAGGGATCGAACCCGCAACCTCATGGTTCCTAGTCGGAACCACTGCGCCAATATGGGAACTCCTCTCACGGGCTCTTTGATTTTTGTTTTACAATCCTATAAACATGTGGAAGGTATTCGTAGGTTATAAGGTGGGCAAAGGTTGTCGTTTCTTTATAGTATTCCATGGTATGAGTATATGACAGTTTTTCTACTGTGAATTACATTTGTAACGGTTGCAGTTTGGATTCTTATGTATAATGCTGCTGTGAAAATTCTTTTTTTCTATTTAATTTTATTGGAGTATAGTCGTTGACTTGCTGTGAAAATTCTTGTGCATGTCTTCTGCCTCGGATGTGCCTTTATTTTAGTTGGGGTGGGTGGGAAGGGACATGTAATTTGGATGTATAGCTCAGAGTGAAATTGCTGTGTCTTAGGATGTATATAAATTCAACCTAAATGGATAAGGCTAAAATGTTTTTAAAGTGGTTGTGCAGTTCCTCTGGCAGAATATTATTTGCTTTATGGTGTACTTTATGTGGCTTGTTTAAAATGCCTTTCAAGGGAATTCCTGTCGTGACTCATTGGAAATGAATCTGACTAGCTTCCGTGAGGACACAGGTTCGATCCCTGGCCTTGCTCGGTGGGTTAAGGATCTGGTATTGCCGTGAGCTCTGGTGTAGGTGGCAGACTCGGCTGGGATCCCACATTGCTGTGGCTGTGGTGCAGGCCAGTGGCTACAGCTCCGATTTGACCCCTAGCCTGGAAACCTCCATAGCTTGCAGGCGTGGCCCTAAAAAGACAAATACAATATAAAATAAAATAAAATTAAGTAGAATAAAATAAAATAAAAAATTAAAATTACGAAACAGTCTATATACCATAGCATCATTGGGAGATTCTTTTATCTTATCCCTTAAACTTTTATTGATTTGCCTCTCTCATTGAGATTGATTTTTCTCCCCCCAAGATGATTTTTGTGTATGTTGTGAGGTGGGGTGCAACATTCTCCCATCTCCCAACCCCCTTGTGAATATGATTGTCCCAGCACTTTTTTTTTTTTTTTTTGCTTTTTAGGGCCACACCCTTGGCATATGGAATTTCCCAGCGTAGGGGTCAAATCCGAGCTGCGTCTACAACCTACACCACAGCTCACTGCAATGCAGGATCCTTAACCCACCGAGCGAGGCCAGGGATGGAAGCAGCTTCCTCATGGGTGCTAGTCAGATTCATTCCCGCTGCCCCACAATGGGAACCCCCTTTGTTTCTTATTCTTATTTAATTTTTTTGCCTCGCTTTGAATGAATTACTTCCCATTGTATTTTCCTCTCTCTTTAGGATAGAAATTATGTGTTTTAAGACAACTTTGAATTTTCATCATGGCACTAGAGATTACATACAGCATAGAAGCTTTTTGGTCAAATGTTTATGTCCATTAGCACTTACACTCGTCTCTGAAAATATGGGCATCGTAGAGCATCTCAACCTCATTTACTACTTTACAATTTATTTAAAATGTTGTGTACTGGGAGTTCCTGTCATGGCGCAGTGGTTAACGAATCCGACTAGGAACCATGAGGTTGCGGGTTTGGTCCCTGCCCTTGCTCAGTGGGTTAACGATCCGGCGTTGCCGTGAGCTGTGGTGTAGGTTGCAGACGTGGCTCAGATCCCGCGTTGCTGTGGCTCTGGCATAGGCCAGTAGCTACAGCTCCGATTCAACCCCTAGCCTGGGAACCTCCATGTGCCTCGGGAGCGGCCCAAGAAATAGCAACAACAACAACAACAAGACAAAAAGACAAAAAAAAAGTTGTGTACTTAAAAATGTGACCCATACTGCTTATCGAGAACACTTCTGCTTTGCCTGGTGCTTGGTTTTCAGGCTGCAGGGCGAGTGCTCACGGGCTTTCTTGGCCAGCGGGATGGGATCTTGTGGGACCACAAGCACAGGGCCCTGAGCAGTGGGTGGGCATCAGGGGAAGGGGGCCCCCTGGGGGCGCAGTGGCGTCTGGCCCCAGAGATAATGTGCCCTCGGCTTGGCTTTTCTCCTCACCCCCAGGTCCTGAGTCGTGGGAGCGCAGGATCCTTTGCAGGAGGGAGGAGTTAGAGGCTTTGGGGTCAGCATTTCTGGGGACACGCTTGAGTGAAGACGGATTTCGGAAGAGGAACTTAGAGCAGATCCTGCGGACCGGCGGACAGAGCCTCCCTGTTGCCAGCTCTTTCCAGAGACAGAAGAAGATGATCCAGGCCCAGGTGCCTTTGGGTTTATTTTATTCTCTCCTTTCTTCCCTAATGGGTTTGTTAGCTGTCTGAGTCATTATAGCTAATTATTGCATCTTAGGGGTTCTTAGGGCCCTGACTTTGTAGCCTGCTCTCCCGAAGTGAAGGTGATCCAAAAATGATAGCCAGTGTCTGAAGGAAAAGCGGTCCCCCCTTTGTTTCTCCCACTACATCTTTGGAACATGCTTGATTGAAGATGGATTTCAGAACAGGAATTTAGAGTGGATCTCTGGATCTGAGGTTATGGGTCCAGGGATTGAACCTGTGACATAGCAGCACATGGAGCCGCAGTAATGGGTCTTTAACCAGTGGAGCCACCAGGGAACTCTGGACGCAAGAGCACTTCTGTGGGGACTGTTCCACCAGGCTTTGTAGTGTGACTGACTCTTGGTTTCCATGTTCAAATCTGAATTCTTAATCTATGTATTTTTTTTTAATATTGCCTTTATTTTTGTTATTTACACCACTGACTTAAGGATATATTTAAAAGCTGAAATCATAACAAAGTACACATATCAAAAATAAGTTTCAGAGTTCCCTGGCGGCTCAAGCTGGTTAACGATCTGACACTGCCACTGCTGTGATGCAGGTTTGGTTCCTGTCTAGGAACTTCCGAATGCCTCATGAATGGCCAAAACAATTTTTTTTTCTTCACACACTTTAACCATGCTTATTCAACACCCAGTTTCTTATAATTCTGGCATCTTTTTTTTTTTTTTTTTCCATTTTATGACCACACCTGTGGCATACAGAAATTCCTGGGCCAGGTGAGTCATGGCTGTGACCTACACTGCAGCAGAGCCAGATCCTTTAACCCACTGTGCGGGGCCAGGGATTGAACCCACGTTTCTGTAGCAACCCGAGCCACTGCCGTCGGATTCTTAACCCACTGTGCCACAGCCAGAACTCCAGTTCTGGTGTCTTGAATCTCTTCACAGAAGATTCTAATTGGCTGTAAGTCATCCTGATATCATTGGCATATATCTGTCCTGTATACATGTGAATTTGGTGTTTCTAAGTTAATGAGAAGTTATGACTTCTACACAGTATAGACGTGTCTACGAATCAGTGGATGGATGCCGGCTACACCATTACAGTTGTGGATCCTAGTGTTTTATTAGGCTTTTGCATCTTCAAAAGTGCCTTAAAACAAACAACCCCCCAGCTATATAGATCCAGCCTATAAAGTGGAAACGAGCAGAAAAACTTGAACGTGGGAGTTCCCGTTGTGGCACAGTGGTTAACAAATCCGACTGGGAACCATGAGGTTGCGGGTTCGGTCCCCGGCCTTGCTCAGTGTGTTAAGGATCCAGCGTTGCTGTGAGCTGTGGTTTAAGTTGCAGATGCAGCTCGGATCCCGTGTTGCTGTGGCCCTGGTGTAGGCTGGCGGCTACAGCTCCGATTAGACCCCTAGCCTGGGAACCTCCATGTGCCGCGGGAAGCGGCCCTATAAAAAGACAAAAAGACAAAAAAAAAAACCCAAAAAACCTTGAACGTGTCTTCCACATCAACGAGAGGACATCACTTCATTAAACACTCCTGTCATTCCAGGGAACCCTGACCCTGGAGGATGTGGCCGTGGACTTCACGTGGGAGGAGTGGCAGCTCCTGACCCCCACGCAGAAGGACCTGTTCCGGGACGTGACGCTGGAGAACTACCGCAACCTGGTGGCCGTGGGTGAGGCCGGCTCCCCTGTGTCCCTCGGGGGTCCCCAGTCTGTAGCCTTTCCCTTCTTGGCTTCTTTTTTTTTTGCTTTTTAGGGCTGTACCTGCGACATATGGAAGTTTGCAGGCTAGGGGTCCAGTTGGAGCTGCAGCTGCCGCCTTATACCACAGTCACAGCAATGCCAGATCCGAGTCTGCAGTCTACACTGTAGCTCACAACAACGCTGGGTCCTTAAACCACTGAGTGAGGCTAGGGATCGAACCCTTGTCCTTATCGTTACTGGTCTGGTTCATTACCACTGAGCCGTCATGGGAACTCCCCCTTCTCGGCTTCTGACAGCTCCGGAGTGTCTTCGATGCTCTGAAGTGGTAGGTTCTCTGCCCGTCTATGGCCTCCTGAGAAGTGGCTGTATTCTCTCTTCTCCTGAGAGAAAAGCCTTTGGTTTATAGCTGTGGTGATACTGTGATTTATATAAAGAAACATATATATTTAGTTTTCATCCCCAGTTCTGGCACAAAGCTCCTAAAACCCTTGGAATTTTTCCCGAGTTACAAGAGGAGTTCTCTTCATGGCTCAGTGGTAGCAAACCTGACTAGCCATGAGGATGTTGGTTCGATCCCTGGCCCCACTCAGTGGATTGAGGATCCGGTGTTGCTGTGAGCTGTGGTGCAGGTTGCACGTGCAGCTTGGATTTAACCCCAAGCCTGGGAACTTCCATGTACCATAAGTGCAGCCCTTAAAAAGGGGGGCGAGGGAGAGAAATGGGAGTCTTTCATTATTCATATAACAAGACCCTTTTAACCACATCTGAGTTTGTTTTAAGGAGGGTATTTTTGAAAGGCTCTTGGATAACCTAAGATTGGGGGTTGGTTGCCAAGGAAGCAACTATTGTTGGAGGGACTTTCAGTGCCACCCCTTCCCCACCTCTGGGGAGGAGAGAGGGGCTGGAGTTGAAACAGCCACCAATGGCTAATGGTCCAGTCAAGCAGCCTGTGTCATGGGGCCTCCACCAAACCCCACAAGGACGGGCCGGGAGAGCTTCCAGGAGGTGGCCACACGGAGGAGGGCGCTCCCAGTAAGAGCAGGACTCTCTGCGTCCCTCCCACCCTTGTCCTGTACCTTTGTCCATCTGGCTCTTCCTGAGTCGTATCCTTTTATAAGAAGTGGTGACCGAGTAAGTCAGCTGTCTTGCTGGGCTCTCTCTGCCGCTTTAGCGAATTAGTTGAACCCGAGAAGGGAGTCATGGGCACCTTTGATGTGCTCCTGGTCCATCAGAAGAAGCCCAGGAAACAACCTGAATTTATAGTTGGTGCCAGAAATGCAGCGGCTGAGGCGGCGTCTTGTGGGAGTGAACCCCTAACTTGTGTTATCTGACACTGTCCCCTGGTAGATCATGTCAGAATCGAGTTAAATCACAGGACAGCTATTGATGTCGCAGATTTTTTTGATGTGTGGGAAACCCACATATCCGGGGTCAGGAGTGAAGGAGAGGTCTTGACAGGAAAGGGGACACACAGGGATGTGTTTTTCCTTCAACATGTGAAAATTGGTTTATCCTCAGCATTCTGGGTCCTCACAGACCCCAGGCCCTATGCGGTGGCTCTAAATCATGTGTCATTTTCACGAACAGGTTGTCAAGCCAGGGAACTAGCCGTCCTGTCCATGGTGGATCTAGGAGGACAGCCACGGGCGATGGGGAATGACATCCACTATTGGAGCCATTCAGGTGAGTGAGACACATCCAGGCGATGGGCTGTGCACATCACGTTGTCCTCAGTCAGAGAAATGTCACAGCCGAGGGTGGAGGCTTGGGAAGCAGGGCCTCTGGGCCCTTGTCTCGAAGTCAGACCTCTTTTTCTTTGTGGAGTTTAGAGAGAAATATGTCCCTGCTCAGGGAAGGCGCTCCCTCTTCTGGGATCTATTTCTTCTTTATTTGCCCCCTTCCTGATGTTTTGTTGGCATAGTTTCCTTTTCCCCAGGATTCCTGCATCGTCCCCTTCTTCTTCTTCTTTTTTTAGGGGCCACACCCGCTGCATATGGAGGTTCCCAGGCTAGGGGTTGAATCGGAGCTGTAGCCGCCGCCGGCCTACACCACAGCCACAGCAACGCAGAATCTGAGCTGTATCTGCGACGTACACCCCAGCTCATGGCAACGCTGGATCCTCCACCCACTGAGCGAGGCCAGGGGTCAAACCCGCATCCTCATGGATCCTAGTTGGGTTCATTAACCGCGGAGCCACCACGGGAACTCCCTTCCCCTTCTTCTTCATGCCCTTCCGCCTCCCTCGCTGTGAAATTCCCCCTCCACGGCCTCTCTCCGAAGAGGAGACTTTGAGTCCCCGCTGTCTTCTGGCTTCGGCTCCTTTCTGCCCCGCGGGTGATGCTGGTTCCTTCCTCTCGGCCGCCCCTCTTGGATGCTCTGCCCCCAAGGACACTGCCCTTCACTGGGCCTTGTCCCCACTCGGAGGTTCTCCCAAGGTTTTGCTTTCCATTCTCCGCGTGATCTCCTGACTGTCCAAGTGTCTTCATTCTGATGGGCCGTGAGCTCCTCCCGTTCCCTGGAGACGACTCCCAAATTGGCGTCTCTCCAGTGGGAGCCCGCAGACGTGGGTTCTCTGTAAGGCACTCATCTTGGGGCAGCTGTCCTGTGTCCCGGGTAACGTTAGGGACCTCGGGTCATCTCCCCTCCCAGGAAACGCCTAGAAGTTGGGGTTCTCCCTGACTCCTGTGCTTGCTGCCTCCATCCTGGCCCTCCCGGCACAGCCTCACTGCTCCCCACCTGCAGAGCTCTCACCCTTTACAGAGGTCTGCTCTTCATCATGAATTTTTTTTTGTCTTTTTGCCTTTTTTTTAGGGCCACATCCGCGGCATATGGAGGTTCCCAGGCTAGGGGTTGAAATGGAGCTACAGCTGCCGGCCTATACCACAGCCACAGCAATGCCAGATCCGAGCTTTGTGTGTGACTTACACCACAGCTCATGGCAACACCAGATCTTTAACCCACTGAGCAAGGCCAGGGATCGATCCTGTAACCTCATGGTTCGTAGTCATATTTGTTTCTGCTGCGCCACGACGGGAGCTCCACGTAATGAATTTTTGGTTAGAAAGTTATTTTAGCATCTACATTCTCAGTTTCAGCCTCAACCTATCATAATTCTTGTCTACTTTGAGCTCCTTCATCTGTGTTTTGTAGGTTTTTTTTGTTTTTTGTTTTGTTTTGTTTTTGTCTTTTTGCCACTTCTTGGGCCACTTCTGCGGCATGTGGAGGTTCCCAGGTTAGGGGTCAAATTGGAGCTGTAGCCACCAGCTTATGCCAGAGCCACAGCATCTTGGAATCCGAGCTGTGTCTGCGACCTACACCACAGCTCACAGCAATGCCGGATCGTTAACCCACTGAGCAAGGGCAGGGATCGAACCCACAACCTCATGGTTCCTAGTCGGATTCATTAACCACTGCGCCACGATTGGAACTCCTGTGTTTTGTAGTTTTGAACTTTCTTCTCTTTTACTGTAGACCTTACCAGTGTCTTCATTCCCCTAAAATTTTCATTTTTCTTCCTTTTTTTTTGTCTTTTTGTCTTTTTCATGCCACATTCGTGGCTTATGGAGGTTCCCAGCCTAGGGGTTGAATCGGAGCTGTAGCCACTGGCCTACACCATAGCCACAGCAAGGCCAGATCCATTCAAGCTGCGTCTGCAACCACCATCACAGCTCACAGCAATGCCGAATCCTTAACCCACTGAGCAAGGCGAGGGATCGAACCTGCGTCCTCATGGATGCTAGTCAGATTCATTTCCACTGAACCACGACGGTAACTCCCCCTATTGTATTCTGATGGCATTTAGTCCCAGCTAGCCACATTACCTGTCAATGAAAATTCTTCTTCCTTCTGTGATCTCCATGATATGGTGTCATCTTGCTCAAGAAGAGAGAGAGTTCCATCTTCTTTCTGAAATTCTCCCCAGTGTGTTCCACATGTGTGATTGCTTCCTTAATGTATTCCTTAACTCTTCCGACTAACTGCATTCCTCTGGAATGGTTGAGTCTCAGATCCTTCTCTTGCCTCAGACAAGAGGATATAATGTCCCCTCTTCTGAGAGAGAAGCCTGGAGATTACAGGTGTGAATGCTGTGTATTCCCTCCAATGTACCATTGTCCTTTCCTGACTCTCCCAGCCCATTTTCAGAGGTCTAACATTTCTCCCACTTTTCATGAACAGGGGATCAAGTCAGCCAACCAGATACACTTTCCAGGTGGGAAGGAGGAGAAGAACTGGGGCCTGTAGAAAATGCAGTCCCCCGTGGAATCTGTCCAGGTGAGTGGGTGAGACTCTGCAAGGTCGCCAAGCAGGGAAGACACACTCTGGTCAGGAGAGGTGTCAGAGCTGTGACAGTGTGTGAAGAAATATAAACAGCCTTACTGCATATCTCATTTCCCACATGAGAACTCTTTTTCTTTTTTCTTTCTTTCTTTTTTTGTCTTTTTGTTTTTTTAGGGCCTCTTGCTCAGCATATGGAAGTTCCCAGGCTAGGGGTCTAATTGGAGCTGTAGCCACCAGCCTACGCCAGAGCCACAGCAACACAGGATCTGAGCCATGTCTGCAACCTACACCATAGCTCATGGCAACGCCGGATTCTTAACCCACTGAGCAAGGCCAGGGATGAAATCCACAACCTCATGGTTCCTAGTCAGATTCTTTTCTGCTGAGTCACAAAGGAAACTCCGAGAAGTCTTTTTCTTAGAGGAAAGTACATTCCTTTTTTCTGTTCTGAGATCTTATCCCCATTTATTTCATATGCGTCTTGTTTTTTGTTTGTATAGTTATCTTCTTCCTAGGATTTTCCAGTCTTCCTTTTCTTCATTCACCATCACAGGGTCTCTGTCTTTGTTACCACCACTCTTGCTGTGAAATGCCACTTTCCAGACCTCTCTGGAAAGAGAGAACTTTTTGGGGTTTTTTTTTTTTTTGCTTTTTAGCGCTGTACTCGAGGCATACGGAAGTTCCCCACACAGGGGTTGAAGCGGAGCTGCAGTTGCTGGCCTACACCACAGCCACAGCAGTACCAGATCTGAGCCACTTCTGTGACCCACACCACAGCTCACAGCAATGCCAGATCCTTAATTCACTGAGCGAGGCCAGGGATCAAACCTGTATCTTCATAGATACTAGTTGCATTCATTTCCACTGAGCCACACTGGAAACTCCTTGGAAATAGAGAACTTTGAATTCATCAATTTTCTTACTACCGTACCTTCTTCCTTCCCAATTAAAAGCTTCCTTCAATTACAACTGAAACAGTGATTTCCCGGCATAACATCCAATCCCACCTTCCTTTTGCAATGGAAGTACTCTATAATCAGTAATGTACAAATGCATAACTAACACGTTTTAGTGTAAAAATTGCTTTAAGGAAGATTAAAGCAGCTAATGGAATAGTGGGAATTGTGGCTTGAAGCTGCCCTTTTCCGAATGGGGGTGGCTCTCTAATTGGGCCTCTGAGCACATAGATGAGGGATGTGATTAATCCTGGGTGAGTAGTTTTCCAAATGTGAGGCAATGAGAAGTTGAAAGACCTGAATCTGGAATGTGTTTGAGGAACTTCTGGGAAACTCACCTGGGTAGAAGCGAGTGAGCAAGAGGGAAAATGACTAGAGTTAAGGGTAACAGTGTAGCAGCTGGGGATTTGTAGGTAGCTCACAAACTGCCACCTATCAAGGACATTTGACACCTTGCTTGTATTCTGAATAAGCTGAGAAGATGGAATTTTGAGTGGATGGGTGGCATTAGATAATTTTTTGAATGGATCTCTTTGCCCCCTATGTAGAAGGCAGATATCATTGGAGAGGGGAATGTACTGATATACTCATGGTTATAATTTGGGAGAATAAAATCAGACAGATTAAAGTTACCATGAGTTCTCTGGAGGCTTAGTAAGTTAAGGATCCAGCATTGTCACTACTATGGCTCTGGTTATAGCTGTGGCAAGGGTTAGATTCCTGGCCCCAGAACTCATGCTGCAGGCATGGCCCAAATAAAGTCGTCAGAGATCAAATGTGCATGAGAAAGAATCTAGGAGAGACTGGATAGACACAAGCTTCCCAGTTGTCCTCTACCAGCGGAGTCAGGTGAAGAGTGCTGAAGTCAAGTGACTAGTCCAATGATGTTTGAATGTTTGACAGCCCATGTGAAGTGTTGCCAACTGGAGAATCACAGCAAAGTCTGGTGCCTCTGGCCCACAGAGTCAGAATGGTACAATGTTGCCCAAAGCCTCAGGCATACAAAAATGGGCATCCAACACAAATCATGTTTAGTATGGCCTCAGACCTTCCAAAAAAGAGACTCTTATCAGGAGGGATAATCCAGGGGCTCAGAAGTTATCTTCCAGTCATTGGTCAGGGCCAGTCCTTTCGTTGCAATGGGCAAGGGTGGAGTAATTGCACATCATCATTCCCTTTTTACGAGGGAACAGGGGTGTATGTATGTTCCAGCTAGACTGTTAGTTGAAATCTTGGTCATACAAGCTTTCATTTAAATTTGAGATGAGTTGTGGAGTTCCCTGTGGCACAGTGGGTTAAGGATCCAACATTGTCACTGTAGCAATTTGGGTCAATCCTGTAGTGCATGTTCAGTTCCTGGCCAGGGAACTTCCATATGCCCCAGGTGCAGCCCAAAATAAATAAAATTAAAAAAATATATATATATGTATATATGAGCTCCTGCTATATAGCACTGGGAATTATATCTAGTCACTTATGATAGAGCATGATAATGTGAGAAAAAGGAATGTATATGTGTATGTGTGACTGGGTCACCTTGCTGTACAGTAGAAAATTGATAGAACACTGTAAACCAGCTATAATGGGAAAAAAAAAATCCATTAAAAAAATGCACGTCCATCAATAAGATCCTAAGCTCCTGGAAGATAAGGACCAGATCTTGTCTGGTATTCCCAGCATCAGCACAGAGCCTGGTACTTGGTAGGTGCTTAGTAAATTTCTGTTGAATGAATGACTCTGAAGATGAGTCAAGTTGTTTCTCTAGTTTTCAATAAAAATGGAAGGTAACTGTTTGAAAAAATATATATATATATAAATTTGTGATGACTTGGGATTAGCAGATGCATTCTATTCTATATAGAATGAATAAACAGTATGGTCCTACTGTACAGCGCAGAAAACTATATTTAATATCTTGTAATAAACCTTAATGGGAAAGAATATAAAAAAGAATATATATATATAGAACTGAATCACTTTGCTATACACAAAATATTAACAGCACATTGTTAATCAACTATACTTCAATAAAGTAAATTTTTTAAAAATTGAGAAGTTCTCCTGTGGCACAGTGAGTTAAGGATCCAGTCTGTCACTTCCATGGCTCAGGTTACTGCTGTGGTGTAGGTTCTGCTCCTGGCCTGGGAACTTCTAAATGCCATGGGTGTGCCCCTTCCCCCCAAAAAAAGAGAGAGACATTTCTCCTACCCAGTAGCTTAAACAACATAATTCTGGCATAATCTTTGAGGCTTTGCATTATCTTCCCTGCTTTTCCCATTGAGCCCATCAGGGACTCTTTTCTTTAAATATACTTGATTTCCTCCACCTCTTACATGTCCATTGCTACTTTTTTTTTTTTTTTTTTAATCTTTTTAGAGCCGAACCTGTGGCATATGGAAGTTCCCAGGCTAGGGGTCAAATCAGAGCTGCAGCTGACAGCCTACACCACAGCCACAGCAATGCCAGATCCGAGCTGCATCTGTGATCTACACTGCAGTTCATGGCATCACTGGATCTTTAACCCACGAGCGAGGTAAGGGATTGAACGAACCCATGTCCTTATGGATACTAGTCAGGCTCCTTACTGCTGAGCCACCATGGGAACTCTTCCATTGCTCCTTTAACCATGTTTCACAGGCTGCAGTTGCCTTCTTTATTCCTTTGCTCCAGTTGTCTATACCTAGACATAAACGTGGGTGTCCTAAAATGTAATTCATTTCTGATACTACCTACTTGGAAGTAGTGGCAGATCCTACAAGTTAAGGGTTCATTCCCACAGGATTCCTCGTGTCAGATGTCAAATGCAAATCTAGATTGTTACTAGTGCTTCTGACTATCTTGCTGTAACTTGGAAGTTCCAGTGACTCCCTTCTTAGGTTCACTTAATTGGCAAGAGTGGCTCACAAAACTGAGAATCATTTACTGATGTTTACCAGTATATTATAAAGGATATTGATGAATAACCAAGTGAAGGGAGTGCCTAGGGCAAGATCTGAAGGTTTCGTGGATGTAGGAACTTCTGTTCACATGAATCTTGGGTGAGCCCCTTTTCTGGCATATGGATGTGTCCACCAATCCAGAGGTTGATCAGATCTTGTTCAGCGTTTTTATAGGGCTTTAATCTATAGCCTCTTCCTCCTTTCCCAGAGACCAGTGGATGGAGCTGAAATCTCCAACCTTCTAATCACTTAGGCTTTCTGGTGGCCAGGCCCATACTGAGGTTATGTAGGAACCCTATGGTAAGTCATCGCATTAACATAAGTTCAATATTGAAAGATACTCCTATCACTTACGAAATTACAAGGGTTTTAGGAGCTCTGTGCCAAGAACTGTGAAAAGAAGATGAAACATATGTGTTACTATTCCACACATAGAATTGTCTTTAAATAGTTAACTTCTTCACATTGAAGGCAGTTTTTGAAAGTATTATTCCAAATTAAGATTATGACAGGTCATAGAATGATTCATCTTTCTCTTATCTCCTAGAAATCCGGGAAGTTGATGACCCTCTGCAGCATCACTTGCAAAACCAAAGCATTCAAAAGAGTGTGGGAAAATGCCATGAACATAATACATTTGCAAATATTGTTAATCAGAGAGAAAGTCATTTCCTGTTAAAGCAGAATTGTGATATGTTTGACTTACGTGAAAAAATGCTTAAATCAAATGTAAGTTTTGAAAACCAGAAGAGAAGCTGTAACTTAAAGAACTCTGCTGAGTTTAAAGGAAATGGGAATTCCTTTCTCCATGCTAACCATGAACAATATTTTACTGAAATTACCTTTCCTGTAAGTGCAAAACCTATCAACACTAAACCACAGTCCACAAAGCAACAGCGAATTCAAAACATAGAGAAAACCCATGTATGTGGTGAATGTGGGAAAGCCTTTCTCAAGATGTCTCAGCTCTTTTATCATCAGAGAGTTCATACTAGAGAAAAACCTCATGGATGCAGTATGTGTGGGAAAGCTTTCTCCAGAAAATCCAGGCTAACTGAACATCAGAGAATTCATACCGGACTGAAAGATTATGAGTGCACTGAATGTGATAAAACCTTCTTGAAGAAATCTCAGTTCAACATACATCAGAAAACTCATATGGGAGAGAAACCTTACACATGTAGTGAATGTGGGAAAGCATTCGTCAAAAAGTGTCTGCTCATTTACCATCAGGGAACTCATACGGGAGAGAAACCCCACGGATGCAGCCTATGTGGGAAAGCCTTCTCTACAAAGTACAGTCTCACTACACATCAGAAAACTCACACAGGAGAGAAACCCCATGGATGCAGTCTGTGTGGAAAAGCCTTCTCTACAAAGTTTAGTCTCAATGCACATCAGAAAACTCATACAGGAGAGAAACCTTACATATGCAGTGAATGTGGAAAAGGCTTTATTGAGAAGAGGTGTCTTATTGCACACCATAGAACTCATACTGGTGAGAAACCTTTTGTATGCAATGAATGTGGGAAAAGTTTCACCTTGAAGAACAGTCTTATCACACATCAACGAATTCATACTGGAGAGAAACCCTATACATGCAGTGAGTGTGGGAAAGGCTTCACCTTGAAGAGCCCTCTCATCAGACATCAGCGAACTCATACAGGAGAGAAACCCTTTGTATGTAGTGTTTGTGGAAAAGGCTTCACCATGAAGGGTGATCTCATTATACATCAGCGAACTCACACTGCAGAGAAACCATATATATGCAGTGACTGTGGGAAAGGCTTCACTGTGAAGAGCCAGTTGATTGTACATCAGCGAACTCATACAGGAGAGAAACCCTACGTGTGCAGTGAATGTGGGAAAGGCTTTCCAGCCAAGATCCGGCTGATTGGACATCAGCGAATTCACACGGGAGAAAAGCCCTATGTATGCAGTGAATGTGGAAAAGGCTTCACGGAGAAGAGTCATCTCAATGTACACCGGCGCACTCACACAGGAGAGAAACCCTATGTATGCAATACATGTGACAAAGGCTTCAGTGGGAAAAGCACGCTGGTTGCACACCTGAGAACTCATACTGGAGAGAAACCCTATGTATGTAATGAGTGTGGCAAGGGCTTCACCAAGAAGAGTACTCTGGGTACACATCAGCAAACTCACATTAGAGAGAAACCGTACAAATGCAAAGAGTGTGATAAAGCCTTCAGGAAGAAGACATGCCTCATGCAACATCAGAGGTTTCACTCAGGAAAGACTTCTTTGCTTGTACTGAATGCAGACAATTCTCTTTGTGCAAAAATGATCTTACTACCCATCAGAGAATTCACCCGGGAGAGAAGCCATATGAATGCAGTGAATGTGGGAAAGCCATCAGCACAAAGTCAGGGCTCAATGTTCAAAGAAAACGTACAGGAGAGAGGCTCTATGGATGCAGTGAATGTGGGAAAGCTTTAGCCCACTTGTCAATACTCATTAAACATAAAAGAATTCACAGGTAGTCACTTTCCAAAGTGAGTTATTTTCCAAAGCCTGTTGCCAGTTGTACTTAAGATAATTGCATGCAATGAAGAATTACAATGCACAGAATTTGGTATTTAGTGATCAATTACTTCACATTTTATGTTGACAGAGATAGACTCAGATATAGTCAGCCTTGAAAATATTTTAGGACATTTTTATGCCTAAAAAGTGTGTATTAAGCCTAGGTATGTGAAAGACTAGGAAAACCTTCAGTGGGAATAGACCCTATCATTATGTTCATCATCTATCATGAGCAAATGAAATTCCTTATTGGTATTAATATAATTGCAGGAAAGCCTTTATTCACAAGTAACTCCACAGATTTCAGTTAACACAAGAGAAATACTTTCTTGGAGCTCCCATTGTGGTACAGTGGGTTAAGAATCTGACTGTAGTGGCTTGAGTTGTTGTGGGAGCGTAGGTTTGATCCCCAGCCCAGTGCAGTGGGTTAAAGGATCTGGCATTGCTGCAGCTATGCTGTAGGTCATAGCTGTGGCTTGGATTCAACCCTTGGCCCAGGAACTTCCACATGCCACAGGTACAGCCATAAAAAATAAATAAATTTTTAAAAAGATAGAAATGCTTTTCTATGGTGATGAGTATGGCAGTGTTTGCAGTAATATATGTTGCCTCATGATTTGCCAGGAAATCCATACAGAAATAACTTAGGAACACATTCAATATAGTGGATATTAACAAATTGTCAGACAAGTTAATGAAGGAAAGAGGCCTTGGGTTAGTGATGGGTGAGAGCATTCTGTTCACAAATCTAAACTTAAGAATGATACACCTCACAAGCAGCTGGGGACAGGAGACCTCCAGCCATCTTTCTAGTTTTCTTGTCATTGATCTAAGTTTTTTTTTTTTTTTTTTGGTCTTTTTTCCTGGGCCACACCTGTGGCATATGGAGGTTCCCAGGCTAGGGGTCCAATTGGAGCTATAGCTGCTGGCCTATGCTACAGCCACAGCAACATGGGATCCTTAACCCACTGAGCGAGGCCAGGGATTGAACTCTCAACCTCATGGTTCCTAGTCGGATTTGTTAACCACTGAGCCACGACAGGAACTCCTGATCTAAGTTTTAAATAGTGGCAGTTACTCTCATGATGGATAAAAAAAAATTTTTTTTGACCTTGCCCATAACACGTGGAAGTTCCCTGGCCAGGGATTGAATCCTCACCACAGCAGTGACCTGAGAAACTGCAGTGGCAATGCCAGCTCCCTAACCTGCTGAGCAACCAGGGAGTTCCTACTACTTTGAAGTAAGAAATACTGCCAAGATTTCCTAAATGCCATTCAGCCGACTACTCCCAAAGGTAAAACCTTACATAACCACAGTTCATCAAATAGAGGAAAATAAAATTGTTACAATGCTCTCAACTACTGAGTTTATTTGGATGTACTTGGTTTTCTTCAGTTGTTATATACAGCCTTAAGGCACTTCATCACATATGTAGGTTCCTGTAACCAGCACACAGTAAAAATTGAGGATGCTTTGTCAACACAGACTCCCCCATGCTGCCTCCTCATAGTCCCAGTCTTTTCCCAACACTAAACCATAGCATCACAGATCTTTTTTTTCTTTATTTTATTTTATTTGTCTTTTTAGGGCCACACCCATGGCATATGGAAGTTCCCAGGCTAGGGATTGAATTGGAGCTGTAGCTGCTGGCCTACATCACAGCTCACGGCAACACCAGATCCTTAACCCACTTAGCAAGGCCAAGGATTGAACCTACCTTCTTATGGATACTAGTCGGGTTTGTTACAATGGAGCCATGATGGGAGCTCCCTATTATATTTAAAATTTTTTATTATAGTTGATTTAGTGTTCTGTCAATTTCTGCTGTACAGCAAAGTGACCCAGTTGCGAGTACACACACACACATATATGTGTATATATATTTTCATATTATCTTCCATCATGTTCTATCACAAGTGATTGTAAATAGTTTTCTGTGCCATATAATAGGAGCTCTTTGCTTATCCACTCCAATTGCAACAGTTTGCATCTATTAACCCCAAACTTCCAGCCCCTCCCACTCCTTCCTCCTCCCCCTTGGCAACCACAAGTCCATTCTCTATGTCCATGAGTTTGTTTCTTTTCTGTAGATAGGTTCATTTGTGCTATATTTTAGGTTCCACATATAAGAGATATCATGTATTTGTCTTTCTCTTTCTGACTTCACTTAGTGTGAGAATCTCCAGTTGCATCCTTGTTGCTGCAAATGGCATTATTTTGTTCTTTTTTGTGGCTGAGTAGTACTCCATTGTGTATATGTACTACATCTTAATCCATTCATCTGTCAATGGACATTTAGGTTGTCTCCATGTCTTGGCTATTGTGAATAGTGCTGCAGTGAACATAGGGGTGCATATATCTTTTTGAATGAAAGTTTTGTCTGGATATATGCCCAGGAGTGGGATTGCTGAATCACATGGTAGGTCTAGATTTAGTTTTCTGAGGTCCCTCTATACTGTTTTCCATAGTGGTTGTACCAATTTACATCCCCACCCACAGTGTAGGAAGGTTCTCTTTTCTCCACACCCTCTCCAGCATATGTTACTTGCAGGCTTATTAATGATAGCCATTCTGACTGGTGTCTTACAGATTTTTTTTTGTCTGTAGTTTCTTTTTGTCCCAAGCCTTAGCATGCAGAAGTTCCCTCTCCAGGGATCAAACCGATGCCACAGCAGTGACACCAGATCCTTAACTGCAAGGCCACTAGGGAACTCCTATAATTTTGTCATTTATAAAATATTAGAAAAATAGCAGTAGAGACAGTGGTGGCGCAGTAGAGACAGATTCGACTAGGAACCATAAGGTTGTGGGTTCAACCCCTGGCCTGGCACAGTGGGTTAAGGATCCAGCATTGCCGGGAGCTTTGGTGTAGGTTGCGGACACAGCTCAGATTTGGCATTGCTTGTGGCTCTGGAGTAGGCCGGCGGCAAGAGCTCCAATTAGACCTCTAGCCTGGGAACCTCCATATGCTGCAGGTTTGGCCCTAAAAAGACAAAAGACTATATATATATTAGAAAAATAGAATTGTTTACTATTTCCCCTTTGGAGGTTGACTCTTTGACCTTGTGAAATAATAGAAAATATATATTGGTCTTTGCCCCCAGTTCCTGGAACAGATCTCTTGAAACCCTTGTAATTCCTCCATGATAAAAGCACTAGGAGTATCTCTTGTTCTCTGCTAGCGACTCTGAGTGGCCTCCTGGATGGGGGTTGGTCACCAAACCGACCAAGCCACGTTGAGAAGCTTGCAATTTTTCACCCCACGCTCCATCCTCTAGACGGGAGAAGGGCTAGGAATGGAGTTACTAACTAAACATGCATCGCATGAGAAATGCTCCATAAAATCCCAATAGTAGTGGCTTTGGAGAGCTTCCTGATGGGTGAACACATTCCAGTACTAGGAGAGTCACACCCCCCCCATCTCCATGGGGACAGAAGCTCCTGTGCTTAGGCCTCTCCTACACCTCACTGTGTGTATCTCTTCACCAGGCTGTTCATCTCTATGCTTTATTCATATTTTTTAATGAACTGGTAAACAAGCGTTTTCTTGAGTTCTGTGAGCCACTCTAGCAAATTAACTGAATCCAATGAATCTGCTATTTAGTTGTTATACCAATGTTATTTTCTCAACTTGCCAAAATACCATGGTTATATAAAATATTCACATGATAGGAAGTCAAATCAAGGTATATGTGCACTCTTAATAGTACTTTGTGACTTTCAATGTAAATCTAAAATTTTCCCAAAATAAAAGTTTATTTAAAATAGGAGAAAAAAATAGGTAGTATATTCTTTGCCAATTATATCTCAGCATAACTGTAAAACATAGGTATAATCTAATGTTATCCCTTGATGTCTCATCTTGGGTATATGCCTAGGAGTAGAAATGCTGGATGACATGGCAACACTTTTTAGGTGTTTGTTTTCCTAGGCTAGGTGTCAAACTGGAACTACAGCTGTTGGCCACAGCCACAGCAACGCCAGATCCCAGCCATGTCTGACTTGTGCCACAGCTCATGGCAATGCCGGATCCTCATAGAGACTAGTTGGATTTGAGCCACAAGGGGAAATCCTGTTTGTTTTTTTAATGGTACCCACAGCCTATGGAAGTTCTGGGGCCAGAGGTTGCATCCAAGTGGCAGCTGCAACCATGTGGGATCCTTTAACCCACTGCGCTGGGCTTGGGGTCTAACCTGCACCTCTGCAGCAGGCAGGGTGCAGTTACATTCTTCACCCACTTGCCATAGCAGGAATTACTATTTTTAGTTTTTTGAGGAACTTACATTCTGTTGTCCATAGTGGCTGCACCATTGTACATTCCCATCAACACGTAGGAACTGTTGCCTTTCTCCACACGCCCACCAGCCTACGTTATTTGTAGACTTTATAAGATGGTCATTCTGACGTTGTGAGGTGGTCTTTCATTGCAGGTTTGATTTGCAATTCTCTGATTATTAGTGATGACTGTACTTCCCCGAGGTCCCAATCCCAATCAAAATTTAGGCTTGTCTCAGCCCTCTCTTTTCCTCTAGAACGTCATCACCTGTTTCACACTGCCAGTTTTTTAAAAAAATCTTATTCGGGCCTTAAAAGCTGCTTCCTGGAGTTTCCGTCGTGGCGCAGTGGTTAACGAATCCGACTAGGAACCATGAGGTTGCGGGTTCGGTCCCTGCCCTTGCTCAGTGGGTTAACGATCCGGCGTTGCCGGGAGCTGCGGTGTAGGTTGCAGACGCGGCTCGGATCCCGCGTTGCTGTGGCTCTGGCGTAGGCCGGTGGCTACAGCTCCGATTAGACCCCTAGCCTGGGAACCTCCATATGCCGCGGGAGCGGCCCAAGAAATAGCAAAAAAAAAAAAAAAAAAAAAGCTGCTTCCTGCAAGAAATTTACCTCCAAATCTTTCTGCGGATGTCCGTTTACCTTTTCTTTTTCCAGAGTTCATTTTCTGCTGCTACACCAGCAGTTTAACTCTTTGTCAGTTTCTAAACCCGACCCCAATATAAAGTATAAAATAAAGGCCACCGGGATATTCCTTTACTGCTCAGTCCCCAAGGCGAAGTTTAAGTAGCTCCATACTTTCTTCAGAAACCTCGCGTCTCTGAAAATCGGCTCATTTCCTAAAGAGTGGACGTGCCAAAAAATGAGATTAAATTCAACGGCTTCTCACTTTCCCAGCCACCCTAGGTTCCCTCCCGGAAGCCCGCACCCTTGGCCTTTTGTACGTAAAGTGTCCCAACGTGGCCGCCCGCTGGCGCCCCGGCGACCGGGCGCAGACATATTGCCTTTCTAGGAACTACCGGAAACCCGTTCTTCCGCGTTTCCACAAACGTATCAGACCCGCTTCGGCCGCCGTAGGTGGACGGAAAATGTGTGCGACAGCCAAGTAGAAGCGGTTCTTGGAAGGTGTTAGCTTTAGACTCCTCTTGCTGGCTGGAGAAAATCCGGTCAGTGTGTGCATTTGTCCCTTGAAGTTTTGTGTGTGTGTGTTTTTTGACCCATAGAAGGTTTGTCTCTTACAGGGTGATGTCACGCGCATAGGGTGGACGCCGTGTAATGTGGACTTAACGGAACAATTGCCGAGTCTGGTGGGAATCACCAAAGTAGAAGTATTTGAGAGTAACCGGGACCCGTCTGTCTGTGGTTGGAGTACCTTGCGGAGGGTGGTCTTTAGAACGATTAAGAATTTGTGGAGATCAGCAACCAAGTCCGGATCAGCAGGGTATGGGGGTCTTTGCAAATCACTTTGTTAAGGGTGCAGGTGGTATTTATGATGAACACAGGTTCTGGTTGAGGTTCGAGAATTAATATGGGGTTCGGTGTTATTGGTGCCTCCTTGGATGGTCACCTAATGGGTGTCTGGTCCAGATTTCGGATTAATAAGGGAGTGTGTAGTCCGTGTCTGTCGTACAGAGAAACTTGCTAGGTTTGGGCGCCTGGGATTCCTGGCTGTTGGTTGGGTTGAGGTTCCAACCTCGACGCTGGGTACCAAGGCGGTATTCTGGGAGCAGCAGTTTGAAACTGCCTGGTTTTTAGCCTTGTGTTCCGGGCTTAAGTAACTGCTGACCCAGGGACTAATCCATCCACGCCCATCCGTTGTGTTTCTCTTTGGCTGCTTTCGCCCTGCAAAGGTAGAATTGAGTTCTCAGGACAGATCTCAACCTTCATAGTAGAAATGTATACTGTCTATCTTTTTGCAGAAAATGCTTGCCAACACCTGCCCTCACAGCAATGAACAGTGTTGCTTATTTGCCCGATGTACATTCGCGCTTCTTTCTTCTTCTTTTTTTTTTTTTGTCTTTTTGCTTTTTCTAGGGCTGCTCCAGCGGCATATGGAGGTTCCCAGGCTAGGGGTCTAATCGGAGCCATAGCCACTGGTCTACGCCAGAGCCACAGCAACGCGGGATCCGAGCCGCGTCTGCGACCTACACCACAGCTCCCGGCAACGCCGGATCGTTAACCCACTGAGCAAGGCCAGGGATTGAACCCGAAACCTCATGGTTCCTAGTCGGATCCGTTAACCACTGTGCCACGACGGGAACTCCTCACGATTTCTTCTTTACCAGCAGAATTTTCGTTTTATTCATTTATTTTTTGTCTTGTTTTTCATATAATACTGGTAGCATTATCTCTCCCCCCCTCCCTTTTTTGCTTTTTTTATTTTTATTTTTTTGCTTTTTTAAAGGCCTGCACCTGTGGCATATGGAAGTTCCCAGGCCAGGGATCCAATCAGAGCTGCAACTGTCTGATCTACGCCACAGTCACAGCAATGCCAGATCCGAGCCACGTCTGTGAAGGGGTGTGGTTGTAGGCCGGCAGCTGTAGCTCTGATTTGATGCCTAGCCTGGGAGCTTCCATATGCCCCAGGTTTGGCCCTGAAAAGAAAAATACCTCAATGAATAAATAAATAAAAATAAAAAAGAATTGTGCCAAAATGTTTATCAAAGTATTTGTGCAGTTCCTCCTGCAACATATAATTTGCTTTATAGCCTGCTTTATGTGGCCTGTTGAACATTCTTTTCCGTATCCCAGTATTATTGAGAGATTCTCCTATGTTATCCCTTACAAGTTTTATGGATTTGCCTCACTCATTGAGATTGATAGTTCTCTGGCTACATGATTTTTGTGTATGTTGTAAGGTGGGGTGCCACGTTTTTCTCCCCGTCCCCAACCCCAGCGTGAATATCTGATTGTCCCAGGACCATTTCTTTAAAAGACATCCTTCTATTCTCCGTAGTGCTGCTTTGATTGTCAAGTCTTTATATAGGCAAGAGTCTTTATAAGCATTTTATTATTCATTCGTTCTACTTATCATTGTACTAATATTATACTGCCATAATTAAGGTAACTGCCAGAAGTAAAGTCTTCATAATTGAGCAGTTCTCTCAATTTTTTTAAAAAGATGGATATACTTATCAGTTTAGTTTCTGATTGGGGTTTCCTTGGATTTTTATATATATTTGAGAGACATGACATCTTTTTTTTTTTTTTTTTAATTTTATGGCTTGACCCACTGCATATAGAAGTTCCTAGGCCAGGGACTGAATCAGAGCCACTGCTGCGACCTACACTGCAGCTGTGGCAATGTTAGATGCTTTAACGTTGTGCTGGGCCAGGGATCAAACCCACAGCTTCTCGATGACCAGAGCCACACAGTCATATTCCTAGCCCACCAAGCCACAGTGGGAACTCCCATGACATCTTTACGATGTTTGATTTTCTGAGTAATCTTTATAGTTCATATTTCCACTTATTTAAGTCTGTTAAAATTTCTCTCAGCATGCCTGCTTAGTATCAATTATTTATTTATTTTTTTGTCTTTTTGTCATTTCTAGGGTCGCACCCGTGGCATATGGAGGTTCCCAGGCTAGGGGTCTATTCGGAGCTGTGGGCACTGGTCTATGCCAGAGCCACAGCAACGCGCGATCCGAGCCACGTCTGCAACCTACACCACAGCTCACGGCAACATTGAGGAAGGCCAGGGATCGAACCCGAAACCTCATGGTTCTCAGTCGGATTCGTTAACCACGAAGCACAAGGGGAACTCCCAGTATCAAATATTTTTGACAGTCTTCAATATGATATTTATAAATTTTGTTCTTTGGTGGCCTGTTTGTTCTGTCAGAGAGGTGTCTTCAATCTTCTACAGGTAGTCTGGATTTAGTTTTTTTTTTTTACTTTTTTCCCCACTGCACCTTCGACATGTGGGAGTTCCCAGGCCAAGTACTGAACTCACACCACAGCCACAGCTTGAGCCACTGCAGTGACAACGCCGGCTCCTTAACCAGCTGCGTGACAGGGGAGCTCCCTGGATTTGTTTATTTCTTCTTCTGGTCCATTTTTGCTGTATACTTTTCGGGGCTATATTGTTAGATGCGTAGAAAATTTGGAAAATTTTTATAATGTGCTGAATTGAACCTCTTACTAGTGAACATCGTTTTCTTTCTCTGAAGTAATTTTTTCGGCTTTTTGGTTCCTTTTGTCTCAGACTGTAGTTACGCCAGGTTCTCTGTTGCTACTCTTTCCATGGTTTATCTTTTCTTAACCTTCTCCAGCTTTCCATATCATTGTGTTTCAGGCACGTCACCTAAAATAGTAGTCTATCGGGCTGTACATTTTATTTTATTTATTTTTTGGGGGGCGTGCACCCTTGGCATATGCAGGTTCCCAGCCTAGGGGTCTAATCAGAGCTGCTGGCCTATGCCACAGCCACAGCAAAGTCAGATCCGAGCTGTGTCTGCCACCTACACCACAGCTCACAGCAACGCTAGATCCTTTACCTGCTGAGCAAGGCCAGGGATTGAACCTGCAACCTCATGGCTCCTAGTTGGATTCATTTCCCCTGCACCATGACAGGAATTCCAGGGCTGTACATTTTAATCCAGTCTGACAGGTTTGGAGTGTTTGTATTGGTGTAATTAACTGGATTCCTTGTTCTGTTTAGACATAATGTAATTCTCAGTATTTTTTTTTAACACAGTCATCTAAGTGCACTGTGTTTGCCCCGCTTACTCTCTATTCCTTGTTTTCTCTCCCTCCCTCCCTCTCCTTCTCCCTTCCACTGCCCCCGCCTTGTTTTGAGTGAATTTCGTCTTGTTATATTGCCCGCTTGTGGTATGAACGAAATTACGTACTTTGAGACAGTTCGGAGTTTTCATCATGACACTAGCGGTTTTTTTTTGTTTTGTTTTTTTGCACGGAAGTTTTTTTTGTCAAAAGCTTCCATTATTAGCACTTTCACACTCTTCTCTGACAGTACTGGGCGGCTTTGAGCATCTCAAATTCATTTACCACTGTCCCAAGGATACTGTGTACTTCTTAACAATGTATTTAAAACCTCCTAAGATATGACCCATATTGCTTATCGAGAACACTTCTGCTTTGCCCGGTGCTTGGTTTTCAGGCTGCAGGGCGAGTGCTCACGGGCTTTCTGGGCCAGCGGGATGGGATCTTGTGGGGCCACAAGCACAGGGCCCTGAGCAGTGGGTGGGCATCAGGGGAAGGGGGCCCCCTGGGGGCGCAGTGGCGTCTGGCCCCGGAGATAATGTGCCCTCGGCTTGGCTTTTCTCCTCACCCCCAGGTCCTGAGTCGTGGGAGCGCAGGATCCTTTGCAGGAGGGAGGAGTTAGAGGCTTTGGGGTCAGCATTTCTGGGGACACGCTTGAGTGAAGACGGATTTCGGAAGAGGAACTTAGAGCAGATCCTGCGGACCGGCGGACAGAGCCTCCCTGTTGCCAGCTCTTTCCAGAGACAGAAGAAGATGATCCAGGCCCAGGTGGGTTTGGTTTATTCTTTTCTTTGCTCCCTAATGGATCTGTGTAGGCCTGTAAAAATCACCCCCATTAATCTGTAAAGTACAAATATGTATGTCTCTTATCTGTCTTATATAATTGTGTGTATGTGAATGTGGTTTTTCTAGGTTAACAAGAAGATTTAACTTTCTGCACGTGATAGAAACTTCTTTTTTTTTTTTTTACTTTTTTGTGGACTTTTTTGCTATTTCTTGTGCTGCTCCTGCGGCATATGGAGGTTCCCAGGCTAGGGGTCGAATCTGAGCTGAAGCTGCCAGCCTACACCAGAGCCACAGCAACACGGGATCCAAGCTGCATCTGGGACCTACACCATAGCTCACGGCAACAAGGGATCCTTAACCCACTGAGCAAGGCCAGGGACCGAACCCCCAACCTCATGGTTCCTAGTCAGATTCGTTAACCACTGAGCCTCGATGGGAACTCCGATAGAAACTTCTAATTGAATAAATGGGTGCTAGATGGCTGCCTGTACAATTAGGGAGTATTTTATTCAGCATTTGGTTCTTTAATGATGCATTAAATTAAAAACCCTACTAGATTACTCTACATAGCTTATAAAGCGGAAATGAGCAGAAGACCTTGAACGTGTCTCCCACATCATCGAGAGGACATCACTTCGTTAAACACTCCTGTCATTCCAGGGAACCCTGACCCTGGAGGATGTGGCCGTGGACTTCACGTGGGAGGAGTGGCAGCTCCTGACCCCCGCGCAGAAGGACCTGTTCCGGGACGTGACGCTGGAGAACTACCGCAACCTGGTGGCCGTGGGTGAGGCCGGCTCCCCTGTGTCCCTCGGGGGTCCCCAGTCTCTGACCTTTCCCTTCGCAGCTTCCGAAAGCTCCAGAGTGTCTGTGAGGCTCTGCAGGGTAGATTCTCTGTCCATCTCTGTTCCAAGGGAAGTGGGCGTCTTCTTCCTTCTCCCGAGAGAGAAGCCTTTGCTTTGTAGATGTGTGTGATAATCGTGATTTATATCAAGAAACCTATATATTTTCCTACATATATAAGGTTCCCTCGTGGCCTTCTCAGACCGTTGGAATTTCCTAAGTTATAAGAGGTAAAGGAGAAACGGGTGTCTTTTGTTATTCATATAACACGACCCCTTCAACCACATCTGAGTTTAGTTTATTTCATTTCATTCTAATTTCATTTTTTGTTTTTTTAGGGCTGTACCCGAGGCATATGGAGGTTCCCAGGCTAGGGGTCTAATCAGAGCTACAGCTGCCGGCCACAGCAACGTGGGATCCGAGCCGAGTCTGTGATCTACACCACAGCTTATGGCAATGCCGGATCCTTAACCCACTGAGGGATGTCAGGGATTGAACCTGTATCCTTACTGATGCTAGTCAGATTCGTTTCTGATGAGCCATGATGGGACCTCCCTGAGTTGATGTTAATGAGGGGATTTTTAGAAAGCCACCTGATCACCTAAGAATGGAGGCTGATTGCCCAAAGGACAAATTATGATTAGAGGGTCCCACCCCCACATCCCCTCTGGGGAGGAGAGAGGGGCTGGAGTTGAAACAGCCACCAATGGCTAATGGTCCAGTCAAGCAGCCTGTGTCATGGGGCCTCCACCAAACCCCACAAGGACGGGCCGGGAGAGCTTCCAGGAGGTGGCCACACGGAGGGGGTGCTCCCAGTAAGAGCAGGACTCTCTGCGTCCCTCCCACCCTTGTCCTGTACCTTCGTCCATCTGGCTCTTCCTGAGTCGTATCCTTTTATAAGAAGTGGTGACCGAGTAAGTCAGCTGTCTTGCTGGGCTCTCTCTGCCGCTTTAGCGAATTAGTTGAACCCGAGAAGGGAGTCATGGGCACCTTTGATGTGCTCCTGGTCCATCAGAAGAAGCCCAGGAAACAACCTGAATTTATAGTTGGTGCCAGAAATGCAGCGGCTGAGGCGGCGTCTTGTGGGAGTGAACCCCTAACTTGTGTTATCTGACACTGTCCCCTGGTAGATCGTGTCAGAATAGAGTTAAACTGTAGGACAGCCTGTCAGTGTCTGTTGGTGTCTAAGAATTCCTTGATGTTTGGAAAACCCATATACGGTATCAAAAGTGGAGTAGAAGTACCTGGAGTTCCTGCTGTGGTATAAGGGGATTGGCGGCATCTCCGGAGCACAGGGTTAACAGGTTCGATCCTCAGCCAACTATGGCAGTAGGTCACAACTTTGGCTCAGATCTGATCCCTGGCCCAACAACTCCATATGTCTCAGGGCGGCCAAAAAAATAAGTAAGTAAATAAAAAAGAAAGAAAGAAGTGAAGTAGAAGTATTGACAGACGAGGAGACACATGGGGGTATGTTTTTTTCTTCAAAATGTGAAATTTTTTTTTTTGGTCATTTCTAGAGCCGCACCCGCGGCATATGGGGCTTCCAAGGCTAGGGGTCTAATCAGAGCTGTAGCTGCCGACCTATGCCATAGCCACAGTGATGCCAGATCTGAGCCTTGTCCATGACCTACACCACAGCTCACGGCAACACCGGATCTTTAACCCACTGAATGAGGCCAGGGATTGAACCCACTGCCTCATGGTTCCTAGTCAGATTCGTTAACCACTGAGCCACAACGAGAACTCCAAAATGTGAAAATTTTTTATCGCCAAGTGTAGTATTCTGTGGTCTTCACAGACCCCAGGCCCTATTCATTGGGTCTCAATCTGGTATCGTTTCCCTTGAAAAGGTTATCAAGCCAGCAAAGCCGACATCCACTCCAGGTTAGATCAAGGAGAGCAACCAGGGGCGACGGAGGCTGATACCCACTCTTGCACCCAGTCAGGTGAGTGAGAGACACCGAGATGACAGCTGTGCACATCACATTGTCATTGGTCAGAGAAGTGTCACAGCTGAGGGTTGGAGGCTCGGGAAGCAGGGCCTTCGGGCCCCTCCCCCGAAGTCAGACCTCTTTTCCTTTGTAGCAGTTTGGAGAGAAATATGTCCCTTGTTTAGGAAGGCTCTCCCTCTTCTAGGATCTATTTCTTCTTCTTCTTTTCTTTTTTTTTTTTCTGGCCATGCCCAAGGCATGTGAATATTCCCAGGCCAGGGATGGGATCCATGGCACTGCAGTGACCTGAGCCACAGCAGTGACAATGTTGGATCCTTAACCCACTGAGCCATCAGGGAACTCCTGTCCCTTAAACTCCTGTGCATCCTCCATCCTGGCTGTCCAGGGATAGCCTCAAATGCTCCTTACCCAGAGCCTTCTTCTTTAAAGGAATCTGCTGGAGTTCTCTTGTGGTATAGGGAAAAAAAATAGAGTCTGCTGTTCATGACTTTTTTAACTAGAAAAGTTATTTCAGGAGTTCCCGTCTTGGCTCAGTG
This sequence comes from Phacochoerus africanus, assembly GCF_016906955.1. NCBI lineage: Eukaryota > Metazoa > Chordata > Mammalia > Artiodactyla > Suidae > Phacochoerus > Phacochoerus africanus. The sequence goes on from NC_062551.1 coordinate 56,375,964, forward strand.
GTTAACGAACCCGACTAGTAACCATGCGGTTTTGGGTTTGATCCCTCGCTTTGCTCAGTGGGTTAAGGATCCAGCGTTGCCATGAGCTGTGGTGTAGGTCGCAGCCACAGCTTGGATCCCTTGTTTCTGTGGCTGTGGTGTAGGCTGGCAGCTGCAGCTCTGAGTCGACCCCTAGTCTGGGAACCTCCATATGCCGCAGGTGCAGCCCTAAAAAAAAAAAATTATTGGAGTGTAGTTGACTTAGAAAATTTTGTTGGTTTCAGTTGTATAGCAAAAAAATATATATATATTTGTTCCTTTTCAGATTCTTTTCCTATATAGGCTATTACACAGTATTGAGTAGATTTCCATATTCTATATAGTACGTCCTTGTTACCCATTTATTTTATATACATTAGTGTGTATATGTCAATCCCAACCCCCTCTTTTTTTTTTTTTTGTCTTTTTGCCTTTTCTAGGGCCGCTCCTGCGGCATATGGAGGTTCCCAGGCTAGGGGTCTATTTAGAGCTGTAGCCACCGGCCTACTCCAGAGCCACAGCAACACAGGACCCTAGCTGCATCTGTGACCTACACCACAGCTCACGGCAACGCCAGATCCTTAACCCACTGAGCAAGGCCAGGGATCAAACTTGCATCCTCATGGATACTAGTCAGGTTCATTACTGCTGAGCCACAACAGCAATTCCTTCCTCTACATTTTTTGACAGCCTAGTATTTGCTGGAAGGTAAGAGCAGTGAAAAAAAGCACACAAATAGATCCCAAGATTTTAGTTCAAGAGAAAGGGGTCAAGAAATTAATTACCATAAACAGTTGAGGAATATCCCTTGGAGGGTAAAAAGGGCTGTGATAAGAATTTCGTCAGCATGATGGAAGAGTCGGTGCTGGGCTACTCTTTTTGGCAGGGAACACCTCTCAGATATGGTGCCTTTGAGTTAAGAGATGCAGGAAGTTAGTGGGCTGCCAGGTCAGGAGTTTTCTAAGGAGAGAGGGTGGCAAGTTCATAAGCCCAAAGCAGGAGTAAGTTGAGAAACATTAAAAAGCCCGTGTGGCCCTTAAAAACAAACAACCCCCCCCCCCTGCAAAAAACCGTGTGGACCAATCAGAGCACGCTTTCAGGAATGGGATGCCAGGCACGCAGTGGCAGCACGGGGAGGGGGGAGTGAGATTGGTCACACACTCATTTCAAGGATCATGATTTTAGTTTCCATAAGATGAGAAAACACAAGTACCTGAAGGCCATGAAACCATTTACATTCTCAAGGATTCCCTTTGGCTTCTCTGTATAAGGCAGACCATAGCGGGCAGGGGTGCAAGCAGGAATGCCACCTAGGACAATATTGTAGAACATGGGAGAATGCTTGGCTGCAGCAGGGGTTAGGAGGGGGTTGTGGGTCAGATTCTGGAGATTCTGCTTGTAGAGGGGAGATGAGATTGGAATTTAAATAAATATGGGCTAGGAGAGGAAGAAATGGATGGAGGTTGACGGTAAGGTTTTGGGGGTCAAAAATACTGTCAGGGACATCAAGCATCATGGCTGCATCCTCAGTGCTTGCACTTAGCCTTGAGCTTTAGGAATAATAAATCTTCTTTGTTCAGGTGGTTTGAGCAGATGGATGAGGAATGTAAGTAGTCTCTGGGTAAGGAATGTTCCAGAATAAACCTGGAAAGTTCAAAGCCCTGAGATAGGAGCGTGTCTGAAGAAGCATCTTCATTCTGGAGGAAGAAGGGCCTCCCCATGAATCCATTGTTGTGGTTGGCATGAGGAGCATTAAGAACATGACACAGGGAGTTCCCACTGTGGCACAGTGGGTTAAGAATCCAACTACAGTGGCTTGGGTTGCAGAGGAGGTGGGGCTTCCATCTTCAGCTTACAGCCGTGGGTTAAAGAATCCAGTGTTGCTGCAGCTAGGGTGTGGGTTGCAGCTGTGGCTCAGATTCATTCCCTGGCCTGGGAACTTCCATATGCCACTGGTGTGGCCATTAAAAAATTAAAAAATTTTAAAAAGAAAATGATACAGCAAAGAACTCCAAGTGCATCTAACTTACAATCTCCAAAACAAAACTGATTTCCCAGCCCAGATCTCCTCCTCCACCTGCCATCTCCATCATAGTGTAGCATGAACTTTCTGGAGAAGGGTTTCCCACAGAGCTTGTTTGGATGGAGCAGAGAAAGCAAAAGGCTAGAGACACAGGGTCACTGGGGGGGGGTGGCTGGGGGTTGGGTAGCAGGTCACATAAGGGCCTTTCAAGGACATTTTAAGATCTTGAGAAGACATTATAGAGAGGTTTTTGAAAAAAAAATTTTTGGCGGGGGCTGGTGCTGGGGTATGCCCATGGATTGCAGAAGTTCCTGGGCCAGGGATTGAACCCATGCCATATCAATGATCTAGGCTACTGCAATGACAATGCCAGCTCCTTAACCCACTAAGCCACCAAAAACTTTAATTGCGGAGTTTTGAATAGAGGAGTCTTGATGTAATTGATACTCAAAAGGATCTCTTTGGCTAATGTATAGAAAGTAGGAGCAGTCATGGGAGGGACCGGAAGGCCAAGTAGGAGGCCACTGCTGCGGTCTAAGAGTGATTGGCTTCATGAAGGTGGAAGGGGAGGGTGTCAGTCCGATTCTGGGTGGGCAGGCGGGATTGATCATGACAGTGGATATTGTGTGCGAGTACGAGAAATGGATGGTAAGTTTTGTTATAACTAAGGAGAAGAGTGGAGTTGGCATTGACTTGGAGATGGCAGGTGGAGGAGGCGATCTGGCCTGGGAAATCAGTTTTGTTTTGGAGATGGTAAGTTAGATGCACTTGGAGTTCTCTGCTGTATCATTTTCTCTTTTAAAAAAATTTTTTTTCTCTTTTTTCTTTTGTCTTTTTAGGGCCACACCTGCAGCATGTGGAGGTTCCCAGGCTAGGGGTCCAATTGGAGCTGTAGCTGCCAGCCTATGCCACAGCCACAGCAACGTCAGATCCGAGCCGAATCTGCAACCTATACCACAGCTCATGGCAGTGCCTGGATCCTTAACCCACTGAGCAAGGGTAGGGATCGAACCCGCAACCTCATGGTTCCTAGTTGGGTTCGTTTCTGCTGCGCCATGATGGGAATTCCAAAAAATTTTAATTTTTTAACGGCCGCACAAGTGGCATATGGAAGTTCCCAGGCCAGGGAATGGATCCGAGCCACAGCTGCAACCCACACCCTAGCTGCAGCAACACTGGATTCTTTAACCCACTGCTGTAAGCTGAAGATGGAAGCCCCACCTCCTCTGCAACCCAAGCCACTGTAGTTGGATTCTTAACCCACTGTGCCACAGTGGGAACTCCCTGTGTCATGTTCTTAATGCTCCTCATGCCAACCACAACAATGGATTCATGGGGAGGCCCTTCTTCCTCCAGAATGAACCCTGATTTCCTCCTTCCCTCTCCCCCTCGCTCTTTCCCACCAGTTTCCCCAACCTGTAGCTGTTTTCCTTGAGTCTGTCTCTGCCCTTTAAACTGGTTTTCCCCAACTACAGTGTAGGCTCCCTCAACAGGAGGAATACGTTTATGAGTCCCCAGCACTAGCACTGTTCTTGGTACACAGTGGTTATTAGTAAAGATCTGTGGAATGAATGAGTCTGTCCTTCACTGATCAATTGATTGATTATTGCTTTTTTTAGGGCCAGGCCTGCAGCATATGGAAGTTCTCAGGTTAGGGGTTGAATCGGAGCTACAGCAGTCAGTGTACACCACAGCCACAGCAAGGCCAGATTTGAGCCATTTCTGAGACCTACATCACAGCTCACTACAACATCAGATCCTTAACCCACTGAGGGAGGTCAGGGATTGAACCCACATCCTCATGGATACTAGTTGGATTTGTTTCAACTATGCCACAACAGGAGCGCCTTCCCTCACTGATTTAAATAGTGACCCTGCAAGCTGCTCATGGGAAATTGCTTGCATTTTACAGGCTTTGCATGTTTTGCAAGACCAGTATTTAGAAAGTTGCCAAATTTCTATTTATTCCTTGTGAATCACATAACTTTGTTTTTACATTAACTACTTTCACTTTTTGGTTTGTTTGTATTGTTTGTTCCTATGTGTGGGGGATATTAAATATTGATTTTTATTTACACTTATATCAGAGGGTCATCACTTAAAAAGACTCCTCACATCAAGGTATTTTAAAATAATTCATCTTTCTTTTCCTTCCTAGGAATCTGGAAAGTTGATGATCACCTGCTGGAGCACTTACAAAATGAGAGTGTGGAGAAGAGACGAGAACAATGGCACAGACACAATCCACTGGAAAATTCTGTTCATCAAAGCAGAACTAATTTTCTGGTCAGGCAAAATCATATGTTTGACTTACACAGAAAAAGTATGAAATCAGATTTAACTCTACTTCCCCAGAGCAGGGACTGTGAAATAAAGAACTCCGCTGAGCTGAGTGGAGATGGCACATCCTGTCTCCATGCTAACAACAAACAGTTTCATACTGAAATTAAATTCCCCCAAAGCCAAAAACTCTTCGGCACTAAGCCCCAATTCAACGAGCATCAGAAAACTCAAAAAATAGAGAAGCCTCATGTATGTGGTGAATGTGGGAAAGCTTTCATCAAGAAGTCTTGGCTCACTGATCACCACATCATTCATACAGGAGAGAAGCCCCATCAGTGCAATCTCTGTGGGAAAGCCTTCTCCCGAAAGTTCATGCTCACTGAACATCAGAGAACACATACAGGAGAGAAGCCTTATGAATGCAGTGAATGTGGCAAGGCCTTTCTCAAGAAATCTCGGCTCAATATACATCAAAAAACCCATACGGGGGAGAAACCATTTATATGTAGTGACTGTGGGAAAGGCTTCATCCAGAAGGGGAATCTCATCGTACATCGTCGGATTCACACAGGCGAGAAACCTTACATATGCAACGAATGTGGAAAAGGCTTCATCCAGAAGACATGCCTCATAGCTCATCAGAGATTTCACACAGGAAAAACTCCTTTTGTGTGCAGTGAATGTGGAAAATCCTGTTCCCAGAAGTCAGGTCTCATCAAACATCAGAGAATTCACACAGGAGAGAAACCTTTCAAGTGCATTGAGTGTGGGAAAGCCTTCACTACAAAGCAAAAGCTCATTGTCCATCAAAGAACTCACACTGGAGAGAGACCCTATGTCTGTAGTGAGTGTGGGAAAGCTTTTGCCTACATGTCTTGCCTTGTTAAACATAAGAGAATACACTCAAGAGAGAAAGGTGGAGCTTCAGTCAAGGTGGACAGTCCTCTCCCAGAGCATCACAGCTCCCCACAGACTAGCGCTGCCATGCAAGAGAAAAGCCTTGTTAATTCGGTGACTATGCACATGCCTTCTGTGGCCCCTCAGGCATCAGTGAAAATCAGTGGGCTCCTAGCAAATCAGAATGTCATCATAGTGGGACAGCCTGTGGCCAAGCGTGCACCTGCCAGAGATAATGGAGGGTTTGCACGGGAAAGAAGCCTCATGAATGCTGTGAATGTGGTTGTGCCCCCAGTGGTCAATTATGTCTTACTTTATGTCACAGAAAGCCAGTCGGAAAGAAACTCAGAGACACATTATGTATAAAAGGAAGAAATTTTGGGGCAAAAATGTCTAGCTCATATGATGGCTGAAAAGTATACACTGAGAGAAATTGTATAAATGCTGAGACTGGGAACACGTGATGTACTCATCTTGTTATATGTGCATTGGTACAGAGGCATAATCTGACGTTACCCCAAACATACACATCAGTTGCTCAGTTAAATGATGCCTGAGTCCAATTATGTGGAGGAAATAAGTAGGTAAAGTTTTTAAGCATATACAATAATTCTTTTTTTTTGGTCTTTTGTCCTTTTTAGGGCCATACCCGTGGCATATGGAGATTCCCAGGCTAGGGGTCGAATTGGAGCTGTAGCCACCAGCCTATGCCAGAGCCACAGCAATGCCAGATCCAAGCCATGTCTCCAACCTCCACCACAGCTCACGGCAACGCCGGATCCTTAACCCACTGTGCGAGGCCAGGGATCGAACCTGCAATCTCATGGTTCCTAGTCAGATTCGTTTCCACTGCACCACAATGGGAACTCCACATACAATAATTCAAATTTGTATGTGGAAGCTTGTTATGAACAAAAGGCCACAATAGGGCAAATGCTGGATTGAGGGGGTAAGAGATGTGAATCTGTCAATTCCGTTTCCCCAGGCCAAGGTGAAGGATTAAGTGAAAACTGAGTTATCGACCTTAAACTTTGAGAAATATGTATTATGCAGTGGGAAGTTGATTGAGCCAGTTTGATTGAGTCTTAGATTGAATCAGTTTGTTCATTTACTGAGTATCTGTCGAACACTTCCATTTTACTGGGTCCCGTTCTAGGAACTGAGGACACGGTGGTGACCAAACCAGGAAAAGACCATGGTCTCCTGGAGAAAGCTTTGAGGTAACTGGATTATCTTTGAGTGGTACCTCTACACATAGCTCATCTGGTAGGAGGATGTAAATATGTACCCGAGGTGAAATAGTCCTTTTCTTAGTCTTTTCTGGTCTCCATAAGAGAATACCATCGTCTGGGTAGTTTATACAGACAGAAACTTCTCCCTGTTCTGGAAGCTGCAAAGTCCGAGATTAAGGTGCCAGCAGATTTGGTGTCTAATTAGGGTTCCCGGTTCATAGAAAACAGTCAGCTCGCTGTGTCCTCACATAGTGGAAGTGGCAAAGGAGCTCTCTGGGACGTCTTTTGTAAGGGCACTGATCCCAGTCGTGAGGGCTCCACCCTCATGAGCCAATCACCTCTCAAAGACCCTACTTTTTTACTTCAGATTCTTGTCCCTTATATGTTATTACAAAATTTTGGAGTTCCTGTCGTGGCCCGGCGGTTAGCAAACCCGACTGGCATCCATGAAGATGTGCGTTCGATCCCTGGCCTCACTCTGTGGGTTAAGGATCCAGCGTTGCTGTGAGCTGTGGCGTAGGTTGCGGATGTGGCTCGGATCCCGAGTTGCTATGCCTGTGGTGTAGGCCAGCAGCTGTAGCTCCGACTGGACCCCCAGCCTGGGAACCTCCATATGCTGCAGGTGCAGCCCTAAAAGGCAAAAAGACAGAAAAAAAAAAAGTGAGGTTAGTTCCCTGTGGTATAGAGTAAGCTCTTGTTGGTTATCTATTTTATATATAGTGGTGTGTTAATCCCAACTCCTAATTTATCCCTTACCCCCCCTTCCCCAGGTCCCTCTTCTTAATACTTTGGATTAGGCCTCCAAGTATGGTTTTTAGGGGGAAGGGCACAAGCGTTCAGTCCATAGCAGATACAGAGTATTGTTTCAAGGGATTATGATATTTCTTGTTTAAGTGGTGTATTATTTCGAGGGAAGAAAAGGGACTACTCTTCATGGACTTTAAGCACTTTAAGATACAAGCAACTTTTTTTTCTTTTTAGGGCTGTACCGGTGGCATAGGGAGGTTTCCAGGCTAGGGGTCGAATCGGAGCTGCAGAGTGCCAGCCTACACTACAGCCACAGCAACACAGGATCCAAGCTGAGTCTGCAACCTACACCATGGTTCACGGCAATGACAGATCCTTAACCCACTGACCGAGGCCAGCGATTGAACTCATATCCTCATGGACACTATATGGGGTTCTTAACCCATTGAGCCACAACGGGAACTCCCATGAGTAATTTTTTTAAAGCCAAGTCTTCTTTCCTTAGTAAATTAAAATTCCTTGGGAGGGAATGTCCACTATGATGCAGTGGTCTAATGATCTGGCTTGTCTCTGTGGAGGCATGGGTTCAATCCCGGGCCTGGCGCACTGGGTTAAGGATCTGGTGTTGCTGCAGCTAGTGTAGATTGCAGCTCTGCCTCGGATTTGATCCTTGGCCCCGGAACTTTCATATGCTGCGGGATGGCTGAAGAAGAAGAAAAGCTTCCTTGGGAGTTTGCTGGTGGCCTGGCATTTAGAGATACGGCATCATCACTGCTGTGGCCTGGGTCATTGCTGTGGTGCAGGTTGGAACTTCCACATGCCATGGGCCTAGGGGAAAAAAAAGATTATTTGATAGTTTTTTTTGCTATTTAAGTGTTTGAAGGTTTTGTGTTTTTTGTTTGTTTGTTTGTTTGTCTTTTCTAGGGCCACTCTCTCAGCACATGGAGGTTCCCAGGCTAGCGGTCGAATGGGAGCTGTATCCACTGGCCTACACCAGAGCCACAGCAACACGGGATCCGAGCCTCGTCTGCAACCTACGCCAGAGCTCAAGGCAATGCCGGACCCTTAACCCACTGAGGAGGGCCGGGGATCGACCCCGCAACCTCATGGTTCCTAGTCAGATTTGTTAACCACTGAGCCACGAAGGGAACTCCTGAAATTTTTTTTTTTTAAAACAGGGAGCTCCCTGGTAGACTAGTGGTTAAGACTCGGCACTTTCACTGCTGCGGCCTGGGTTCAATCCCTGGTCTGGGAACTGAGATCCCACATCAAGCTGCTGCACACCACGGCCAAAACCAAAAGAAATTCAGGGTTAAAGAAGGAATAAAAATGGAAGTAACAAAAAGTTTTAAATAATCAGTTGCTCAGTGGCAGTGAGCCACGTTTCAAGTGGTCAGTAGTTATGGGTGACTAATGGCTACCGAGTTGGAGAGCACACTCAGCGAAATAGTTTGCACCTAAATATATAGCTGAAAAGTATATACTGAGAGAAACCTGTCATCATTTCTATCATCCTAGAAAGTTACATCGGAGAGCCCTGGTTGACATGATTTTACAGTTCCCAGCACGGAAAAAGAACCAATTGGAGTTTCCGTTGTGGCTCAGCAGAAACGAATCTGACTAGTATCCACGAGGATGCAGGTTCGATCCCTGGCCTTGCTCAGTGGGTTAAGGACCCGGCATTGCCGTGAGCTGTGGTGTATGCTGACAGCTACAGCTCTGATTCAACCCCTAGCTTTGGAACTTACGTATGCCTCAATGCGGCTCTAAAAAGGTAAAAAATTTTTTAAAAATTATCTTTTTTTGGGGGGGAGGTGCACCCGTGGCATATGGAGGTTCCCAGGCTAATGGTCAAATCAGAGCTACAGCTGCTGGTCTACACCATAGCCGCAGCAATGCCAGATCCAAGCTGCAGTGTCTATGACCTACGCCACAGCTCACGGCAAGGCTGGATCCTTAACCCACTGAGTGAGGCCAGGCATCAAACTTGCATCCTCAGGGTTGTACTATTCAGATTAATTTCTGCTAAGCCATGACAGGAACCCCATCCAATTATCTGTTAATTTGGAAAGGTGATGAACGAGCTGATGGGCTGATCTGAGTATTTGGTCACTGAAGGGAATGAGCCATTGGAAGGCGGTTCCGAATAACACAGCTGTGTCTTCTCCAACCTGCTGTGATCCGAGACTCGGTCTAAACTGGGCAAAGCAAAAGTGAAAAGGGGTCCTCAGCCTAAATAGAATAAAAAGGAGGAGACTATAGGAGATAGGAGGTGACTTTTTTCTTTTTTTCTTCTTCTTTTTTTGGCCTGTACCCATAGCATGCGAACGTTCCCAGGCCAGCGATCGAAGAAGTGACCTGAGCCACTGCAGTGACAACACTGGATCCTTAACGGGTAGGTTACCAGGAAACTCTGAGGTGACATTCTTTTTTTAAAACATTTTCTTCATCAGAGTTGATTTACAGATTTCGGTCAAATTCTGCCACACAGTAGTGACCCACTTATATAAACACACACACACACACACACAGTTTATCTCACATTCTCTTCTATCCTGTTCTGTCACAAGTGATTGAACCTCATTGCTTATCCATTTTAAATGTAGCAGTTTGCGTCTACCAACCCCAAACTCCGAGTCCATCCCACTCCCCTGCCCCTGCCCCCGCCCCTGGCACTGGTAACCACAAGTCCCTTTTCCATGTCTGTGAGTCTTTTTTGGTTGCGGTGACTGTCTTTTTGTTTGTTCGTTTTTGTTTTTTAGGGCTGCACCTGCAGCATAGGGAAATTCCTGGGCTAGGGGTTGAATCAGATTTGCAGCTGCCAGCCTACACCACAGCCACAGCAACACTGGATCCAGGCTGCGCCTGCGACCTGCACCGCAGCTCACAGCAAAGCCCAGTTGCTGGTGTACTGAGCGAGGCCAGGGATCAAACCTGCATCTTCATGGATGCTAGTCAGATTCATTTCTGCTGCGCCACAATGGGAACTCCTGAGGTTACATTCTTTTTATTTTTATCTTTTTGTCTTTTCACGGCCACACCCGTGGCATTTGGAGGTCCCCAGGATAGGGGGTCTAATTGGAGCTACAGCTGCCGGCCTACACCACAGCCACAGCATGCCAGATCCGAGCCATGTCTTTGACCTACACCACAGCTTACGGCAGCACTGGATCCTTGACCCATTGAGCAAGGCAAGGGATTGAACCCGAAACCTCATGGTTCCTAGCTGGATTCGTTTCTATTGCGCCACGACGGGAACTCCCGAGGTGACATTCTTTCTTTTTTTTTTTTTTTTTGTCTTTTTGCTATTTCTTTGGGCCGCTCCCGCGGCATATGGAGGTTCCCAGGCTAGGGGTCGAATCAGAGCTGTAGCCACCGGCCTATGCCAGAGCCACAGCAACGCGGGATCTGAGCTGCGTCTGCAACCTACACCACAGCTCACAGCAACACGGGATCGTTAACCCACTGAGCAAGGCCAGGGACCGAACCCGAAACCTCATCGTTCCTAGTCGGATTCGTTAACCACTGTGCCACGACGGGAACTCCCCGAGGTGACATTCTTAAAGGAGGTTATGAAAAACCTTTGTTCACAGGGCTGTGACCCTTGAGAGCTGCCACCATTTCCAGCTTCACTGTTACCTTCGGAATTACGAGATGTAGCTTTCTCCTCGTTATTCCTTCTCCCTTTCCTGGGATTAGGGCTCCTGGCTTCTCAATATCCAAAATTCTTTCCCTTCATCTCCTAACTGTCTGTAGTTTCCCACCTATCCAAGTTAGAAACAGTGAGTCTTGCTCATAGGGAAGGAAATGGAAATTTGCCAGGCTGTGGCTGTCTCAGAATTCAGTCTGGAATGCTGGCTTATTGGGTAATTGACTCCTTCAGATCTATTTTAAAGTACCAACAGTGTATTCTACGCTGAAGATACATCAGCGGACACCACAGGCGAGGGAGCAGCCTTTATGGACCTTCCAGTAGAGTGAGGGAGAGTAAATGGATTGTAAGTCAGCAAGTGGTAAGTCCTCCCAAGAAAAATAAAGCCTAGTAATAGTAATTGATAGTAATGTACTGGTAATAATGGGGGCGGTCCCCCCTCATCAGCGCTTCTGGGTGTAATTGAGCAAAGACTCAAGTATTGCGGGGAGTCACCCACGACTATATTTGTAACCAGTGAACATCCCAGGACTGTTTCTAATGATTCTTTACGACAGGCTTCCTGACTCAGATTCTCGAAAACTGAATGCAGATCTCTCAGCCATATTCCACTCCTAAACCAGAACCCTTGGGGCTGGAGTTGTTTTGGTTTTTTTTTTTGCTTTTTCTAAAAATTTTATTTTTTTATTACTCAATGAATTTATTACATTTATAATTGTACAATGATCATGACAATCCAATTTTATAGGATTTCCATCCCACAGCCCTGGGTTTGGAGTTTTTTGTAATGTCCCACACCTAATTTTGACATTCTTTGCCCCAATCTTAGATTACTGCCCATCACCACTTGCAGGTTATGAGACATTATGATGAGATGGATTTGGGCTGTGTTTTTCCCATTGACTCCAGACCTGTACTGGCCCCACTTCTGGGGGCCTTTTCCTGAGTCGCCAGTCCCAATCACAACTGAGGCTAGCTCCAGCAGCTCTTTTCCCTTCTCTCTCAATCTTTTTTTTTTTTTTTCCCCTTGTCTTTTCTAGGGCTGCACCTGTGGCATATGGAGGTTCCCAGCTAGGGGTCTAATGGGAGCTGTAGCAGCAGGCCTACACCCCAGCCACAGCAACGCAGGATCCGAGCTGAGCTACACCACAGCTCAGGGCACCGCCTGATCCTTAACCCACTGAGCGAGGCCAGGGATCGAACCCCCAACCTCATGGTTCCTCGTTGGATTCGTTAATTACTGAGCCACAAGGGGAACTCCCCTCTTTTCTCTTCTTAGTGGCCAGCCCCATACTGTACCAGTTTCTGGGAATCTTTTTCTGTTATTAAAAACAACTTCCTGCAAACTATTTTCCTGCCAGAAGCTTTCAGGGGCGTCCCTTTATCGAATGTATTCTCTCTCCCATTTTTAGGAGTGCGTCCTTCGTTTTTGTTTTTGTTTTTGTTTTGTTTTTTGTCTTTTTGCTATTTCTTTGGGCCGCTCCCGCGGCATATGGAGGTTCCCAGGCTAGGGGTCGAATCGGAGCTGTAGCCGCCGGCCTACGCCAGAGCCACAGCAACGCGGGATCCGAGCCGCGTCTGTGACCTACACCACAGCTCACGGCAACGCCGGATCGTTAACCCACTGAGCAAGGCCAGGGACCGAACCCGCAACCTCATGGTTCCTAGTCGGATTCGTTAACCACTGAGCCACGACGGGAACTCCAGGAGTGCGTCCTTCGTTGCCATAGAGACAATCGAACTACTTCTCCGGTCGGAACTTTTTTTTAAAAAAAATACAGGGCTGATCTTTTTTTTTTTTTAAATACAGGGCGGATCATATCTGATGCGGCCGTATTACTTCTCCGCCTAGCCGGCTGAAAGTCATGTAGCCTGCACCATGTTAGCCTCGCGAAGCTTGAGACTGAAAATTTACCTATTTTCTGCAACAGCAGAATTGCGAGGAAATGAGAGCATCTCAGCGGCTTCTCCCCTTTCCGTCCACTCCTGGCTTCTGGCTCCCAAACCCGCCCCCTGGCCTCCTGTACGTCAGGTAACCCAATATGGCCGCCCCCTTGGGCCTCGGCGAGATGGGCGCGGACATATTGACCGGAAATCCGGTTGGCCACGTTTCTTCAAACTCTGCATTCCCTTTCGGCTGCCGTAGACGGAGCAGGACCAGTCGTAGCAGTTCACGGAAGTACGGCGATTAGGCTTCTGGTCGGTCTGGGAAAAATCAGGTTTGTGTGGTTTTGTCCCTGGGATTTTCTTTTTCTTTCTTTCTTCTTCTTCTTCTTTTTTTCTAAATCATCAGTGTGGTTTTGTTTCGCCCAGGGTGACGAGTGGACTTGGTGGAGTCTGGACTTAACGGATTTGGGGGGCAGAAGGGGAGGTTAGAAATACTGAGGTGAATGTATGTATTTAAAGGGAACCAGGTGCGAACCTGATTTGAGGGGAACCGGACGCGGGTTTTGTCTGTGGTTGGGTTTGGGGGTGTCCTGGGCGTCAGTACAATTGAGATTCTGAAGACATCAGTGCCCTTTTCCCAGGTGTCAGCGTATGGGCTTCTGCAGATCACTCCGCTTGCAGGGCGTGCAGGTGGCGGTGACGTTCATCGAAGTGTCTGGTTCAGGTTGGGGATTGATTTGGGGCTTAATGGTGTTGAGCCGGGGTCATCACGTGAGAGTGTGTGACCCAGATTTCTGATTAATAAGGAAGTGTGTCAGTGTCTGTGGTACCGAGAGGTTTGTCAGGGCCAAAGCTTTGGACAAGTAGGACCCCTGGCTGGGGTTTTGAGGTTTCAGCTTCGGCTGCTGGGACCGAAGGCAGTACAGGCCAGGGCAGTAGTTCAAAACCATCTGGTTTTTAGTTTTGTTTTTTTTCTTTCTTTTCTTCTCTATGTGTATGTGTTTTTAAAAAAATAATTTTGTTGAAGTACAGCTGATTTTCAATATTACATTAATTCCTGCTGTACAGTAAAGTGACTCAACTATACACATATACATTCATTTTCATATTCTTTTCAATTATGGTTTATCACAGGCTATTGACTGTAGGTCCCTGTGCCCTACAGTAGGACCTCGTTGTTTGTCCTGGTTTTTAGCTTGTAATCAAGGAGTTGACTACAGACCAAGGACTAAACCAGCAGTGCCCAGCTGTTTCGTATCATAGAGCAAAGGCAGAGTGTAGTCATAACAGACATTTTGGCTTGCAGATTCAAAAGCCCCTATCTGTTCTCCTTGGAGAATATGTGTGCCAGGGCCTGCCCTCACCTCCTAATGTACAGCGTCGGGCGCTGTCACTTAACTCCCCTGACATAAGGAACACTTTGCTCATTATCTATCCCTCCAGCAAGGTGACCTATATCCGAGTTTATTAGTAGGTCCTGGTTGCTCTTAGTCGTGTGGCTGAAGTTCCCACTGCTGGTGACTGAATTAGTCCTAAGAAATGAGCTTAGGGAGTTCCTGTCGTGGTGCAGTGGTTAACAAATCCGACTAGGAACCATGAGGTTGTGGGTTCGATCTCTGGCCTTGCTCAGTGGGTTAGGGATCTGGTGTTGCCGTGAGCTGTGGTGTAGGTGGCAGATGCGGCTCGGATCCCACGTTGCTGTGGCTCTGGCGTAGGCCGGTGGCTATAGCTCCGATTCAACCTGGGAACCTCCATATGCCGTGGGAGCGGCCCTAGAAAAGGCAAAATGTCAACAACAACAACAAAAAAAAGAAAAAAAAAGAAATGAGCTTAGGTATGTGAGATATTTCTAGCCAGCTCTATATGTGTAAAAATCTATTTTGTACTTTCTGACAGAGCCTTTTGTTTTTTGAAGAAATAATTCCTTTTTTCCATGTTGATAATGATGTTAACGAAAATAACAAATTTTCGGTGTCCTACTTTTTCTTTTTTTTTTGTCTTTTTGCCTTTTCTAGGGCTGCTCCCATGGCACAAGGGGGTTCCCAGGCTAGGGGTCTAATCAGAGCTGTAGCCACCGGCCTCCGCCACAGCCACAGCCACAGGGGATCTGAGCCGCATCTGTGACTTACACCACAGCTCACGGCAGTGCCGGATCCTTAATCCACTGAGCAAGACCAGGGATCGAACCCGCAACCTCATGGTTCCTAGTTGGATTTGTTAACCACTGAGCCACCACGGGAACTCCTGTCCTCCTTTCTAGTGTTTGTAACCCATTCTCATTTCAGTGCATTGGCTCAGCTCTGCAGTACAAAGTTGAAAAGTGGGTCGGCAATGGTCATCTTTGTCTTGTTGCCTACTTATAAATTCACCTGCTCTGTTGTCTGGCATTGACATGTCTTGGGGGGGGCAAATCTAAGATTTCAAATTTAATGATATGAAGATGTTCGTAGTATTCTTTCAGACAAAATAAATCTATATTTTTTAAAAATAATACACTTCATTTTCGTTGTAGCTATTTTTTTTCTTTTTACCACACCCACAGCATGTGGGGATTTCCGGGCCAGGCATCAAACCCATGCCACCACAGAGACAACACCGATCTTTAACCTGCCGCGCCACAGCAAGAGCTCCCTCATTTTTACTGTATTTATTTTCATGGTCGTTTTCTGTTTCCGGACAAGTGATATTGATTTCATTCATTCATTCATTCATTTATGGCCAAGGTGTGCAGCGGCTTGATGTGGGGTCTCAATTCCCAGACCAGGGGTTGAGCCCAGGCCACAGTGGTGAAAGCACTGAGTCCTACCCCCTAGACCACCAGGGAACTCCTCCCCCCCCAAAAAATGTATATCTTTATTATTTGAGTTATATAGCTCCTATTAGTTCCTTATATTCTTTATTTGCAC
The DNA here is from genome assembly GCF_016906955.1 of Phacochoerus africanus. Taxonomy (NCBI): domain Eukaryota; kingdom Metazoa; phylum Chordata; class Mammalia; order Artiodactyla; family Suidae; genus Phacochoerus; species Phacochoerus africanus. Next base: position 56,391,609 of record NC_062551.1, read on the forward strand.
TTTCTCTTTTGACTCCAAATATATATATATTGTTGGTCTTTTCAGATAACAGGCTTTTAGTGTTTTTAAGCTCTTCCATTTCTTTGTTAGTGGAAGATCTACAAGTTAGTGGGTGTAACAGAAACATAAGCACATATGTAGATATTACCTAGGCCAAGAAACAGAACACGGCCAGCACCCCAGTGGGTTTCTGTGAGCCTCTTGCCAGTTATATTACTTCCTCACACCTAAAGGCAGATAACATCCTGTCTGCGTGCAAGCACTTTCAGGCTTTCCTTGGTGGTGTTATAGTTAATCATCCCTAATTGTTATAGTTTTGGTTTTGCCTGTTTTCAGCGGTGTATCAGTGTAATTATGCACCATGCATTCTTTTCTGTTAGGCTCAGTATTTGCAAAAATCATTCATCTTTTTTGCAGATAGGTTTCTTTTCTTTTTCCCTTCTGTGACAATGGTTGGGTGAATGTATTATGTAAATATCCACACTGTCAATGTTTTAGGATTTGCAAACCACAGACGTTCTCTCACATATGCTTTTTTTTTTTTTGGTCTTATTTGTGATTTTAGGGCTGCACCCGTGGCATATGGAGGTTCCCAGGCTAGGAGTGGAATTGGAGCTGTAGCCACCGGCTTATACCACAATTCACAGCAACTAGGATCCTTCACCCAATGAGTGAGACCAGGGATCGAACCGTTGTCCTCATGGATGCTAGTCTGGTTTGTTAATCACTAAGCCATGATGGGATCTCCTTTATTTTTGTTTTATAATCCTTTAAAAATGGAAAAAGTATTCTCAGCTTGCAAGCTGAACAAAGATGGTAGTTTTTCCATAGCCTTCCATTGTTCGAATATGTGGGTTTTCTACTACTATTGAAATGTTTGTATTTTGGTTTATTGTGAATAATGCTGCTGTGGAGATTCCTGACCACGTCCTCTGGTTCAAATAGGCCCACATATATATATATATATATATATATATATATTTTTTTTTTTTGGTCTTTTTGTATTTTCTAGGGCCGCACCTGTGGCATATGGAGGTTTCGAGGCTAGGGGTCGAATCGGAGCTACAACTGCTGGCCTACACCAGGGCCACAGCAACTTGGGATCCGAGCCACGTCTGCGACCTACACCACAGCTCACAGCAACACCAGATCCTTAACCCACTGAGCGAGGCCAGGGATCAAACCTGAAACCTCATGGTTCCTAGTCGGATTCGTTAACCACTGAGCCACGATGGGAACTCTGATAGGCCCGTATTTTTGAAGGGATGTATTTCTTTGATGTATGCTTCAGCGTGACATTGCTTCTGGGTTAGTGAACACGTGGAGATGCAGGGAGAGTGGCGCCCTTGTAGAGGACACAGAAACGTCTCGAGCTTTCACACATACCCTGCCCTATGCATCTCTTCCTTCTGGCTATTCTGAGTTATATCCTTTGATAATGAGTAACCAGAGTAAGTAAAATGTTTCCCTGAGCTCTGAGCTGCTCTAGCGAATTAATCCACCCAAGAAGGGAGCCAGCAGTCTGTGGCTGGTGGGTCAGAAGGAGAGGTGACAAGCTGGCCTTGTGTTTGGATGGGAAGTAGGAGGTGGAGGCCAGTCTCAGAGGACGGAGCCTTTAACCCGTGGGCTCTGATATTATGCCCGGGTAGACAGTGGTGGATGTGAGCTCACTTGGAAGACACCCAGCTGGTGGTGTGTTAAAAAAAAAAAATCACTTATTTACTTATTTTTGTCTTTTGTTCTTTGTAGAATCACACCCTGGCGTATGGAGGTTCCCAGGCTAGGGTTCGAATTGGAGCTGAGCTGCCAGCATACACCACAGCCACAGCAACGAGGGATCCGAGCCACATTTTCGACCTACACCACAGCTCATGGCAACGCTGATCCTTAATCCACGGAGCGGGGCCAGGGATTGAACCCGCAACCTCATGGATACTAGTCAGGTTTGTTAACCACTGAGCCAAGATGGGAACACCAAACACACATATGTAAATTAGTGTCAAGGAGTTCCCATTGCGGCTCAGTGGAAACGAATCTGACTGGCATCCATGGGGACACAGGTTCGATCCCTGGCCTCGCTCAGGATCCTTAACCCACTGAGTGAGGCCAGGGATGGAACCTGCATCCTCATGGATACTATTCAGGTTTGTTTTCACTGCACCACATTGGGAGCTCCCTCTTTTTTTGTTTGGCCTCACCTGAGGCATTCGGAAGTTCCCAGGCCTGGGATGGAACCCAAGCCACAGTAGTGACAACACCAGATCCTTAACCCACTGCGCCACAAGGAAATTCTAAAATTGTATCTTCTTTTTTTTTTGTCTTTTTTTTGCCTTTCTCTAGGGCCGCTCCCTCAGCATATGGAGGTTCCCAGGCTAGGGGTCTAATTGGAGCTGCAGCCGCCAGCCTACGCCAGAGCCACAGCAATGCGGGATCCGAGCCTCGTCTGCAACCTACACCACAGCTCACTGCAATGCTGGATCCTCAACCCACTGAGCAAGGCCAGGGATCAGACCCTCAACCTTACGGTTCCTAGTTGGATTCATTAACCACGGAGCCACGATGGGAACTCCAAGAATTGTATCTTCTTTTGAGTGAGTTTCTTGTCATTACGTTTCCCTCATCTGGTAGTACTGCAAATTATGTACTTTGAGAAAAAATTATTAGTTTTTGTCATGATGTTAGAGGTTGTATATCACCTGTAACTTTGTCAAATTCTTATGTTAATTATACTTTTAACTTTTCTCTGACAACATTGAGGTCTTAGAGCATCTCAACTTCATTTACCACCTTCTGATTTATATACTATTTTATTGTACTTTAATTTTTTATGTATTTAAAACCTCCTAAGATATTACCTGTATTGCATATCGAGAACACTTCTGCTTTGCCCGGTGTTTGGTTTTCAGGCTGCAGGGCCAATGCTCAGGGGCGAACAGAAAGGTTACGAGAGGTGGTTTCGGGGAAACAGCCCAGCTCCTCTCCTCCCAGAGGGTCCCGTCTGTGCAGCTGAGCCGCCTGAGCGTCTCCTGCTGCTGAGGCTGCGGGATGGACCTCAGCTCCCTCCTCTCCTCGGCCCTTCCCCCCGTCCCCCTCCCGGAAGGAAGGACACCCTCCCCCCCCAGTCAGAACCCTAGGCTTTCTTGGCCAGTGGGATAGGATCTTGTGGGGCCACAAGCACAGGGCCCTGAGCAGTGGGTGGGCATCGGGGGAAGGGGGCCCCCTGGGGGCGCAGTGGCGTCTGGCCCCGGAGATAATGTGCTCTCGGCTTGGCTTTTCTCCTCACCCCCAGGTCCTGAGTCGTGGGAGCGCAGGATCCTTTGCAGGAGGGAGGAGTTAGAGGCTTTGGGGTCAGCATTTCTGGGGACACGCTTGAGTGAAGACGGATTTCGGAAGAGGAACTTAGAGCAGATCCCGAGGACCCGCGGACAGAGCCTCCCTGTTGCCAGCTCTTTCCAGAGACAGAAGAAGATGATCCAGGCCCAGGTGCCTTTGGGTTTATTTTATTCTCTCCTTTCTTCCCTAATGGATCAGTTCAAGCCTGTAAAAATCACTCTGGAGTTCCCATTGTGGTCAGTGGGTTAAGAACCCAACATGTGTCCGAGAGGATGTGGGTTCAATCCCTGGGGTTGCTCAGTGGGTTAAGGGTCCAGCATTGCCACGAGATGCAGTGTAGGTCGCAGACTTAGCTTGGTTGCTGTGGCTGTGGTGTAGGCCGGCAGCCGCAGCTCTGATTTGATTTCTAGTCTGGGAACTTCCATATACTGCAGGTGCAGCCCTAAAAAGAGAAAAAAAGAAAAAAAAATTAAAGTTTACTTCCATTACTTTGTAAAGTATGACTACATATACCTCTTGTCTATCTTATATAATTGTGTGTGAATGTGGTTTTTCTAGGTTAACAACCAGATGTAACTTCTGTACATTATAGGAACTTCTAATTGATAAATGGATATTAGATGGCTACCTATACAATTAGAGAATATCTTTTTAAACATTTGCTTCTCGAATGATTTTTTTTTCTTTTTTGGCCACAACCATGGCACACAGAAGTTCCAGGACCAGGGATTGAACCTGAACCCCTATAGTGACCACACTAGGTCCTTAACACACTGAGCTACCAGGGAACTCCTAATGATACATTAATATAAAAACCCTGCTAGATAACTCGGATGCAGCCTATAAAGCGGAAACGAGCAGAAAACCTTGAACGTGTCTTCCACATCATCGAGAGGACATCACTTCATTAAACGCCAGTGTCATTCCAGGGAACCCTGACCCTGGAGGATGTGGCCGTGGACTTCACGTGGGAGGAGTGGCAGCTCCTGACCCCCGATCAGAAGGACCTGTACCGGGACGTGATGCTGGAGAACTACCGCAACCTGGTGGCTGTGGGTGAGGCCGGCTCCCCTGTGTCCCTCGGGGGTCCCCAGTCTGTGGCCTTTCCCTTCGCAGCTTCCGAAAGCTCCAAAGTGTCTGTGAGGCTCTGCAGGGTAGATTCTCTGTCTCTGTTCCAAGGGAAGTGGGCATCTTCTCCCTTCTCCTGAGAGGGAAGCCTTTATTGGAGATTGTGAAATTGTTTTGTCCTCAGATGTCGAATTCTGCGGTCTTCACAGACCCCACGCCCGGTTCAGTGGGTTTCATTCCGCTCTTGTTTCCCACGAACAGGTTATCAAGCCCGCAGCGCAGACGTGCTCTCCAGACTGGATCGAGGAGAACCACGGCCGGTGGAGGCTGACATCCACGCTCGCACCCGAGCAGGTGAGTGAGAGACACCAAGGGTTGGAGGCTTGGGGAGCAGGGCCTTCGGGTCCCTCCCCCAAAGTCAGACCTCTTTTTCTTTGTGGAGTTTAGAGAGAAATATGTCCCTGCTCAGGGAAGGCGCTCCCTCTTCTGGGATCTATTTCTTCTTTATTTGACCCTCTACCTGATGTTTTGTTGGCATAGTTTCCTTTTCCCTGGGATTCACACGTCTTCCCCTTCTTCTATTTTGTTTGCTTGTTTTTTAGGGCTGCACCCACGGCATATGGAGGTTCCCAGGCTAGGGGTTGAATCGGAGCTGTAGCCGCCGCCGGCCTACACCACAGCCACAGCAACGCAGAATCTGAGCTGTATCTGCGACGTACACCCCAGCTCATGGCAACGCTGGATCCTCCACCCACTGAGCGAGGCCAGGGGTCAAACCCGCATCCTCATGGATCCTAGTTGGGTTCATTAACCGCGGAGCCACCACGGGAACTCCCTTCCCCTTCTTCTTCATGCCCTTCCGCCTCCCTCGCTGTGAAATTCCCCCTCCACGGCCTCTCTCCGAAGAGGAGACTTTGAGTCCCCGCTGTCTTCTGGCTTCGGCTCCTTTCTGCCCCGCGGGTGATGCTGGTTCCTTCCTCTCGGCCGCCCCTCTTGGATGCTCTGCCCCCAAGGACACTGCCCTTCACTGGGCCTTGTCCCCACTCGGAGGTTCTCCCAAGGTTTTGCTTTCCATTCTCCGCGTGATCTCCTGACTGTCCAAGTGTCTTCATTCTGATGGGCCGTGAGCTCCTCCCGTTCCCTGGAGACGACTCCCAAATTGGCGTCTCTCCAGTGGGAGCCCGCAGACGTGGGTTCTCTGTAAGGCACTCATCTTGGGGCAGCTGTCCTGTGTCCCGGGTAACGTTAGGGACCTCGGGTCATCTCCCCTCCCAGGAAACGCCTAGAAGTTGGGGTTCTCCCTGACTCCTGTGCTTGCTGCCTCCATCCTGGCCCTCCCAGCACAGCCTCACTGCTCCTCACCGGCAGGGCTCTCGCCTTTACAGGTGTCTCCTTTTCATCATGAACTTTTAACCAGACAAGTTTTTTTAAATCCTCTATTTTCATTTCCAGCCTCAACCCGATCATAACTCTTGTCAGCTTTGAGCTCATTCCTCTGTGTATTTACTAGTTTAGAACTTTCTTCTTGGTCATGGCAGACCTTCCCACTGTGTTCACTTCCTGAAAGCTTTCATTTTCCACCTCATATTCTTTTTTTTTTTTTTTGTCTTTTTTGCCTTTTCCAAGGCTGCTCCCACTGCATATGGAGGTTCCCAGGCTAGGGGTCCAATCGGAGCTGTAGCCACCAGCCTATGCCAGAGACACAGCAACTCGGGAATGGAGCCGCGTCTGCAACCTACACCACAGCTCACGGCAACGCCGGATCGTTAACCCACTGAGCAAGGGCAGGGACCGAACCCGCAACCTCATGGTTCCTAGTTGGATTCGTTAACCACTGCACCACGACGGGAACTCCCCCCCTCATATTCTGATAACATTAAGCCTCCGTTCGCCTGTCCAATGACGTAAAATTCTTTCAGTGATCTCCATGACATTTCACCTTGTTCAGCGAGTTCCATATTCTTCCTGAATCTCCCAGTATGTTCCATATATGTGATTCCTGCTTTTTTTTTTTCCTTGGCTGTGCCCCCAGCATGGGGAAGTTACTGGGTCAGGGATCAAACCCGAGCACAGCTTGACAACGCTGAATTCTTTTTTTTTTTTAAATTAATAAGTTAATTAATTTTTGGCCATTTCTTGGGCCGCTTCCGCGACATCTGGAGGTCCCCAGGCTAGGGGTCTAATCGGAGCTGTACGCCTACGCCAGAGCCACAGCAACGCGGGATCCGAGCCGTGTCTGTGACCTACACCACAGCTCATGGCAACACCGGATCGTTAACCTACTGAGCAAGGGCAGGGACCGACCCGCAACCTCATGGTTCCTAGTCGGATTCGTTAACCACTGTGCCATGACGGGAACTCCACAATGCTGAATTCTTAACCCCTAGGCTACCAGGGAACTCCATGATGGCTTCTTGGAATCATTCCTCTTTGAATTATTTCTTTTAACAGTCTAGTGGAAGCTGGAAGGTAACAGCAGTTGGAAAAGCAAATAAAGCAAGAGCTTTTGCTCTCAGAGGAGGAGACATAAAGTTAATCAAATTTTTGAAAGAAAGAACATGTCTCGGGGGTGGAAAGTCCTGGGATGAAATTAAGTTGCATTGTGGACCAGTAGGGACTGTGGTTCCTCTTTTACAGAAGGGAGGACCTCTCTGCGGTGAAGGTTGTGAGTTAGATGTGCTTGGGGTTCTCTGCTGTGTGGCTTTCTTTCTATTTTTTTCCCTTTCTTTTCTTCTATTTTTTTCTTTCTTTTTCTGCTGTGTCATTTTCTTTCTTCCTTTTAAATTTTTAATTTTTTTGGCCTTTTTAATTAGGCCTGTGCCCCTGGCCTAGGGAGGTTCCCAGGCTAGGGGTGGAATCAGAGCTGCAGCTACCAGCCCACATCACAGCCACAGCAACGCCAGATCTGAGCTGTGTCTCTGACCTACACCGCAGCTCATGGCAATGCTGGATCCTTAACTCACTGAGTGAGGACAGGGATCGAACCTGCATCCTCATGGATACTAGTCAGATTTGTTTCCACTAAGCCACGATGGGAACTCCTGCTGTGTCATTTTCTTAATGCCCCTCAGCCAGCCATATCAGTGGATCCACGGGGAGGCCCACCTTCCTCCAGAGTGAGCCCTGAGTTCCTCCTTCTCTCTCTCTCTCCATTGCTCCCTCCCGCCAGTTTCTCCAACCTGCGGCTGTCTTCCTCTGTCTGTCTCTGCCCTTTAAACTGATTTTCCCCAAATACAGTGTAGGCTCCCTCAACGGGAGGAATGCGTTTATGAGTCCTCAACACCAACACAGTTTCCAGTACACAGTGGTTGTCAGTAAGGATTTGTGGAATGAATGAGCCTGTCCCTTGCCGATTTAGATGAGGTGGCCTTCCAACCCGTGGTCTGCTGCTCACTCGAAATGGCTTGTTTTTTGTTCTTTTTGTGGCCACACCTGTGGCATATGGAACTTCCCAGGCTACGGGTCAAACTGGAGCTGCAGCTGAGGCCTACACCACAGCCACGGCAACGCCAGATCCGAGCTGCATCTCTGTCTACGCCAGCCCATGGCAATGCCAGATCCTTAACCCACTGAGGGAGGCCAGGGATTGAATCAATACCCTTATGCAGGCTGTGTTGGGTCCTTAACCTATTTGAGCCACAATGGGAACTCTGGAAATTGCTTGTTTTTTACAGTATTTACAAAGTAGCCAGGATATCCCACTGTGGCTCCATGGGTTACAAACTGTACCAGTATTCATGAGGATTTGGGTTCTATCCCTGGCCTCACTCTGGTTACTGCTGTGGCGCAGGATCTATCCCTGCTCCAGGAACTTCCACGTGCTGTGGGTATAGCCAAAAAAAAAAAAAAAGTAGCCAAATCTGTGTTTATTCATTACGACTGTTTTTTCCAGCATACAAAGAATGTTAAACTGGGAGTTTCATTTACACTCAAACCACAGGGTCCTCACTAGAACAAACACCTCACATCAAAGTGTATCTTTAAATACCTTTCTTCCGAATCTGGAAGATGGACGAATTCATTTTTCTTTTCCTTCCCAGAAACCTGCAAAGTTGATGATCACCTGCTGGAGCACTTCCACCACGAGAGCAGGGAGAAGATCCTAGAACAGTGGCACAGACACACCCCCCTGGAAAATTCTGTTCCTCAGAGCAAAGCTAGTTTTCTGTTCAGGCCAAATCATGATACATCTGACGTCCATGGAAACAGTATGAAGTCAGCTTTACCTCTCCTTCCCCAGAGCAGGAGCTGTGAAACAAAGAACCCTGCTGAGCTAACTGGAGATGGGACACCCTGTCTCCATGCTCACAGTGAACAATTTCGCCCTGAGATGAAATTCCCCGAAAGTCAAAACCTCATCAGCACTAAGCCCCCATTCAACAAGCATCAGAAAACTCAGAAAATCAAGAAATCTCACGTGTGCGGTCAGTGCGGGAAAACGTTCATCAAGAAGTCTTGGCTCACTGATCACCAGAATCTCCATACAGGAGAGAAGCCCCACCGGTGCAATCTGTGTGGGAAAGCCTTCTTCAGGAAGTTCAAGCTCACTGAGCATCAGAGAACCCACACAGGGGAGAAGCCTTATGAATGCACGGAATGTGGCAAGGCCTTTCTCAAGAAATCAGGGCTCAACGTACATCAGAAAACCCACACGGGGGAGAAACCATTCGTATGCAGTGACTGTGGCAAGGGCTTCATCCAGAAGGGGAATCTCATGGTCCATCAGCGGATTCACACCGGCGAGAAACCCTACATATGCAACGAATGTGGGAAAGGCTTCAGCCAGAAGACGTGCCTCACGGCACACCAGCGATTTCACACGGGAACGACGCCCTTCGTGTGCAGCGAGTGCGGAAAAACGCTTTCCCAGAAGACAGGTCTCATCAAGCACCAAAGGACTCACACAGGAGAGAAACCCTTCGAATGCCGCGACTGCGGGAAAGCCTTCATTGAGAAGCCTCAGCTTGTCATCCACCAGAGAATCCACACAGGGGAGAAACCCTATCGATGCAGCGACTGCGGGAAGTCATTCAGAGGGAAGTCGGTCCTCAACAAGCACCAGAAAACTCACTCGGTCAAGGTGGAACATGGCCCCGCAGTGGGTCACAGGTCATCCCAGAGCAGCGTGGTCCTCCAGGAGAAGAGCCTCAATACGGTGACAATGCGCCTGCCTCCCCTGGCCCCTCAGCCGTCTGTCCACATCAGCGGGCTCCTGGCGAGTCGGAATGTGATCCTGGTGGGACAGCCTGTGGCCAGATGCGCCCCTGCCGCGGATAACAGAGGCTTTGCCCAGGACAGAAACCTCGTGAGTGCGGTGAATGTGGTTGTGCCTTCAGTGGTCAATTATATTTTATTTTATGTCACAGAGAACCAGTAGGAAGAAACTCAGACATTCTCTGAGGAAAGGGACCGAGCGCAAACCTGTAGCTCGTGTGTGGCTGAAAAGTATATACTGAGAGAAATTGTGTACATGCTGAGATGGGGAACGTGTGTTGTACACTCATCCTAGTAAACATGTGCATTGATTGAAACCTGTTGATCACATATTGATACAGAAGCATAATCTGCTGTGAACCCACACACACATCAGTTGCTGTATTGTGTCAAATTAAATAAATGAGGATGCCCTAGTTGAACTAGGTGGAGAAGATAAGGTGAAGAGTTTTTTTGGTTTGTTTTTTGTTTCCGCTTTTTTTTTCCCCCCACACCCATGGCATGCAGAAGTTCCTGGGCCAAGGGTCAGATCGGTGCCACGGTAGTAACCAGAGTTACAGCAGTGACAGTCCTTAACCTGCTAAGCCACCAGAGAACTCCAAGGTGAAGTTTTTTTTCTTGTGCTTTTTTTTTTTAGGTCCACACCCACAGCGTATGACGTTCCCAAGCTAGGGGTCTGATCAGAACTTCAGCTGCTGGCCTGTGCCACAGCCACAGCCACAGGGGATCCAAGCCGTGTCTGTGATGTGGACACGCAGCTCACGGCAACGCTGGATCCCCAACCCACTGAGTGAGGCTAGTGATCAGACTAACATTCTCATGGGTCCTGGTCGGATTCGTTTCTGCTGTGCCACAGCAGGAACGCACAAGGTGTTTTTAAACAATATGATTTGTATGTGGGAGGTTGCTGTGAATGAAAAACCACAAGAGAGCTGATACTGGATTGGTGGGCTGTGAGGGTGTATAGATCAGTTTCCCCAGGCCAAAGCGAAGGGTTAATTGGAAATGGAGCTGCTTCCTTAAACTTGCATAAGTTTATATGTGGAACTTCGGAAACAGCAGTCAATTTGTTCATTTACAGAAAAGATGCTTCTATACTTGGTACTTGGTTCTGTTCCAGAAGCTGAGGATATTGTGGTGGTCCAAACAGAGAAAGCTCCTGGTCTCCTGGAGAGACCACTGAGGTAGCTGGTGTCTCTACACTCGAGCTAATTTAATTAGAGGATGTAAGTATTTAAGTGAAATGGATGTGGAGTAATTAGTTCAAGGGAATATGACAATTTTATTATTATTATTATTATTTTCTTTTTCTGGCTACACCTGCAGCACATGGAAGTTCCTGGGCCAGGGGCTGAATTGGAGCTGCAGCTGTGGCCTATGCTCCAGCCACCGCAACACCAGATCTGAGCCATACCTGCGACCTCTGCTGCAGCTTGCGGCAATGCCAGATTCTTAACCAACTGAGTGATGCCAGGGATCAAACCTACATCCTCACAGAGACAGTGTCGGGTCCTTAACCCACTGAGCCACAATGGGAAACTCCACAATTTATCGTTGAAGGAGCATATTATTTGGGGGATTGGGGAAGAGCTCTTAATAATGGTATTTAAGCAGGGTAGAACACAAAGAAGTGCGTCTGGGCAGTGTGGGAGCTCAAACCTGAGACACAGCAGCGACCTGAGCCACTGCAGAGACCGTGCCAGATCCTTAACCCTTTGCACCACAAGGGAGCTCTAAGAAGATTGATTGATTTATTGTCTTTTTTAGGGCTGCACCTGGGACAAATGGAGCTTCCCAGGCTAGGGGTCAAATCATAGCTGTAGCTGCTGGCCTACGCCACAGCGTGTGGGATCTGAGCTGCATCTCTGACCTACACCACAGCTCATGGCAACACTGTATCCTTAACCCACTGAGCGAGGCCAGGGATTGAACCTGCGTCCTCGTGGATACTAGTCAGATTCGTTTCCACTGAGCCATGATGGGAACTCCCAAAAAGTTCTTTTTAAAATGCCTATTTGGGAGTTCCCGTCGTGGCGCAGTGGTTAATGAATCCAACTAGGAACCATGAGGTTGCGGGTTCGGTCCCTGCCCTTGCTCAGTGGGTTAACGATCCGGCGTTGCTGTGAGCTGTGGTGTAGGTTGCAGACGCAGCTCGGATCCTGCGTTGCTGTGGCTCTGGCGTAGGCCGGTGGCTACAGCTCCGATTTGACCCCTAGCCTGGGAACCTCCATGTGCCGTGGGAGCGGCCCAAAGAAATAGCAAAAAGACAAAAAAAAAAAAAAAAGCCTATTTGTTATCGCCATAAGGCGATTATAAATTCCTTCATTTAACAACTTACTGAAATTTTAACATTTAAAAACATTGAACACCAGTGAAAAAGCCAGTTCCCCAGTTGCACTAGTCCGATTTCAAGTGCTCAACAGTGGCTGCAGAATTGGGCAGCACAATGAGCGAAATGATGAGACAGTGGGAGAATTCTCTACCCTCATTTCCATTGTACCAGAAAGTTATCCTGGAGAATGATGGTTTCCACCCATGGTTTTGTATTTCCCAGCCCACAGTGGATAAAAGAAAAAACCCAAACCGTTATCATGTATAGTGGAGAGGGAATGAATAAACGCATGGGCCCATCAGCGTGTCTTCAGCCACTGGAGGGAAAGACAATTCTAAAGCCCAGAATTGACAGTGCAACCTGTTTGGTGTCAGAGAGCCTTAACTGATGATAAAGAGACAAAGCAGACAAGGACAATGATGCCTAGCATAAATAAAGCCAAAGCAAAACCAGAGCCTTAGTCTTTGAGAACAGTGGAGAGCTGGAGGAGGTGAGATCTTTCTGGAATGTCTTGGAGATGAAACCTGAATTTTGTCCGCAGGCCTAACATCTGTGAAGAGTTGCCGTTTAAGGATCCCGCTCCTCTGTGACCGGCTGCATTGAGACAGGTGACTTCTGTTGAATTCATTTCTTCCTACTGGCCTCGAAGTGGGGTCTTCGCTCTCTCCTGTACCCCTTTTTCTTTCCCATGATCCCATGAGGACGTGAGATCCCAGCTACAGTGAGTCCCATCCATAGGAAAGGAAACGGGAATTTGCCATGCTATGGCCAACCCAGAATTCAGTTGAAATCCTGGCTGTGGGTGATGTACTCCTCCAGGAATATTTTAATGCATCATCACTGTGCAAGTCACTGAGTCATACATCGAGGCAACATCAGTGAACAGGCAGGGGAACGGCCTTTATGGTGGTCCGTACAATCCAGTGAAGGAAAGCAAGAGTAAATAGATCCTAAAATGTCCAGGAAATGATAAAAGCTATGAGGAGAAATAAAGTCTAGGAATAGATAGAAATTTATAGTAATCTCTAGGTAGGAACGGAGGAGATTTCCCTCTCCTCAAGGAAGGGCTTTTCAGGATATAATCTGGACCAAGACGGAAGTACTGAGGGACTCACCCATCATAATATTTGAAACCAGGAGTTCCTGTTGTGGCTCAGTGGTTAACAAATCCGACCAGGAACCATGAGGTTTCGGGTTTGATCCCTGGCCTTGCTCAGTGGGTTAAGAATCCGGCGTTGCCGTGAGCTGTGGTGTGGGTCGCGGATGTGGCTCGGGTCCCACGTTGCTGTGGCTCTGGTGTAGGCCGGCGGCTACAGCTCCGATGAGACCCCTAGCCTGGGAACCTCCACATGCTGTGGGAGCGGGCCAAGAAGTGGCAAAAAGACCAAAAAAAAAAAAAAAATTAAATCAGAGAATATTTCAGGACTATTTCTATGATTGTCTATGACATGCTTCCTGCCTCGGAGAAATTTATTAAAAAAATTTTTTTCTTCCTATTTAGAGCCACACAGGCAGCATATAGAGGGTCCCAGGCTAGGGGCTGATTCAGAGCTGCAGCTGCCAGCCTACACCACAGCCACAGCCATGCTAGATCCAAGTCTGTCTGTGACCTACGCCACAGCTCTCGGCAACGCTGGATCCTAACCCACCAAGGGAGGCCAGGGATGGAACCAGCACTCTCATGGATACTAGTCAGGGTCTGAGCCACACAACAGGAACTCCCTAATTGGCTTTTTGACGGCTATAGACTGCTCTGCTGAAAGGATGTGTTTAAATTACCGTACTATTCATCTGCTGATTGCACATTCAGGTTATTCCTAGTTTTAAAAAATTTTACCAAAGTTTTTTGTGGTTAATATAGAAAGTTTGCTTTTGACAAAGATTCTTAACATTGGACTATCTAGACCGACAAAGATTCTTAACATTGGACTATCTAGACCAACAAGAATGAAAAATTTAAATTATAATTCTAAATTGACCTCTAGAAAGGAAGTACAAAAATAAAACAAAAAATAAAAAGGACTTATAGATTATATCCTCTACTACCCCCTTGGCTGCATCAAATAACGGCTAATGTTTCTTAAGTGTGTTTATTTTGAGAATGATGCCAATCTAATAGCATGTCTCATCACTTAATTACTCTGAAATACCCTTTATCTTTTTAAGGAAATATTTGCATATATTTGAAGCTTCACTCCTCCCCTTTCCCTAGAGAGGTAGCCACATTCCCAGGCCTGTGGCCCTTGCTCTTCACAAAGTTAGGGTCTCAGCATCGCCCCGCCCCTCAATAGGTCTGTAACCAACTTCATCCAGACTTGCGGTACTCATCCCCGTCCCCGCTCTACTTCATTGCCAAATTTCACCAGGACTTAAAGTCACAAGCGTTTTTTCACGCGGTCTGGTCGCTGCTTTTACAACTTGTGTCGGCTCCTGCAAACTTCGATGACTGGCAGCGGGGTTGGGGCTGCTCTCTGCCGTACGGAACTGTACTTCCTGTAAGATGGCCGCCTCCATGATGCTTTCCCATCATCGCGCGCGGGCGCCGCCATCTCTCCGTTTTGTCCAAAAGACGAAACGGACTCCAGCCTGCGCCGCCACGGCCTTGGATAGAGTCCAGCCTTTAAAAGATCATTCATCAAAGTGCTGCTGATCAACAATGAGGAGGGAAAGGCGAGGAGATGGCCAAAAGTGATTTCAACTCCTGTTCCGAGCCGTAGCCTCCGTAGGTACCGCTTCCGCCACGATCGCTGAGATGGGCGTGGTCACGTTACGTCATAGAGGTGGGCGCGAGGCCCGAACTCCAGCGCCCCGAAACCGTCGGAGGACGGACTGGACCAGAAGCGTCCCTAGCGACAGGGAGAGAGGGGGCTTGGGCGCCACAGCACAGGAAATCATTTGGCATGGGAATCATTTTGGAAGCGATTTCAGTCTTTGGTAGCTGCCCAGAGTCTTGAGAATCCCAGCATCAGGTGGGTCAGCGTCTGCACGTGTGTCCAGAATGAGGGGCCTGTGAGGCCAGTGAGAGGCCTTCTGGGGCTTTCTTTGGGTTCAGTCGCTGGGGAGGTCTTGGCTTTAGTAACAGGCCCCTTGGCGGTCAGTGTTACTAAGCGGATGACGAGATAGACCACCAGGGGTCTGGTGAGTGTGTCAGTGTGTCAGTGAAACCCTCCTAAAACCGAGTTCACCTGCCAAGTTTATCACGAACCTCTCTAAAACTTTATTCTTTTTCTCGCCCTTCCCCTGTTCCCCTCAGGATTGAGGAGTATCAAAGAAAAGGGGGGATTGAACCCCAGCAGGACCCTGCAGGGCCCTCCTGGGTGCAAAAGCCCCCCGGTCCTCTATTTCTCTTTCTTTTTTTACATTAAAGTATAGCTGATTTACAATGCTCTTCGATTCCGGTGTACAGCCTAGTGATTCAGTTATATAGCTCTTCTCTTTTGTATTCTTTTCCATTATGGTTTATTACAGGATGTTGAATATAGTTCCCTGGGCTCTACAGTAGGACCTTATTTCTTTTCTACCCCCTACCCGTGCTTGTAGAAAAAGTCTTTGATCTATTAAGCCTTCTCGAGTTCCCAAGAGCAAAGTATTTAAGGATGTGAGGGAATGCGGAAACAAAGGAAAAGCGGGCCAGAAACAATAGTTCCCCAAGTCCTAGTTCCTCCTCACGGGTGTACAGAACAATCTGATGCCTGTCGTTCCGTTGTTATGCAGAAACTAAGACACCTGCCAGGGTGGAGGATGGTACCTCCTCGCTGACCACAGGCACGTAGACTGATTGGAACCGGTGGGTCAATGATGAAGTTTCCTGAACCACCAACCTGTTTACCTCCCAACCAAACCTCACTCCCAACCGATGGGGAGAAAGTCTTGTCCGCCCTGCCTCCCTCACCACAAATGTTACCTTTAAAAATCTTTCCGGGAGAACCGTCAGGGATTTCAGGTCTTTCGAGTATGAGCTCCCTTTTCCCTGGGGCCCCGCAGTTAATGCTGGATTTTCCTTCACAACAACCCAGGGGTCAGTCAATTGGCTTTTCTGGGCAGTGGGTGAGCCAAGCCCAGTTTGGTTTGGTGACAGTTTCTGCTCGTGGGGCTCCGTGATGAAGAACTGGACTGGCAGGTGGATTTGAGTGCATTTGGTGTCCAGGTGTGCGACTTCCTGTAGGGCTCAGATGAGGACAAGCCCGGGGGAAGGGGTTTCTGGTTCAGATCTCATATTTAACTTGAAGTCATTCTGGGTTTTTGTTTTGTGCATTTGTTTGGTGGAGGAGGCTAGTGTATGTGGAGTGGCACGAGGCTGGAGCTTTTGAGACCCAGGGTCCCTGGAGAGTAGGTAGGTTGAGGTTCACATGTAGACTCTTGGGCACAGACTTGGCCATAGATTCATTTAGCTGATCCCAATCCACGTTGCTCCTTCAAGTCCGTAACTTCCTCGTGGCAATATTTAAAAACTCTGGGCTCAGAGTTCTTCCCTTCGTGGCGCAGCGGAAACAAATCAGACTAGAATCCCTGAGGATGCGGAGTTTGACCCCTGGCCTTCCTAAGTGGGTTGGGGATCTGGTGATGCAGGAAATTCTACCCACTCCTTACAGGAGGGACCTGAGGGCTCGTGGACAAGGATTCACGAAATTTGGAGGTGGCCAAGGTGTGGCATTCAGGTCCTCTTCCCTGTGAACAGTCCTTAGTTTTATACCTAGAGTTTTTTGGGTTTTTTTTTTCTACGTAGGCAGCACTTTTATTTTTTTTATGAATTTTTTTTTACTTTTTTTTATCACTCAAATGAATTTATCACATCTGTAGTTGTATAATGATCATCACAATCCAGTTTCACAGGATTTCCATCCCATAACCCAAGCACATCCCCCCACCCCGCAAACTGTCTCTTCTGGAGACCATAAGGTTTTCAATGTCTCTAAGTCAGCATCTGTTCTGCAAAGACGTTCGGTCTGTCCTTTTTTCAGATTCCACATGTCAGTGAAAGCATTTGATGTTGGTGTCTCATTGTATGGCTGACTTCATGATAGTTTCTAGGTCCATCCATGTTGCTAAAAATGCTGGTATTTTGTTCCTTTTCATGGCTGAGTAATATTCCATTGTGTGTACATACCACATTTTCCTGATCCACTCCTCTGTCGATGGACATTTAGGTTGTGTCCATGTCTTGACTATTGTAAATAGTGCTGCAATGAACATCAGAGTACATGTGTCTTTGCACGTCGTGGTTTTCTCTGGATAGACGCCCAGGAGTGGGATTGCTGGATCCAATGGTAGTTCTAGTTTTAGTTTTCTGAGGAATCTCCATACTGTTTTCCATTATAGCTATAGTTTCCTAGTCCTTGATAGTCCTATAAATAGTTTTATACCTTTTCTCTCTCTCTTTTTCTTTTTAGGGCTGCACCTTCGGTATATGGAAATTCCCGGGTTAGGGGTCCAATCGGAGCTTCAGCTGCTGGTCTACACCACAGCCACAGCACCTTGGAATCTAGGCTGTGTCTGCGAACTACACCACAGGTCACGGCAATGAGAGATCCTTAACCCACTGAGCAAGGCCAGGGATCGAACCCACAACTTCATGGTTCCTGGTGGGATTTGTTTCTGTTGTGCCGACACAGGAACTCCCTCTCCTGCCCATTTTTGGATTGGGTTGTGTGTGATTTTTTTGTTTTGTTTTGTTTTGATATGGAGCTGCAGGAGTTTTTATATTTTGGAGATTAATGTGTTGTTGGATGCTTTGTTTGTAAATATATTCTCCCATTCTGTGGGTTGTCTTTCCCCTTTTTTTAAAATTTAAATGATTTACTTTGTTGTGCAAAAACTTCTAAGTTTAATTTGGTCCCATTTGTTTATTTTTGTTTTTATTTTTATTATTCTAGGAAACAGATCAAAAACTATCCTGTGGGAGTTCCCGTCATGGCTCAGTGGTTAACGAATCCGACTAGGAACCATGAGATTGTGGGTTTAATCCCTGGCCTTGCTCAGTGGGTTAAGGATCCAGTGTTGCCGTGAGCTGTGGTGTAGGTTGCAGATGCAGCTCGGATCCTTTGTTGCTGTGGCTGTGGTGTAGGCTGGCGGCAACAGCTCTGATTAGACCCCTAGCCTGGGAACCTCCATGTGCTGCAGGCGCAGCCCTGGAAAAGACAAAACAAAAAAAAAGGAAAAGAAAAACCATCCTGTGATTTACGTCAGCGTGTTCTGCCTCTGTTTTCCTCTAAAAGTGTTATAGTATCAGGCTTATGTTTATTTTATTTATTTATTTTTTTCAGGGCCACACCTATGGAAGTTCCCAGCTACAGGTCATATTGGAGCTGCAGCTGCAGGCCTACAGCACAGCCATGGCGACACTGGATCTGAGCTGCATCTGTGACCTATGCAGCAGCTTGTGGCAACACCAAATCCTTAACTCACTGAGCAAGGCCAGGTATTGAACCTACATCCTCATGGATACTAGTCAGATTCTTCACCTGCTGAGCCACAATGGGAACTCCCTAGCCTTAGGCTTAGGTCTTTAATCCATTTTGAGTTTATTTTTGTGTATGGTGTTAGAGAATGTTTTTTTTGTTTTGTTTTGTTTTTTGTCTTTTTGCCTTTTCTAGGGCCACTTCCTGCAGCACATGGGGGTTCTCAGGCTAGGGGTCTAATCGAAGCTGTAGCTGCCGGCCTATACCAGAGCCACAGCAACTCGGGATCCAAGCTGCGTCTTCGACCTACACTACAGCTCATGGCAATGTCAGATCCTTAACCCACTGAGCAAGGCCAGGGATCAAACCTGCAATCTCATGGTTCCTAGTCGGATTTGTTAACCACTGCGCCACAATGGGAACTCCAAAAGTGTTCTGATTTCATTCTTTTTTTTTTTTTGTCTTTTTGCCTTTTCTAGGGCCGCTTCCATGGCATATGGAGGTTCCCAGGCTAGGGGTCGAATCGGAGCTGTAGCCTCTGGCCTACACCACAGCCACAACAATGCTGGATTCAAGCCTCGTCTGCAGCCTATACCACAGCTCATGGCAACGCCAGATCCTTAACCCTCTGAGCAAGGGCAGGGATTGAACCTGAAACCTCATGGTTCCTAGTCGGATTCGTTAACCACTGTGCCACGACGGGAACTCCATGATTTCATTCTTTTACATGTAGTTGCCCGGTTTTCCCAGCACCACGTACTGTAGAGACTGTCTTCTTGCCTCTTTTGTCATCGATTAGTTGACGGTTGTGTGTGGGTTTATGTCTGGGCTCGAGTGTTCTAAGAGCTGTTGCTGAAGTCCAGGTTTTGCACCACGGTTATATGCTACCTTCTGACGTGATATTATGGGTAGTAAACTGTCATTTCAGACATTTTTACAGAGAACTAAACTTTTAGAGGTTGTCTGGTTAAGAAAGTACAACTGTGTTAACGTGATGAGCTTTGGAGAGAAAAAAAATCTGGGTTTGAATTCCAGCACTGCTTCTTAGGAAGTGTGCTACTCTGGACAAGATACTTTATTTCTAGGTGTTAAGCCATGGCTTCCTTTGTTTTTTGTTTTTCTTTTTTCTTTTCTTTCTTTTTTTTTCTTTTTTCTTTTCTTTTTTTTTTTTTTTCCAGTGACATATGGAAGTTCCCTCAGAGCCGCAGCTGCCGGCTTAGGCACAGCCACACCAGCTCCAGGATCTAAGCCACATCTGTGACCTACGTGGCAGCTTGTGGCAACGCCGGATCCTTCACCCACTGAGCAAGGCCAGGGCTCCACCCATATCCTCACGGATAGTAGTCAGATTCTTAACCTGCTGTACCACAACGGGAACTCCTTGACTTCCTTTGTTTAAACATGAATCGAGTGATTTGCTGTTTCTAGGTTGGGGGTGAGGGTTGAGGAAGAAAATGCGGATGATTTGCTTAGCATGTTAATCTTCATAACGTTTGCACTGCCTCGAGATCTAGATGTTGTGGTTTCTAAACAAAAAGAAACTTTCAAGTATAGAGATTTTGAGCAAAAGGGCACACATATTGGTTTTCTATTGGTTCTGTGATAAATTAAACTTAGAGGCTTAAACAACACGAGTCTATTATCTGACAGTTCTAGAAGGTTATAAATTCAACATGGATCTTGTGGGGCTACAGTCAGGGTCTCAGAAGGAGTGCGTTCTTTCCTGGGGATCTAGCGGGAGAATCTGTTTCTTTGTCTTTTCCAGCTTCTATTTGTTTGTTTGTTTTTAGGGTTGCCCCTGTAGCACATTGAGGTTCCCAGGCTAGGGGTCAGATTGGAGCTGCAGTTGCCAGCCCATGCCACAGCAACACCAGATCCTAGCCAAGTCCGTGACCCATGCCTCAGCTTGTGGCAACCCCGCATCCTTCACCCACAGAGCAAGGCCAGGGTTCTTAACCTGCCGAGCCACACGGGAACTCGATTTTCCAGCTTCTAGGGGCCTCCCTCCCTCCTTGGCTCCTGGTTCCCTTCTCCATCTCCAAAGCCACCAGTGGTGTGTGGAGTTCTTGTCACATCACATCTCTCTGGTCTCTTCTATTTTTTCCCATCTAAGGACCCTTGGTTACCCTGGGCCACCTGAACAATCCAGGAAGTCCCTCTTATTTTTTGGTCGTCTGATTAGCAACTGTAATTTCATGAGCAACCTCAATGCCCCTTTGCCATGTGATGTAGCATATTCACAGGTTCTGGGGATTAGGATGTGGATATCCTCCTGAGGAGGCAGGTTCCATCCCTGGCCTCACTCTGTGGGTTAAGGATCCGGCGTTGCCGTGAGCTGTGGTGTAGGTTGCAGACGTGGCTCGGATCCCCTGTTCCCATGGCTGTGTCGTAGGCTGGCAGCTGCAGCTCCGATTCAACCTCTAGACTGGGAACTTCCATGTGCTGCACATGTGGCCCTAAAACAAATTAAAAAATGACAGTAAAGAACATGGGGACCCCGCCCCTGCGCACTGCACTACCTTTAGCAGCACTGACAAGGTGTGTGGCCCAAGGGAATGTAACGCAAAGTGAATTTGCTTTTGAATCCTTAGGATCAAGTGAACTAAGGGGAAGACAGTTCTGGGACCAGGAGAGCACACTTCAGGGGATACCATTAACTCGAGATGTGAGATCTATGACCCAGAATTTGAGTGACGGTCTAGAAGAATAATATAACAGATCCCAGTTCTGAGCAGTTTTCTAAGAACAGAAGAAAATGACCCAGGTCCAGGTGAGTTTTACATATTTATTCCCCCCTTTCTTGCCTTTTCTGTTTGCAGAGGGTTGTAAAAAAAACTCTTCTCATTTTAAGTTCATCCTTAATTACATCTGCAAAGACTCTTTATCCCAACAAGTTAAGAGTCACAGGTTCTGAGGATAAGGAAGTAGACACATCACTTTTTTTTTTTTTTTGGCTATGCCTGTGGTATGCAGAAGTTCTAGGAACCTGAGCCACAGCAGTGACAACTTCGGATCCTTAACCCACTTAGCCATTAGGGAACTCCGGAAATGGATATATCTCTTTTTTCTTTTTCTTTCTTTCTTTTTTTTTTGTCTTTTTGCCTTTTCTAGGGCCGCTTCCTGTGGCACATGGAGGTTCCTAGGCTAGGGATCTAATCAGAGCTGTAGCTGCTGGCCTACACCACAGCCACAACAAAGCGGGATCCGAGCCGCGTCTGCGACCTACACCACAGCTCACGGCAATGCCGGATCCTTAACCCACTGAGCGAGGCCAGGGATCAACCCCACAACCTCATGGTTCCTAGTCGTATTCGTTAACCACTGCACCACAACGGGAACTCCATATCTTTTTTTTTCTTTTGAACATATATTTTGAGGCCATCTTCCAGCCTGTTTATTATATGTACAGAAACAATATGGAAATAATTAGAGCAGAAAAAGAAAGTTGCCCCATCAAACATTGCTCGTCGTTTAGGAGAGAAATAATTCTGTTTTTATTAACATCTGTATGCACATAAGTGTATGTACACATTACGTACACTTAATGTGCATCCGCACGTTTATCGTGAAAGTTTTTTTGCATTACTTGAGGTCATAATAAACACATTATTATTATTATTATTATTATTATTATTTTGTCTTTTTCCCTTTTCTGGGGCTGCTCCTGAGGCATATGGAGGTTCCCAGGCTAGGGGTCTAATCGGAGCTGTAGCCGCCGGCCTACACCACAGCTTATGGCAACACTAGATCCTTAACCCACTGTGTAAGGCCAGGGATTGAACTGGCAACCTCATGGTTCCTAGTCAGATTTGTTAACCACTGAGCCACCATGGGAACTCCAATAAACACATTATTAGTTGGCTTATTCCTATAGCAACCTGCCCTGGAGAGCTTTCCATTCAAGTAATTATGTATGTACTCCCTTGCTTTATTTAGGTTTGCATATTTCCTAGCCTGTCTATGCCTTAATTTATGTACTCTGTATAAAACTACCTTTTAATGGTTCACATTGCTGTTTTTACTATTACAAACAGTGAAGTCATAAAACGTCTTTAAAATACACATTCTGAATATGTTCGAGAGCTTTTTGAGGTTGGATTCCTAAAAGGGAAATCTATGAGTCAGATGGTACCGGTACTTAAAATTTTTCATGGTTGCTGTAAAATTGCTTTTTTTTTTTTTTTTTTTAAAGTCTTCACCACTTGCTCTCAGAGTTTATGAAAGGTTTTGTTTTTCCCACATTCTTGCCATAATTTAATGTTGTATCAGTTTTTAAATCTCACAGATCTGAAAGAGCAAAGATATGTAATTTTTTTAAAGTTATGGGGCCTAGTGTTTCAGAGCAGAAACTCTGTGGCCAAATTTACTCATTCGTATTTTACCTTGGTCTTTAATTCCTTGTGTGATTTTATTCTGGTTATTTAATCTCTCTGCAGTCCTGTCTTCATCTAAACAGTGGGAACTATAATAGAATTTACATGAAAGAATTACTGGGAAGATTAAATAGGTTAATATATCTATACATGTATATATTATACATGAGTTTTCCTACCTCGGCACTGTTAACTTTTTTGGCTGAATAATTCTTTGTTGTGGGGACACATCACAGGATTATAGAATGATATTTAGCAGTGTCCCTGGTCACTGCCCATTGAATGTCAGTGGCACCCTCCTCAAGTTGTGACAACCTAAAATGTCATATGTTCTAAAATAATTGTTGGCTGGTTGATAACCACTGACATATGTATATACATATGTGGGACATAGAACATTGCCTGTCTTTTTAAGAAGTGCTGTCGGAATTAGTTTTACTGTTATTTTTCCTTATATTATTATTGGTGACTTTGAACATATTTTAATGCATTTATTAACTGTATTCTGTGAACTGCCTAATCAGATTCTTTGTGCTGATTTTTTTTTCTGATCTCTGAAAGAAAAGTTTTTAGGACTATTAATCTTTATCTTTTTTTTTTTTTTTTGCTTTTTAGGGCCTCCACCCGCTGCATATGGAGGTTCCCAGCCTAGGGGTCACATTAGAGCTGCTGGCCTACACCACAGCCACAGCAATACCAGATCTGAGTTGCATCTGCAACCTGCACTGGATTCTTAACTGACTGCGTGAGGCCAGAGATCAAACCTGCATCCTCACTTATGCTAGTTGGGTTCTTAACCCACTGATCCACAATGGGAACTCTTATCTTTTTTTTGCAAGACATTTTCTAGTTGGTTTTTGTTAGTGTGTAGTAACCTATTCATCTTTTATATGTCAATTTTTTTTTTGTCTTTTTGTCCTTTATAAGGCCCGCACCCAAGGCATATGGATGTTCCCAGGCTAGGGGTTGAATCGGAGCTGTAGCCAGCCTACGCCAGAGCCACAGCAACGTGGGATCCGACCGCGTCTGTGACCTACGCCACAGCTCACAGCAATGCTGGAGCCTTAACCCACTGAGCAAGGCCAGGGATCAAACCTGCAACCTCATGATTCCTACTCAGATTGGTTAACCACTGAGCCATTACGGGAACTCCCCATCATATATTTGGGGGGAAAAAAAAAAAAACCTTACCAAGGTAGACCACATTTCCAAGCCATAAAACAAGTCTCAATAAATGTCATGGGATTCAGATATACCAACTTGGTGTTTGCTTTCTGTTTATCTAAACGATTCCTTCTACCTCTTTTCTCTTTTTTCTGCTTTTTTTGGTCTTGATTGAGTATTTTTATTTCACATTATCTTCAGTGTTGGCTGATTTGCTATACATGTTTGCTTTCTATTGTGGTTGATAGAAGGTTTATAGTTAACATCGCAGTCTGTCTTCAAGTAACATTGTACCATTTCATGCACAGTATAAGACCCTTAAGAGTATGCTTCCATTTCTTCTTTACCAGCCTCTGTGCTATTATTGTTGTACACGTACGTGTTTTACTTAGTATTTTACATGTGTTTTACTTAGTATTTTAGAAGTATCACATTATTATCGTTGTTTTAAATAATCAGTTATCTTCTAATGGCATATGAAAAATAAACACATTTTATATTTACTCACAGATTGTAAATTTCTGCAGCCCTTTGTTCATTTGGGCAGATCTAGATTTCTATATGAAGGACAATTAGAAACATCTTTTAATATTTTTGCCAGTTCATATCTGGTGCTGCTGAATTCCTTTAGCTTTTGCACATCTGAAAAGGGTTTTTATTTTGACTTCATTTTTGAAATATGTTTTCACTGGGAATTCTAGGTTGACAGTTTTCTTCTTTCAGTACTGTAAAGATGTTTTCCGTTATCTTCCGACTTATATTGTTTACAAGAGAAGCCTATGGTTATCTGGTCTGCTCTTGTACCTATAGTAAATCTGTTTTCTCCGACTGTCTTAAAATGTTTCTCTTTAGGTCTTTTTTCTGTTTCATGCTAAATAGTTTCTATTGCTATAACTTCAAGGTCACTCATCTTTTCTTCTGCACTGTCTAATCCATTATTAATCACATCCAGTGAGTATATTGTTCATCTCAGACATTTCTGGAGTTGGAATTGGGTCTATTTGATATCGTCCATATTAGTCCATATCCCATTCATGCTTTCCTCTACCACCTTAAACATATGCTGAAACATATATGTGTGTGGCATCTCTTTCAATATCTTTATCTACAGGAGTTCCCGTCGTGGCACAGTGGCTAACGAATCCGACTAGGAACCATGAGGTTGCGGGTTCGATCCCTGGCCTTGCTCAGTGGGTTAAGGATCCAGCGTTGCCATGAGCTGTGGTGTAGGTTGCAGACATGGCTCGGATCCCGCGTTGCTGTGGCTCTGGCGTAGGCTGGCATCTACAGCTCCCATGAGACCCCTAGCCTGGGAACTTCCATATGCCGTGGGAGCAGCCCAAGAAATGGCAAAAAAGACAAAAAAAAAATCCTGATCTACTAATTATATATGTCCTTTCTGGTTTTGTTTCTCTTGATGTTCCTTTTTTTGTATGGGCCATATTTTCTGTCTTTGCATATCTGGTAATTTTGTTTGGGTACTAGGCATTATAAGTTTTTCATTGTTGAGTGATGGACTTTTAATCCTTTAAATATTTTTGAGTGTTATTCTGGGATACAGTATATAATTTATATACCTACATTTTTCTTTAATTTTTTCTTCTTTTTTTTGGTCTTTTTGTCCTTTTCAGGCCTGCACCTGTGGCATATGGAGGTTCCCAGGCTAGGGGTCCAGTCGGAGCTACAGCTGCCAGCCTACACCATAGCCACAGCAATGCCACATCCTAGCAGCATCTGTGGTCTATGCCACAGCTCACGGCAATGCAGGATCCTTAATCCACTGAGCAAGGCCAGGGATCGAATCCACAACCTCATGGTTCCTAGTTGGACTCATCTCCACTGTGCCACAACGGGAACTCCACCTATGTTTTTCAATGGGAAGGAGTCTATGAGTACTATTGACCAAATTTTTTTCTTTTTAGGGCTACCCCTGTGGCATAAGGAAGCTCCCAGGCTAGGGGTCGAATCAGAGCTGCAGCTGCTGGCCTGCGCCATAGCCACAGCAGTGTGGGACTCAAGCTACATCTGTGACCTATGCCTCAGCTCATAGCAATGCCAGATCCTTAACCTATTGACCAAGGCCAGGGATCGAACCCACATCCTCGTGGATACCAGTTGGGTTCATAACTTGCTGAGCCACAGTGGGAACTCATTTACATTTTGAGCTTGACAGTTCTTCCTGTTATGCGACTGTGATATGCTTTACAGGATTTATAGCACCCTCAGTCCCTGACCATTGGTAGGGCTCCAGTCAGTGTGACAATGCGAAACATCCTCACAAATTTTCATATCCCCCTTTGATATGTCACCCAAAGTTGGGACAAGGCAAGAGTGTCCATTGACACCACCTTATTTGGAAATTTTAGTCAAGAAAAAAGATAAAAGACATATAAATTTGGGAAAGAGGATTTAAATTTTTTTCCATACTTACAGATAATTTGGCTGCGTACATGGAAAAATCTGAGAATCACCACAAGCTTATTAGAAATAATAGGAAATCCACATATAATATTGATATACTGATAACGTTCTTGTTTGAAAGTAATTTCATTTGGCACTTTGAAAATATGATTTCATTCTTTTCCTGACTTTCATCATTGCTGTTGAGAACCTAGAGTCAATAAATCATATTTGTTACTCTTTTTTTTTTTTTTTGGCCACACCCACAGCCTGTTGATGTTCCCAGATCCAGGGATCGAACCTGCACTGCAGTTGCAACATCAGATCCTTAACCTTCTGCGCCACACATGAACTTCCTCTTATTCTTTTGTCATTCTGCGGTTTCATGTTCCATGTGTCCAGGAGTGGATCTCGTTTTCCTGATCCTGCTAGGAATGGTTGGGTTCTCTCATCCTGAGGTTCGGTGTCATTCACCAGTTCTAAAATATTCTCTGTGCTTATATTTTTGGCTATTACCTTCCCTCGAATTTTCTGTTCTTCCTTCAAACTCAGAATAGGTGTGAAATTAACAGTGTCACTCCCTCTTTCATATTTCTCAACCTCGCCCTTGTATTTTCCATTGTTGTCTTTTGTACTTTAGCTCTATTGTCTACTTCCCCAGCTTCCTCTCTGTTATATCTAATTTGTAGTCAGTCTGTGGCTTGAATTCCCCCTTTCAATTGCTGTATTTCTTGTTTTGAGAATTCATCTTTGTTTCTTCAAGTTAGTCCACTCATTTTTAAGACTCTGTTATGCCTTTCCACATATGAGACATAATTTATATTCAGTGTTTTTTATATTTTCATATTTAATTCCAGTGTGCTGCGTCCTGCGCTGCAGGGCAATGGGAGATCTTGAAAGAGGGCTGGCATGGTATAACAAAACACACAAGACTCTTTTACATTTTTAAAAGTGGGGGACCAGGAGGCACTCTGTTCTGCTGAGCAAAGGCCCCTAGGCTTTAGCCCACAAGGCTTTTATTAGGGAAGGTGATGTGTTCAGATTCGTGAGCAAGAGCAGGCATAGGGAGTGTCGAAACTCTCTCTTAGGGAGATTTAGGGAGACTACCAGTGATAAAAGTCACGGGTGTATACATCTAGGCTGCAGTGCAGCTGCCTAAAGAACAGCATAGTTAATGTCTAAGCTGCTTATTTTATTTTGACAGGAGACCCTGCCCTTTGGAACTCTGCATCGGCAGACGTGCTTCTCTGGCTTTTGCCATCACAAGCATTCCTTGGCTTATCGTGCTTTTGCATGTCCCAAGTTTGCTTTCTGCAGAGTTCAGCAGTTCAGTGGTAACTGTTTCTGTTTAACTTGTGCCCAGTGAAGGCTTCCTGAGAACACAAGTGTTCATTTTGACCTCACCCGGTTCAGTGCGCGGCCACACGCACACTCATGGCAGATCTCTCAAGGTTAACACGAAGGTTTTAAAGACCACGTTGCAGAAAGCCTTCTGAATTACTGAGGGAATGGGTGGCTGAATTACGGTAGCAAGACTTTCCATTCATCCACACTACATAAAGTACATGTGTAGATACAGCCTGTGCCGTAGGGACGGTGAGACTAGATTTCTATACGTCTCTGCCGAACCATCAGGTAATCACTCAGATTAAAGAAGAATTTACTTCTCCAGGGATTGTTATTATTTGAGGACGTGGCTGTGGAGTTCACCTGGGAGGAGTGGAGGCTACTAGACCCTGCTCAGAAGGACCTGTACCAGGACGTGATGCTGGAGAACTACAGCAACCTTGTGGCTGTGGGTGAGGCCGGCTCCCCTGGGTCCCTTAGTGAACCCAGTCAGCAGCCTTTCCCTTCTCAACTGTGGAATGATTTTGGGTGGGGTGGGGGCAGTATCTGAAGTGCTGAATAATGTAAGAGAGATTGTCAAACTTACCTCAAAGGGCCAGATTGTAAATATTGCAGGCTGTATGTGCTACTCACTATCTCTAATATACTCTTTTTAAAATAATTTTTTTAAAATTATAGTTGATTACAATATTCTGTCTTCTTTTTTTTCTTCCTCTTCTTCTTCTTTTTTTTTTTTTTTAGGACCACACCTGCGGCATATGGAGGTTCCCAGGCTAGGGGTCAAAGCGGAACTACAGCTGCCGGCCTACACCAGAGCCACAGCAACGCAGGATCCAAGCCCTGCCTGTGACCAACACCACAGCTCACAGCAATGCCGGATCCTTAACCCACTGAGCCAGGCCAGGGATTGAACCCGCGTCTTCATGGATACTAGTTGGGTTCGCTAACCACTGAGCCATGACAGGAGCTCCTTAATAATGTTTTTAAATGAAGAAGTGTAGTGTCTTAGTGACAGTCACAGAGCATAGTTTGCTGACCCCCTACTTTAGACTTGAATTTTATAACTGATGGATTCTCAGTCTTCTCTTGGGCCTCAGACGGAGAGAGGGGCTTGTTTTCCCTGCTCTCAGGGGAAGCTCTTTTCCAAGGTGCAGTTGCACAACCTGTTAAAGGTATCATTTAACAGTGCTTAGATCTCTTGCCCAAAGCTGCTTTCCTAACTGTCCTGTGATGTTTTGTGAATAGGGTATCAAAGCACCAAACCCATTGAAATCTTCAAATTGAAGCAAGGAGACAAACCATGGATAGAAAAGGAAAGTATCCATGGTCAGAACTTTCCAGGTACGTGAATGAGAAACAGCCAGGTCGAAAAGAATAGAAGTCATTTCCTAGATTCCTAGCCTCACACCTTTGAAATAGCATTAAGGTGATTCATCTAGTTTATAAACTTTTTTCTTTTTTTGCTTTTTAGGGCCGCATGTGTGGATATGGAAGTTCCCAGGCCAGGGGTCCAGTCAGAGCTGCAGCTGCTGGCCACAGCCACAGCCACACAGGATCTGGGCCACCTCTGCGACCTACACTCCAGCTCACAGGACCCACTGAGCAAGGCTAGGGATCAAACCTGCATCCTCATGAGTACTGGTCAGGTTCATAACCTGCTGAGCCACAATGGGAACTCCTGCATATCTTTTTTTGAATAAAGAAGATTTTGGAATAAATTAGATGATGGAGTCCGAAGAACCCAGCAGGAAATTGGGCATGGGCAAGGTGAAGTAGAATGTTTGATAGACTGGCCCAGAGCAGTAAGCCGTTAAGGGCCATGGTAGATGTTTTTCACCAAGACACTCATGGAATAACACTGGGGCATATCTTGATGGTGTGAACATTTTTGGCATATAACTCTGAATGATAGAGATGGTAGGTTTTTGCTTGGTTTTCCTCTTATTCTAGACAAGCTTGATCTCACCTGGATGATTCTAGATGGTTTCAGCAGTGGTTCTACGATAAATGGAAGAAGCAGCACCCATGTTTCGTTTCTTCTTTTATTTTTTAGGTCTGCATCCGTGGCATATGGAAGTTGCCAGGCCAGGAGTTGAATTGGAGCTGCAGCCGCCAGCCTGCACCACAGCCACAGCAACACCAGATCTGAGCTGCATCTGCGACCTACACCATAGCTCACGGCAACGCTGGATCCTTAAGCCACTGAGCGAGGCCAGGGATCGAACCCACGTCCTGATGGATGCTAGTCGGGTTCATAACCACTGAGCCACGATGGGTGGGAACTCCCCACCTATGTTTCTTGATTCAGGATGAGGACGCCTTAATTGATGGATGCCAGATATGTGGCAACCAAGATAACAAATTTCGAACTCAGGAAGATTCGGGAGTGTCATTTAGCAAGAGGGTTTGAGGAATGAAATGGGAGGCAGCCAGCTCTCATGGTCTGTGGAGTTTCAGTATTGATGGGGCCTGGTGGAAGAAAGTCAGAGGTTAGCAGCACTTTCTGTCCATGGAAGCTTGGATGGCTTAGATGGTTCTCTGGCCTAATTGTATTTATTTATTTATTTACTTGAAATATAGTTGACTAATAATATTGTGTTGGTTTTAGGTATATAGCAAAGTGATTCAGTATATATATGTATTATTTCTTCAGATTATTTCCCATTATACATTATAAGATACTGAATTCTTGCCCAATTTTAAAATCCACATGGATGATTCTGTTTCTTATTCTTATATGAAAATAACCTCAGCTGTACCTTGGATAGAAAGTTGGAGGTTTGACTGTAGGAGTTT
This sequence comes from Phacochoerus africanus, assembly GCF_016906955.1. NCBI lineage: Eukaryota > Metazoa > Chordata > Mammalia > Artiodactyla > Suidae > Phacochoerus > Phacochoerus africanus. Next base: position 56,422,034 of record NC_062551.1, read on the forward strand.
TCCCCATGTGAGAGAAAGGCACGTTAGGAGCATTCATTTGGTGGCAGTCTGCCACATTAATAAAAGAGACCAGATTCGGGAGCAGGGTGACCACTGAAAGAAATTGTGTCCTTTGACCCGCCTCAGTCAGAATGTGTTCTGAGTACGTATTTCTAGCTGCCTGTTTCCCTTGTCCTGAGCCTTGTCCATTGTCCTGGTTTCTCTGGCAGGCCTTTCCTCATTCTCCATGCATTTCCACTTCATAAAACCCTGAAAGTTGGAAATGCATAAAGACTTCAGCCTAGGCCATCGTTTTTTGTTTATTTATTTGTCTTTTGTCTCTTTAGGCCCGTTCCTCAGCATATGGAGGTTCCCAGGCTAGGGGATCCATTCAGAGCTGTAGCTGCTGGCCTACACCACAGCCATAGCAACGCAGGATCCGAGCCACGTCTGTGACCTACACCACAGCTCACGGCAACGCTGGATCCTTAACCCACTGAGCGAGGCAAGGGATCGAACCAACATCCTCATGAATACTCGTTGGGTTCGGTAACTGCTGAGCCACAACGGGAACTCCTATTTTTCTGTTTTTTTTTTTTTTTTTTAACTCTCCCCAAGAGAACTTATCTAGTCATTTGCCTTTGGGTAACATTTCTATACATTTCCTTTTATTGTGCTTCACTTCATTGTACTTTGCAGATAGCATGTTTTTTATGAATTAAATGTTTGTAGCAACCCTGCTTGGAGCAAGTCTGTGGGCACTGTTTTTTCCAACAGCGTTTGCTCACTTCATGTCTCTGGGTTGTCACATTTTGGTAATCTCACAACAGTTCAGACTTTTTTCATTATCACATTTGTTATGGTAATTTGTAATCAGCAGTCTCTGATATTCGTACTTGATGAAGTCTCAGATGTTTAGCAATTTAGACATAATGCTGTTGTATACTTAATATACTACAGTCTCATGTAGGTTGTTGTTATTGTTGTTGTTTTTGCCACACCCACGCCATGCAGAAGTTCCCAGGCCAGGGATCAAACTGGAGCCACAGCAGTGACGCCACCAGATCATTAAGCACCAGGCCACCAGGGATTTCCTACAGTATTGTGTAAACATAACTTATATGCACTAGGAAACAACAACAAAAATTCTGTGACGAGCATCAGAATATTCACTTTATTGTGGTGCTCTGGAACTGAACCTGGAATATCTCTGATGTATGCCATATAGAAAACCTCCAAATTTGTCCTCTAGCCAAAATCGTCTCCAGATTCCAGTCTCCAATTGGGTTCTCCCTGTCTGTGCTTAGATATCCATCTCAAAATATTTATGGTAAAATACACACCTAATTTTCCCACATTCACAGTCTGCCTCTCCAGCGGTTTCATGGTGACTCAGCAGGTTAAGAGTCCAGCATGATCACTGCTGTGCTCTGGTTACAGCTGTAGAGCTGTAGTGGGGGTTCTATCCCAGGGTGTGGCTACCCCATCCCCCCGGCTGCCTAGCAAACACAAACAAACAAAATCTGTCTCTCCAGCTCAGTTGGGACTGCTGGTCTTATAAGCTGAATATCTAGCAGGACCCCTTGATTTCTGCCTTTTTTTTTTTTTTTTTTTGGCTACACCCTTGGCATATGGAAGTTCGAGCTGCACCTGTGACCTACACTGCTGCAGCTGCAGCAACACCAGATCCTTAACCCATTGTGCTGGGCTTGGGATCGGACCCTTGCCACCACAGAGACAATCCTCAACTTGCTGCACCACAGTGGGAACTCCGATTTCTGCCTTTGATTACAATGAACATTGAATTCAAAATTGAATGCTGTCTTTTCCTTCTAAATGTACCCTGAGTCCATTCACTTCTCCACACCTACACTGTTGTTGCTCTTGGCCACGCCACCATATCTCCTGCCTGGATTACTTCATTAACTTCCTGTTTCCTTTCTTCTATGCTCCTTCCTCTTCCATTGCTATCCAGCTATCCACATAACAGGAATCTTTTGGAAAGGTAAATTGGAACACAACTCCACCCTCTCAAAACCTCCAGTGTGCTAGTCTTAGCATCAAATTTGAATTCTTCCTACCAGATCTATGTGATATGACCTTTTCCCTGCCCCCCCCCCTTTTTCTTTTTAAGGCCATGCCTGCAGCATGGGGAAGTTCCTGGGTCAGGGATCAAAGCTGTGGCACAGCAGCCATCTGAGCCGCTGCAGTGGCAACTCGGTATCCCTAACCTGTTGCACTACAGGAGAACACCAAACTTGTAATTCTTTACCTGAGGTTGCTCATTCTTTATAACTAGTTTCTTGGCTCAACTGTTATTCGCTCTTAGGGATTACCTATTTAAAGTTGACCAGCTCCCATTGTTCTTTTTCATATCCCAGGAACCACTTTTCAGTCTGTGGTTGTCTTACTTCTTTGCTTACATTTTGTTCTCTTTTGCCCAGTGGAATGCAGAGAATATTTCTCTTTCATTTATATTCAGTTGCTATGACAGAGCATGATATGTAATAGACATTCAATATATATTGACAGAATATGATATCACTTGTATCTGGAATCTAATATATGGCACAAATGAACCTTTCCACAGGAAAGAAACTCATGGGCTTGTAGAACAGACCTGTGGTTGCCGAGGGGGAGGGGGAGGGAAAGGGAGTGGGAAGAACTGGATTCTGGGGTTAATAGATGCAAACTATTGCATTCAGAGTGGATAAGCAATGAGATCATGCTGCATAGCACAGGGAGCTATATCTAATCACTTATGATGGAACATGATGGAGGATAGTGTGAGAAAAAGTATATATATGTGTGTGTGTGTGTGTGTGTGTGTGTGTGTGACTAGCTCACTTTGCTAGACCACATAAATTGATAGAACATTGTAAACCAGCTATAATGGCAAAAAAATCATTTAAAAATGAATAAATATTGGTGGAATAAGTGGATACATCTTCCAACATACTAGATGTCTTTCCAACTTTATCTTTATATGTGTTAATGAGACACATTTCTAATACAGCTTCTCTGCCCATTTTGCAAGGATGTATTTGGAGAGCAGCAAAACTTTACTAATTGGGAATTGTCTACCATTGATACCATATCAACTACTTTTTTGGATGTTATGGCTTTATTTCATTGTGTTTCCTCACATATCCAAGAAGTACATTTATGCTTAATGATTTCTCTCATATGATAGTTGAATTGTCATAGCCCAGTGGCATTTTAGAAGCAGTTTTATTACATAACCTGATTGTGAAGGAATTAATTTTCTTCCTAGAAGTTGGAGAAGTTGGTGACGCTATGCATTGGTCCTTGGAAATCCAAAACAAGCATAAAAATGTGGAAAGAGGCCATGAACATAGTTCATCAGGAAATATTTTTCACCTGCACGGAAATCTTGTTACTTTAAGGCAAAGCCATGATAAGTTTGACATACTGAACTCTAATTTAGATTTAGTTAACCAGAATAAAAACTGTGTAGCAAAGAAGCCTGATAAGCTTAATAGATACGAGAAATCATTTCTTCGTACTAAGCATGAAAAACATTACACTGGAATTAAATGCAGTAAATATGGAAACACCATCTGCACCAATCCAAGACGCAATATACATCAAACTGAAAGAGGAAAGAAATACCAGGAATGTACTGACTGTGGCAAAACCTTCATCAAAAAATCTCAACTCACTGTACATCAGAGAACTCATACAGGAGAAAAACCGTATAAATGCCTTAAATGTGGTAAAGCCTTCTGTAGGAAAGCAGAGCTCAATATACATATGCAAGTTGAAAGAGGAATAAAACCCCACGGATGCAGTGAATGTGGGAAAGCTTTCTCCAGGAAGTCCCAGCTCCTTGTACATCAGAAAACTCATACAGGAGAGAAACCCTATACATGCAGTGAATGTGGAAAAGGCTTCATCCAGAAGGGTAATTTCCTTATACATCAGCGAATTCATACTGGAGAGAAGCCCTATGGATGCAATGAATGTGGGAAAGCCTTCAGTCATAAGCCATGTCTCGTTGCACATCAGGTGTTTCATACCGGAAATCCTCCCTATGAATGCAATGAGTGTGGAAAAGCCTACTTTCAGAAGTCAAGTCTCATTAGACATCAAAGAGGTCATACAGAAGAGAAACGCTATAAATGCAGTGTCTGTGGGAAAGGCTACTCCACGAAGTCAATACTTAGTAGACATCAGAGAGTCCACACAGGAGAGAAACCCCATAGATGCAGCAACTGTGGGAAAGCCTTCTGCCACAAGTCCTCTCTCACTAAACATAAGAAAACTCATATGAAAGAAAAATGTGTGGGTTCCGTCAAGGTGGAAAAGGATTCCCTTGGGAATCACAGCTCATTATCTCTTACAGAACCCATACAGGAGAAAAATTCTATTAAACCAGAGACAGTGGAAGGGCCCTCTGTGGCAGTCCAGACATCATTAAACATCAGTGGGTTCCTAGCCCAAGGGAACATTGTCCTTGTGGGGCAGCCTGTGGCCAGATGTGCACCCTCAGGAGATAATGGAGAATTTGCACAGGAGAGAACCCTCATAAGTGCGGTAAATGTGGTAGTGCCTTCAGTTACCAATTATGTCGTATTTTATGTCCCAGGAAATATGTAGGGAATATTTGATATGTTTAGTGTGGAAAAGCCTTTTGAACCAAGTTTTAGCTTGAAAACTTTCACTGAGAGAATGCCAATGAATGTAGTAATAATGGAGAGCTATACCTCATGAAATACCAGTGGCTCTTAGTAGGTTGAATTGTAATGAGCTTGACTTCAGAATCATCAGTAAAATGCTCCTCAGAAATAAATACTAGGAAGGCAGTTGTATCAGGTCCCTGAAACCACCCTCCCATTTGATTATTTTTGAAAAGCACTTGTTAAACTCATGAAAGCTGCTCTCACAGTTCATTATAGTGAGAAGTTACAAATTAAAATTAGCAAATGTGCACTGTGTATAAGGCAGAACTTAGGAGAAACCATGTACGTACTTGCATTTGGCTCTCTCCGTGGAGTTATATGGACAGTGCTCCAGTCTTTCACCAGTGATGGGACAACATATGGAGTTACCAAGCAGGGAAACTCACCTGTTCCTTAGTGCACAGGGTTTTTATGGGGGGTTAGTTATGTAGGCACAGAGAAACCACATGGCTGATCTTAATGTCAAACTCCAGGCTCCTAAAGGTCAAACTGATCCAGCATGGCCCAGAGCCCCAGGTAAACAAAAACATGTTCACCAGAAATTGTATTGCTAGCATAAACTATATGGCATGGCCCAAACCCCAGGTATACAAAGATACTCTTAGCAGGCAGGATATTTTAAGGGCTTAGAGGTTCCTTCTCCTTTGCCAGTCATGGGTCAGATTCTGGAATGTGGAGGGTCTGAACACCGCAAATCTGCTGAGTCCCTGTGGCGCAAGTTGGCAGCCATAGCTCCTATTGGACTCCTGGCCCTTGGGAACTTCCATATGTTGCAGATTCTGCTATAAAAAGAAGGAAGAAGAAGAAACCTGCTGAGTCAGCCCCTGATTTACACAGCAGTGACTAGGACAAGGTTTTCGGTAACTTTATTCCTCATCAAGTGTCAGAAGTAAGAAATGGCTGTGGATACACTTAAATGCATAGAATCTAGAGCACAATGTCAGAGGGCTCACAAAGGGGATAAGCCCGTGGTTTCAGTGGAAATTGTAAATCTATCCTGATTTTTTATCAGATTAACACCCTTCATGTGTCTTTTGATATAGAATGTCTTGAACTCTTTCTCATTGCTATGTGAATGACTCATAAGTCATTTGAAGATGGTTTATAAAGTTCATATTGTACCTATTACATCTGAGTCATCCATCACCTCTGCTATGTTCTTTTTTTTTTTTTTTTGGTAATTTTATTTTAGGGCTGCACCTGCGGCATATGGAAGTTCCCAGGCTAGGGGTCAAATCAGAGCTGCAGTTGCCGACCTATACCACAGCCACAGCAACTCCAGATCTGAGCCATGTCTGTGACCTACACCACAACCTTAACCCACTGAGGTGATGCTGGCTCCTTAACCCACTGAGTGAGGCCAGGGATCGAACCCATACTACCCGTCATGGATAGTAGTAGGGTTCGTTAACCACTGAGCCATGGTGGGAGCTCCCCAGTCTTTCATTTGAAACTTTGTGCTCACTTGAAGAGATCGAATGATTGGTGCAAGTTCCTCAGGAACCTGGAGAAGTGGCGGGGGAGGGGGGTCCTCCCCCCATGGTACTTTTCCTCCAGTCTCTGACAGGGTACATGAATGGCTGATGCTAGAATCCTTGAGGGGGTGAGATGAAGATGATTCTGAGACTGGACAAAAACCTGAGAATTGCAACCATTTTCTCTGCAGTGGGAAGGAAAAGCAAATAGGAAAAAGCAAGTCTCTCTTTTCGTTTTCCTACTGCCTACTCATTCTCTCCATTGCCCCATGTTGGCAGAACTTAACATGAGGGCAGCTGGCAAAAGAGAATCTTGTTTGCCATACCAGCCCCTGTGTCACAAAGCCAACAATGGAAGAGTAGGTTGAGAGGTGAGAGACAATAGCTAAATAATGGGGCCAGCAACCTACTTCAGTTGTGATTAGCTGTGGTGTGTGTCACCACCCCTGCAATTTGCAAATCTCACAGTCCACTTATGGAGGAGCGCAGATTGAAAATATATTTGTGAATAAAGTGATACTTATTCAAGTACACTTATTTGGATATTTATAAGCAAATCTGTGAGTAAAATTATTAGTCATGATTTGTGTGTGTATGTGGGGGCTTTGGTACCTTTGGGACTTAGGGTGCAAAACATCACTATGCTTTATGCCCCTAGCGTGTGTTAGTCTTCATTTTTTTGGTATGTTTTTTGTATGTTCTTATTTTAGGGACAACTGTACATTTTAAAATCACGTAAAGTCACGATGTTCCCTCATGGCTCAGCGGGTTAAGGATCTGGCGTTGTCCCTGCTGTGGCTCTGGTTACTGTTGTGGCGAGGGTTCGACCCCTATCCCAGGAACTTCCACATGCTTTGGGTGTGACAAAAAAAAAATCACATAAAGTAGGGAAAAGGAAGATCCTTTAAGGTGTTGGAATTATTGATTATTGATGGGAAAACATGAAATTAGATCACTGCTTCACATTGTATGTGAAGATCCATTCTCAGTAGATCAAAGACCTAAATTTGAAGTGTAAGAAAAATTTTTCTTTTTAGGACCGCACCCGCAGCATATGGAAGTTCCTAGACTAGGGGTTGCATTGGAGCTTCAGCTGCTGGCCTACACCACAGCCACGGCAACACTAGATCTGAGCTGCATCTGTGATGTACACTGCAGCTCACGGCAACGCTGGATCCTTAACCCATTGCATGAGATCTGATATTGAGCCTGCCTCCTCATGGATACTAGTCGGGTTCACTACTGCTGAGCTACAACAGGAACTCCCTGAAGAGTAAAATTTAAAGTGCACAATCTGGGGGATATAGTTGGATTCTGATCATTTCAAAAGCCCTCTTTCCACTGGCTCCCAACCTTGACATCCTCATATTCTGAATAATTGACCCTTGGAAATTGCTTTAGTCACTGACCATGAGGACTGTCCCATCACTGGCCTCTACAGATTATTCTTGACTGACATCGTCCCCCCCACCCCCAAGACCTATCAATCCTAGACTTCAGGGGGACTTTCATCTCCTGGCCTTCCATTTCATGGATTCTTCAAACCTTCCCGTCCATGGACCAACAGCCAGCTACACCAAGTGGTCACTGTAACAGGATTTCAATCTTCAGGACGGCAGCTGGTTGCTTCTTGGTTCTGCAGTCTTCTCGTTGGGGAGCTGGAGGTGAGTGTGGATGAAGGTGGGGGTGAGGCATGTGAAGGTACAGAGGGGAGGGGTCAGCACGAGAGGGCACTGGCCTGTATGTTAAAGAAAGGGTAGGAGCAGCAGGTGAAATGCTTCCTCTCTTAGGGCTTAGCTCTATCCCTGACTCAGGAAATGAAGTCAGCTGCTTCACTTGAAACTGCTTGTAGGGCAGACAGGAGGCTCCCAGCTGATGTGTCGTTTTCCTTTTTGACTATTGTGTGATGTAGGTGGGTCCTTTACCCCTCTGGAGCTTATTTTCACAGGCTGTGTAAACAAAGGGAGCAGGCTTTAATACAAGAGAGTGATAGGATGGAAGCCGGAAAAAGTTTATCCCCCCAACTTCCGCTCCACCTCTGGGCTTCTGAGACTGTTATTTCCAGATCTTGGAGGCTGGAAAGCCCCGCCTCCACCATAGGCCCCGCCCATGTAGGTGGGATGGCCTGTCCTCAACATTGACCCTCCCACCTCATCTTTCTTGGCCCGCTCTCTTTGGTACTATTATTATATACGCCAAGCCACCTTTTTTCCCCTGCTCTGTATTCTCAGGACTATTGTAAGGGAGCAGAGGCTTCTGTGCTCACAGCGCAGAGAGCACGTGTTTGCAGCAAAGTAATGGTTTATTTGCAGGGGACCAAGTCTCAGATCCACTTCATCTTGATCTTTGAGTTGGGATGTTTTCAAGGGGAAGGAAAAAAGAGGCTGGGATTTATCATTGTCTTGTGACATTTCTTAATGTAATTGTGGTTTTGGGTGTCAGGATGTCTATGGTTTACGGTTTTCTGGCTGGGTGGTCCATGGGCTCCGGCCCTGGGAGCTCATCTTGTCCTGGAGGAGCAACCTGAGTTTGCATATTAATGATGATTTCTACAACAGTAATTTGATTACATGAAGGATGTTATAGACAACTGTTACCTCAGTTGTCTGACTCAGGTTGATTAGTGTTCAATTAGCCTGGGATTGAGGTCAGAGAGGGCAAAAGAGGAATAAAGAGAGGTTAATCACAACCTCAGTAAGGAAACTTGGGTTTAGGGGCACTTGGTTTCAATTCCCACTCCTGTTTTAACTTTCCCCCAAGCTTTGCGAGAACAGGGCATTGACCATTCTGGCTATTTCCTGCCTCAGTTTAGGGAATGGAAGCGTGTGCTGAGTTGGAAATATTCCTGAGTCCCAGGTCTTGGACCTGAGTCTTACATGATTAAAATATTAGTCCTTTGTTTCCTTTTGGGGCAACAGACCCAATTTGAAGTAGCAGATGGAGGGACAGCCCAAACTTGAGTAAACTTTGGAAAGTAAATCTTATTCCCTGAGGAATTCAGGAGAATACGTCTGAACACCAGTCTGGACCTGGCTCTTCTGGGAAGACTTTGTAGCCAGGCATACTGTTGCCTAATTTTATCTAAGTAGATTTTTAACTTCTCATGTGTTAACATAAAACAGGAGCTATTGGCCACTACACATAAAGTCTAAGTAATCTCATTTTTTTTCCCAATAAACCATTTTTAGTGGCCCCACCTGAGACATCAAGTAATTTTATTGTTTAGTACGATTCTAGCTGAAGAATCTAGTGCCTCAAACCTGTCACAATGGCTGTCATCAAAAAGTCCACGAATAGCAAATGTTAGGATGTGGAGAAATGGGAAGACCTGTACACTGCTGATGGGAATGTAAATTGGTGCAGCCACTATGGGAAACAGTAGGAAGGTTGCTCAAAATTTTTAAATAGAACTCCCATATGATCTGGTAATTCCACTCCTGGGTATCTATCTAGAAAAAAATGAAAGGACTAATACAAAAAGATACACCCCAGTGTTCATAACAATGTTATTTAAAATAGCCCAGACATAGATGCAAACGAGGCGCCATCAACAGACGATTGGATAAAGATGTGGTATGTATGTACACTAGACTATTACTCAGCCATAAAAAGAAGGAAATTCTGTCATTGGCAGCAATGTGAGTGGACCTAGAAAATGTTAGTGAATTGAGTTAGAGAAAGCCAAAACTATATGATCATATCACTTGTATGTGGAATCTAAGAAAATAATACAGGAGTTCCTGGGTGGCTCAGTGGGTTAAGGATCTGGCTTTATCACTTGCAGTGGCCCGGGTTACTCCTGTGGCATGGGTTCCACCCCTGGCCCAGGAACTTCTGCATTGCTGTGATATGGCAAAAATTTTTTTAAATTAAAAAATAATACAAATGAACATATGCAAAACACAAATAGATTTGCAGGTGTAGAAACCAAACTAATGGGGGAGCTCACTTTGTGGCTCAGTGGTTAACAAACCTGACTAGGATCCATGCGGATGCGGGTTCGATCTCTGGTCTCACTCAGTGGGTTAACGATCCGGCGTTGCCATAAGCTGTGGTGTAGGTTGCAGACGAGTCTCCGGTTGAGAGAGAGTTGTATGGCTGGGGTGTAGGCTGGCAGGTGTAGCTCCAGTTCAACCCCTAGCCTGTAAACTCCCTTATGCTGCCAGTGTGGCCCTGAAAAAAAAAGCAAGAAAAAAAAAGAAGGAAAAACTAGTGGTTACCAAAGGGGAGAGGGAAGACAGGAGGGGAAAATTAGGGACATGGGATTAATAGCTACAAACTACTAAGTATAAAATAGATAAACAGGAGTTTCCTTTGTGGTTCAGTGGTTAACAAACCCGACTAGGATCCATGAAGATACAGGTTCAATCCCTGGCCTTGCTCAGTGGGTTAAGGATCCGGCGTTGCCGTGAGCTGTGTATGGTACAGTTTGCAGACGAGGCTCCTATCCCACGTTGCTGTGGCTGTGGTGTAGGCCGGCGACTGTAGCTCTGATTCGACCCCTAGCCTGGGAACTTTCACATGCCTTGGGTGTGGCCCTAAAAAGAAAGAAAGAAAGAAAAAAGATAAGCAACAAGGATATATTGTCGAGCATAGCCATGATTTTATAATAACTCTAACAAGTATAGTCTAAAAATACTGAATCACTATGCTGTACACTTAGTGGCCTTGCTCAGTGGGTTGGGGATCCAGTGTTGCCCAGAGTTGTGGTGTAGGTTGCAGACACACCTCAGATCCTGCATTGCTGTGGCTGTAGTGTAGGCTGGCAGCTGCAGCTCTGATTGGACCCCTAGCCTGGTAACCTCCATAGGCTGCGGGTGTGGCCCTAAAAAGAAAAAAAAAGTTTTTGGCCTGCATTGTTGTCCCGGTTGCTTACACCTCCCGACTGAGAAACTATTCCTGTACTGCAGGTCTAAAATCTTGCTAGGATTGCTGATGGTCTGTTGAGAAGGGAAATCCCCAGCTAGGCCCCCAGGCCACAGGGGCCAGGGCAGCTTCTGGATCCACAAAGGGAAAACCCTGCACTGGTAAAGGGCAGGGCAGACCATAGGCACTAATAACCTCAGAGGATCCTGAGAGGTAACAGCTGGGTTGCCCATTGCAATCAGGCAAGGGCTTGTGTGCCTAAGATGCTGAAAGCCAAACTCTGACCACAGGTGTTTACAGCAAAGTAATGTTTTTTTGTTTTTTGTTTTTGTCTTTTTTGCCATTTCTTGGGCCGCTCCCGCGGCATATGGAGGTTCCCAGGCTCGGGGTCAAATCTGAGCTGTAGCCGCGGGCCTATGCCACATCCACAGCAATGCCGGATCCTTAACCCACTGAGCAAGCCAGGGATCGAACTCACAACCTCCTGTTTCCTACTCGGATTCATTAACCACTGAGCCACGACGGGAACTCCCAGTAATGGTTTTTTTGCTGGGAACCAAGCAAAGGAGTGGGAGACAAGTCTCAGATTCACTCCATCTTGGTCTTTGAGTCAGAAATATTTTAAAGGTGAAGAACAAAGAAACTGGGATTAATCATTGTTTTGTAATATTTTAAAAATTTATTTTTAAATTATAGTTGATTTATAATATGCCAATTTCTGCTGTACAGCAAAGTGACCCATTCATATATATACATTCCTTTTCTTATATTATTATCCATCATTATCATAAGAGATTGGATATAGTTCCCTGTATTATACAGTAGGACCTCATTGCTTATCCATTTTATTTTATTTTATTTTGTCTTTTTGCCATTTCTTGGGCCACTCCCACGGCATATGTAGGTTCCTGGGCTAGGGATCTAATCGGAGCTGCAACCGCTGGCCTACCCCACAGCCACAGCAACGTGGGATCCGAGCCACATCTGCAACCTACACCACAGCTCACGGCAACACCAGATCCTTAACCCACTGAGGAGGGCCAGGGATCGAACCCGCAACCTCATGGTTCCTAGTCGGATTCGTTAACCACTGTGCCTCGACGGGAACTCCCTTTTTCTTATGGTTTCCTTTGCTGTGCAAAAGCTTGTATGCTTGATTAGGTCCCATTTTGGTTTTTTTTGTTTTTGCTTCTGTTGCCTTGGGAGACTGACCCAAGGAGACATTTGTATGGTTTATGTTGGAGGATGTTTTGCCAAAGTTCCCTTCTAGGAGTTTTATGGTACCATGTCTTTAAGCCATTTTGAGTTTTTGGTGTGAGGGTGTGTTCTAGTTTCATTGATCTACATGCAGCAGTCCAGTTTTCCCAGCACCGCTTGCTGAAGATTGTTTTGTAACATTTCTGTGACTTTTTTTGATGACAAATAACTTTATTAGTTTAACTATTAACATTTTGTGGTTGGTTTGTTATAACAGCAAAGTTAAGAGTCAAACAGAAAATAAAATTTTGGAGTTCCTGTTGTGGCTCAGTGGTAATGAACCCTACTAGCATCCATGAGGATGCAGGTTTGATCCCTGACCCGCTCACTGGGTTAAGGATCTGGCATTGTCATAAGCTGTGGCCTAGGTTGCAGGTGTGGCTCGGATCCCACGTTGCTGTGGCTGTGGTATTGGCTGGCAGCTGCTGCTCTGATTTGACCCCTAGCCTGGGAACTTACATGTGCCACAGGTGTGGCCCTAAAAGAAAAGAAAATTTTGTAGATAACAATATGGAGTTGGACAGGTTCATAAGAGTGATTTTATTTTATTTTTTTATTTTATTTTTTGTCTTTTTGCTATTTCTTTGGGCCGCTCCCGCGGCATATGGAGGTTCCCAGGCTAGGGGTCGAATCGGAGCTGTAGCCACCGGCCTACGCCAGAGCCACAGCAACGCGGGATCTGAGCTGCATCTGCAACCTACACCACAGCTCACAGCAACGCGGGATCGTTAACCCACTGAGCAAGGCCAAGGACCGAACCCGCAACCTCATGGTTCCTAGTCGGATTCGTTAACCACTGTGCCACGACGGGAACTCCCATTAAGAGTGATTTTAAAAATTTTTCATTTTTTATTGAAGTATAGTTGATTTACTATACTATAGTTGTGTTAGTTTCACTTGTGTTATTTTCGCTTGTATAGCAGTGATTCAGTTATACATATACACATATCCATTCTTTACAGATTCTTTCCCCATATATATTATTACAGAATATGTGCAGAGTTGCCTGTTCTATATAGCAGGTCCTTGTTGATTATTTTATATATAGTAGCATATATATGTTCATCCCATCCTTGACATTTCTGAATTGTAGTTTCTGGAGTCAGAATGTTTAGGATTCTCTGGTCAGGTAGTCCATGGCCAGAGGGCCCATGAGCTCATCTTTCCCTGAAGAAACAACCTGAGTAATACGCTAATATCTACAAAAGCAATTTTATTATATTAAGGATGTTATGGGTAACAGCAATCTCAGTTGTCTGACTCTCCTTAACTAGTGTTCAGTTAGGCCAGGATTGATGTCAGAGGGGCTAAGAAAGGGAACAAACTTTCCGATAAGGACAGATTAATCATAAACTCAGTAGGGGAACCCGGTTTTAGGGTGACTTAATTTCGCCACCTCAGCTCTTCCAAACTCTACTTTTCTCCAAAGCGTTCTCCAGCCAGAAGCATTCCCATGGCATGTCTCTTGACCACTCTGCTAAGCATAAAAGTTCTCAGCCTTGTGGACACACACCTCCTTCAAGACTGCCAAAGTGTGACGAGCCTCAGCGGACACAGCCGTCTTAAGTCTCCGGCGGCATAACTGAGGGGGAAGAGGACCACCTGCATTGCGAGAGTTGGCACGTGCACCACACTATTGATGGCACCTGGGGAGATGGAAGCTTCAGCGCTGAGGCGTCCGCGTCCAGCAGAAGGGACTACCTTCTCTGCAAGGCACATCTTTGAGAAAAGGTCGCCCCACAGGCGCCGCCATATTGCCCCGTAGAGCGGCCCTAATGCCCAGAATCCGGGTCACGGGAGGGTTGTCACGTGACCGGCAGCCTTCCGTGGCTCAGAGGTCTTTCTGAGTCTGCGCAGAAGCGCCGCATTGTTGCCAGGCGACTTGCTTCAGAAAGGAGCGTGTGGAAGCCGGTCCTTGTTGCAACCCTGCTGTGAGAAGACCAGGTGAGAGGGAAGACTTCTGTGGGTTCGCTCTTGGGTCGGCACGTAGGGTCAGTGGTGAGAGTCCGTGGGGGTCAAGGAAGTGGGTGTCTTGGGCTGAAAGGCAGTTAGTTTAGTCAGTAATGGTGGAGTCTTAGATCCGTGGTGGAGAATCTGCGAAGTTTTTAACTGGGCGAATCCATAGTTTAGTGATGGAGTGTGAGGTGGCAACGGCATGATGAATCTGTGAATTCAGAACTCAGGGATGGAGGGCTGTGAGATGGGTGGTTGGGGAAGTCTGGGAGCTGGTGGTTGGCCCAGTCTGTGTGGTCTTTGAATGGACGGTAGGGTTGGTGGGGAGTGTTGAGGTCAGTTACGGGAGAGGCTGCGGGCATTAATAATATGGAGGTTTTGGGAATCAAGGATGAGGTATTAGGGGGCAGTGATGGACTCACTGGTGGGGTATTAAGAGCTTGGAGGGCTTACTGGTGGGAGTCAATATTATGATTGTTATTGGGGCGGGTCATTGAATGGAGTTCCATGAGCTACCATGTTGGGGGTACAGTATGCTTCTGCCTGGGGAGTCCTATGTATTGATGACGGTGACTGGTGAGCTGATGGAAGTTGTTGCTTTATGGAGTTAGTGACTGGGGAGAGACTCCCTTGGGATCCTTGATTTGAGTTTCTAACCCATATAAGGAGCTTCACATTGTGACACTCCACCCAGTTCCTCTAAAGCTTAGCAGCGGTTCCCAACAAGCCACTCCTCCAACCTCTTCTGTTTAGGGGATTCCTTACCTTGGCCATCCCTACAAAAGTTTAAAAAGTGTTTTTAAACAACCAGAGTCTAAGGAAATCTAAACTGATGTTTGCTTGCATATTCATAGACTGTCACATAAGGATTCACAGAATTAGGAACACTTTTTAGGGTCACACCTGTGGCATATGGAAGTTCCCCAGCTAGGGATGGTATCCGAGCTGCAGCTGGTGGCCTACACCACAGCCACAGCAACATGGGATCCTTAACCTGCTGAGCGAAGCCAGGGATAGCACCCGCATTCTCATGGATCCTAGTAGGGTTCATTAACTACTGAGCCACGAAGGGAACTCCTGTTTTTAAAAAAATTTTCATCTGGTATTCTTATTAGGTATTTTGTTTGATTTTTACATTAAACCTGTATATTATTTGGTGAAAATAAGACACATATAAAAACTAAATTAGTCTTTTTCGGAACATGTTTTTAATTATCATGTAAGCATGTGATATTGGTATGATCCTTGTTGGTATGATCCTTCTCGTGTTCCCACTTGGTAATCATAGAAATCATCACAATTATTTTGATTGTATTCATACTTCTTCAGCATAATTTTTCACATTTAAATATTTATTAGTTACAAATACGCAATAAATGCCACTTCCATTTTTACTTAACATGAGACATTTAGGTTAATTTTTAGTCTGACATATTTGAAATTTTTTGGTTGCTATCTTGTTATTCCTAACTCTATTTTGAGGACTTTATCACCCTTTTCATTTGGTTAGATATGTGGTCTTCTCTTTTAAGGCAAACATGAATGATTGAAAAGAATATATATTTTCAATATGTGCATCTTTATGTACTTTGATATATCACTGAAGCTAATATTTTTAGTTTTAATATTTAGACCATACATAATATTTTCCTGCATTATCTGTCACAGAATTAGAGTGGTGTATTAATATCTTCTAGCCCAGTGATGTTTCTGTTAAATTTTCTTGTTTTTTTAAAGAATTTTTATTATAGTTGATTTATAATGTTCTGTCAATTTCTGCCATACAACAAAGTGACTCAGTTATACATATATATACATTGTTCTTCTCATAGTATCCTCCATCATGTTCCATCACAAGTGATTGGATATAGTTCCCTGTGCTACACAGCAGGATCTCATTACTTATCCACTCCAAATGCAATTGTTTGCATCTGGTAACCCCAAACTCTCAGTCCATCAGACTTCCTTGTTTTTGTAATAGAATTTGTTTTATACGGTTTACTTCCCTACTATTTGCTGCATAGACTAGCCGCACTATAACTTCTAACTCATGCTATTCTCTATATTTCTACTTTATGACACTTAATGGATCTCATCTTAAAATCTTTATTTTATTTTTTGCCTTTTCTAGGGCCACTCCCACGGCATATGGAGGTTCCCAGGCTAGGGGTCTAATTGGAGCTGTAGCCACTGGCCTACACCACAGCCACAGCCACACCAGATCTGAGCTGCATCTGTGACCTACACCACAGCTCACGGCAATGCCGGATCCTTAACCCACTGAGCAAGGGCAGGGGTCAAACCCGCAACCTCATGGTTCCTAGTCGGATTCGTTAACCACTGCGCCACGATGGGAACTGCCTGTCCTTGTTTTAATTATTGCAAAGGCTGGTTTTCAGAGAAGTAGTGATTCTTGCCTTAAGTCCCTTAGGGAGGACATAGACTGACTAGGACTAAAATCTAGATGTCTTTTCCCTCGAATCTTCCATGTGCTTTTATTTTTCTTTTTAATGACTGCACCCACAACATATAGAAGTTCCCGAGCCTGGGACTGAATCCCAGCTTCAGTTGCAACTTATGCCACAGCTGTGGCAACACTGAATCCTTTATTCCACCATACTGGGCTGGGGATCAAACCTGCACCTCTGCAGAGACCCAGCCACCATGGTCAGATTCTTAACCCACTGTGCCACAGCAGGAGCTCCTTATGTGTTTTCTAGTACCCTCTTTGAGTAAAATTCATCTCAACTAGCAAAATGATTGACTCCCAAGTAACCGTGCAAATGCTTTTAAAGAAAATATCGAGAGTGTCTCAGATGTGGTCATGCTTACAGGTTTTCTCAGCATCTCAGCAGAGCTTTTGCTTTATACACCGTGGTCAAGGCTGCTGGTACCTCCTGCCCCTCTGCGTAGTTTTGGTCCTAGCAGTCTTGGTTAGAGTCTGCAGACATGCCATTTTCTTGAATTCTGATTAGTGATCCACTTGAAGTGAATTTGCTCCTGAATCCATAGCTCCCAGCTTCCAGGTGCAGAGCAGATAAGCGAGGTGAGTTCATGCGACCAGAATTCATCTTGGCCCAAGATACCCCGGACTAGAAAGCACTTTCCAGAGATTTGGGCACCGTGAGAATAATCATTGGGCAGAGCAAATCCTGGAATGGTTTGCCTGTATCGGCAGAACAGCAAAACATGAACGAGTCCCAGGTGAAATGTGGCTTGTTTGCTTATTTATGATTTAAAATGTGTATTTGCTTATTTGTTGATTGATTTATTGATTGTCCACTTGGTTTCCCAATGGATTTGTGGTGATCTTAATAATCCATACAACAAAGTGAAAAAGTAAAAATGGAAAGTAATTATAAGAAAGTGGGAGAGTTCCCATGGTGGCTATAGCTCCAGTTTGACCCATAGTCTGGGAACTTCCATATGCTGTGGGTGTGCCCCTAAAAAGACAAAAAAATAAAGGGGGGGAGTTCCCGTTGTGGCTTAGCAAAAACGAATCTGGATAGAATCGAACCCGAGGACGCAGGTTCGATCCGCAGCCTTGCTCAGTGGGTTAATTGTCTGGCGTTGCCATGAGCTATGGTGTGGGTCACAGACTCGGCTCAGATCCATCGTTGCTGTGGCTGTGGTGTAGGCTGGCAGCTACTGCACCTCTGATTCAACCCCTAGCCTGGGATCTTACATATGCCTTGGGTGCAGCCCTTAAAAGAAAAAAAAAGATACATGCATGGTGACTGTGATTTTGTATAAGATTATAATTGTGAGTTTATGTGAGTGGGTGTATTTACAAGTGTTTGTATATGTGATTGGGAACTTTCATGTCTTCATTGTATGGATTCATGCACGTGAATGTGCAGTTGAAATTGTGTAAGGAAGTGAGCAATTGTGTATGAGTATGTGAATGTGTGTGACTATAGGTTTGAGTGTGAGTGTCCCTCCATGTGTGTTTGCATCTGTGTGTAAATGAGTTTGGGTGGTGTGTGTCTGTGTGTTGGGTGGGTTGTCTACTGTTACGGCTCTAACAACTGACTTGACTATGGGAAATGATGCAGAGTGAGCTTGGGTCAAAGAGTTGATTTGTGAGTAGGAAAACCTGAAGAATTACATTCAACTCATTATACACACACACACACACACACACACATGTATGTATGTTTCTTAACCATTGGAAAGGCATTTCCTAATTAAAAAAGCAGTTATAGTTCTTTACTGAAAAATTTTCAAAGTAGTGTAGAGGACTGTGTTGACCTTTTGCTGGTCTTGAATTAAGTGAGTAGCATTGGCTTATCAAACACTTGCAGGAATAGTAGATTGGCCCTGTTAAACCATCTGACCCTGGTGCAAGGACTCTTTTTTTTTTTTTTTTTAATTGAAGTGTAGTTGATTTACAACGTTATATTAATTTCTGCTATAAATTATAGTGATTCAATTATACATCTATATATCACACTTTTTAAATGTTCTTTTCCATTATTATTATTTTTTTTTTGGCTTTTTAGGACTGCACCCACGGCATATGGAGGTTCCCAGGCTAGGTGTTGAATCAGAGCTGCACCTGCCAGCCTATACCACAGCCACAGCAATGCCAGATCTGAGCCGTGTCTGTGACCTACACCACAGCTCATGGCAACACCAGATCCTTAACCCACTGAGTGAGGCCAGGGATGGAAGCTGGGTCCTCATGGTTCCTAGTCAGATTTGTTTCCAATGTGCCACGATGAGAACTCCTCCATTAGAGTTTATCCCAGGACACTGAGTCTGGTTCTCTGTGCTCTGCACTAAAACCTTGTTGCTCATTCCTCCCTGTGGAATAGCTCACATCTGATCACCCCAGCTTCCCACTCCCGCCTCCCCTACCCACTCGTCCTCGTCCACCACAAGTCTGTTCTCCTTGCCGGTGAGTCTGTTTCTGTTTTCATTGATAGGTTTAAATGTATAAAAATTTTTTAAAAATTATTTTTATTGTGTTCTTTTTTTTAATTTTTTTAAAGTTTTATTGATGTATAGTCGATTTACAATGTTGTGATAATTGCTGTGGTACAGCAAAGGGATTCAGTTACACATATCCACACATCCATTGTTTTTCAGATTCTTTTGCCAACATAGGTTATCACAGAATATCCCTGTGCTGTACAGCAGCTTCCTGTCTGAGCATCCACCCCATATACAATAGTGTGCATATGTCATTCCCAATCCTCCAATCCATCCCTGTCCCCAGCAGTTCCTTTAGTAACCCTGAGTTTGTTTCCAATGTCTGTGACTCTGTTTCTGTTTTGTCAATAAGTTCATTTATAGCATTGTTTTAGAGTCCACGTATAAGTGATATCATATGATGTTTATCTTTGTCTGGCTTCCTTCACTTGGTATGATAATCTCTAGGTCCTTCCATGTTGCTGCAGATGGCATTATTTCATCCTTCTTTATGGCTGAGTAATATTCCATTGTATACAGGTGCCAGTCTCTGCTTGATCCACTCCTCTGCTGATGGACATGGAGGTTGCTTCCGTGTCTTGGCTGTTGGGAATAGTGCTGCTATGAACACAGGCCCGCCTGCGTCTTGTCTGGAGATATGCTTAGGGTGGGATTGCTGGATCCTGTAGTGACTCTCTTGTTAGTTTTCTGAGGAGCCTCCATGCTGGTCTTACATAGTGGCTGCATCAACTTACATTCCCACCAGCAGGGTGGGAGAGTTGTGCAAGGGACTCTTGTGGAAGCTTCTCTCTTTCTTCCATGGCTAGGAGAGGGCTTCTGCTTCCTATCCCTACCGAGGGTCAATATCCACAAAGTTTATTTTCCTGACACTTTACGTATTGACTGCTGTTGAGCTGTGCGCATGGGCGCAGTGATGTGTAGACTGTTGACGTCACATTCTTCTGGGTCCTTGCATCTCTTTTGACATCCTTCTCTGATACTTGGACAAATTCCCATGTCTTGGTTTATGGCTTAATTGATGTTGCAGCTCAGTTGTATGAAGTCAGGAAAGACCTCCCGTGGGTAGAATTTTCTCAGTGAGGCCGACCATCCCCTGAGACACACGTCCTTGTAGTTGGTCCCTTCCGTGTCAATCCCAAGTCCCTCCTGCTCCTGCCACTGCCTGCCTCGAGGGATCATGGAAAAGTTAGCATCTCTCCAAACCCTCAAACGGTCTCCTAAGGTATTGTAGCTAGAAAGTTGTAATTGTCCTTGGCAATTAGCAGGTGGGAAAGTGTTTTCAAGACTATTCACAGCTCTCAAGACTATTACTGTCAGTGCTGCTGCAGGTGAAATGATAATTGTGGTTCTGCGGGGAGGGGAGGTCTCAGAAGCACACTCATATGTGCGGGTCCAGCTGCCCCTGTTGGACACACTCCGATGGCTTTGACCTTCACTCTGAGCCCACCCTCCAGGCAGCAGGAATGAGTGGGCGGTTTTCTCTGTGTTCATTGGAGAGGTAGACTCTGTAAAGGAAGGATTTGTATGAGGAGTCCGGGTAAGTGAGCATATTGGACAAAAGGCACCTTCGGTGTATGGACCTGGTCCAGTACCAACGCCATGCAAGAAGGGGGAAAAATCCTGGCTCATGAGCTGAGTCAAGAGAGATGGGGTTCTAGACCTTTAACTGAGCTGGTGGCTCCTAATATAATGTATCTAATCCTCATGGACTGTGACTGTTGGGGTTTCATGCAAGGGATAATAGAATCTGAGTTTTAATGTGCTTAAGGACTGTAATTCCCAGGTCAGTTGGATGTTCAGTCTACTTTACAGGAATCATAGACAGAATTTTCAGGTTTCCGAGGTGTGTCCATAGTACTCCATGCTTAAAGCAAAGAGTGGGAATCATCTGATCCTGTGTGGAAACAGCATGTCTAACCACTATTGGCTGGAGTACAGGTTGTTCTCTCTTTCTCTCTCTCTCTCTCTTTTTTTCCCCCCGGTCTTTTGAGGGCCACACCAGAGACATATGGAGGTTCTCAGAGTAGGGGTCAAATCAGAGCTGTCCTACATCACAGCCACATCTGTGACCTGCCACACCGGATCCTTAACCCACTGAGCGAGGCCAGGGATCAAACCAGCAACCTTATGGTTCCAAGTTGGATTGGTTTCTGCTGTACCATGATGGGAACTCCTTTCTTTTCTTTTTTTCTTTCTTTCTTTCTCTCTTTCTTTCTTTCTTTCTTTCTTTACTTCCTTCCTTCCTTCCTTTCTTTCTTTCTTTTCTTTCTTTCTTTCTTAACAAATGTTTTTTTCTGACTCTGGGTATATGAGTTGCCTAATAGATGTAATAATTGTGTCACTATTAATTTTGGAGAGTCTTCCCACATTAAGTGAGGGAAACAGCATTTAAGGAAATGAGAACTTTAGGTTCTCACTCTGGGGCCCAGTGGGTTAAGCATCGGACTGCAGCGGCCTGGGTCTCTGCAGAGGCACACTTTCAATCCCCAGCCCGGCACAGTCAGTGAGAGGATCTGGCATGGCCGCAGCCGTGTTGTAGGTCTCGGTCGCAGCTGAGGCTCAGATCCAGTGCCTTGCTTGGGTCCTTCTGTGTGCTGCAGATGAAGCCATGAAATAAATAATGAAACTAGAAAAGTAGACCTTTATACACTTCAGATACCATTTGAAGGCTCAAGTGTATCTTGCGATGTTTGTGCTGCTTTTACATATTATCCTACTGACCCAAACCATGTATGGCATTTGTGCAGTCCACAGGGTGTTTGCCTTCAGATTCCCTTTTGCATGTGTCTTGTGTTTCCATATCTTGAATGCCTTTCTGCAGATACTTCTGTTTAGCTTAGGTATTAACAAAGAGGTATGTATGGCATCTGAAACTGGTAATAATTTTGTTCTTAGCGTGCATGCTTAATGAGGCATCGGTGTTTCCTGTCCCATAATTCCCATGACTTGGGCCATTGTACTTCTGTCCTGGAAGGAAAGTCAGGGACTCTTTCTGTTTGCGTACACTGAGCCTTTTTTGCCTTCATGAAACCTACCTTGTCACATGGCAGGTACCTGCAGTTTTATACAGCAGTCAACGCACCTCCATTTAGTTAAGATCTCCAAAGCTTTATTCAGAGCTTATATGTGCATGTAGAAGGTGTTTATAAATTGGTGGAAACGTGTCCCGCCTAGATGTTGAAAGAAAATACCCCCAACCTAACCTGCAGTGCCACGGTGCCTAAGTAACCGTCGATCTAGTTTATTGGAGCAGCACAGGAGACTAGAATGGGAGTGTATTCCTGATCAGGTGCACTGTTGCTGTTACCGCCCAGCCAGGTTCACACGCCCACTCACCATTTGCCCCTAACCAGTGAGGGGATTTCGATGAGATACTTGAGCTCTCCGTGCTGATGTCTGCCTCACCTTTATAAGGAATAGAGCAATGTCTGCCCCATGAATTTGTGAGGGCTAAAGCAGTTACTGCGTGGGTGGCTTTCACAGCAGTGATTCCTTCATGGCAAGTATGCTTTCATGGTTCTCCATTCAACCCTTGGAAGCCTTGACGTGATAGGAAAATGTTCTTTGAAAATTATTTCAAAGTAGGGACGGTTGGTGAGTGGAGAATGTTGGATTGCAGTTGACCTGGTCCATGTGATCCATGCCTTCTGTTCCCATTCAGGATCCCCCAGCTCAGAAGACAACCATCAGCCCTTGAGACCTGAGCGCATGGCTGCCGGTGACTTGGCAATAAGAACCATCTTCTTATTACAGACTCTGTTTGGCATCCTGGGGAATTTCTCTCTGCTTTACCATAATCTCTTCCTTTGTTGCACTGGGTATAGGCTGAAGACCATAGATTTGATTGTTAGGAACCTGATTGTGGCCAACATCTTGGTTCTGTTCTCCAGCGGAGTCCACAACACAATGACCAGTTATGGGTGGCGTCAGCTCCGCAGTGATTTTGCATGCAGATTTTTCCCCTATGTTCAAGGAGTGGGCAGGGGAGCGTCCATTGGCATCACGTGCCTCTTGAGTGTCTTCCAGGCCATCACCATCAGTCCCAGGACCTCTAGGTGGGCAGAGCTGAAAGTGAAAGCAGTCCAGTTGGTTTTCCCTTCCATTGTCCTGAGCTGGGTCGTGAACATGCTGGTCAGTATCATCTACTCCATGTATATGACTGGAGACTTGAGCAACGAAAACACCACAGACAGGAAAAGCTTTGGACACTGTCTTTCTGTTCGTCATGACCAAACTGCAGACTCATTGTACGCAGCGTTGCTCTCCTTCCCTGACGTCGTATGTTTTGTGCTCATGATCTTGGCCAGCGGCTCCATGGTTTTCATCTTGTTCAGACATAAGCAGAGGGTCCAAAACATTCATAGGCTCAATGTCTCCTCCATATCGTCCCCTGAGTCCAAAGCCACCAAAACTGTCCTCCTTGTGGTGATCTCCTTTGTCTATTTCAACACCCTTTCCTCCATCTGTTATGCTGTTTTGTCTCTTTTGAACAATCCTAGTTTGTTCATCATGAACATCTCGGCAATAATCACATCATGTTTCCCAGCTCTCAGCCCCTTTCTGCTCATGAGTCGTGACTCGAGAATATCCAGGCTCTGCTTTGCTGGGAGAAGGCATGCAGACTCCCCTCCCCTTACAAGAAAGATGTAAATGGTATGAGTGTCAGCTGATTCATTTGGTGATTGGCTCACTTCCCCCGGAGTCCTGAGTACCATTGTGAGTGACTTAGCAGAGGATGGAGAATAAGACGTGGTGGGCCTCTTCTTCGGAGTAAAGATGCTATCATCCCAATTGCAATGAAGTGTTCTATGATGACCGTGTAAACAGTTGGGCAATGGAAGTTGTCTTTGTGCTTTCAAAGAATTTCAGAATTTTAAAAAGTTTTGTAATTGAAATCTTAAAATTGAAGTATAGTTCATTTACATGTATCAGGTTCCAGTGTACAGGAAGTAATTCAGTTATACACATATAGATAAATATTCTGTTTTTTTATTGGCTGAACCCTGGCCATGTGGAAATTTTCTGAGCCAGAGATTGAATTGAGCCATAGCTGCAACCTGTACCTCGGCTGTTTCAACACCAGAACCTTTAATCCACTGGGCTCAGCTGGAGAGGGAACCTGCTCTTCTGCATCCCAAGCTGCTGCAGTCGGAATCTTAACCCACTGTGCTGCAGCGCAAACTCCAAGATTCCTTTTCACATTCTTTCCCATTATGTATTATTACAGGATATTGAGTATACTTCTCTGTGGTATAAGTAGGTCCTTGTTATTTACCTATTTTATATATATGTCTATTATTCACCTATTATATATAATATACACACATTAATATATATTAATATATACATATACACAATACATATTATATGTATAATATATATATGTATATATACACACACATATATATATTAATGTGCATATGTTAAACCCTAACTCCTAATTTATCTCCCTGGCCACACTATCCCCTTGGGTAATTGTAAGTGTGTTTTCTGTGTCTGTGAGTCTTTCTGTTTAGCAAATAAGTTCATTGCTATCTTTTTTTTTTTAGATTCCACATATAAATGATATCATACGATATCTGTCTTTGCCTGACCTCACGTAATAATCTCTAGGTCCATCCATGTTGCTATAAATGGCATTATTTCATTCTTTTTTATTGCTGAGTAATAGTCCCTTCATCTGTCAGTGGAACTTGCAAGATGTTGGAGTAAATCCTGAGGCACGAACGGAGACAGTCACAAGAAATGGTCCACCCCTAGAAAGTGGAGCTGCTCTCGGGGGGGCCGAACCTCTGGGCCATGGTAACTGGTGACGATAACGAGTGCCACCTCATGCTGCCTCCCTGCTGCCTGCGTTCCCCTGGCCACACGCCCTGGCTTGGCTACTGGCCAGTTTTTTGGCAGGGACAGGGATGACCTGACACTTTCCCATCGCCACTGGCCTGGCATGGGGACTGCTGCGTCCTCTGCTGGGGGTAACAGTGAAGAGAAAACCCAGGGCAACCCAAGGGTAATCCTGGAACAATGTCGTATTAATTACAGAATCCCTGATCTAATTTGATAGATTTTATCAGTGTAACATCATACATTGTTTGATCATTAATTAGGACCAGGCAGAACTAGAAAAACTGCCAGAAACTCTCGAAACTGTCACATGAAAATAATCACATGCATATGGATATGTAGTACATCTGTGAAAGAGCTTACTGTAAGGACGATTAGTTGCTGAAGTCTTCTTACATCTGACTCTGACTTCCTCTCCATCAAAGAATTTATGATAATTATAATTAAATAATGCAACTGTACAATTAAATAATAGTTCTACAATTGTATTATTAATAACCACTTCTCTCCATGGTACAATGTAAGGTCTATAATGTCTTGTTTATCACATCTCCTAGAATGGTGTAATGCCTATATTGAAGAATCAATGAGATGTAACAAATTGTGAGGACATTTTTATATAGTTACACTGTTTTTTAACCAATTTATGCATTTTATATTTTACTTATTGTCAGAGGGTATATTATTTTTGTTATACTTACCAGTTAAGTTATTCTTTTTATTATGCTATTTAAAATATTTAATGGTGGAGTCCCGTCGTGGCGCAGTGGTTAACAAATCCGACTAGGAACCATGAGGTTGCGGGTTTGGTCCCTGCCCTTGCTCAGTGGGTTAATGATCCGGCGTTGGTGTGAGCTGTGGTGTAGGTTGCAGATGCGACTTGGATCCTGCGTTGCTGTGGCTCTGGCGTAGGCTGGAGGCTGCAGCTCCGATTCAACCCCTAGCCTAGGAACCTCCATGTGCCGTGGGAGCGGCCCAAGAAATAGCAAAAAGACAAAAAAAAAAAATTAGTGGTATGTAAGACTTTCTTTATAAATTTTAGTGGCATAATATAACAACTTTAATATAATGCTAATTTTTAAAGAAAAATTGAAATGTAATAGATAATACTCAATAGTAAGGATGAAAGCCATACAAAATGGGATAAAGTATAGAATAAATTTCCTATTTGTCTCAGCATATTTTCCATTCCAGTTCTCCAGAGGGAGTCACTTAATCTGTTTCTTAAGATCTATGATATAGGATCAATGTCTCCTCCATATCCTCCCCTGAGTCCGGAGCCACCAAAACCATCCTTCTCCTGGTCAGCACCTTTGTCTCTTTCCACACCTTTTCCTTCATCAGTAATATTATTTTGGCTCCCCCCCCCCCCCCGCTTGCTTTTAAGGGCTGCACCTGTGGCTTATACAGGTTCACAGACTAGGGGTCAAATCAGAGCTACAGCTGCCAGGCTACACCACAGCCATAGCAATGCAGGGTCTGAGCTGTGTCTGCTCTCTACACCACCGCTCACCCCAACACTGGATTCTTAACCCACTGAGTGAGGCCAGGGATCGAAGCCACAACTTCATGGTTACCAGTTGGATTCTTTTCCCCTGCATCACAAGGGGAACTCCTATTTTAGCTCTTTTTCAACAGCATTGATTTGTTCTTTGTGAAAAACTTCTGTAGTAATCATCGCATGCTTCTCAAGTATCAGCCCCTTTCTTCTCATGAGTCTTGACTCCAGCATATCAAGCCTCTGCTTTTCTGGGAAAAGGAGTAAATATTTTCCTCCCTTTCAGAGAAAAATGTAAATTGTATGTATTTACACTCTTTTCATTTGGTAATTCACTCTCTTCCCTCAGAGTCCCAAGGGAAATTGTGAGTGGGAGTTCCTGTAGTGACTCAGCGGTTGATGAAACCAACTAGTATCCATGAGGATGTGGGTTTGATCCCTGGCCTTGCTTAGTGGGTTAAGGATCCTGCATTGCTGTGGCCGTGGCATAGGCGGGCAGCTACAGTTCTGATTTGACCCCAGCCTGGGAAGCTATGCAGCCCTAAAAAGTAAAACAACAAAAACAACGATAACAACAAAAAACCAAATAGTATTCATAATGACATATAATTACCATGTAAGTGCTTATGCAGTGGAAGTTTTACTAGTGCTTCCAGTCGAGGAGTTCAGAATGCATGCAGTCAGAAACAGCAGATCCTCAAACAACCTGGATGTTATGGAGAAGTGCAGAGGTGCGAAACTTCAATGCATCACAGTACATCTCCCAGAGATGAACAGGTCCGTGCGAATGGACGAGCACGTGGCAGGTCCTTGCTGAAACCCAAGACAGTCGTGCCAGAGGGAAAGTTCAGTCACTGAGTACGGCTTTTGGGAGCCAGTTTCGAGTTTGGTACATTCCATCCTTAGAGAGATGGCACGTGTGTATTTGAAATGGGATGTTCAGAAGGAGATGAGCGTGTTTAGACATTTTCAGGTAGAAATGGCCAGACTGAACTGAAGCGGGGCAGAGGAGAGCATGAAATTAAATTTTAGCATATTTTTAAACATCAGGTGGTTTGACCTGGTGAAAAAGATGTGCGTTGCATGGCACTGAGATGTGGAGAAGGCAGGGTTTTCCGTTTTGTGAAGATGACCTGAGCATGTTGTCATAAAGGGGTTTGCAGGGGCTTGCTCCTGTCCCCAAAGTGATGAAATTTGGTTTTGGTGGCGACTTCCATCACATCCAGAGCAGAAAGACCCATGACTCCACTCTGTTCATGTGGAGTTTGTGGCTCCTCGGTTTTCAAGGAGCAAGATGGATACTACCTCAACTTTAGGAGAGATTTTTATATGATTTTCTCTGGATTTATATGCTGAAGCTGATGCAAGGTGTTGAGAACTCAACAGTTTGAAATTTTTTTGACTCAGTGGATATATAGATTGAACCCATCACAAAGAGAAACTGCTATTTTTAGGTCCCATGAAATACCTAAATATTTACCACAAACTAAATCATAAGGGGAAAAAAATATAGACAGACACATATCTGTAAATGTGTATCTATGTGCATGATCGGTGTGTATATATGTACATAACACACATAAGCCTATGAAGTCAGTTATTTTTGTTATCCATTAATCAATATGCTGGAAAGTAGTACCTTAAGAAAAATTTAAAATAGCAACTAATTATAATAATAACAAGCCTTAATATGTATGTCATCTGAGGAGAGTATTACCATGCTAGTTGTTTGTCAAACTTGTATAAAATGTCTTTTTCATTTTCCTACTTTAATTCTGTTATTTGGCCATATCTCTTCAATAAACAATGAGTAGAAATTTTTCAATTAAAAATTAGTCTACTTAGATGTAATCGATGCATTACTATCCAGTTTATTTTCTTATTTTATCTATGTTAACTTCTCCTACTGACTTTTTAAAACATTTTTTTATTTTTGGCTTTTTTAGGGCCGCACCCGAGGCATATGGAGGTTCCCAGGCTAGGGGTCAGTTCAGAGCTGTAGCTGAGGGACTATGCCACAGCCACAGCAATGTCAGATCTGAGCCGTGTCTTCGACCTATACTACAGCTCACAGCAATGCTGGATCTGCCATCCACTGAGCAAGGCCAGGGAGTGAACCCGAAACCTCATGGTTCCTAGTTGGATTCGTTTCCACTGCACCACGATGGGAACTCCCTCTCCTACGGACTTTTAAATGTACATTATAATTAATTTCTTTTCTTTCAGGACCGTGTACTCATTGTTAGCTTTTACCTAGAAATTTAAAAGCCAATCACAGTGTTATTTTTTTCTAATGTTATTAAACTCCACCTTTACAATATAAGGACATTGAAATAGTAATCTATTCACTACGGTCCATCTTTTTTTTTTCCAGAAGTCTCCAAAGAGGAATTGACTTGTCTGTTTATTCATTTAGTTTTGCCCCCCCCCCCTTTTTTTTTTGGCCACATTTGTGGCATGGGCCAGGGACTGAACCCCACTACAGCAGCAACCCAAGCTGTTGCAGTGAAAACACCAGATCCTTAACCCGTGTGCCACAGGGAACTCCTAAGATTCTTAATTGACCCACATCCTTGTCAACACTTTCTTTTTTCATTTTTATTTTAGACTTCTGATTGGCATGTGATGGTATCATGATTTTATTTGATTATTGTGGAAGTTGAGCATAGGTTCACATATTTATCTTTATTAGGAACCTCTTTTCTTTCTTTTTTTTTTGTCTTTTGTCTTTGTTGTTGTTGTTGTTGCTATTTCTTGGGCCGCTCCCACGGCATATGGAGGTTCCCAGGCTAGGGGTTGAATCGGAGCTGTAGCCACCGGCCTACGCCAGAGCCACAGCAACGCGGGATCCGAGCCGCGTCTGCAACCTACACCACAGCTCACGGCAACGCCGGATCGTTAACCCACTGAGCAAGGGCAGGGACCGAACCCGCAACCTCATGGTTCCTAGTCGGATTTGTTAACCACTGCGCCATGACGGGAACTCCAGGAACCTCTTTTCGAAGTATGTTTCACTTTATTCATTTTTTTTTCTACTGTGTTGCCTTTTCCTTAGTGATCTGTCGTAGTTCCATATATGTGCTGGACATAAATATGCCTTTCTTGGTTCTCATCGCATGTTCTGTGTACACATGTGTGTGTGTGTATCTCAAAGAGGAGAAAGTCAATGTAACCTGACATTTTTTTCCTTTATAGATCATGTTTATTCTGTTTAAGAAATATTTCCCCATTCCAAGACCACAGGGATGTTCTCCTTTTTTTTTTTTTGCTATTTCTTGGGCCACTCCCGCTGAATATGGAGGTTCCCAGGCTAGGGGTCGAATCGGAGCTGTAGCCACTGGCCTACGCCAGAGCCACAGCAACGCGGGATCCGAGCCGCGTCTGCAAGCTACACCCCAGCCCACGGCAACGCCGGATCCTTAACCCACTGAGCAAGGGCAGGGACTGAACCCGCAACCTCATGGTTCCTAGTCGGATTTGTTAACCACTGCGCCACAGTGGGAACTCCCCTCCTTTGTTTTATTTTTAAAACTTTCTTTAGCTTTAACATTTAGATCAGCAGTCCATCCAGAGTTGACTTGTTATATGTCTGGATAGTGCATTACTTATTTTTCTGATCAGCTGACAAATTTCAATTCATTCAGAACATGTGACATTATTCTTTCTTTGCCTTTGCTCTCACCTCTCATTACTTGAGCACCCAGGCTATTTGCACTTTGCCCTTGAGGTCTCGCGATACATCTGTGTCTTTCTGCTTCCTTCAGTCTTTTAACAGTTCCACAGCACCACACAAAAAGGGCCAGTCTTAGTATCAAAAATCTTGAGTGGATCTTCTTACACAATTATTCCCTAAAGTTGAAGAGAAGGTTATACCTTATTAGGAGACAATTCTACATGAGTCTCTCAATTTTTTTTTTTTCTTTTTTGGGCTGCACCTGCGGCAGATGGAGGTTTCCAGGCTAGGGGTCTAATCAGAGCTGTGGCCACAGCCAAAGCCGTAGCAATGCCAGGTCTGAGCCACTTCTCAGACCTACACCACAGCTCACGGCAACACTGGATCCTTAACCCACTGAGCAAGTCCAGGGATTGAACCCACAACCTCATGGGTCCTAGTTGGATACGTTTTTGCTGCGCCATGATGGGAACTCCTTTTGTTTTCCTATATTAGCTCCTGTTCTGAATTGTTTTGAAAAGATTTTTGTGTAACAACCTTGGAAGATGGCAGTGGTGTCTGTCTTGGGGGCAAGGGCAGAATCATTACCTTACTAATACAGCACAGAGAATGCCTTCCTCGGAGACAAAGGCTGGTAGGTGTACTTATAACCCATGTTAAGGGGATTGGGGAGTTCCCGTCGTGGTGCAGTGGTTAACGAATCCGACTAGGAACCATGAGGTTGTGGGTTCGGTCCCTGCCCTTGCTCAGTGGGTTAACGATCCGGCGTTGCCGTGAGCTGTGGTGTAGGTTGCAGACGCGGCTCGGATCCTGCGTTGCTGTGGCTCTGGCGTAGGCCGGTGGCTACAGCTCTGATTCAACCCCTAGCCTGGGAACCTCCATATGCCGCGGGAGCGTCCCAAAGAAATAGCAAAAAGACAAAAAAAAAAAAAGGGATTGGGATTTCTTTTATTATTATTATTTTTTTAATAGTTACTTCCTCAATGCAATTTTTTCCCCTACTGTACAGCATGGTGACCCAGTTACACACACATGTACACATTCTATTTTCACACCTAATCATGCTCCATCGTGACTAGACAGAGTTCCCAGGGCTACACAGCAGGATCTCATTGCTAATCCATTTGAAAGGCAAAGTTTGTATTAACCCCAAGCTCTCCAACCACCCCAGGGGTTGGGATTTCTTAAGCACGTTCTCCAGCTGTGATGCAAACCCCACTAGGTGCATGGGGTCCACTTGGACCTTTTGGCCTGGCCTCCCTGGGGTCTGTGAGAGCCACGGGAACAGACGTGCAGGTGACGCTCTGTTGTGCCAGGAATAGTACTGTCTTCTCAGTCCCAGGCATCTCACGTCTTGTGCCAGCCTCCATGTAACTGGCGAGGGAACGTGGTTTGCAGATGGGCGAAAATCTCTGATGTTTTGTGTTTGACAGCCTTGGTCATGAGGAGGGGCCGGGGACTGAGCCACACAATGAACAGCCTTCGCGTGTGATCACAAAAGCAGAGGGAGGCTCACTTGATGAGGTAGCTGGGGGCCCATCGCAGTCGGTTTGGGCTGCTATATCCAAAGTCCACAGATTGGGTGGATTATAAACATTAATTTATGTCTCGCAGTTGTACCAACTGCAAGTCTGAGATCAGGTGCCAGCATGGTCAGGTGAGGCCCTTCTGGGCTGCAGACTTCCTGCTGTATCTTCACAAGGTAGAAGGGGACAGGGAGCTCTCTCAGGCCCCTTTTGAAAGGTCATTAATCCCATGGGGGGGGGGGGGGCTTGGCCTCATCACCCAGTCACCTCCCAAAGGCTCCACCTCCTAATACCATCACCTTGGGGAGTAGGTTTCAATACATGAATTTTAAAGGCATACAGACAGACCATAGCAGGATCCTTTGGAAAAACTCAACATCTTACATCAGGAAATAATGCAAATTATTGTATTATATGCTTATGCTTATGCTCCCCATCCTACAAGTGCCAGAGGAGGGTATTCCAAGAAGGGTGAGACAAGTGTTACTGGGACCAGCCACCTTTTTTACTTGCCACCAGAGCATGGGGAAGGATTTAGATCACGTGCCACCACTAACCTCTGAGGTACAAAGTTTTCATGATAAAAATATTTTCTTTGTTGGCCAAGTTAGAGGCCCCAGTCTCCACAGCCCCGTCTAACATGGCATCAGATCTCTGCCACTGGGGTGGCTGATATAATCTGACCAATTCGAGTCCTGTTTTCTAGTGTAAGTTTATTGGCACTCTATGGGCAGACTGTAATGCTCAATCCTGCCAGCAGTGAAGAAAAAACTGTGTCGGAGTTCCCGTCGTGGCTCAGTGGTTAACAAATCTGACTTGGAATCATGAGGTTGCGAGTTCGATCCCTGGCCTCGCTCAGTGGGTTAGGGATCCGGCGTCGCTGTGAGCCTGTGGTATAGGTCTCAGACGCGGCTCAGATCCTGCGTGGCTGTGGCTGTGGCATAGGCTGGCAGCTAAAGCTCCGATTAGGCCCCTAGCCTGGGAACCTCCATATGCCGAGGGTGCAGCCCTAGAAAAGACAAAAAAAAAAAAACCCAAAAAACACAGCTGTTGTTGCTTTGACTCCCCATCATCTAAAGGAGGCCCAGCCCTTAAGGACTCCTGGGACATGGGGACAGCACAAGCCTTTGTGACTGATGATTTTTGTCAGGAGCCTCTGGCAAAGGGATTGCAGCCTCCACCTGCAAGCCACCCTGTCACTACTGATGGGTCCACTGCTTTTAAAAAGCAGTAATTAGCTTGCTCATGAGTGTGTCTCAAAACTGAAGCCTGGAGTTCCCAGGTGGCACAGCAGGTTAAGAATCCAGCACTGTCACTTCTGTGGCTCTAGCAATATCCTGGCTTTACAAGAATAAGTGGTTCCTATCGCTTTGGGGGAAACTTTAAGCTCTACACTGTAGTCAAAGCCACTGGCACTTCAAACCCTCCATGCTCTGAGATTTCTTTAAAGACTGATTTCCTTAGGGAAGCTGAATCCTAATGGTGTTGCCTGGGCCACTGGTTAGGGCAGAACTGGAAGCAGGGGTGTGTGGTATGATGGTTCTCATTACTGGTCAGATCTTAGGAACCTGGGCTGCTGCCAGTGGTTGAGCAGTTTAGTGTGCCACTTGGGGAAACTATGGACCGTCAGATAAAGGACATCCCTCTCTCAGGGTGGGAACTGTGGAAACAAACTGCAGTGCTGAGAGACTTGTCTGGCTCACTCATTTGGATAATCATGGTCAGGGCCTGCTCTTGGAACAGTCTGACAAGAATCAAGCTGCTGATTCCATCTATCCGATGCAGAGGCTCCCTACGCATAGGCACACTGGGACTCCCACAGCTCCAGAGGGCTGGCAGGTTTGGGGTAATGGGAATATCCGGGGAATAAGGAGGGCAAGGATTGAAATATGCAAGCCCCCTCCACCACCACCCCCGCCCCTTTTAGGGGGAACAGTTTCCTAAGTGGAGTGGGTAATGGGTCTTTGGGAAAGATGGTTTGGACTGTCTGGGGCGGGGGTAGAGAAAGAGAGAAAGAGCATGGTGTGCTCAGGCAGCCAATTTTCCAAAAGGAGACGTGCCTAGAGAGGGTTCAGGAAATCAGATAGACATACCAGCCTGAGGGGCCTAGGTTTTACCCAGAGAATAAGGTTAAGTCGCCATCCTTCCCTAGGCCTCGGCATAATACGGCACAAATCAAGGACGCACTCCCACCTCCTCCCGCACAAACGATCTCGGAGTGCGCCCGCCCGCCAGGCGGGGGGACCGCTGCCTCGCAAGCCGAAACCTGTAGGGTTCCGTTCCCCACATGATGTCACGCATTCCAAGCGACGCACGCGGGTAAGCTTTCTCCAGGGCTCGGATAGGCAGGCTTTGCCACCTTCCAATCCCGCCCCTCATTGGCTAGAAACAACTGCTCGTCTAGGCCGTTGTTGGCGGCGACGTAGGCGGGCACAATCTTAGTCGCTAAGATACCGCGTACTTCCGTTTCCTCCTGCCCCCCCCCCCCCCAGGCTCCGGCAAGCTCAATCTCTTCCCTTGGACCAATGGGAAATGGGCAGTGGGCGGGACTTTATTTGTCCGGACCAAAGAAACGCAGGCTTGGCCCGGCGTAGCGCGGCCAATGAATGTAGGGCAGCCCCTGTAAAGTGGCCCGGGCGCCCCCAAGTCCTTCTCTCCTCCTCCCGGCCCAGCCCCTCCCTACCCGGGTTTCAGCACGGCGCCTGCCACAGTCTGACAGACACAGGACGGAGCCAAGATGGCGGCGGCCGACGGCGATGACTCGCTTTACCCCATCGCGGTGCTCATAGACGAGCTCCGCAACGAGGATGTTCAGGTCCGGAGGCTCCGGGGGACTTGGGGAAGAGAGGAAGGGGTACCTGGGGAGCACCGGCGTCCCTCGCGGAGAAGATTCAGCGTTCGCAGGGAGTGGCGGAAGGGGGCGGCGACCAATCAGTGTTCCGCTCACACCTCTCCGGTTCCCCGGACTCGATGAGACGGCGTCCGGGATTGGGTGTCGGCCCCGCGGAGGGCGCGCTTGGCGGGTCCCCAGGCCTGCCAAGTGCGCGTGGCCGCTCCGGGCCTCGGAGGCCGCGGCCCACGAGGGGTCGGCAGACCGGGTGGGGGAGAGGCGAGGGGAGGGCCGGGTGATTGGCGGCGGCCCCTGAATGGCCCCTTGGGGATGGAGTGGGCGCGCGACTTGCTCCGAGTGGGGGAGGGGCCGCCGGATTGGTGGGGACCCGCGTAGTTTCCTCCTTTCTGGGTTCGTGCGGCTGGGGCTCAGCGCTGTGGGTGTAATCTCTCCAAATGGACACGGAGACGTGAAGGATGACTTTCCAAATCCTGCTCTTCTTCTCCCAGCAGTTTTGGTGTAGACACTCCGAAAGAAGCGGGGGGCCAAAACCCCACTCCCAAGGGTAGAACTAGCTAAATTCCGAAGCGAATTGCCAGCTAGCCACTGGCCCCCCCTTCCGGTGTTCTCCCCTTAACTGGGGCCGGGGGCGGGGGGGGGGGCAGTTTACCAAGCGGGCTGTCGTTTCTGATGAGTGGGATGGGGTGGCGAGGGGTCGAGAAGAGGTAGGACTCAGGGCTTCGCCCATCCCAGCCCCACCTCTCACCCGCCCATTGACCTTGTGCAGATTACTTCACCGATCTGGGCTTGTTTTCCATAAAACATGGGCCAGTAATAGTCCCGGCCTCCTTAGGTGGTAGTGAGTGACAGAGTTTATAACAGAAAATATACTAGACGGCGCCTGGCCTGTTGTAAAGGCCCAATAAATGTACCTGTAATTATTGGGAGTGGTGTTTGAAGAGGGCCATCCTCCCTTTGGGCCTCAATTTCCCCACTTATAAAATTGAACGGGTCGCGGAGTTCCCGTTGTGGCGGAGTGGTTAACGAATCCGACTATGAACCATGAGGTTGCGGGTTCTATCCCTGGCCTCGCTCAGTGGGTCAAGGATCCCACATTGCTGTGGCTGTGGTGTCGGCCGGCAGCTACAGCTCCGATTAGACCCCTAGCCTGGGAACCTCCATATGCTGCGGGAGCGTCCCTAGAAGAGCCAAGACGAAAAAAAAAAAAAAAAATTGAACGGGTTGCACTGGCTCAGCCTCTTGAGGTTCCCACCGTGTGGCTCTAGCTCTGGACAGGCTGCAGCTGGAGTCCAGTCTCCTCCACTTCTTGCTGATTGACTGGGCAAGTTAGTTGATTTCTCCCAGCCTTGGTTTCCCTTTCTCTCAAGTAGAAGTGATTATCTGGTTCGAGGGCTGTTGTAGGAATTCATTTGTTTAACGAACACCTGCCACCTATCAGGTATGGAGCTGAGGATATAATGGTGGTGCCAGTTGTTCGATTAGAGAGCAGATGTGAAATGGAACCCAATACATTTGTAGCACATGTGAGATGTGATGGGCAGAAAGCGCCAGGATGTTGTGATGGTGGATCAGTGAGTGCCGTCGGGCCTTGGCTCTGTGTTGGGCATTGTTCATGGCACAGGTATTCGGCAGGGAACACGACAGACAAGTGCTCCTGGTCTTGTGGAACTTGGGTCAATCGTGAGGGGAGACGCAGTAAACAGAGAAGAGGGCGAACGTGTGCTGTGGAAATGGGGAAAAAGATGAAGGAAGCGGAGGGGTGGAGGATGCGGCTGCAGAATGGTCAGTGAAGGCCTTGCTGAGAGGTGATGTTTGTGCAGAGATGGGGAGGCACCCGAGGCTCTCTGGGCAGAGCCCCCAGCAAGCACAGGTCAGGTAGGGAAGATTCGTTTTAAGTAGGTCCGTCAGGGAAGGCCCCTCTTAAGATGCAGAGGTTGAGACCAGAGCAGAAGAAGGAGGCAGCTCCCAAGGGAAGATGGGAAGAACCTTCTGGGAAGAGCAAGCTGACAAGTGAGGGCAGTATCCTCAATCCGAGGTGCATTTGCTCACGAGGGTTGGCAGTGTCTGGAGACATTTTTGGTTGTTGCAACTGGGGAAGTGCTGCTAACATCTAATGGAAAGAGGTCAGAGATCTCCTAAATCTCCAATGCATAGGACAGCCCCCACTGCAAAGAATTATCCACCCAGTGTGTCCGTTAGGGTGAGATTGAGAGACGCCCTATGGGAAAGTCCTGGGGCAAATGTGGTGGTTTAAAAGAATACTGATCTAGGAGTTCCTGTCATGGCTCAGTGGTTAACGAATCCGACTAGGAACCATGAGGTTGCGGGTTCGACCCCTGGCCTTGCTCAGTGGGTTAAAGGATCCAGCGTTGCCGTGAACTGTGGTGTAGGTCCCAGACTTGGCTTGGGTCCTGAGTGGCAGTGGCTGTGGTTCTGGTGTAGGCCAGCAGCTACAGGTCGGATTCGACCCCTAGCCTGGGAGCCTCCATGTGCTGTGGAAGCGGCCCTAGAAAAGGCAAAAAGACAAAAATAAATAAATAAATAACACTGATTTAGGAGTTCCTGTCATGGCTCAGTGGTTAACGAATCCGACTAGGAACCATGAGGTTGCGGGTTCGACCCCTGGCCTTGCTCAGTGGGTTAAAGGATCCAGCGTTGCCGTGAACTGTGGTGTAGGTCCCAGACTTGGCTTGGGTCCTGAGTGGCAGTGGCTGTGGTTCTGGTGTAGGCCAGCAGCTACAGGTCGGATTCGACCCCTAGCCTGGGAGCCTCCATGTGCTGTGGAAGCGGCCCTAGAAAAGGCAAAAAGACAAAAATAAATAAATAAATAACACTGATTTAGGAGTTCGTGTCGTGGCTCAGTGGAAACAAATCTGACTAGCATCCATGGGGACCCAGGTTCGGTCCCTGGCCTTGCTCAGTGGGTTAAGGATCCCGTGTTGCTGTGGCTGTGGTGTAGGCCAGCAGCTACAGCTCCCATTGGACCCCTAGCCTGGGAACCTCCATATGCTGTGGGTGTGGCCCTAAAAAGACAAAAAAAACCCCAAAAAACCAAAAACACTGATTTATTATCTTAACAGTTCTGGAGGTCGGTAGTGTGATACCAGTCTCCCTGGGCTAAAATCACAGTGTTGACAAGTTTATGGTCCTTTCTAGAGGAGAATCTTTTTTTTTTTTTTTTTTTTAAACCTTCTTCCAGATTCTGGAGGCTGCCTGCAATTCTTGGCTTGTTGGTCTCTTGGTCTGTCTTCAAAGCCAGCAGTGTTGCATCTCTGTGACCATCCTGCGGTAGTCGCATCCCCTTCTGACCAGCCAGGAAAGTGTCTCTGGTTTTAAGGACCTACATGTTTAGATTGGCTCCAACCTGGGTAGTCCAGGATTCTCTTCCATCTCAAGGTCCTTAACCTTGGTCATATCTGCGAAGTCCCTTTTGCCATGTAAAGTGACATACAGGTTCCAGGGATCAGGATGTGGTCATCTTTGGGAGGCCATTATTCTCTATACCATAGCCTCTGTGTTTGCAAGGTAGAGATTGAGAGGGACAGAGTAGTGGGAGTTTGAGGATAGTGCCTTTGTGTGCGTGTGTGTGTTTTCAAGTAATTCAGTTTTCATTTTTGTGTGCTACTTTTAATTCATTGATGTCTGAAGGGGAACTAATTATTCAGGAAAGATTTCAGGAGCGCTAGGTATGTGCTAGGGATTGATCTGGGTGATGGGGCAATGGTCGTGGGAAAAAAACAAAACAAAAAAACAGGCAAAAATCCGCCCTCACGGTGTTGTGGTGGTGGACAGGAAACAAGCACAGTGAGAGGATGAGTGATGGTGATAAGCGCCATGTAGAACAAAAGCAGGGATGGGGGAGAGGACAGGAGGGTGTTACAGTTTTGGGTAGAATGAATGGCTAGGGAAGGCCTTCCTGAGAAGGTGATGCTTAAGCAGAGCTGTGGAGGGAGGGAGCAGGTCCTGTAGGTCTCTGGGGAATAGCGTTCCAGGCAGAGGAAGCAAGTGCAAAGGTCCTGAGGCAGGTATATACCTTGGGTCCTGGGAGCAGCAGGAGGGCCGGTGTGGGTGGGGCGGAGAGAATGAGCTGTCCTTGTTGGGGATGAAGATGAAAAGCTCTGTATTGTAAAAGTTGAGTTGTCACTTAAACTGGGGAGTGGCAGTCAGCCGCTGGTGGCCCTGTGCTGTTTTTGTGTTTGTTTTTTGAAAATGAACTTTTATTGGGAGTTCCCCTCATGGCTCAGTGGTTAACGAATCCGACTAGGAACATGAGGTTGCAGGTTCGATCCCTGGCCTGGCTCAGTGGGTTAAGGATTCTGTGTTGCTGTGAGCTGTGGCGTAGGCTATAGACGTGGCCTGGATCCCACGTTGCTGTGGCTCTGGCATAGGTCGGGGACTACAGCTCTGATTCGACCTCTAGCCTGGGAACCTCCATGTGCCTCGCCAAGCGGCCCTAGAAAAGACAAAAAAAAAAAAAAGTTTATTGAAAACAGACACACCCACTTGGTACACATTGCTTATGGCTGCTTTTGTGCTACAGCAGCAGAGTTGAGTCGTTGCAACAGAGATGGTCTGGCTCTTTAAAGCCTAAAATATTTCCTGTCTGGGCCTTTTTAACTAGAAGAGATTGCCAACCCTTGTCTTAAACCGTCTCTTTCTCAACTCGCACTCCCACACTAAAACCGGTCTTATCAGCTCCAGGTGTATCTTGCTAGGCCTGTGCTGTCCAGTAGGTTAGCCTCTTGTGCCTCTTGAATGCTGAGAATGTGACTGGCTTGAGATGTACTTGGGAGTGAAAGTACACGTCAGTTTCAGAGGCGATTCTACCACAGAGTGTGTGAGACAGCTTGGTAAACCTTTTTATGTTGATTTTGTGTTGAAAGGATATTTTTGATATATTGGGTTCAGCAGAACATATTAAGATTTTTCTTTGTATTACTCAGTGAATTTTATTACGTTTATAGTTGTACAGTGATCATCACAATCAGATTTTAGAGCATTTCCATCCCAAACCCCCAGTGCATCACCCCATCACCAGAATATATTAAGATTAATTTCACATGCCTTCCTACTTTTTTAATGCTACCGGAAAATGTAACACTGCACTTGTGGCTTGCATTATATTTTGGAATGTGCTGAGTCTCGGCCATGCTGTAGTCATATATTGAGAAAGAAACAAAGTTGGTTTGTGTTGTGTGTATGTATTTTTTTCCTTATTGGCTGCACCTGGAAGTTTCCAGGCCAGGGATCAAATCCAAGCCACAGCTGCGATCTGTGCCACAGCTGCGGCAAACAAAGCCAGTCCTTAACTTGCTGTGCCACAATGGGAACACTTGTATGTGTATTTATTTTTATTTTTAATCTTTTTTTTTTTTGGCTTTTTTTAGGGCCACACCTGCCGCATATGAAAGTTCCCGGTTAGGGTTTGAATTGGCGCCGCAGCTGCTGGTCTATGCCATAGCAATGTGGGATCTGAGTCACTTCTGTGACCTACATCCTGACAACGCCGGATCCTTAACCCACTGAGTAAGGCCAGGGAGCAAACCTGCATCCTTTTGGATACTAGTTGGGTTCGTAACCCACTGAGACATGATGGGAACTCTCTTTGTATATGTATTTTTCAATACTAAATATTTTGTCCTGCAATTTGCTCTTTTCACTTAATATTTCTTAGAAACCTTCCAATGCAGGTATATGCTGATCTGCATGTATCCGGAGTTTGAACATGAAACCAAGAGTCAGAGATAGAAAGCACAGATGCCACCTCTGAGCCCTCTGAGGACAGGGCTTGGCTCTGATTCATCCCTAAGGAAGAAGCCGAGACCAGGCCTGAGAACAGCGACTGGGGCATTCAAGAGTGCAGAAAGGGTTAAATAAATAATAGTGATAGCTGGTGTTTATTGGGTGCTTGCTCTGTGCTGCTTGCTGTAAAAGGGCAGTTCATTTAGGATCTTAGTGAATTTTTACAGCCACGCTTTGAAGTAGGGCCTGTGCTCCCCTCCATTTTCCAGATGAGGAAGTAGCCCAGTGAAGTTCAATAACTTGGCCAAATTCATGCAGCTGAGAAGTGGAGGAGCCAGGAGAGGTTCCCAAGGAAGCCTGAGACCTGAGGGTGGAGTACATTTTGGTGGGGGGGGGCAGGGACAGAAATTGGGCTCCGAGAGCCAGCCTTGGGAACAAGGAATCAGGTGGAGTCCGAAACCCTGTGGTCGTGGTTCCTTGGTCCAGCAGTTGTTTATTTATCACCTCCTGTGCTCCAGACTCTGTTTTAGATGCTGGGATAGGTACAGCAGGGAGCACAGCAGCGAGGCTGCTTGCCCTTATGGGGCTTGGATTTTAGTAGAGGAGCATCCGGTAGGTCTATGATGTGATGGCAGTGGCGGTGATTTTGCTAAGAAGCAAAGTAAGGCGGGGGCTAGCTCGAGGCCGGGGCTGCCGCCTGAGGTCAGGTGCTCAGGGCAGGATGCTCTGAGGACTTGTCCCAGCAAGGCCTTGGGGGGGGTGGTGCAGGTGGGGTGGGGGAAGCAGTTTGGGCAGTTGGTGCAAAAGCTCCGTGGTGGGAGCGTGCGCAGCGAGCTCAGAGAGCAGCAGGGCTGAAGCAGGGTGGGTGGCGAAGTGGTGGCAGGTGAGGACTAGCCTGGGACCAGATGGAGTGAGGCCTGGGGACCAGCAGGGCAGGGGCTTTGGTGAGCTGGGGGAGCCAGAGGAGCGACCTGTTCTGGCTCCCTGCTTAGCAGGCGCACACAGACCTATGGGGGTGCCGTTGCCGAGCTCCCAGGGGCAGCGCTCAGGCAGGGAGCAGCGAGGTTGGGGGTACCTTGAGAAGGAAGGGTGTAGGGTTTGCTGTGTGGCACGTGGTGTGGAAGGAGGCGTCAAGGATGACCGAGGTTGGAATCCCAGTTCTGCCGGTTTGCTCCCTGTGTGCCCTGGACCAGCGCCTTCCTCTTGTTGGGTCCAGATTCCTCATCTGTGAGGTGGGGATGGGGAGGAGGAAGCACGTCCACCTGGTTGGGGAGATGCGGTGGAATTGGCACATTCAGTGGCTGCCTCAGAGGAGGCCTTCCTTCTGTGCGCGGTGACCTCATTCAGTTGTCATGGTTGCTCACTGTCTGAGGCTTGGGCGAGTGAGGGCCAGAGAGCTTGCATCCCTTGCCTGAGGCCTCCCCTGCCGGTCAGAGCCAGCGGGGGGATTGCAGTGTCTCAGGTGTGTGGGGCACCCTGTTTCTTAAAATGTAGTTCACTGGTCGAGAGGCCAGGTTTCTGTGCTGTTTAGGGACTCTCTGCCTTGGTTTCTCATCCATAAAATGGGAATAATCTTTGATGTAGTGGTTCATGGGGTGTTAGGATTGAATAGGTTAGTACGTGGAAAATGCTTAGAGCAGGGCTTCGCATTCCCTAAGAGTTCAATAAGTGCCTCCTGGCGGTGGTGGTGAAATAGTGGGGGCTTCATTTACCAGCAGTGAGGTGCTTCAGGCATTTAAAAGAAACCATCCTCTTAATGGTTATTCTAGAGCAGTGGTTCTTACTGGAGGCCACAAGTCTGGAGATGCAGCTGGTGGGGAGAGGCCAGTGTGCTGCCCACCATCCTGCCGTGCCCCCCACACCCGCACAGAGGGCGATCCAGCCCAGAGGCCAGTGGCGCCGAGGCTGAGGAGCCCTGCTGAGTGCTTTGTGTGTGTTTGTTGACTCTTCACAAAAGCCATCTGGTAGAGGTGCTTGTTTTCTTTTCATTAAATGCTTTTTGACTGTCAAATTTCAAACATACCACAAGGAGTATTGGACCCAGATTGAGCAATTTTTTCAAAAATTTGCCCCATTTTTTTACCTCTTCTCTTCCTCCCTGCCCCCTTTTTTTGCTGAACTATTTTTAAAATCCCAAGCCCCAGATATCTTCTCCTACGTGCTTGACTGTTTACCTCTAAAACAGACATTTCAATAACCACAGTGCCGTTATCACCCCAACCAAGTTTTAACAGTGCTTCTTGGTATCCGCTAATAGTTTGTAATCGGATTTCCCCGATTGTTCCAGAAGAGTCCTTTGACAGTTGGCTTGTTTA
Organism: Phacochoerus africanus; assembly: GCF_016906955.1. Classification (NCBI taxonomy): domain Eukaryota; kingdom Metazoa; phylum Chordata; class Mammalia; order Artiodactyla; family Suidae; genus Phacochoerus; species Phacochoerus africanus. The sequence continues at coordinate 56,464,651 of NC_062551.1, forward strand.
AATCAGATTCTCAATTTGGCTATGACTCTTCGGTCTGAAATTCTTCCCACTTATTACATAAGAACACTCAGAGTCACGCAGCCCAGGAAGCCCCGGCGTCTTCCTAGGTACGACTTAGCCGGGGGCGCTGGCCCTCAGGACAGCACTCTTCTCACCAGGCTGGGCCCTGTGGGGACAGAGTGAGGCCTGGCAGTGCCCTGGGTGGAGGCCAACCAGGGCTTCAGATCCTGGTCTGGCCACTTTACCAGTTACTCACCCCTTCCGGGCCTTGATTTTCTTGTTCAGTGAGAAGGAGACTGGAAGACGGACGTCCTCAGCAGGGCTGTTGGGAGGATTGAATGAGAGAAAAACTGTGTAAATAGAGCCGGGCCTCAGCACCGCCGGACGCAGTGCAGCACCCGCCCCGGCGTCCGCACCTCAGGAATGGGACACCCCGGGCCCCCGCTTCTCAGGGGGTCCGTGGGGACTGAAGCGGAGCTGAGGAGTAAGGCTGCCGTCTGGGGGTTTGAAAGGAAGCTGGTAGAGGGGGATGATGCAGAACACGGGTCCGGGTTCCAGGCTGCGCCGGGCCTGGGCTGGGAGACCTGCCCCCGCTCCGTGCCCGCTGCACCCCGCATCTGCGGGAGGCAAAGCTGGTGCGCCACAGGTCTTTTAGAAGTGTCTTCATTTTATTTAAACGGAACCCCCTCCCTCCAAAACGGTTCACCCATTTCTCTCACCACCCACCCCTGGCAAGCACTGATCTGTTCTTTGTACCTTTGAGCTTCACACACACACACGTCTGTGTATGAAGGTATGTCTTGGAGCCCACACATGAGAGAGAACACGTGGTACTTTGTCTCTCTGTGTCGCTTAGCATGATGCACTCAGGGTCCATCCATGTGGTCGCAGAGGGCAGGATTTCACTCTTGATGGCTGGAGAGTATGCCGTCGTGTCTGGGTCCCGCAGCTTCATCTGGTCACCCGCCCGTGGACGCTCGAGTTGTTTCCACACCTTGCCGGTTTGTAAGAGAGAGCGCACAGAGGGGCCCTAACTCTGTACCTGGCGCATCGCAAGCACTCTAAGTGGTAGTTGCATTTTTAAAAACTTAAAATATTTGTATTTGTGCTTTTCAATGGGCCCAGCCCTGTCCTAGGTTCAGGAATCCCCAGTTGTTAACAGTCGTGTTCCTTCCTCATCCCAGAGACAAGTCACCCTCCCGACGCGGGAACAAGAATGTCCATAAGTAACTAGAACGCAGGGCAAACTGCTCTGCGGGGTATTTGTTGGTGCTGCAGTGTCCAAGGAGGTGGGAAGATTATTTTTTTCTTTCTGCTTTAATTTCCCTTTTTCCTTCCCTGCTCAAGAAATACCGGTGCTTGAGGAATAATGATAAGAATAAGGGTGAACCCTGGGGTGCCTGCTCCGCGCCAGGTCTGCCTCTGAGTCTCCTTCTTTGCTCCCTCCAGCGATCCTCCGAGACAGGCGCTGTTGGACTAACCGACTGAGAGGGAGGACACAGGCTCTGAAGTGCCCGGGACTTGCCCGGCCACCCTTAGCTGGTGAAGCCAGAGTACACGCTCATTCCTCACTTAAAAAAAATTCACATGCTCGGGAAATAGAGGTCAGGGCGCCCCCATGTCACTCTCTGGTGATGCAGGACGACTCTCAGGTGGGCGCTTAGCTCTTTATACCCATCCGCCCCCACACGCGTTGCGTTCATGGAAAACCACCATCCTTCATGGAATGAGTGTTTGGGACTTTATAGGAGGCGGAGGGCGTCTCTCGGGGCTGAGGCTCATGGTTGAGGCAGCCACGTTGCAGCCCCTGCCGCCCCATCATTATCAGCCCCTGGCTCTACCAGACAGTAACGTTTGGCGTGTATTCCCCCAGATTCCTTTTTCTTGGCTTGTGTATGATCTTTACTTAAAAACATTAATGTAGCTCATATTTATTGGACTCTGACTCTGTGCCAGGTGCTGTCCTAGGGTTTTGGGGCACAGAGTGTAGAAAACAGAGCCCCTGCCCCACCCACATGCTAGTGGGGAAGGGTCCACAGTGAATGAAGAAGTACAGCTGGCCTTGGAACAACACGGGCTTGAACCGCGGGTCCACTTATGTGGGGTTTTCAGTACTAAATACTCCAGTGCTACATGGTCTGAAGGTGGTTGAATCTGCAGAGGGGAAGCCTCGGATGGGGGAGGCCGATGGTAGGTTATACGCAGGTTTTCAGCTGCGTGGAGGGTAGGCCCCCTCCCTCGGTGTTAAGGGTCGGTTGCATATGCCGAAGTGATGGAGTTAAGGTACGTGGGGGACGGTGGGGGCCCGCAGATTTACCTGGTGGGGCTTGAGCGGGGCCTGAACGAAGTGATGGGACCCTGGAGGGCCGGGGGTTCTGAGGCTGAGGAAGCGGCAGACCAGCAGTGTGATGCCCTGGGCTGACAGGGACGTTTGCGTTTTATTTTATTTTTTTGTAAGATTTTAATTTTTTTCTGTTATAGTTGACGTACAGCGTTCTGTCAGTTTCTGCTATCCAGCACAGCGACCCAGGCACACGACGTTTGCACTTTATTTTCTCTGGGGGAACCTTCGTGACGGGAACCCAGGGGTCAAGGGGTGGCGGTGGGAGGTGAGAATGCATCAGGCAGGGCCAGATCCTCCGGGGCTTTGGAGTCTCGAGGAGGGTCTTTGGGTTACGCTCGGCTTGTGGGGTCACACTCCGCAGGTGCATGTCAGGAAGCCCCGTGGATTGAACGTGAAGTGGGTGTGGAAAAGTGAGTAGGAGAGGAGTTCCTGTTGTGGCTCAGTGGTCACGAACCCGACTGGTATCCATGAGGATGTGGGTTTGATCCCTGGCCTCGTTCAGTGGGTTGAGGATGCAATGTTGCCATGAGTGGTGCTTATGGCCACAGGTCACAGATATGGCTCGGATCCCGCATTGCTGTGACTGTGGCGTAGACCTCAGCTGCCGCTCCCATTGGGCCTCTTAGTCTGGGAACTTCCATATGCTACAAGTGTGGCCCTAAAAAGCAAAAAAAAAAAAAAGGGGGGGAGTAGCAGAGAGTTCCCTGGTGGCCTAGCAGTCAAGGAGTAGCATTGTTTCTGGAGGTGGTGGTGGGAAGGGAGAGTGCATTTATCCTGTGTCCATGTACGGGGCCGGCTGAGGGCTGCCGGGGATGCAGGCCGTCCCAGCCCAGGGTGATAGTCGATCCTGGAACCATGGACGTGGAATGTGGTCCTGAGGGGGACACGCCAGGGGACAGCGCAGTCTCATGGCTGGGATAGGATCAAAGGACAGGAAGGTGTCCTACTGATATTAACAGGTGCTCTCTCGGGAACATTCCAGAGAACTCAGGCCCCCGTCATTTAAACGAGTGAGGGTTCGTGATTTCCTCCTGTAACAAGGTCAGCAGCCCAAGGATATCACAACAATTGGGTCAGAGTAGGCCATTCTTTTGACCTGCTTCCTGTGGTCACGAGATTGCTCCATCGTCTGCTGTCCCTCTGTCCTCATGGAACCAAACTGAAAGCAGGGACTGACCCAGGACACGGAGGTTCTCGTCCTCCTCCCTTTTATGAAAGAAGAAAAGCTTTCCGGGAAGCTCCTTGGCCGGCCTTTTGCCCAGGACAAGGTCATTGCTGGTTCATTGGGGATTACGTTTGGCTGTGAAGAGGAGGAAAACTAAATGAATGAGACGTACGTGAGCTTGAAGTTTACTTCCGACTCGTGGTCAGGGTCTGGCGGCAGTCCAGGCTGGCATGGCACGCTCAGGCGTCGGGGTCCCAGGCGTTCGAGTGTTGCACTCTGCGTGTCCTCCGTCCTGCCCTCCCCCTCCGCAGGTCACCCCCAGGCCCCACTCCCACAGGAAGGAGGGGTAACCCATCTCCCCGGAAGGACACGTCCTAGAAGTCACACACACGCGCCGTTCCCAGTAGCATCTCGCCAGCCACACGTTGGTCTCATGGTCTCATCCAAATGCAGAGGCGACTCAGAAATGTGCCTACAGGGGTTCCTGCGCACAGCTGGAAACCACAGGCTGTGAGCGGACAGCCCAGCGCAGGAGCGTAACCTGGGGCCCTTCTAGCATGCAGGGCGGGTCTGTGAGTTTGGGTGGGAAAAGCGACGTCTCTGTTTTCATCAGGCCCTCACTCAGCTTTCACTTCCCTTCAGCTGTGAGTTCGGGTGGTGCGGCACCTGTTGTAAATGGTGCCGGCAAAGCCTGGGCTCTGTCTGCAGTGGTGAACAGCACTGTTCCTCGCCCACTTCCTCTCCTGCAGGTTCTTCTAGCTTTATGGTGGTCACCTCTGTTTCAAAATTGTGTTTGTTTTTAAACCTGCTGAGAGGCCCGTGGCACACCCCTAAATTGAAAAACGTCAGAAAACAGAAATATGCATCCATGATACTGGCTAAAGCCAAGTGGTTGCAGTTAAAATCCTGCCACCTAAGAGCTGTGTGAGCTTTCATTTTCTCTGCCGTAAAATGGGCGATCCTGTGTTTACCTCACGTAGTTGTTGTGAGGATCCGATGCGTGAGAACACTGAAGCGCCTAGAATACTGCCCAGCACATAGAACCGTGGAGATGTTTGTAGTTATTACTCTGTCACTGTGAGAGAAGGGAAAAGAGCCATCGGTGGACAGCCAGCTAGCTGCCGTGCGTGTCCTTGGTAGCTGAACAAACTCAGGATGCTGTTCCCTGCCTGAGGTTGCCTCTGCTGCCATTCCCACCCTCCTCTGGCACGAGGGGTTCCAGGGTCACCTCGCTTTGTACTCACAGTCACCTTCTGAGGATAGGTATTTTTATAACGCCCCATTGCACAGGTGAGAAAAATCGAGGCTCATAAAGGTACAGAGTGGCCCAAGGTCCCACGGCTAATACGTGCAGTAGCTTTGCCTTGAACCCAGATGGCGCATCTAAAGCACCACCTTTCTCAGGTGTTCACGGTGCCATTTGCAGAAGAGACCAGCAGACATTCTTAGTGAAACAAAACCAGAATCTCCCAAGACAGCAGCCGCGGAAGGAAGGGGGCTCTCCACCGTGGCAGGGATGGCCTGATTCTCCCGGGTCCATTCCTTGGGCATCTTTGCAAAGGGACAGTGGGGCTGTTGAGATTGAGAGTCAGGGCTCCTGGCTTCTGGACACAGCTCTGCACCTTTGCACCAAGTGCAGACAGCGTCTCTGCACGTCAGTGTCCCTCCCTTTAAAGGGGGGTGACCTCAGGGCACAGTGCTAAGGAGTGACTGTGTTCACTGTCCGTGCCAGGCACTTGAACACAGCAGCCAGGCACAGTGGCAGCCATCAGTCACTTAACTGCTGCTGTTGTTGTGATTGCCCCCTGCCAGCATCCTGCATCTTCAGCACCCTGGCCTGGCTGAGGGAACACAGAGATCCAACTTGGAGGGACTGAGAGAAACAGGCAACTGAGCCAATCCCCACTCCGATATTTTTCTACGGAAAATTCCAGACATGCAGGCCATTGACAGACTAGCATAAGGGCTGGCAAACTGCAGCCCATGGGCCAGTTTCTGCCCATGGCCACCTTTTGCAGATGTGGTTTTTTGGGAACGCAGCCATGCCTACTGGCCCACACCCTGGGTCTCTGGCTGCTTCTCTGCTGCAAGGACACAGTTGAGTAGTTGGGGCAGGGGCCATAGTTTGTAGTTTATGTGTTTCTGTGGCCTGTCTCTTGATACATTTAATTTGTGGGCTACAGATCGGATGCAGGCCTTGTGATCCTTCACCCTGAGATCCTTTTACTACCAATTTGTAGCCAAGTCAGGCAGAAGGCCTGGGTCCCCTGGCATCTGAAGTGGGGGGAGACCCGCTTAGCCTGTGGGGCTGCCGTCAGAAGCGAACATCCAGTGGTGTCTGAGCATTGCCCGATGTGGGGCAAACCCACCTGCTGTCGGAAGGGCCGAGGGCGGGGGAGGGTGAGAGGAGAGGAGACGCTGCCCCAAGTCCAGGGACCCTGGGAGAGAGAACGGAGAGGGCCCAGAGGCCAGGGGGCAGGGCTGTGCAGTCGGGTGAGATGGGGCGACAAGCTGCGGGAAGGGCCCGAAGCAGCTCTTCTCTGAGCCTTGCCAGGGACCCAGCCCACTCAGCCCTCGCTTCCACCCTCCTGCCTCCAGAACCGGGAATCCTTCCTGGAGTTAGGTCTCCGCTGCGGCGCTGCCCTGGGGGTCCTACCCGCCCCCCCCCCCCCCCCCCCCCCCCCCCCCCCCGGCCGCCGTGTATCGGTCCGAGGCTCAGTGTCTGTGTCGGGGCGCACCTGCTCCTCTCGTCCCAGGGAGCACGGCTAGTCCCACCCTTTGGCCGCCGTGGGGGCGGCTCAGTGGTCAGGACGCCTGCCCAGGACGCCAAGCCCTCCCCTCCCGTGTCGCCCAGGGCGGTGGCCCGGGGCTGTGAGACCTGGGAGTGGAGGGATGCGCTCTGGTGTGTGAGTCAGCCGCCAGGCCCAGGGGCACCCTTCTCCCCACGGACCAGAGGGGACCAGGGCAGCAAGCGGGTGGGCGGGGTGCAAGGGCTCCCTCCCCCTGCTCTGTCCTGGGCCCACCCTGCTGCAGGGCAAGGGCCGAATCCCCCCCCGCCCCGGCTTCAAGGGGCTGAGGGGCTCTGCAATCACAGCGTTAAGAACCCGAAGAAAGACAGTGGTGGCCTCGCCTCAGAAAAATGCGCACACCACCTTTTTCATGCAACATCACAGGGTTTTGGGACCATGTGGGCTGGAGGAGGTGGTGATTGCTTGTGTGGGTGTGTGTTATATATACTCTGCCGTTTCCCAAGGGCCCCCCCTACATTCAGGACAGTCTCGCTGGAGACGCGCAGTTGCACCGCTAAAGACGCCCTCACAGTCCCGAGTGCTGGGTGAGGACTCGGACTGTCTTCTGGCGGCATTTATTCCACAGCAACGCGGGGTCCAAGCTGAATCTCCCCCTACATCCTCCGCTTAAGCAAAGCCGGATCCTTAGCCCACAGAGCGAGGCCAGGGATCAGACTCTTGTCCGCGTGGATACTAGTCGGGTTCATTACCGCTGAGCCACCGTGGGAACTCCACGGGTCTTGAGTTTATAGCAGTGTCATTGTATCGTTTGTTCTGTTGTCATCACTGTTAGCTGGAAGGGCTGGGTTTCCGTCCCTGTTCCACACCGGCTGAGCTGTGGGTCCCTTGGCAGGGACTTGCGCTCTGAGCCTCATTCCTCTTCTGTAGAACAGGCCTGAGAACCCTGTGCCCTTGGCTTGTCGTGAGAGTAAAATGCGACTGTGGAGGCGAGACACAGAGGGAGCCGGGAAAGTGGCCGCTGCGGTTAGAGGATGAGGCACAGGGGGCGCAGGCAGAAGGGGGCAGGGGGCCATGGGAGGCAGGGCGCCGTTCGGACAGGGTGGTCTTGGGACGTGCCACGAGGGGTGTTGGCTCAGCGAGACCCAGTGGGTGCTTCTGCGGAGCCTGCTGCTCCCTGGTGGTTTAATGAGTCAAGGTCACAGAACCGCCTGGAAGGTTTGCCAGGTTATTAGCCAGCGCCGCACACGTGCCCGGCGAGGCTTCCAGGGGCAGGCTGGGTCCGGAGCTGCCTCCCTGAGGTCTGGGCTTGCTGACATTCTCCCTTCCTTTTCTTGTCCTCTCATCAGCTTCGCCTCAACAGCATCAAGAAGCTGTCCACCATCGCCTTGGCCCTCGGGGTCGAAAGGACCCGCAGTGAGCTGCTGCCCTTCCTCACAGGTACGGTGGACTCGGGGCCCGGGGCAGTGGGGGCTCCTGGGCTGGTTCCTGCCTCTGTGGACCTAACAGGTTGTGAGTGCCCTGTGCCAGGCCCTGGGCGTGGGGCCGGGCGGCTGCAAGGGGGTCCCTTGAGTCACCGCTCCAGCAGTCAGGGGCTGGGGACTTGAGGCGAGGGACCGAACCCCACTGTTCCGCGGAGTGTTTGTCTGTGAATCGGCGGACTCACGCGCAGTCGCACTGACGTGAACGTTTAATAATAACAGTGAACGCTCCGCACGTGCTGACCTGGGCCAGGCGGTGCCCCGAGCCCTTTCTTGGCAGGATTGGGTTCATTCACCCAGAGCGGGGCTGGGTACGTGTGCGTCACCGCCGTGGCCCAGGGTGATCTCACTGCAGCTCCTTGAAGTGGGTGCGGCTGCGGCCCCCCTCCCATCGAGGAGGAGACTGAGGACGGCACGGTGACGTGAGTGTTTGGTCACACAGTCTGGCGGTCGGTCACCCAGGGGGGATAGGTGTCTGGTCACACCGGCTCCCGACTCCACAGCGTTGGTGAATGACTCACCGCACAGGCTCGGGTCTCAACTGCCTGGGCTCGAATCCTAGCTCTGCCGCGTCCTCGCCGTGTGACCTCGGGTGGTGCCCCACGTGCACCTGCCTCTGATTGTGTGAGATGGGGGCACCGTGGCACAGCCCAATGGAGGCTAAATGAGGTGGCCCGTGACAAGTGCCGCTTGGGTGTCAGCGGTTATCCTGTTCTCCGCTGTCCTGTGTGCGAAGATAGACTGAAAGCACGTGGCACAGTTTCTCACTGGGACCGGATTACCAGTTAATCGTGCATCCTCTGTTCTCATCATTCTTATAACCTCTTCGACTTTATACTAATTAAAATTGCGAGAAGACTCCGAGTTACACCGAGCTTTGTCCCTAACGAGGCTCTTTCTTCCCTGTCCTATCCTCTCACCGGGGCCAAGTGATGGTGTCGGGGACGGGGCAGGGGAGGCAGGGATCATTGCCCCCAAGTCATTCGACCCCGGCGGAAGCTGAGGCCCAAAGAGACCCTTTGGGCCTTGCCCGCAGACACGGTGCATGACCGAGGGGCACAGGTGTGTCTGCCTCTGAATGCCATGTGAATGGTGGGCATCTGTACATGTGACGACAGGTGACTTTGAGCAGGTGACCCCACTCCACCACTCTGCAGGGGGGCGAGGAGGACCTAACTCCCCCTGTGGTTGGGGGGCTTGGAGCTCCACGCAGAGCCCGATCCACGAAGACAGAACGGGCTGCTGGTGATTCTTTGATGAGGTGGTAGGGGTGCAGCCGGGAGGGAAGCTGGCGGGACTAAACGGCCAGCGGAGGCGGGGCTGACTGTGGCAACGGGGCGACGCGAGGCCCCGTTAGCTTGGGGGTGACGGGTCTGGGTCAGGCTGGAGGAGGCCGAGAGGACGGGGAGGCTGGGAAGGCAGTTCTGTGGAGGCGGGAAGGGTGGGAATCAGGTGCCGGCAGCTCCTGTGTGTTTACTTGGTTGTGTGGGGCTTGGCCAAGGGTCTGACCTGGAGGTGGAGTCGGGTCTGAGCCAAGGCCGTGGACAGGCCTGAGTCTGGGAGGTGGACACAGCAGGGAGGGTGATCTGAACGCGTGCAGAGGGAGCCCGGGCGCATGGTGGGTGGAGCCACGCTGGCCGGAGCTTTCTAGAGCGCGGACCTGTGCTGGGCCCACATGAGCTCTTCGCAGAAAGCAGCTACTTCCCTTCAGTCAGAACAACCGTGTTGTCGTCTGGGGCTGAGGAGATAATCTCAGAGGTGAAGGGAGTTGCCCCACAGCCACAGAGCGGGACTTGAACAGTCCACAAGACGGGGAGTCTGCCTCTCGTAAACTCAGGACGTGACAGTGGACCCGAGGGATGCCAGTGCCTCGGCGGGTGGAGGGAGGGGGCTGGCGAAAGGCCTTTGCGTTTAGGCCTCGGGGCAGAGCAGTTCTTTCTTGGTCGCCTTCTTTCAGCGACATTGAGCAGGCTGAGCGCCCGCCGTGCCATGCTCTCTCTGGCAGGAGCTGGGGCACAGGCTCGGGCGGTCCTAGCCTGAGACGTGGTCTCCGCAGAGGCGGCGTGGCTAGGCCGTGAGCCCAGAGAAGGGACCTGCTTTTCTGGGGGCATCCTGGAACTCTTCCAGGACCCAGTAGCCGACCCGAGTGTGCAGGGATAGAGAAGAGCTCCTCAGGCCGAAGCGGGAGGCGTCGCTGGCAGCGACAGCGCTGAGGGCGAGAGCCGAGAGCTGCGGGGCAGGCCCTGCGCTCCGACACAGGCCTTGTTGGTGCCTCACTGTGCCCTTCCCTGAGGGTGGAGGTGGTCGGCACCGGTGTGCAGCTGCAGAAACGGGACGCAGAGAGGTGGCCTCGCTCCCCCAGCGTCCCACCCCTAGTCACGGGCGCTCTGTCGCCCGACCCCAGGCTGTGTCTTCATCTCTGCCCGCGCAGCGGAGGGCGGCTGCCAGTTCGAGGAGGCGGCGTGGAGCCTGCTTGTTCTGAGCTTGGGCGACGGAGGGGCCGGGGTCAGACCTGGGGCGGGATTGTGACACTGTCTGTCTTGTCCCCCAGACACCATCTACGATGAGGACGAGGTCCTGCTGGCCCTGGCGGAACAGCTGGGCACCTTCACCACGCTGGTTGGAGGCCCCGAGTACGTGCACTGCCTGCTGGTGAGTCTGGAAGTGGACCGTCCCCCACCCGCCACTGGTGGGGTCTGGCCCACGGTCCTGCCAGCCTGGGCGCGGGCCATCCCCGTGGAACACATCGGCCTTGGACGTTGACTTGACCCTGGCAGGTCAGCAGTGGCATTTAAAACAGCAGTCACGAAAATGCTGGCATCGGTGATGCCGTCGATCGGGCGTGCCTGACCAGAGCTGGTCCTTCCTGGCACTCTGCAGATGAGGCTGAGGTCAGGCTGGGTTCTTCCGCTTAATTGCTGTGTGACTTATAAGTTTCTTACCCTCTCTGTGCTATGCTTTCCTCTTCTGTTGAGGGTGAGGCGTTAACGCTTACCTTAGAACGGACCCAGCAGTGGTCTCAGCATGGTGCTTGCTCTGTGCAGGTGCTGACAGATGTTAGCTGTCATCATGCCCCGTGTGATGAGGTCGTGTCTGCCCTTAGGGTATAGACAGCCTCCCGGAGCACAGAGGGGAGGCAGTTTGTCCAAGGTCGGGTGGCAGAGCAGGGATTCCAGGCGTGTCCGAGTGACGCTTCCCCAGGCCCTGCCTCCCCAGCCTGGGCCGCCCTGTGCTGGGTAATGGCTGGGGACACAGATGTGACTGCTGTTCGGGAGAAGAGACGGGAGAAGGTGCCCCAGTGCTGAGTTCTGGGTCAGCAGAACCTAGGGGGAGCTCCGTTCCCGGTTTTCTCTGTTCGTCGGAGCTGTGGGCCGTAGCTGCTGCCTCCGTCCCCCCACAGTCATTCTGTGTTTCGCTGTCTAAAGGCACATTTCCATCCGTTGGCGTCTGCGCTTGGGATGTTTGCAGTTACTGTCAGCAGGCTTTCTTCCTTTTCGTGGTGCATGAAATAAGGGGTTTCTTAGAATTGTTGGCATCTTGGATTTGAGCAAAGATGGTAGTTTGTTTGCTTCCAAACATTCCTGAAGCATTAACTCTAGGAAAATGTGATAATTACTGTGAAATTCTGGTGTCCCATCTTTCATCTGTGTGCATGTGTAATTTGTAGATGCACACACACAAATGGGGTAATTTCATACCTTTGACACACAGTAGAACTGCCTAATGCCCTCCTGTGATGCGACGTGATGTGATGTGGTCCCTGGGCCAGCCTGCAGGGGGTCCCTTGAGCTCCATGGAACTGTCTGCAGCCCCTGATGCTTGTCAGTTTTCCTGAGGAGAGAATTCACAGCTTTTAGCAGCTTCTCAGAGGACTCAGAGCAGAAAACACTGTTGAGAGCCCCGCGCCTTCTCAAGGCCCCGGGGCCAGCCAGGACTGGAGCCCATGGCGCCTTCCCAGCCCGTTCTGGGTCTTCCCCCTGCGCGTTCTCAGCGAGGGAAACCCCGGTCCCCCCCGTGCTGCCTTTGGGGAGCACGTGCCCTGGGGATGGGTGTCTGCCGGCCCCTCTGGGTCAGGCAGCACTGTCCCTTTGCCCAAGGCTTCCCTCTGTTCCCTCCCTGGGCCCAGGAAGCACTTGCATCTGTGATTGCTTTCCGATTTCCCTGCTGTCGGGCTGGGCTGGACGTCAGACCACTGATCTCCGCATCTTTGTGGGAAGATTAGAATGAGTTGAGTCCCCCTTCGTTAGGTCAGTAATGACTGAGTTCCCGCCCTGCGCAAGGTCTGCTGGGCTCAGGGGCCGCATTGCTCAGCCAGTCACATGTCCCTCCAGGCCTCACGGTAACAAGTCAGGAGGCACGGGCCCTAGGGTGCACCGGTGGCGTGAGCTCCTGAGGCCGTTGCCTATCAGCAGCTCTGTCCTCAGCCCTGGGAGGGTCTGGAGCCGGTGGCCGGCTTTAGATCCTGGCTCGTGGCTCCCACTGGCGGGGGCAGAGTACCTCGCTGGCTGAGCCTCGGTTCTCTGTTCCTTCAAGGGAAGGCAGCAGCAGGACCTGCTTCATGGCACTCAGCGTGTGAGAGCCTGGAGCCGCGCCCTGGGGAGTGGACGTTCCAGTCGGCACCGGGGTTCCTAGTGCACTTTGAGAGGCCAGTGATGGTTGTGCTCCTCTCCTCAGAAAGTGCCACGTGAAATCTTGGGGTTCGCCCCCTCCAAAGCTCTTTCAGGGGCCTGTGAATGTCGTTCTTCGGGGAGTGCAGGCTGGGTGGAGGCTGACGCCGGGCGCAGGCCTTTTGGAGGAGAGGAGCCCACGAGGGGAGCAGCGAGGGGCGGGCAGGGGGCTGTCCGGTGACCTCGTGTTCCGCCCCCCCAGCCGCCCCTGGAGTCGCTGGCCACGGTGGAGGAGACGGTGGTGCGCGACAAGGCGGTGGAGTCCCTGCGGGCCATCTCGCATGAGCACTCGCCCTCTGACCTCGAGGCCCACTTCGTGCCGCTTGTGAAGCGGCTGGCGGGCGGCGACTGGTTCACCTCCCGCACCTCGGCCTGCGGCCTCTTCTCCGTCTGCTACCCCCGCGTGTCCAGTGCCGTCAAGGCAGAGCTTCGACAGTGAGTCCCGGCCCCTGGCCCCCCGGAAGGCCGCTGCTCCCCCCAGCTTGATCCCCTCCTCTCCAGCCTCAGCCCCCTGCAGGCCTGTCCAGGGCCAGGTGCCCCTGAGCGCCCCCAGCCAGCACCGCCCCTTCCCTGCCCTCGGGGAGGGGGTGTCGGGACGTGTGGGTGCACGTCCAAGCGCTGCCCTTCCTCATGCTGGACATGGGGGTGCTGTTCTTGCTCCCATGGGTTATTGGGAGCATTAAAAAGAGTTCGCACATCTCAAGCGCTCAGGTGCTGCGGGTTGCCGTTTCGGCCTGTTTCGGGTGTTAGGTCGGGTGGGAGGCCTCCCTCCGCCAGCTCCTCCCCTTGGCTTGATGGCCCGGGGCATTCCTCATGGGGTGGATTTGCCTTCTGGGAGAATCAGCGAAAATCCCTTTATTGGGTTAGAGTTCCCCGAGCTGTGTTTCCTCCCTTCCTCTGGTCCTTTCTGTCCATCCGGCGACTCTGAACCACTGAGCAGCAAGCCCAGGCCCTCAGTCATTGCTCGTGCCGGGACGCTCCACTCTGGCTGCCCGCTCGTGCTTAGGGATCGCGTGTGCCCATGTCTCTGGTCAAGGGAAAGTCTTGCAGTCGCCCCAGCCCTGCACCCGCCGAGCATTTTTATGTGGTCATAATAATATAATCGGCACCCACCATTCATTACAGACTTCCTGTGTAGTACGGCTGCCGAGTGGGTCAGGCTCATGATCTCGAGGCTTTAAAAGCTCTCGGTGACCCTGTGGGGTGGGTAGGCTGTCAGTCAGCTCCATTATCTAAGGCTGGGAAGACTCAGGCCATCCCTGGCCCAGCGTCACCAGGCAAAGCCAGGAGCCCTGGGGCTGCTGAGTCCGTGCTGCCTTGGGGCCCCGGGGAGTCCTCCTCCTGAGCCCCACCCCAACCCCCAGGTACTTCCGGAACCTGTGCTCAGATGACACCCCCATGGTGCGGCGGGCCGCAGCCTCCAAGCTGGGGGAGTTCGCCAAGGTGCTGGAGCTGGACAACGTCAAGAGCGAGATCATCCCCATGTTCTCCAACCTGGCCTCTGACGAGCAGGTGGGTCTGCCCCCCGCCCCGCCCCCGGCGGACCCCGAGTCCCAAAGGGGATCGCAGGGCTGATGGGGCCTCTGCCACCCTCTCCCCAGGACTCGGTGCGGCTGCTGGCGGTGGAGGCGTGCGTGAACATCGCCCAGCTCCTGCCCCAGGAGGATCTGGAGGCCCTGGTGATGCCCACCCTGCGCCAGGCTGCGGAGGACAAGTCCTGGCGCGTGCGGTACATGGTGGCCGACAAGTTCACAGAGGTACCTGAGGGGACGTTGCCAGCGTCTCAGGGATGGGGAGGTGAGGCTCCAGGGGAAGGGGCCTCGTTCAGGAGTGGGGTTTGCTGAGCCCCGTGGACCCGGCGGTGTTTGGAAGTAAGGCCTCTGTCGTCACTTCGGTGGGTCCCACTTGACTTGCCCACCCTGCTGGGTGGGTGGGGCAACTCGGGGTGCTGTGGGAGAGCCTGTGTGTGAGCGCTCCTCAGAGTGCCTCGGAGCCGGTGGCACTTTACTTCCTCCTGTTCCGAGGCCGAGGTCGGAAATCAGAGTGTCAGCTCGGCTGGTCTCCCGAGTCATCTTTCCTTGGTCGTGGACGGCTCCCCTCCCCGGCCTTTGCCGGCGTCTGTGTCCTCGTCTCTCCTGCCCCTGCGGACTCGGGTCGCTCCGGACTAGGGTGCACCCTCAGGAGCTCGTCTTCCCCTGTCACCTCTCGAAAGTCCTCTCTTCAGCTGCCGTCGCAGTCGGAGGTCCTGGGGGTTAGGACTTCAACCCGAGACTTGCAGGGGGATGCGGTTCAGCCCCCTGACCCTGGTCAGCGTGACACCAGGCCGGCGGGGTGGGCGAGGTCCCGCAGCTCCCAGGACAGCACGCTTTCCTCGGAGACCCCAGCTGGCTTCTCCCACAAACACGTCTGCGGAGCACCAGCTCTTTGCTGGGCGCTGGGAGGCAGTGAATTCAGCACAGCCCGGCCTCCAAGGAGCAGGCAGCCTGAAGGGCAGGGTCAGCTGGACGGAGGGAAGCGTCACGATAAAGTGTCCCGGGGGCCGAGGCCAGCGGGTGGACGTGGGCACGGAGGCTCTGAGGAGAGGAGGTGGTGCCCCAGCAGGTTCTGGAAGATGAGTGCACGAGAGCCGGGCTGGAGGATGTGAGCCGAGAACAGTCAGGACTGGCTCTTGGGGCTCGAGAACACTGGAGAGATGGGTCTCAGGCCCTCGGGGTCGGTACTCCTTCCCTCAGTCGGGAACTGCCCCACCTCCTGCCAGGGCTTCGGGAAGCAGTTGTGCCGCAGAATCCACGTGCCTTTTCTTGCCTGGTGGTGTGAGATGGGCGGTGGTGGGCAGCTCATGTGTCTGCTGCCCTCTTAACCTTTATATGTTCACTTTAATTATACAAGTAGCATGGGTCCAGTAACCAGTTTTGAAAAGCACAGATGTGATTCAAAAAGAGCCAGGGAGTTCCTGCTTGGCTCAGCGGGTTGTGAACCCCATTAGTAACCGTGAGGATGCAGGTTTGATCCCTGGCTTTGCTCAGCGGATTAAGGATCCTGCGTTGCTGTGATTGTGGTGCAGGCCGGCAGCTACTGCTCCAATTGGACCCCTAGCCTGAGAACCCCCACGCGCCGTAGATGCGATCCTGCAAAGCAAAAACTGAGAGCCGCCTTAAGTCGTTAGGCTCTTTCTGGATCAGGTAACAGAAAACCCAGCCCTGAATGACCTGCAGAGTAAGGCGATTTCGTTATTTCTAACATAGGTAACATGTGCGGTTAGGTACCCTTGCAGTCCTCGTGTTGCTTTTGAGGAAACAGGCTCAGAGAGGTGCAGCCACTCATCCAAGGTCATGTGGATGATAAGTAGGAGGAAGAATTTGAGTCGGGGCTTGGACTCCAGAGCCACGCTGGTGACCGCTGCGCCACGGCCCAGCTCACCACCTTAGGAGGAGGGAACGGAGCCTCAGAGTGGCTCGGCGACTTGGCTGAGGTCACTCCCATGGTGCTGGGATTAGACCTTTGCAGCGATTCCAGGGGCCTCGCTCTCGGCCAGTTCTCATTCACCTAGAGAACCGCCACGCCCACTCACTCCTCCCTTCCTGCAGCTCCAGAAAGCAGTGGGGCCTGAGATCACCAAGACGGACCTGGTCCCCGCCTTCCAGAACCTGATGAAAGACTGTGAGGCCGAGGTGAGGGCCGCAGCCTCCCACAAGGTCAAAGGTTGGTGCTGGCGAGCAGAACACAGCAAGCGGGCGGGCGTCCAGGGGGCTGAAGGCAGAACCAGGCCCTCGGTCTCACCTCCTGCTGCCTCCCTTTTCCTGCCTGCAGAGTTCTGTGAAAACCTCTCAGCTGACTGTCGGGAGAATGTCATCATGACTCAGATCTTGCCCTGCATCAAGGTATCGGGGACTGGAGTGGGGTTGGGGGGGGGGGGACTAGAGCAGATCTGAGCCTTCGGGGAGGAAGGGTGGAGGTGAGGCTTTGGGGGCAGCCAGGTGCAAACCGAGCTCCCAGCCTTCTAGGGCCAGGCAGGCTTGGGTTTGGGGCAATGAGGAGCCCTGCGTGCAGACTCTGGGCTGAGCGTAGGGGTGAGAGTGCTTCTCTCGCAAGCAGAGGTCCCTGGGTCTCCTCATCGGAAGGGTGGGGGCGGGGGTGCTGGGAGCAGGGTCGTTGATCTCCAGGCAGGCCGGACACGTGAGGACCTGCAGTTCTCCCTCTGCACCAAGCCTGCTCTGGGAGTGAGCGCAAAAGCAGGCCGCGTCTTGGGCTCCGTAGGAGTCAGAGTCTCCTTAGCCACTCAGCCTGCGGCTCCCCACTTCGTTCTCCCTCCCAGGAGCTGGTGTCCGACGCCAACCAGCATGTCAAGTCGGCCCTGGCCTCGGTCATCATGGGCCTCTCTCCCATCCTGGGCAAGGACAACACCATCGAGCACCTGCTGCCCCTCTTCCTGGCTCAGCTGAAGGATGAGGTAAGGGCACCGGTGAGGCCCTGAGCTCAGGGTGGGGGCGGGGGCAGCCGCTTTCCCAGATCAGCCAGGGATTTACCTCCTAGGATCTTCCACCAGCACACACATCGTCGCTGAGTTGCATGTTTGTGGTCGTGATGGGCTGCATGTGAGGCATCTGTTCATCATTAGGCATCTGTTCATCAGGCATCTACTTATTAGGCATCTGTTCCTTAGGCATTTATTAGGATCTGTTTATTAGGCATTCATTTTACCTGCCCTTATTCTGCACTAGACCTCTGTCTCGGCATTGGGGTTACCACACAAGGAGTAAGACGGGCTTGATCCTCAAAGACCTTCGGCGGCGGGCTGTGGAGAGGGACAGATGGGTTCCCCATGGCTCCCTGGTGATACAGGTGCTGTGCTGTGTTTATGTTTATTGGCGTTCAGGCTGAGATGCTGTCATAGAGGCCCCAGAATACAGTGGTTTAACCGAGGCGGAGGACTACTTCCCTGCCAGCGATCCAGAGGTGGGGTGGGCTTGCGCTGGGGCTTAGCCCTGCCGACCTCAGCACCCTGTGGGTCTCAGGTGGCTGCTCTGATTCTTGCCGCCTCCCAGCCAGTGGGAAGGGACAGGGCAGCCCACAGCAGCGGGCCTTGTCCCCTTGAGAGTAAGACCCAAAGAGGCAGCCATCCCGTCTGTTTTCTGTTCACACACCATTGGCCAGCGCTGTCCCTCGAGTGACCACACCTCGCTGTTTACTTGGCCTGGAGCACAAAAGAGGAGAGCGAGCACCCCGTGATGGCTGGCGAGGGCGTGGGGCAACAGCCGGTGCGGGGAGGAGGTGGGGCAGATCTCGGGGTTAGGAAGGAACCCCGAGGCTAACGTGGAAGGAAGATGCAGGTGCCGTGGCCAGAAGAGGTGCAGGGAGGACCCCCCCCCCCCCGGAGGCCGCTGTAGGAGCCTGGGGAGGGAGCGGGGCGCAGGGGTGTGGGCGGCTCCACCAGGCAGGCGGGAGGACCGCGTGGGCAGGGGTGGCAGGCAGGCTCCCTGGTTTCCTTCGGCCTTGGTGGTGACGGGGCAGGTGGTGAGACCGAAGGCTGGTGTGTGACCTGTTACTGCCGCTTCTGTGTTCCCAGAGCCCTCAGTCGCTTCCCCTGACACACGTGCACACGTAGCACAGTGGTGCTCAGGTGGAGCGTGCCAGGGAGCTGGAGGAAACATTTTAACAGTTCACTGCATCCCATCCGAGCCCCCCCAGGCGCACCCCCTCTTGCCCCCATCACATCATTAGATTCTGTGGCAGCGGGATGATCTCTCAGCCCAGAATTACACATCAGGGTTTTATACACGCTGAAAACAGAGCCTTTGAAAGAAAACCTAGTGATCCTACTTTTGATCATGTATTTATTTCAGTTCGTGTTTGACCATCATTTAATTCTGTAATGACCAAAATTTTATGATGTTAAGTGTTTCACACACATATTTTCTTTCATAATCATGCTTTTGTAGCTGTAACTTGTTATAAATACGATTTTTTTTTTTTTTGCTTCCGTTGCCTCAGTGGGCACACCTTGGCTGGCGAGAGGCCCCTTCTGTGTTCTTTCAACAACCTCCCCAGCATCTTCAAGAGCATTCTGCTTTCTCATTCAAGAAAATCTTTTTTAAAAAATTATCAGAATAGTTTCAACAGGAAGAGAATTTTCCACCCTCTTCTCTCCCCATCCCTGAGAGTAAATGGTGAGTTTGTGGGAAAGGCTTCTCCTGGGGTCTCTGGCTGACCCTCAGGTTCAGAGTGGACCTCACCTTTTCAGCTGCTCCATCAAGGGTTGCTCTTCAGCTGAGGCCTGGAGTTCCTCGCCCGGCCTTGTGAGAGGGCAGGTGCACCACCCAAGGGGCAGCCTGCAGCCTGTAGGCGGCGGCTTAGTGGGACCCGTGTTAGTGGGACCCGTGTGCTGCCTTGGAGCCCACTCCTCGGGGGCGGTGTGTGTCACTCGCATCTCCCTCGTGTTGGGAGGTGAGACCCCGTGTGGGGACGCCTGGTGTTTTCCCACTTTCACAGCTGTGTTTGGGCGACTCGCCCCTTCAGGGAAAGGGAAGAGGCCTGTTCACTGTCGAGAACACTTCTGCTCTTCGTCCCGGGCGTGAGAACCGAGGCCTCACTCAGCTGGGGGTCTCCAGGCAGTTCGGGAAGCCCATAGAAATGGTTGTACGAGCCCTTGAGTTCCCTCTAAGCACACGTACGTGAACTTAGGTCTCCATCCAGTTGGTTTTCAGCTTCTTCAAGGAAGAAGTCTTGCTCTCGGTTGGCTCTGATGGGTGCACCCACCCATCCTGTGCGGAGGGAGGGGCGCCCACCTCCCGGCCCTGGCGTCTGACCGCGTCTGGGCCCTCCCGGCTTACTCGAATCATCTGCGCGCTCCCGTGATCCCCCAGCAATAGACTCTGACACGTACGGAAGTATCTCAACCCCCAGCTGGGGGTGCAGATGGTGGCAGACATAGGAGATTCCCGCTGCGGAAATCTTCCTTTAGAGGAAGAGGGGAGGCTGAGAAGCTGTTGGCTACCGCTGTGACGGTTGAGGCTGTTGTCCTCATTGGAGACAGTGTCCTTTGCAGAAAAGGTAAAAACGTCTGCTTTATGTTCTTATGGACCAGTGTTTCGCCAGCATTTGCAGCAGCTCTGTCTGGCGGAGGATGTGAAGGAATGCGCCGGGAAGCGAGGCAGGCGGATCACATGAGACTGTTCCTTCCCGCTCCCCGAGCCCTCGGCTTTAGGAAGAGCCGCACTGGGCCTGAGGAGGGAGGGAGGCGGCCTCGGCGCTGAGATGCTTCTTTAGCCATTAGACGAGCTGGTGGGAAACCGACTGTCTTTCATTCTATTTTTTTAATTAATTAATTTCTTTTTAATTAATTAATTTTTTTTGGTCTTTTTGCCTTTTCTAGGGCCGCTCCCACGGCATATGGAGGTTCCCAGGCTAGGGGTCGAATCGGAGCTGTTGCTGCCGGTCTACACCACAACCACAGCAGTGCGGGATCCGAGCCGCGTCTGCGACCTACACCACAGCTCATCCGGCAGTGCCGGATCCTTAATCCACTGAGCAAGGCCAGGGATCGAACCCGAAATCTCATGGTTCCTAGTTGGATTCGTTAACCACTGCACCACGACGGGAACTCCCTGTCTTTCATTCTAAAGGAGACTCTTGGTGTTTTTGACAAAGGAAGAAGGGCCTCGCCTGCACTTCTCCAAGGGCCTGTCGGAGAGGCCTGTCACTGTGGAGCCAGCAGCTGAGGCTGTCCTGTCCTCCGCGGCGGCCAGTGCTCTCCGTTACTGCTCATGGGTCTTACCCCACGGCCACCCTTAGGTCCAAAGATTTGCCCAACCATCCTCAGCTCAGAAGAGCTATTCCACTCATGGTTGCTGTGGGTTACGGTGAAAGGATGCAGATGAGTATCAGCCTAAGAGGCCAGGTGCCAGTTTCCCTGGAACTCCCAGGGGAGTTTGAGACTGGGTTCAGTTCTCCCAGCGCCTGCGTGGGACGGCGTCCACGGAGGCTGCCGGCTGAGACGCTCGGCGAGCCTTGGTGTCCAGGGTTTTTACGGGGGCCTGGTCTGATCACATAGGCCTGGATGGGGCCGCACGCATGGCTGACCTTGGGTTACTCTGTCTCCAGCCCCTGCAGAGGTCAGGTTGATGCCACATGGCCCCAGGTACCCAGCATAAATCACTTCGTCAGCATAATCTATCTGGCATGGCCCGAGGCCCCCAAGTACACAAAGTAAACAAAAGACCCCGTTTTTTTGTTTTTTTTTTTTAATCAGGCTGGATGGTCCAGGTGCTGGTCGGAGCCATCTTTTTTTTTTTTCTTTCTTGTCTTTTTGTCTTTTTTGCCATTTTTTGGGCCACTCCTGAGGCATATGGAGGTTCCCAGGCTAGGGGTCGAATCGGAGCTGTAGCCGCCACCCTACGCCAGAGCCACAGCAACGCGGAATCCGAGCCGCGTCTGCCACCTACACCACAGCTCACAGCAATGCCGGATCGTTAACTCACTGAGCGAGGCCAGGGATCGAACCCGCAACCTCATGGTTCCCAATCGGATTCGATAACCACTGCGCCGTGACAGGAACTCCCGGGGGCCGTCTTTTTTAACCCTTTACTGCACACTTGCTTATTTGGTGCATTGATGGATTTCAGCACTTGCTTCCTCGCCCCTCAGCTCCTGGAGGGAGACGTAGAATGAAGTAACCGTAGCGTCTTATCATCCAGGAAAGCAGAGAGGCGGTGCGACGCGATGGTTGTTGAGGTGCTTTTTCATACAAGCCGCTTCGCATGATTATGGGGGCGCATGGGGTGCAGGGTCCTGGTGCCCTCAGGTGGAGCACTCCTGGGCGACCTTCCATATGCCACAGTGCTGCGGAGCAAAGGAGCAGTTTCCTTATTTGTAAAAGCAAAAATCTTCCTTGGGTTTCTTTTGGTGAGCGGAAGCAGGTACGAGTGGAGGTCTCTCATCCACCCGTAGTGGTATAAAGGGAACGTTCGAGAAGCCGGGGATCCCTGTGTGTGTGCCCTTACTGTAGAGCAGAGCTCGAGATATTAGTAGTCGGCTAGCGGTTCAGAAATTATTCTTTACTCCTTGGTTTCAGAAATGTGTTGAGCACCCTCTGTGGCCTAGAAACTTTGCTGAGTCCCGAGACATAAGGATAAGTGAGCCATGCTGCTTCTAGCAGAGCTCAGAGACTAGCAGGGAGAATAAAAGCAAGAGAAATGAGCAAAGCATTAAGCTCCACGTCAAGGTCTTTGTGGATCAGACGCTGGCAGGTGGTTCTGTAGGCTCAGCCACCCTCTGGGATGAGGGGTGTTTCCATGTCAGAGACCGGTACCTGGAAAGGGCAGGTCCCTTGCCACACAGCTCCCGGCTGGCAGACGGCACAGCTGGGTACCATTTTGGCTGTTTTTCCAGGGCACCGGGCTTTGGCTCCACATTTCTCATGCTGCTGTTGTGAGAGTTGAAAAGCTGCTCCACTCATGATCCATGTTGCTCCCTTTGCGGGGGCCTCTGATGCGGCCCCGGCGCCAGGAGCAGGTCGTGGGCAGTCGTGCTCCGCCCTTGGGCGATGTGTGTTTGGCGAAGCTGGGCGGTGGAGCCTTCCCCCTGTCCCGGCTTCCGCTGGCGCACAGGGCCTTGCCTCAGAACCCCCTTCCTCTGCTCAGTGCCCGGAGGTGCGCCTCAACATCATCTCCAACCTGGACTGCGTCAACGAGGTGATTGGCATCCGGCAGCTGTCCCAGTCCCTGCTTCCCGCCATCGTGGAGCTGGCCGAGGATGCCAAGTGGCGGGTCCGGCTGGCCATCATTGAGTACATGCCGCTGCTGGCCGGACAGCTGGTGAGCGCAGAGCCCAGGGCCGGGCGTGCTGCCCAGGGGCGCTAGACTGTGGGTGCGGCTCTGCCGGGCAGCCTGGGCCACGAGGGCTCCCTGGGAGGTGAGGGGTGTCGGGAGGCGGAGGAAAGTACCCAGGAGATAGGGCCTCACAAGATGGGTAGAGTGAGATGAGAACAAAGAACAGAGCCTCTCAGGTGAAGATGGGACGTGTCCCAGCTGTTTGGGGGAGGGGGGTTTCCCTGGGGATCGCTGCCAACTCCCCAGGTGCCCTTGACCCCTTCCTGTCTTGTCTCCTGCAGGGGGTGGAGTTCTTTGATGAGAAGCTCAACTCCCTGTGCATGGCCTGGCTCGTGGATCACGGTGAGTCTGGGCGGAGTGGGGGCTCAGGGAAGGCTGTGCGGGCGCATTGGCCGGGGCAGGTGTGTGTCCCTTGGGCGCGGGGGAGGCTGGAGCCCCTTTCCCAGGCTGTCGGATGCTCACGAGGACAGCTCCCGTGCGTGTTGGCGTCCTGGAGAAGTACGCGGTGGGGGCGGCCATGAGGGGTCCCAGGGGCTGAGGGTTCGGTGACATCTCAGGGCTGCCGAGCAGGCAGCCTGGGTTTGACGCCACCATCTGGCTGTCGAAGCTTAATAGCAAGTCGCTTGCCATCTCTCAGCCCACACTCATTCTCTGAAACATGGGCCTTCGCCTCCCAGTCTTTCAGGGCCACTATGAGAAGAGCTCGTTGTTTTCACTATTGGCAAATAGTGAAAAATAAAAGTTAGTTCGTCAGGAACAGGCTCCATTCCATGAACTAAGTCATGTGCCTGGCAGATCACTTCTCAGAGCCTCAGTCTGCTGTCTGTCTCTGGGAGCTGTTGAGAAAAGAAAGCCCTGACCTAGCACGCAGGGAGCCCTTTGGTTGTCTCGGGGTGATTGGCTCGAATGTGGCCTGGCGCCCAGGGCTGCTTGGTAGGCGGGAGGGCGTATGACTGTCAGCCCCTCGCCTCCCGAATCACCACTCCTCCCTCACCCTCGTGCAGTCTACGCCATCCGCGAGGCAGCCACCAGCAACCTGAAGAAGCTGGTGGAGAAGTTTGGGAAGGAGTGGGCCCACGCCACCATCATCCCCAAGGTCCTGGCCATGTCTGGGGACCCCAACTACCTGCACCGCATGACCACGCTCTTCTGCATCAACGTGAGCACACCTGCCGCCCCCGCCTGGCCGGCCCCGGGGTCCCCGGGAGAGGGTCCTCAAGGGACGGGGAGGTGATGGGACCTGGGGTCGAGAGGATGAGCCTTTGGGGCTCCTGGTCAGAGTCACAGGGCCTGCGGGGTGGGGACCTGCGGGGTGGGAGGCCCAGGACTGGGGAGGCGCGGCCTGTTGAGACAGTGACTGCCAAGCCTTTCTGGGCACCCATCTCCTTCCCCACAGAAGGCGTATGTATGTGTTTATGATAGAATAGTCAAATGTGCAGTTTCTAGAACCCAGTGTAGTGTTTAAATCCATCTCTGCCGTGCATTAGCTGCATACCTTGAGAGAATGACCTCGCTGCGTCGTGCTTTAGTTTTCTCACCCGTAAAGGGTCCCTGTTGGTAATTACAGAACCAAACTCACAGGGCTGCAAAGACTAACCCGGTTATGTGCGCAAAGGGCTAGAACGGTTGTATGTGTGTGAAACACAGACTGGGAAGCGTGTGTGTGCACGTGATATGTAGAAAGCGCTCCTGTCTAGTTGCCTAAATAAACCGTGCCCGTGACTCCAAATGAAAGGATAGGA
Organism: Phacochoerus africanus; assembly: GCF_016906955.1. NCBI lineage: Eukaryota > Metazoa > Chordata > Mammalia > Artiodactyla > Suidae > Phacochoerus > Phacochoerus africanus. The sequence goes on from NC_062551.1 coordinate 56,488,624, forward strand.
TTAAAGTGAACGCAGCTAAGGGTACTGACAACTTCTCCCCACGCCTCCCTCTGGAGCCCACCGCGCTGAGGGAGGGTCCGGGGTCCAGAGACAAGTTCCACTCCCAGAGGACAAAGGGAAGCCTCGGGTGGGGGGTGGGGGGCCTGGGACCGTCGGGGGGCGGTTTCCAGGCAGGGGGACAGGGGACAGGGGTGTCAGCAGGGTGTGAGGGGAGAGGGGAGCTTGCAGAGAAGGCACTGCCCCCGGGGTGGGTGAGTCCGGCCTCGGCGTCCCCTGTGTGGCTCAGCCTTGGCGTCAGGCCTGACGGGCTCTGCAGCGGCCTGGCCGGAGGGAGGGCGCCGTGGGAGGCAGCCGTGACCTTCGGCGGGTCCCCTCTGCTCCTCACTGACTCCAGGTGCTGTCTGAAGTCTGCGGCCAGGACATCACCACCAAGCACATGCTGCCCACGGTGCTGCGCATGGCCGGGGACCCCGTCGCCAACGTCCGCTTCAACGTGGCCAAGTCCCTCCAGAAGATCGGGCCCATCCTGGATAACAGGTGAGGCCTGGCCCCCTTCTCCCTCTAGCAGCGCTGGTTTTCGGCATCTCTCTCTCTGACCTTTGACGATAGAGCCTGGGGTTTGAGGCCCTGCACCGTGACGTGCTTGCCTCAGGACCTCGAGGTCTTGGTTTCTTCAAACACAGAAGGAGACCTCACGTGCCTGCCTCGCATGGTGGGAGGGGTGAGGGTGAGGGTTGTGTTACCAGCGACGAGTCATTAGAAAGTGAAAGGAACAGACACAAGCATGTGGTGGGGCGGTGGTGTCACTTGCAGTGGCACCAGAAACATGAAGTTCCAAGAGGTGTGATGCCTCTAGTGAAAACTATGAAACACTGGTTTGAAAAATTAAGGAAGACCTACGTGATATTCTTGGATAGGATGGTTCCCCAGAATGATCTATAAATTGAGTATAACCTGAGCCAGTCTCAGTCGGCTTTCATGAAAGATTGACAAGTTGACTCTGGAATTAACACGAAAATGCAAAGGTCCGGAATAGCCAAGGTGAGCCTTGAAGACCGATGCAGCTGGAAGACTGACGCAGACGTGGAGGCTGCCTGACTGCGGCGCCGCAGTCAGCAGAAAGGGAGGCTTCGGCACAGCGCTGGTCAGGACATTGCTCAGTGGGACAGAGTCGCGGGCACGGGCGCAGCCCCTTCCTCGTGTGTGTGACAGCAGGTGCCACTGCAGTGTGTTGAGGGCACCGTAGGTGTTGGCCGCAGGGTCTGGGTCAGAAGGGCTCACCTGAAACAGGCTCCGTCCTCAGGGCTGGGCGAAAAGCGCTGGTGTGGGTGGCAGGGCGGGAACCCTCGTGTGTTGCCAGTGGGGCTGTGAGTGGTAGATGGGCACAGTGACTGAGCATTGGTAGCATCGAGTGGAGCCGATCCAACGTGCACCCCGTGAGCCAGCACGTCCTTTCCTGGGTGTTCGTCCAAGAGAAACGAGTGCTTTTTTCTAGCAAAGGCTGTTCACGGGGGCTTTATTCTCATTAGCCGTGACTTGGAAATAATGCACGTGCCTGTCCTCGTGCGGTGCCTGGGTTGTGGGCTATTCACGTGCCGGGAGGCTCGTCCCGCAAAGACGAGACGCCTGCTGCCTGCAGCAGCCTAGGGGACTCAGATGGGCACTTGCGTGAGCAGCAGGCCCAAGAAAACCTCCTGGGATCCGTTTATGTCACCTGCAGACCTAAAGGGCCCTCTTGGTGAGAGAGGTGAGAATAGCGGTTATGTTGAGGGCAGGGCAGCTGCCTGTCAACTGGAGGGGGACGCATGACGCCTGCACCTCTGACCTCTTTGTCTGGGACACAGCTTCACACCTTTAGTTTCTCTCTGAAGCCCACCTGCCTTTCCCGCAACAATGGGCCATCTGCCAGGATGCATTTCCCTGGACCCCTTCCTCCCTGGGCCCCTATCTCCCCTGGCCCCTTGCTCCCCTGGCCGGAGGCCGAGGGCTGCCCCCTTTGCCACGTGCCCCTACTGTTCCTCATCATCAGTTGGCTCAGGTCTCCCTCCCAGCCCGGCTCCGTGTGGGTGAGAATCGGGGGTGGGATTTCCAGTGTTGACACCTAACACGCTGCCTTTCAGCCTCCGTAAATGTGGTACATGAATGAAAGGCATCCGGTGGCCAAGGCCGGAGACCCGGGGCGTCTGGGGTCCCTGCCCCACGTTTCCAGGCCCTCCGACCTCCTGCACCTGTTCTGGGCCATGGAGGCCTCTGACCGGGTTTGTCAGACGTCCAGCCTTGGAAGCGATCGTCTCTCTGGCCTCAGACCTGGAATTCATGGGTGTGTCTCTGTCTGTGGGCACCTCGGCCCCAGCCCCGCCCGCCTGACTCCTGGCCCCCCTCTCCTCCCAGCACGCTGCAGAGCGAGGTCAAGCCCATCCTAGAGAAGCTGACCCAGGACCAGGACGTGGACGTCAAGTACTTTGCCCAGGAGGCTCTGACTGGTAAGGCGTTGAGGACGCCGGGCCCCAGCGGGAGGGCGGGCTGCCGGGCGGGCTGCCAGCCCGGCGGCAGAGGCGGGGGCCGCGGAGCGCAGAGGGCCAGCGGCTGTTCTGACTCCCGCCTCTTCCTGTTCCCCCAGTTCTGTCGCTCGCCTGATGCTGAAGAGGAGCCATGGCTGCCTGTGGTGTCACCCTCCCCCGAAGTCCCTCCCTCGGGAGACAGTGGGGCGCCTTCGGCTGTCGCCCCCCGTGCATGGTCTGACCCCAGGCCCCTCCCCCAGCACGGTTCCTCCTCTCCCCGGCCTGGGAACCCAGCTCGTCACCGTCCGCCTCCCAAGGGCTGGGGGTGCACCCGGAGGGACGGGGCAGTGACCCTGGGGGAAGGGGCCGCTGCGGCCTGTGCTGGGGAGAGACGTGAGCAGCCCAGGTCGCCGGCTCCTGCTGCTGTAATGGGGACCCCTCCCCCATCGACTTCTCCACCCCCTTCCTTCCCCTCCATGGTTTTTTTGTGTCAACTGTGCTGTTTTTATTTTATTCCTCCCCCCCCCCCACCTTTTCACAGAGAAATAAAGGTCTAGAAATAGCTGGTCCTCTGGTCCTGGTCACGAGCGTGGAGGTGGGGGCACACGTCAGGGCCCGCAGCCTGGCCTTTCTGGGGAGGACCTCCTCGCTGCGCTTGCCGCACTGCGTGTCCCCGCGCGGGGAGGGTCCTCTGGGATGCGGATGGGAGCGGCTGGCCCACGGGGCCAGCCGTCCTGAGGGGCAGCTGCTCCACAGACGCGGAGTGCACAGAGCATGTGGTGGATTTGAGCAGGTGCCCTGGAGCCAGACCGCCCGCGTCGCATCCGAATCCTGGTTCCTCCGGGAACAGCTGTGTGCCCTTGAGCGGGTCGTCGGGTCCCTTTGAACTCAGGCTTGCACGGCTGTAAAGTGCAGGAAGAGGTAGAATCCAGATCCAGGGGCCGGGTATGGCGGCTGCATGAGTTCATACAGGTCAAGTGGGTCCCTTGGGTGGCACGTGAGAGGGTCAGTCAGGGGAGCTGCCCCTTGTGGGAGAGCTGCCTGTGGGCCGGGAGGCTCAGGATAACCAGGCTGTGCCGAGGGACCCTGGCTGGACAGAGCCGGCTGCCCTCCCGGTCTGTGCGCCCGTCTCCACACTGACACACCCTGGTTTTTGGGTGGCCCGTGCCTGCCTGGATTCAAGGAGTCTCCCCAGGGTCTCTTGAACTCTGGTGTGGCGTTAAGGCGAAATTCTGGCTGGTGATGGTGTGCGCAGCTGCTAGGGGTATGCCTGGGGGCCCCTCCCGGCCCTGGAACGGGAAGTCCCCTGAGACGTACGGGCCAAGCACAGGACAGGATGGGAGGGGCCCGGGTTCCTGGTGCTGTTGAGGCCCATGTGGGTTACCTGTCCCCTGGAGAGTTTAGCTGTTGAGAGTGGCACGTGAGAGGGTCACGTGAGTGGCTGTTGGGAGTTTCGTCACTTGCAGGTCACCGGAGCGCTACCTGGGGCACAGGGGCCAGGGGGCCTTGGAGACAGGAGCGCAGACGGAGTGGATGGTGCATGTGAGGTTTTGCAGAGGACGTGACCCAAGTGCAGTCTGGCCCCACTGCGTGGAGGGGAGCTTGGCGTCTCGTGCGCGGTGCTTTCACCAGCTCGGCCCTCCTGTGACTGAGTCCCTGCTGTTTGTTAGACCAGACTGAACCCTGGACGTGATGGTGGAGGAGGCCGGGTTCCTCCTCTTATTAGCTGACCTTCGTTCCATCAGGGCAGGACCTGTGGTTTAAACTCAGCCTCCACCCGGCACACGGGTCCCTGTCCCAGGGTGGAAATAGTTGAAGGAAATACGTGGGGTTGGGAGGGGGTGGGGAGTCGCTCTCAGCCTGATGCTGAATGTCAGGCTTAGCCAGCAACCCACCGGTAGTTGTTGGAACATTCACACGCGTGGCCCCTCTTGTTCCACTGACATCTCACTGCATGGCACCCCATCCCCCCAAACTTCGTGACCTACAGCAGTGAAAGGTATCACCCCTTCTAGGTCTGCGGTCTGGCCTTGGCTCCGTCGGCAGCTCCTTCTGCTCCGTGCGGTGTTTCCTGGGGCCATGGTGCTCTGGGTGCCTTCTCCACTCCGTGTCCGGCTCCTCAGCGGAGGCCTGGGGGACTGTCTCTCACCGTGTGGCCGCTCCAGGATGGCCGGACCTCTTTATGTGGTGGCTTAGGTGCCGAAGCAGGTTCCAAGACAGCAGGTGCTTAAAACATCTGCTTGCATCACAGGCCAGAACAAGGCATGTGGCCAAGACCAGGTCAGTGCAGGAGGGCGCTCAAGATGTCAGCCCTGGAGCCATCTGGCCACTCGTGGTCCAGAGGCAGATTGCCTTCCATCTTAGCCCCGCTGCTGGCAGGTGGGGAGATGAGACCGACTCCAGGGCACTTCGAGTATCTTGGAGCAAGCGGAGACCTCATTTATCCTGAAGGGCAGAAGCAAGCCCAGGCTTCAGGCGGGGGAATGGCGGCATCCGAACAGAATAGGGGCGACCTGCGGCTGAGACCCGGGAGGATTCTGGTCTAAGCAGAGAAGGGTTTTCAGCTGGAGCAGGTGACGTTGGAGAGGCAGCAGGTGAAAAGGATAACAGAAAGATTCCCCGGGAGACAGATGGGGACTTGGTGACACCTGGCTTCAGGGAGCAGAGGGAAGGATGCTGTCACCTTGGCATCACAGTGACAAGGATTCACCCGTTCCCAGTCTTGGCACCCACTGCTCCCTGGGAAACGCTCATGGTTCCTGCAAACCCACACATGCTTCAACAGCTCCCACCTTTTGCTTGTAACGGGAACCTCTACCTGCAAAGCTTCCCCTCCTCACTGGTCAGGGACACAAGGCACTCAGTATGGAGACTGGGAAGGTGAGACGGACACCGGTGAGCCCCGTGAAGGGCTTGACCTTGGCCCCGAGGGATGGGGGTCCAGTAAGACTTGGGGAGATCCTTCTGGAGTTACACAAGTCGGGGCTGAGGAAGAGGCTGGAATGATGGGCGGGGGGCAGGGGGGTGAGGACAAAGCTTCAGCCGGGGCTGTGGTCCAGGACAGAGGACAGAGAGATGGAGGAGGGGACCTGATGCCACCTGCCTCCACTTGAGACCCACAAGAAATGACACGGAGCCGCCGGAGGGCCTGGTCTCTCTCCTGTCCCGGGTTCTAACCAGAATATCAAATCTTAGCACAAGCCTGTCACCAGCCCTCCTGTCTGGAAGAATTTCCCACTCTGACCACTCCCTCGCGTCCTTCCCTGCCCAGCTGTGTTTTCCAGATGGGGGAACAGACCCAGAGTGTTTTGGGTGTGTGATGTGGGCTCTTCTGGACTGACCAGAACTCCGCACACCTCCCAGAAGAAAAAAAATGCCTTAACTTCCTCTGATAGCTTAAGTTCTGCAATGGGCTCCGCCAAAGAAGGAAGCTGGCCCTACAAGCTAGACGAGGAAGAGCAGGGCACGGCTGGCCCTGTGGCATCATAGGAGATCTGGGCCCTGATCTCAGCCGTGATGCACAACAAGGAAATACCTTTCCCATGAGTCACTGGGGTCAATACCTGAGTTGACCTGAACTGCTCTCGTGGCAAAACCTGGCTTAGACTGCTCTTTAAACGTCTGTTCCTTTTTTTTTTTTTTTAAATCAGGCAAATTTATTTTTTTTGTCTTTTTGCTATTTCTTTGGGCCGCTTCCGCGGCATATGGAGGTTCCCAGGCTAGGGGTCTAATCAGAGCTGTAGCCACCGGCCTATGCCAGAGCCACAGCAACGCGGGATCTGAGCCGCATCTGCAACCTACACCACAGCTCACGGCAACGCCGGATCGTTAACCCACTGAGCAAGGGCAGGGACCGAACCCGCAACCTCATGGTTCCTAGTCGGATTCGTTAACCACTGCGCCACGACGGGAACTCCCCGTCTGTTCCTTTTATGTGGAAGCTAAGACAGCAGAAATATTCACGTGTTAGGAGTATATGGAATATATTGAATCAGTGCTCAAGAAAACTATCTACAAAGAGAAGCCCAGACCCAAATGGCTTCGCCGAACCAAACAGTTAAGGAACATCATATCCTCAGCAAAACAGACACTTACAAAAAAACAGAAGAGGGAACACTTGCAAGCTTATTCTGAGGGCTGATATTACCCTGATAACCAAAGCCACAAAAACACCAAGTGCAGGAAATCTGCAGGCCGTTATTAGGAACACATGCAAAAATACTGACCACCCGAATCCAGCAACACATAGAAAGAATTGTACACCATGACTAAGCATTCGAGGTTAGTTTAACATCCAAAAAATCAGCCTAATAACACCCTATCAGAATGAAGTGCCAAACCACATGCTCATCTCATTTGATGCAGGAAAAGCACTTGACAAAATCCAACACCTTTTTATTTGAGTGTGATGAAAACACAACAAACTAGAAAGAGAACTCCTCCTTATCCCGAAAAAAAGGCATTTCCCGAAACCCTACAGCTGATGTAATACTTAATTGTGAAAGAGCGAGTGCTTTCCTCATAAGATCGGGAACAGAACAAGGATGTCCAGTCTTGCCACTTCTACTCAACCTCGTACTGGATGTTTTAGCTGGAATAATTAGTCAAGAAAAAAAAAAAAGACATGCGGATTGGAAACGAAGAAGAAAACTCTTTGCAGATGGGAGCTTGGATATAGGAAATTCTAAGGAATCCACTCTTTTTTTTTTTGAGCTAGTAAGCATGTTTAGCAGGATTGCAGGATAGAAGATCAACATGCCAGAGTCACGTGTGTTACTGGAGACAATGACGTGTTTGTAAGGATGTGGCGACATCGGAACCCTCACACACCGCAGGGGAGAATGTAAAATGGTGTACCCACCTAGAAAAAAAGCCATTCTGGCAATCCCTCTTCTTTTTTTTTTTTTTTGTCTTTTTGTCTCTTTGCCTTTTCTAGGGCCGCACCTGTGGCATATGGTGGTTCCCAGGCTAGGGATCTAATTGGAGCTGTAGCTGCCGGCCTACACCACAGCCAGAGCAACGCCAGATCCGAGCTGTGTCTGCGACCTACACCACAGCTCACGGCAACGCCGGATCCTTAACCCACTGAGCAAGGCCAGGATCGCAGCCAAAAAGAAAAAAAAAAAATGTGGCATATAAAAATGTGTGAGGTACTGATAGGTGCTACAACATGGATGAGTCTGGGGGGAAAAAAAAAACCCAATTGTGCTAAGCAAAAGATGCTGGGCACAAAAGGCTGTGTATTGTGGGTTTTTTTTTTTCTTTTTAGGGCTGCACTTGTGGCATATGGAGGTTCCCAAGCTAGGGGTCTAGTCGGAGCTACAGCTGCCAGCCTACGTCACAGCCACAGCAACACAGGATCCGAGCCACGTCTGCAGCCTACACCACAGCTCACTGCAATGCCGGATCCTTAACCCACTGAGCGAGGCCAGGGATTGAACCTGCAGCCTCACGGTTCCTAGTTGGATTCATTTCTGCTGCGCCACGACGGGAACTCCTGGGCTTTCCTTTACATGAAATGTCCAGAAAAGGCAGATCTATACAAAGTAGATTAGTGGCGGGGGTGGAGTGGGATGTAGACAGTGAAAAATGCCTGCTTAATCCATCGGTGTCGGGCATCTTCCTGGGGGAATGAAATGTCCTGGAATTAGCAGAGGTGGTTTCACAACTTTTGTAAATAGACTAAAACCCATGCAATTGTACACTATGAAAGGGCAAATTATATGGTACATGCATTAGATCTCAATGAAAGACAGCCACCACCAAGCCAGAGCTGGCCACCAGCTATTTGGTCTAGGTAAGTATGTTTATAAAAATAAAACAGTATTTTCTTCTCTCTTCTCTGCAAAATTATTACTATTTTAAAATTTTTAAATTTTTACTTTTTTTTTGTTATTTCTCCACAAAATTATTTATACTACAGTTGGCCCTTTGCATCCGCAGGTTCCACATCCATGGGTTCTGCACCCTTGAGTTGAAATATTTGAAAAAAATTTCAGAAATGTCCGAACACTGAAACATGAATGTGCTGCATGCTTGCAACTATTTACAGAGTGTTTACACTATGTTAGGTATTATAAGCATATAAGAGGATGTGTGTAGGTAATGTGCAACTATTGTAACATTTTATATAAGTAGCTTGAGCACTCGTGGATTTTGGTATCTGTGGGAGATTCTGGGGCCAATCTTCATATACCAAGGGATGACTGTGATGGTTTCATGGATTGTTTAGAAGAGGATTTTCTGGAGTTCCCACTGTGACTCAGTGGGTTAAGAACCTGACTAATGTCTGTGAGTATGCGGGTTTGATCTCTGGCCTCGCTCAATGGGTTCACAATCTGGCGTTACCATGAGCTGTGGTGTAGATGGCAGATGCAGCTCCGACTGGACCCCTAGCCTGGGAACTTCCACATGCCACAGGAATGGCTATTAAAAAAATTTTTTTTTTCTAACTTATGTTTGCTATCAATTTCTATCTTCGTTGTGTTCTAATTAGAAAATATATTTAGTATTTTTAAAATTGCTTGGTAACAGCTGAGACTGACTTACGGGCCAATTAGTAAGATGTTGCACATCTCTTTGTGTCATTGTGTAGAATGTGCAGTCAGCAGGTATTGTGAGCAGCGTTCTACAGAATCCAAAAGACCAAGTTTATTGTTGTGGTAGACAAGTCTGTTGTTTGTTTCTAAATTAATTCAGCTTTTAAAAATGAATTCTAAGCAAGTCAAGTCTTATTTCTTTGATGTGAGTACAGATGCTTCAGCTCTCTCTTTAAATTTAAATGTTAAATGGAAGCAGAGTTTATGTATGGTGTTGTGTTAAGCTTCACATTTCTTTTGATTAGTATTTGCATGTGCGTGGCATGCTTTTCCCATCCTTTTCCTTCCAAACTTTCTGCATCCTTAGGTGTTACACATAGCGGTTATACATAGCATATTTAAAAAAATCTAGTCTGATGACCTTTGCTAGCTTATATTTAGGTCCAATTATAATTAATGTACTTATTAATGTATTTGTGTAGAAATCTGCCATTTCCCTTTATGCTTTCTATTTCTCCTACTTTCTTCTGTGTTTCTTTCTCATTGCCTCTTTGTGGGTTGACTTAGGGTTTATTTTACCCATTCGTTTCTCCCCTCTTCCTGGTTTAGAATCCACAGGTTCTGTTTTTATTCGTCCCGTGGTTCCCTTAGAGCAGTGTCCCAACCTGAGCACAATTGACATTTTCAGCTGGATAATTTCTTGTAGGGGCGGGGCTTGAGGACGTGTATCAGCATCCCTAGCCTCCATCCAGTAGGTGGCAGCAACACCTCCCCAGGGCCTCTGGGACCAGAAGTGTCTCCAGCATGGCATAGACACACCAGGAGGCTTCCTCCCTCCCAGCTGCGAACCACTGCCCAAGAAGTTACAACATGCATACCCAACATATCAGGGTCTAACCATCAAAACCTTTTTCCTCCTCATGGCTAAATGTGAGGCCGTTCGAATGCCGATACTCAGAATGCGGAATGGACGGAATGGACCAACAGCCTCCGCATCCTCCCCGAGCTTGTTAGAAACGCACCATGTCCAACCCCAACCCAGAACCTATTTGTTTGTGTTTGTAGTACTGTTCCTTTTGGAGTGGTGCTGCTGTGTAAGGGGAGAGAGTTGGGAGAACTTGCCCAAGTCAGGGGTCGATTTTTATGTCCCTGGCTTGGAAGCCGTTTCCATCCAGGGGCTGGAGAGAGACTTGAGTGCTCCTCAAAAATATGGAGAGATTTCTGGCCCCCGCCTGCAAATAGCATGTCTTCTCCCCCCACCCCAACTTTTTAAGGCCTGCCCTCTGCTCACTCTTCTTCTGGTTGGTGTCCAACAGATAGCCAGGGCTGCTGTAGACATCTTCGTGTGTCATTACCCAGAACTGCCCAGACTCCAGGGTGAGATAGGAAGGGAAGGGCAGTTACCTCCCAACACTATTCTTTTGGGGTGGGGCAGGGAGTTGAACAAGGCCCACAGAAGGGTTCCTTTTTTTTTTTTTTTTGTCTTTTTAGGGCCACACCTGCGGCATATGGAAGTTTCCAGGCTAGGGGTCCAATGGGAGCTAGAGCTGCCGGCCTACACCACAGCCGCAGCAACACCAGATCCGAGACATGTCTGTGACCTACACCTCAACTCACATCCATGCTGGATCCTTGACCCACTGAGCGAGGCCAGGGATTGAACCCCTATCCTCACGGATACTCGTGAGGTTCATTACCGCTGAGGCACAGTGGGAACTCCTTGCTGTGCATTTTCACTAGGGCTCAGCCACAGGGTGGGGAGGAGATTCCAGGTCCTCAGCCTCCGATGGGAACCGCTACACACAGTGAAGACATTCAGGATCATGCGTTTCTCTCCATCCCTCTGACGTCAGAGTCCAGCCACCGAAACTTGTCGTTTCTAATTTTGTGACAGCTGGAGCTTCTTCCCTGTACCCTCCTGGAGGCTGAGTGGGGAAAATCCAGCTCTACAAGCCCTGTAACCCCACCACTCACAAGTACATAATGTGGTACATATACACAATGGAATATTACTTGGCCATTAAAAGGAATGAAATACCAGAATTTTTAGCAACATGGATGGACCTAGAAATGATCATGCTAAGTGAAGTCAGCCAGACACTGAGACACCAACATCCAATGCTTTCACTGACATGTGGAATCTGAAAAAAGGACAGACTGAACCTCTTTGCCGACTAGATGCTGACTCACAGACATTGAAAACGTTATGGTCTCTGGAGGAGACAGTTTGGGGGGTGGGGGGATGTGCCTGGGCTGTGGGGTGGAAATCCTGTGAAATCAGATTGTTATGATCATTATACAACTACAGATGTGATAAATTCATTGAATAATAATAATAAAAAAAAAAACTTGGGGGAGCAGAGGGGAAGGACAGCTTGAGCCAGGGCCCGGGGTTAGGTCTTGATTAGATTTATCTCATTTTGACCCGTGCCTGGATTCTTTTTTTTTGTAATAAAATACTCATAAAATCTACCATCTTAACCATGTTTAAGTGTACAGATGAAAGTGTATTAAATGCGTCTGTAATGCTGTATTTACATCACCGGCCTCCAGCTCCCTAATCCAGTTCATCTTGTAAAACAGAACTTCTGAACCCATTAAATGATAACTGAATAACCCCTCACTCCTCCTTCCTCCAGTTCGCGGAAACCACCACTCTTCTTTCTGTCTCTACGATTCTGCCTACGCTAAGTATCTCCCGTATATGGAATCATACAGTACTTGTCCTTTTGTGACTGGTTTATTTCACTTGGCATAATGCCCCAAACAATGAAACAGCCTGCTTTGTCACCAGCAAAACAGGTTTGTGCGGTAGCAGCAAAGAATTGCAATTTGGGACATGCCACTGTGGTGGTGAAACAGGTGTAACTCTGATAAAGCAAAGGAGAGGAAACTTTTATAGCACGGAAGGGGCCATTGGGAGGAGCTATTATAAGCAAAAAGCCCCTTGGAAGAAACGGGGGGTTGAAAACACGGTGGCTTTTCATTGCCTGACCTGTGACAGTCTCCCCTTGGCTGAACCGTAGCCAGGCAAGGAGCAAATCTTTCCTCCTCTTGCGGCTGATAGTACTGTCCCTTCCTGCCAGAGATGCGGGGGTCTGTTGGGATCCGTGTTGAGGGCCAGTGTTCCGGCTGTGAGAGCTCCCCCTTCTGACATCGCTTTAGTGAGGTTTTGCTCACCTCCTCGAGGTTCTTCCATGTTGTATTATATTGCAGAATTTCCTTTCTTTTATGTCTGAATAATGTTGTAGATTCTGTATATGCCACATTTTACTTACCTGCTCCTCTGCTTTGATGGACAGTTGGTTTGCGTCCATGTTTTAGCCATCAAATAGACCCTGCCTTCAGTTCCTTTGTGTAGACGTCAAAGTGGAATTGCTCCTTCATATAGTAATTCTATTTTTAATTTTCTGAGGAACTGCTGTCCTGTTTCCCAGGGACTGTACCATCTTACATTCCAACGAACAGTGCACAGGGTTCCAATGTCTCCACATGCTTGCCATCACTTGTTATTTTCTATGGTTTTGATAGTGACCATCCTAATGGGTATGAGATAGTATTTCATTGTAGTTTTGGTTGGCATTCTCCTAATGAATAGTGATGTGGAGCATCTCTTCATGTGCTTATTTGCCATTTGTATATCTTCGGAAAAATGTTTTTTCGTAGCCTTTGCAAATTTTTGAATTATTTTTGGGGGATTTAAATTTTTTTTTTTTTTTTTTAGTTCTAAGACTTCTTTCTGTACTTGGGATATTAATCTCTTTTCAGGTATATGATTTCAAAATATTTCCTCCCGTTCGGTTGATTGTCTCCTCTAATGATTCTGTCTTTTGATGCACAACATTTTTTAAATTTTATGAAGTCCAGTTTGTCTATTTTTTTCCTTGAGTTCCCTGTGCCTTTGGTGTCATATCCAAAGAAATCATCACCGAATCTGCTGTCATGAATCTTTTACTCTATGTTTTCTTCTAAGAGTTTAGTTTTAGGTCTACATTTTGGTCTTTGATCCATTTTGACTTAATTTTTTATGTGGTGATAGGTAAGGGTGCAACTTCATTCTTTTGTATGTGGCTACCCAGTTTTCCCAGCACCATTTGTTTAAAGGACGGTCCTTGCCCCACACGACCCAGAACTTCAGGGAGAGTTATTTTTTACCGTCCCAGGAAGCATGCTTGTATCCTCTAACCAAGATTATGAAAGATCTTTGTAATTTTCTCTTTGAGAAAGCCGTGTCTCTCAGCATCACATCTTCATCAGCATGACCATCAAGGAATGTGAATAAATGTCTTAGCTTTTACTCTATTGGCAAGACAACAAATTATCCTGTCAACCTCAAGAATGCTGTCAGAAGATATGAGACTCCTGGGTCTGAGAAAAAAAATTATTATTCATGACACAGTAAACAGCAAGAGCTTCATGTTTGCATTTGCTCTTGTCCATCTCTGGTCCCTTGGAGGTGATAAGAGACCCGGGTAGATGGGAGGTTTCCATGACAGGTGAGGATGTGAAGCTTAAGAAATCCAAGTAGTCTAAAGTCGGTCACCAGAAAACCTGCTCAAATTTTGCCTCTGAGGAAGGCATTATTTTTATTGCATTGGTCAAGTAATTTTCTGTGCTTTTCCCCAGAGAAGATACTGAAGCTGGTAATTTAGGACAGAATACTGAAAAGATAATTTAGGACAGAAGTGCATACAAGCATGTCAAGAGGCCAAAGGAGAATTGTCTCTCAACGTGGTGTAACTTTCTCTTTAAAACATGAGAAGAATCAACCCTCAGAGCAAAAAGGTCCATTGAAGACGTCTGGCACCAAGACTAACATTGATTGTGTGGTGCAGTGGGGTTGTAGAAGTTGAAAGAGACAAGAAGAGATGAAATTGCTAGGAGACGAGACAGAAAACCAGTTCTGAGGGTGAGGTGTTGTTAACGGGATGAGGCAATGATGGATGACAGCAAATAAAAAGGCAATTGCAACATTTTCAGAATAAATGGAAAGCTATTATGTTGTTGGATAAAAAGACTTGCCATTACCTACAAATATAACAAATTATTCTGAATAGATAGCTGATGTAAATTTTAAAGGTATAAAATGACATTCAATTGATTGATTAATTTGGCAGTGTTTGTGGCATGTGAAAGTTCCCGGGCTGGGGATTGAAGTTGTGCCACAGCAGCAACCCAGTCTGCTCTAGTGGCAATGCTGCATCCTTATCCCACTGAGCCACCAGGTAACTCTCTAAAATGATAGAAGAAAGCAAAGGAGAACATTTCTGAGATCTTAGGATAGGAAAACACTTCTTTTTAAAAGATTTATTAAATTTTTTTTACTATAGTTGATTTACAATGTTCTGACCATTTCTGCTGTACAGCAAAGTGACCCAGTTATGCATATAGGTGCATTCTTTTTCTCACATTATCTTCCATCCTGATCCATCACAAGTGATTGGATGTAGTTCCCTGTGCTGTGCAGCAGGATCCCATTGCCCATCTGTTCCAAATGCAACAGTTTCTACCTACTAACCCCAAACTTCCAATCTATCCCATTCCCTCCCCCTCCTCCCTGGCAAACATAAGTCTGTCCTCTGTGTCCATGATCTGTTTCTGTTTTGTAGATAGATCATTTGTGTCATATTTTAGATTCCACATATAGGTAATATCATATGGTGTCTTTCTCTTTCTGACTTACTTCACTTAGTATGAGTCTCTAGTTGCATCCATGTTGCTGCAAATGGCATCATTTTGTTCTTTTTTATGGCTGAGTAGTATTCCATTGTGTGTATGTATTACAACTTCTTCTTCTTTTTTTTTTGTCTTTTGTCTTTTTGAGGGCTGCGCCTGCGGCATATGGAGGTTCCCAGGCTAGGGGTCTAATCAGACCTGCTGCTGCTGGCCTACACCACAGCCACAGCAACACCAGATCCAAGCTGCATCTGTGACTTACACTACAGCTCATGGCAGTGCTGGAGCCTTAACCCACTGAGCCAGGGATTGAAGCCGCAACGTCATGGTTCCTAGTCGGATTTGTTTCCTCTGTGCCATGATGGGAAAACCCTATACCACAACTTCTTAATCCATTAATCTGTCAATGGAAATTTATGTTTTTTCTAGATCTTGGCTATTGTGAATAGTGCTGAAATGAACATATGAGTGCATTTATCTTTCTCAATGAAAATTTTGTCTAGATATATGCCCAGGAGTGGGATTGCTGGCTCATATATTAGTTCTATATTTAGCTTTCTGAGGTATTTCCATATTGCTTTCCATAGTGGTTGTACCAAATTTACATTCCCACAAGCAGTGAAGGAGGGTCCCCTTTTCTCCACATCCTTTCCAGCATTTGTTATTTGTTGACTTGTTAGTGATGGCCATTCTGACAGGTGTTAGGTGGTACCTCACTGTTGTTTTGATTTGCATTTCTCTAATAATTAGTGATGTTGAGCATTTTTTCATGTGCCTGTGGGCCATCTGTGTGTCTTCTATGGAGAAATGTCTATTCAGGTTCTCTGTCCATTTTGTGATTGAGTTGTTTGCTTTTTTGTTGTTGAGCTGTATGGGTTGTTTGTACATTTTGGAGATTAACGTTTGTTGCTTGAGCCACTTGCAAAAATTTTCTCCCATTGTGTGGGTTGTCTTTTCATTTTTTAAAATGGTTTCCTCTGCTGTGCAGAAGCTTTTGAGTGTAACTAGGTTCCACTGGTTTATTTGTGTATTCATTGTCTTTATTCTAGGAGATGGGTCAAACCAAGATGTTGCTGTGATTTATGTCAAAGAGCATTCTGCTTATATTTTCCTCTAGGAGTTTTGGAAGACACTTCTTACACAAAAATATTGATTATAAAGGAGGATATGAAAAATAATGTTGAAGTTAAGAGCTTCTACTCATCAAAAGACAGCAAGATAGAAAAAGAGATATAGAGATAAAGAGCCAAGAAAGTCCTCCTGTCTAGTGTGTGTAAATAATTTTGAAAATTCAGTCAGAAAAGAACAGAAGACACAAAAGGCAAAATGACAAAACAAAGCAACAGACACTTCAAGAAAAAGTACCCAGGCCTCTCGATCAAGATGGCAAAGTAAGAAGACGTGGAGCTCACATCCCCCAGAAAAACATCAATAACACTTCCATGTGTGGCACAGCTCTTACTGAACATGAAGTGGAAACTGACGGAAGGACTCTTGTGCAACCAAGGCTATGAGGAGGGTACATGCAGTGGGGTAGGAAGGGAAGAAAGCCATTGGTCAGGACCTGTATCCCACAGGGCTCTTTAAATACACCACTCGCTTCACCCCCTGTACACTCTACACTGCCCCCTCCTGCCCTCCCTCCCAAACCCCCATGTACAGCGCAACCTCGCTCTTGCACACCCTTTTCCTGTGCCCTCTCACTCTCTCTCTCTCTCTTTTTTGGCTGCACCTGCAGCGTATGAAAGTTCCTGGACCAGGGATCAAACCCATGTCACTGCAGCGACCCGAGCTGCAGCAGTGACAAGGCTGGACCCCTAACTACCAGGCCACCAGGGAACTCCTCCTGTGCCCGCTTTCTTACCACCTGGCCTTATCACACCTGTTGTCAGTCATGGCCAACTTCTCATCAAACTCGCCTGCCCCACCTGACCTCTTGTGGCAGCGCTCAATGACTTTCTTCTAATTTTTATTATGGTAAATAAAATATAAAATTAAAAGCTACAATCTTTTTTTTTTTTTTCTTTTAGGGCCACACCTGCGGCATATGGAAGTTCTCAGGCTAGGGGTTGAATCAGAGCTGAAGCTGCTGGCCTGCACCACAGCCACAGCACCGCCAGATCCGAGCCGCGTCTGGGACCTTCACCACAGCGCATGGCCATGCCAGATGGTTTAACCCACTCAGTGAGGCCAGGGGTCGAACCCACATCCTCATGGATGCTAGTCAAGTTCGTTACCGCTGAGCCATGATGGAAACTCCACAATCTTCACTCTTTTTTTAAAAATGATTTTAATTTTTTCCATTTTAAGTGTGCAGTTTAATGGCTAAGTCATATATTTGTCCAACCTAATCACCACTATCCATTTCCAGAGCTCCTTCCCTCTTGCCAAACTGAAACAGCAGCTCCCACCTCTCCTCCCCCAAACCCTGACATCCACCTTTCTACCTTTATCGCTGTGATTTTTACTGTAAGTATCTCATAAAAGGAGAGGTGTACAGTATCCACCTTTTTATGATTATTATTTCACGTTGCGAATGTCCTCAAAGTTCGTTCATGTTGTGGACGTATCGTTACTGCCGCCTCTTTAAGCCAAGATGATAGTCAACTGCATGCATGTACCAGTTTATTTTTGTATATGGTGTGGGAAATGATTCCAGCTTGATTGTTTTGCATGTAGCTGCCTAGTTTTCCAATGCCTTTTATTGAAGCGGCTCTCTTTGCTCTGTTGTGTTTTCTTGCCTCCTTTGCCGTAGATCAAATGACCACATAATTATGGGTCTATTTCTGTTTTATCCTTTTTCCACAGACCTACGTGTCACCTTTGTGCCAGTACCACACTGTTTAAAAATTTTTTTATTATAGTTGACTTAAAATGCTCTGTTTTTTAAAATTTTTATTATAGTTGATTTACAGTGTTCTGTCCATTTCTGCTGTACAGCAAAGTGACCCAGTTCTAAAAAGAATATACATACATTCCTTTTCTCACATTATCGTCCATCATGTTGATCACAAGTGATTAGATATAGTTCCCTTGCTATGCAGCAGGATCTCATTGCTGATCCACTCCAAATGCTATAGTTTGCATCTACTAACCCCACACTCCCAGTCCACCCCACTCCCTCCCCCTCCTGCTTGGCAACCATGAGTTCTCCATGTCCATGAGTTTGTTTCTATTCTGTGGATAGGTTCCTTTATGCCAAATATTAGATTGCAGCTGTAAGTGGTACCACATGGTGTCTTTCTCTTTCTGATTTACTTCACTTAGTATGAGAATCTCTAGTTGCATTCATGTTGCTGCAGATGACATTATTTATTTTTTTAATGACTGAGTGCTATTCCATTTTGTATATGGACCACGTCTTCTTAATCCATTCATCTGTTGATGGACATTTAGGTTGTTTCCATGTCTTGGCTATTGTGAATAGTGCTGCAATGAGCATAGGGGTGCATGTATCTTTTTCTTTTTTTTTTGTCTTTTTAGGGTCACACCCACAGCACATGGAGGTTCCCAGGCTAGGGGTCCAATCAGAGCTGTAGCTGCCAGGGTGCACCACAGCCATAGCCATGTGGGATTCCAGCCGCGTCTGACCTGCACAACAGCTCACATCAACCCTGGATCCTTAACCCACTGAGCGAGGCTAGGGATTGAATCTACTTTCTCATGAATACTAGTTATGTTTGTTAACTGCTGAGCCACGATGGAAACTCCATGTATCTTTTTCAATGCAAGTTTTGTCTAGATATATGCCCAGTTGTAGGATTGCTGGGTCATGTGGTAGTTCTATATTTAGTTTTCTGAGGAACCTCCATACTGCTTTCCATAGTGGTTTTACAAATTTACATTCTCACCAACAATGTAAGAGGGTTCCCTTTTCTCCACACCTTCTCCAGCATTTGTTATTTTTAGACTTACTAATGATGGCCATTCTGATCAGTGTCAGGTGGTACCTCATTGTAGTTTTGATTTGCATTTCTCTAATAATGGGTGATATTGAGCATTTTTTTCATGTGGTCGTTGGCCACCTGTATGTCTTCTATGGAGAAATGTCTATTCAGGTTTTCTACCCATTTTTTGGTTTTTTTGTTGTTGAATTGTATGAGTTTGTATATTTTTGAGAGTAAGCCCTTGTTGGTTGCATCGTTTGAAAGCTATTTTCTCCCATTCTGTATGTTGTCTTTTTTTTTTTTTTTTTGATGGTTTCCTTTGCTGTGCAAATGCTTTTAAGATTGATTAGGACCCATTGGTTTATTTTTGTTTTTATTTCTGTTGTTTTGGAGGACTGATCTAAGAAAACTTTTGTATGATTGATGTAAGAGAATATTTTGCCTATGTTCTCTTCTAGGAGTGTCTTCTTGTCTTTTCTATGCTTAAGTCTTTAAGCCATTTTGAGTTTATTTTTGTGCATGGTGTGAGGGTGTGTTCTAGTTTCACTGATTTACATGCAGCTGTCCATTTTTCCCAGCACCACTTGCTGAAGAAACTGCCTTTTCCCCCATTTTATATTCTTGCCTCCTTTGTTGAAGATTAATTGGGTTTATTTCTGGTTCTCTATTCTGTTCCATTTGTCTGTATGTCTGTTTTTGTACCAGTGCCAAAACTGTCTTGATGACTGTAGCTTTGTAATATTGTCTGAAGTCTGGGAGAGTTATGCCTCCTGCTTGGTTTTTGTTCCTCATGATTGCTTTGGTAATTCTGGGTCTTTTGTGGTTCCATATAAATTTTTGGATTGTTTGTTCTAGTTCTGTGAAAACTGCCATGGGTAATTTGATAGGGATTGCATTGAATCTGTAGATAGCTTTGGGTAGTATGGCCATTTTTATAATATGAATTTTTCCAACCCAGGAGCATGGAATATCTTTCCATTTCTTTGAATCTTTTTTAGTTTCCTTGATTGATATTTTATAGTTCTTAGCATGTAAGTCTTTATCCTCCTTGGTCAGGTTTATTCCTAGGTATTTAATTCTTTTAGGTTTTATTTTATTTTATTTTTTTTTAAATTTTATTTTCCCACTGTACAGCAAGGGGATCAAGTTATCCTTACATGTATACATTACATTTTTTCCCCCCACCCTTTGTTCTGTTGCACCATGAGTATCTAGACATAGTTCTCAATGCTACTCAGCAGGATCTCCTTGTAAATCTATTCTAAGTTGTGTCTGATAACCCCAAGCTCCTGACCTCTCCCACTCCCTCCCTCTCCCATCAGGCAGCCACAAGTCTGTTTTCCAAGTTTAGGTGTGATTTTAAAAGGTATTGTATCTTTATATTCCATTTGTAATTGTTAGTATACAGAAATGCAACTGAATTCTGAATGTTAATCTTGTATCCTGCTAATTTACTGAATTTGTTGATCAGTTTGAGTAGTTTTTGTGTGGAGTCCTTAGGGCTTTTTAATATATAGTATCATGTCTTCTGCATAGAGTGACAATTTTACCTCTTCTCTTCCAATTTGGATACCTTTTATTTCTTCATTTGTCTCATTGTTATTGCCAGGACTTCCAATAGTATGTTTAATAAAATGGTGCACATCACATCCTTGTCTTGTTCCAGATTTTAGTGGGAAGGCTTTCAGCTTTTCTCTGTTGAGTATTATATTGGTTATGAGTTTGTCATAAGTGGCTTTCATTATGTTATGTTCCCTACTACCTACTTTGGTAAGAGTTTTTATCATGAATGATTGTTGGATTTTGTCAAATGCTTTTTCTGCATCTATTGAGATGATCATGTGATTTTTGACTTCTCTTTTGTTTATGTGATGTATCACGTTGATTGATTTGCATATGTTGAACCATCCTTGTGAACTTGAGATGAATTCCACTTTGTTGTGGTGTATGATCTTTTTTATATGTTGGATTTTGTTGGCTAAAATTGTTGAGAATTTTTGCATATATATTCATGAAAGATATTGGCCTATAATTTTCTTTTTTGGTAGTATTATTGTCTGGTTTTGGTATTAGGGTGATGGTGACTTAATAGAATGTCTTTGGGAGTGTTCCTTCTTCTTCAACCTTTTGGAAAAGTTTAAGGATGGGTACAATATTTTCTTTGTATGTCTGGTAGAATTTGCCTGTGAAGCCATGTGGGCCTGAGCTATTGTTTGTAGGGAGTGTTTTTTTATTACATATTCAATTTCATTTCTAATTATCAGTCTGTTCAATTGATCTATTTCTTCTTGATTTAATTTTGGTGGGCTATATGGCTCTAGAAAGTTGTCCATTTCTTCTAGATTGTCAAATTCGTTGGCATATAATTGTTCATAGTATTCTCTTATGGTTTTTTGTATTTCTGCAGTATGTGTTGAGATTTCTCCTCTTTAATTTCTTATTTTGTTTGAGTTCTTTCTCTCCTCTTTTTGGTGAGTCTGGCCAGAGGTTTGTCAATTTTGTTTACCCTTTCAAAGAACCAGCTCTTGGTTTTATTGATTTTTTCTATTGTTTTTAGAATCTCTATTTAATTGCTTTCCTCTGTGATTTTTATGATTTCCTTCCTTCTGCTGACCTTAGGTTTTGTTTTTCTTTTTCTAATTTTTTTTAGGTGATAGGTTAAGTTGTTGATTGAGATTTTTCTTCTTTTTTTGAGGAAGGCCTGTATTGCTAGGAACTTGACTCTAAAAACTGTTTTCATGGCATCTCATAGATTTTGAATGGTTGTGTTTTCAAGTTTATTTCTAATGTAATTCACGAATAATTTTACTTTATTTTGTTGTTATTTTACCATTACAATTGTTTCTTTTTTACTTTTATATTATCACAAAATTTAGGAACAACTTAGTCATCTTATTTTTAAAATTTTCTAGTTTTATTTTTATTGAAGTATAATTGATTTGAGTGTTGTGTTAGTTTCTGGTACAAATCAAAGTGATTCATATATATATATATATAAACATAAATATAACACATTTTTTATATTCTTTTTTATTATAGGTTTTTATAAGATATTGAATATAGTTCCCTGGTTATGTAGTAAATCCTTATTGTTTATTTTATATATAGTAGTTTGTGTCTGCTAATCCCAAACTCCTAATTTATCCCTTCCCTGATTTCCCCTTTGATAATAATAAATTTGTTTTCTATGTCTCTGAGTGTTTCTGTTTTGTAAATAAATTCATTTTTGTTATATTTAAATTCCACATATTAGTGACCTCATATGATATTTATCTTCTCTATCTTCACAGTATGATAACCTCTAGGTCTGTCCATGTTGCTGCAAATGGCATTATTTCATTCTTTTATATGGCTGAGTAATATTCCATTGTGCATATGTACCACATCTTCTTTTTTATTTTATTTTATTTGTTGCTGTTTAGGGCTGCCCCCACTGTATATGAAAGTTCCCAGGCTAGGGGCTGAATCAGAATTGTAGCTGCCGGCCTACATCACAGCAATGCAGTATCCAAACCACATCTGCAGTCTACACCACAGCTCATGGCCTTGCTGGATCCTTAACCCACTGAGTGGGCCAGGGATCAAACCAGAACCCATGTCCTCATGGATACTAGCTGTATTCATTTCTGTTGCTCCACAGCAGGAACTCCTGCATCTTCTTTATCCATTCTTTTGTCAGTGGACATTTAGGTTGCTTCCATGTCTTGGCTATTGTAAACAGTGCCGCAATGAACACTGGGGTGCATGTATCTTTTCGAATTATGGTTTTCTCCAGATATATGCCTAGGACTTGAATTTCTGGATCATATAGTAGTTCTATTTTAGATTTTTAAAAAAACCTCCATACCGTTCTCCATAGTGGTTGTACCAATTTACATTCCCACCAACAATGTAGGAGGGTTTCCTTTTCTCCACACTCTCTCTAGCATTTATTTTTTGTAGACTTTGGTGATGGCTATTCTGACTGGTGTGAGATTATATCTCATTGTAGTTTTGTTTTGCATTTCTCTAATAATTAGCGATATCGATCATCTTTTCATGTGCCTATTGGCCATCTGTATGTTTTGTTTGGAGAAACATTTATTTAGGTCTTCTGCTCATTTTTTGATTTTTTTTTGATATTGAGCTGTATGAATTGTTTGTTGTGTATTTCAGAGATTAATCTTTTGTTGGTTGCTTTGTTTGCAAATGTTTTCTCTCATTGTGTGGGTTGTCTTTTTGTTTTGTATATGGTTTCCTTTGCTATGCAAAAAACTTTTTTTTTTTTTTTGTCTTTTGTTGTTGCTGCTATTTCTTGGGCTGCTCCCGCGGCATATGGAGGTTCCCAGGCTAGGGGTTGAATCGGAGCTGTAGCCACCGGCCTACACCAGAGCCACAGCAACGCGGGATCCGAGCCGCGTCTGCAAGCTACACCCCAGCCCACGGCAACGCCGGATCGTTAACCCACTGAGCAAGGGCAGGGACCAAACCCGAAACCTCATGGTTCCCAGTCGGACTCGTTAACCACTGCGCCACGACGGGAACTCTGCAAAAAACTTTTAAGTTTAATTAGGTCTCATTTTTTTATATAATGATTTTTATTTTTTTTCCATTATAGATGTTCTGTCAATTTTCTACTGTACAGCATGGTGACCCAATTACACATACATGTATACATTCTTTTTTCTCCCATTATCATTCTCCATCATAAGTGACTAGACATAGTTCCCAGTGCTACACAGCAGGATCTCCTTGCTAATCCATTCCAAAGGCAATAGTCTGCATGTATTAACCCCAAGTTCCCAATCCATCCCACTCCCTCCCCCTTGGAAACCAGGGGTCTATTCTCCAAGTCCACGTTTTTCTTTTCTGTGGAAAGGTTCATTTGTGCCATATATTCAATTCCAGATATGTGATATCATATGGTATTTGTCTTTCTCTTTCTGACTTCACTCAGTATGAGAGTCTCTAGTTTTTGTTTTTATCTTTATTACTCTAGAAGGTGCATCCAAAAAGATGTTGCTGTGATTTATGTCAAAGAGGGTTATGGCCAGGTTTTCCTTTAACAGTTTTATAATATCTGATCCTACATTTAGGTCTTTAACCCCTTTCGAGTTTATTTTTTTTGTGTGGTGTTGGAGAGTGTTCTAATTTCATTCTTTTACATGTAACTGTCCAGTTTTCCCAGCACCGCTTAATGAAGAGACTGTCTTTTTTCCATTGTCTATTATTGCCTCATTTGTCAAAGATTAGTGGATTTATGCAAACATTTCCTATCAAGAGTTATTTATCATGTTCTTCCTTTCACTTGTATCTCTTTGAATATACTTCCTATATATTTTGTCTCACTCCTGTTCCGTACCAATACTTTGTTGGTTCAGTGGTCTGAAGACTAGGAAAGCAGTAGTTTTAGGGTGGAGAAACGTCTCATGGAAGCGAAGAATCCAGAGGGACATGCAGCCCTCTTGCCAGTGTTTATGTGTGTCATTTCAGCATTTCCTACTTCCTCTCCTCCATGTGCGACCCTGTCTGCCCTCAGGGATTATGGAAAAGAAAGTGCTTCTCAAAAACACTGTAGTTGTTTCCTAAAAGGGCTAACTAGAAATTTTGGCTATCGTTTTCGGTAATTAACAGCTGAAAGAAAAGTTTTCAGAAATGTTCTCAGATCCCTAGATTATACCCCCATTGCTTCTGCAGATGAAATGATAATTGCAGTTCTGAGGGAAGGGGAGGACAGGACACAGAATCACCAACCCATATATCAGGCTCTGGTGTGCCTCCTCCCTCATAGGTACTGGCTCTAAAAACCATCACACTGAGACCAGTGTTATGGAAGCATTAAGGAGTCAGGTATGTATTTTCTAGTTCATTTTGAGCAGCAAAATCTGTAAGGGAAATGCAGATCATGATTCTGGGAAAGTGATCATATCAGAAAAAGGCAATCTCTGATTCAGTGCCAGTGCCATGCAGGAGGGTGAAATACTTCTGAGGCACAAGCTGAGCTAGTAAGGAGAGATGGGGTCCTAGACCCTATACCAATTCCTGAAGACTCCCCAGGCAATTTTATGCAGTCCTTACTGCGAGTGGTTGTTGTAACTGAATCCAAGTGATATTTAAACCTGATTTTTGGTGCTTAAAAATGTAGTTGTGTTGGAGTTCCTGTCATGGTGCAAGGGAAACGAATCCGACTAGGAAGCATGAGGTTGCCGGTTTGATACCTGGCCTCGCTCAGTAGGTTAAGGATCCAGCATAGCTGTGAGCTGTGGTGTCGGTAGCAGACGTGGCTCGGATCTGGTGTTGCTGTGGCTCTGGTGTAGTCTGGCAGCAACAGCTCCGACTAGACCCCTAGCCTGGGAACCTCCAAATGCCGCAGGTATGGCCCTAAAAAGACAAAAGACAGGAGTTCCCGTCGTGGCGCAGTGGTTAACGAATCCGACTAGGAACCATGAGGTTGTGGGTTCGGTCCCTGCCCTTGCTCAGTGGGTTAATGATCTGGCGTTGCCGTGGGCTGTGGTGTAGGTTGCAGACGCGGCTCGGATCCCGCGTTGCTGTGGCTCTGGCATAGGCCTGTGGCTACAGCTCCGATTGGACCCCTAGCCTGGGAACCTCCATATGCCGCGGGAGAGGCCCAAGAAACAGCAAAAAGAAAAAAAAAAAGTAGTTGTGGAATTCTTTTGTGGTTCAGTGGGTTAAGGATATGGCATTATCACTGCAGAGGCTCTGATCACTGCTGTGGCATGGTTTTGATCCCTGGCCCAGCAACTTCCACATGCTGGAGGTGCGGCAAAAAAAAAAAAAAAGAAAAAGAAAAGTAGTTGTAAAATCAGTTTGCTATTGAGTCTGTCTTATAGAAATCTTGACCTAAATATGCACCAATAATACCTTCAGGTTTGCAATAAAGACTCATCTTTATTGCATGAGTCTGCAGAAATTAATCCTGTGCAGCTCTGATTTCCCTTCATGACTCGCATGTGGCTCACTCCATCCAGAAAGCCAGCTTAACCAGTTGAATCCCCCTCCCGTTTTCTTATTTTTTTAATTTTATTTTTTTTGTGGGGAACTTCAAAACATTTATTTTTAAATTGAGATATAATTGACATAACACTATGAGTTTAAGGTGTACACCATTTTAATTAATTAATTTAAAAAATGTATTATAGTGGTTAAATATTTGGATTAATTTCTTTCTTTTTAAAAATTGTATTCAATTGTTATTTCCCCAATACATTTTTTCCTGCTGTACAGCATGGTGACCCTGTTACACATACATGTATACATTCTTTTTTCTCACATTATCATGCTCCATCATAAGTGACTAGACATAGTTCCCAGTGCTACACAGCAGGATCTCCTTGCTAATCCATTCCAAAAGCAACAGTCTGCATGTATTAACCCCAAGTTCCCAATCCATCCCACTCCCTCCCCTTTGGCAATCACAAGTCTATTCTCCAAGTCTATGATTTTCTTTTCTGTGGTTCATTTGTGCCACATATTCAATTCCAGATATGTGATATCATATTTGTCTTTCTCTTTCTGACTTATTTCACTCAATATGAGAGTCTCCAGTTGCATCCATGTGGCTGCAAATGGCATTATTTTGTTCTTTTTTATGGCTTAGTAGTATCCATTGTGTATATACACCACGTCTTCTCTGTTTTCATCTCTTAGTCTCTCAGTGGTATTCATTTAAAGCCTGTTCTTTGAAGCTCAGGGGTTTATGTTCCACCCCCTTCACTAAGCAGGAACTTCTATTGCAGGCAGCTGGGGCTGCTGTAACAAGAAGATCACGGGGCTCTGCTCCAAGATGGTGGAGTGGGAGCTCCTGAGCTCCCTCCTTGTGTGGAGACATGAAAGTTATAGCTCTATGCAGAGCAAATACTGATGAGGAAGACAGGACCTGCCAGAAAAGACTTCTACAACTGAAGAAGCGCAGAAGGACCCACAGCGAGAAGGTAGGAGGAGTGGAGTTGTGGTTTATTCAAGAACCATCTCCCTCGTGAGTGACCCATACAGAGGAGAAGAAAAAATGACCAAGCTTCTTCCCAAGGAGTGAGGGGTCGCAGCCCTGTGTTGGGGTCTCACACCCGGGACACGAGCCCCAGAATATTAAACTTTGAAAGCCAGTGGAACATTCTTTTAGGAGAGCTAGAGGGCTGTGGGAAATAGAGACTCCACTCTTTGAAAAATTACTACTTGAGAATGGTTGGTTAACAATATTCTGTTGGTTGGAAGTGTACTGCAAAGTCGCTCAAGTATTTTATCAGATTTATTCCATTATAGGTTATTACAAGCTAGGAATGTAATTCCTTGTGTTATATAGTAAATCCTGGTTGCTTATCTATTTTGAGTATAGTGGCTGGTATCTGTTAATCCCACACTCCTAATTCTTCCCCCCGTCCCACCCTCCCTCTCCCCATTGGTAACAAAAGGTTCATTTTCTATGTCTTTGAGTCTGTTTCTGCTTTGCACGTAGATTCATTTATATTGCTTCTGGATTCCACCTGTGATAGCATATAGAATTTGTCTTTCTCTATCTTACTTACCTCTGTACATATTATAGTCGCTAGGTCTATCCACGTAGCTGCAAATGGCAATATTTCACTCTTCGTAAAGGCTCAGTAATTCTTAATTGTGTGTGTGTGTGTGTGTGTGTATAGGTGTGGCACCTGGGTGGTTTTGTGTCTTGGCAATTCTAAATACTGTTGCTATGCACATCGGGGTGCAAATATCTTTTTTAATCAGAGTTTTTGTATTTTCTGGATATAGTCCCAGGAATAGGATTCTATTTTTAGTTTTTAAAGGCAGATTCCTATTGTTCTCTGTAACAGCTGCACTAATTTACACTCTCACCAGCAATGTACAAGGTGCCCTTTTCTCCACACACTCCTCAGCAATTAGCATTTGTGGACTATTTTTTTTTTGTCTTTTTGCCTTTTCTGGGGCCGCTCCTGAGGCATATGGAGGTTCCCTGGCTAGGGGTCTAATCAGAGCTGTAGCCACCGGCCTACACCAGAGCCACAGCAATGCAGGCTCCAAGCCGCGTCTGCAACCTACACCACAGCTCACGGCAATGCCGGGACCTTAACTCACTGAGCAAGGCCAGGGATCGAACCCACAACCTCATGGTTCCTAATCAGATTCGTTAACCACTGTGCCACAACGGGAGCTCCAGCATTTGTGGACTTTTTAATATTAGCCATTCTGACCAGTGTGTAATGATAGCCCACTGTGGTTTTAACTTGCATTTCTCTAATAATTAATGATGTTGACCATCATTTAATGTACCTGTTGGCCACCTCTGTGTCTTCTTTGGATACATGTTTATTTTGTCTTCAGCTATTTTTTTTTGGACTGTTTTTTTTTTTATATTTATTTGTATGATTTGTTTGTGTGGTTTGGATATTAACCCCTGTCAGTTGCATCATTTGCAACTCTTTGCTCCCATTCTCTAAGTTGTCCTTCATGCCTTGACAGTTTCTTTTGCTGTGCAAAAGCTTTCAAGTTTGATGATATCATATTTTTTTCTTTTATTTCTTTTGCTTTGGGAAATTGATCTCAGAAAATATTATGTCAGAGAATGTTTTGCCTATGTTGTCTTCTAGGATTTTTATGGAAACATGGCTTATTTTTAGGTCTTTAAAGTATTTTGAGTTTATTGTTATATATGATATGAGGGAGGACTATAATTTCATTGATTTACACGTAAATATTCCATTAGCCCAGAACCACTTGTGGGAGAGGTTTTTCTTTCCCCTTTGTATTCTTTCCCCCTTTGTCAAAGATTGACTAGATGTGTGGGTTTATTTCTGGGCTATTTCATTCCATTGATGTGTATATCAGTTTTTGTGCCAATACCACACTGTTTTGATTACTACAGCTTTGTGATACTGTCTGAAATATGCAAGTTTTGTGTCTCCTACTTTGTTCATTTTCCTCAGGATTGCTTGGGCAATTCAGGGTCTTTTGTGATTCCATATGAATTTTTGGTTTATTCGTTGCAGTGCTGTGAAAAATGCCATAGGTATTTATTATTTACAGTATGGTTTCTCTTATACAAAGTTCAAAACCAGGCAAAACTAATCATTATATTGTTTGGGGTTTATCATGATAAAATCATAAAGAAAACAAGAGCCATAGGCATTTTGATAGGGATTGCATTAAATCTGTAGATGTTACTTTGGGTAATATGGCCATTTTTTATGATATTAATTGTGCCAATCCAAGAGCATTGGATATCTTTCCATTTGTTCGACATCTTCAGTTTCCTTTATCAAAGTTTTCTATTTATAGCATATAGGCCTTTCCCATCTTTGTATTTTTTTGAATGCAATTTTAAATGGGATTTTTCACTTTCTCTTTCTGCTATTTCACTGTTACTACACAAATTGCAACAGATTTCCCTATACTCATCTTTCTCCTGCTACCTTGCTGAATTCATTTATTAGTTCTTATGTTGTCTTTAGTTTTCTATAAAGTATTATTTTTTTAAGTTTTTAAAAATGATTTTTATTTTTTCCATTATAGCTGGTTTACAGTGTTCCAGCAATCTTTTACTGTACAGCAAGGTGACCCAGTCACACATACATGTATACATTCTTTTTCTCACATTATCCTCCATCATGTTCCATCATAAGTGACTACACACAGTTCCCAGTGCCATACAGCAGGCTCTCATAGTTTATCCATTCCAAAGGCAATAGTTTGCATCTATTAACTCCAGATTTCCAGGCCATTCCCCCTCCCCCCTTCCCCTTTGCAACCACAAGCCTGTTCTCCAAGTCCATTATTTTCTTTTCTGTGGAAAGTTTCATTTGTACCACATATTAGATTCTAGATATGTGATATAGTATTTTTCTTTCTCTTTCTGACTTCACTTAGTATGAGCGTCTCTAGTTTCATCCCTGTTGCTGCAAATGGCATTATTTTTTCTTTTTTATGGCTGAGTAGTAAGTAGTCCATTGTGTATATATACCACATCTTAATCCATTCAGTTGTCGATGGACATTTAGGTAGTTTCCGCGTCTTGGCTAGCAGCAATAGTGCTGCAATGAACATACAGGTGCATGTGTCTTTTTCAAGGAAAGTTTTGTCCAGATATATGCCCAAGAGTGGGATTGCTGGGTCATATGGTAGTTCGATATTTAGTTTTCTAAGGTACCTCCATACTGTTTTCCATAGTGGTTGTACCACTTTACATTCCCACCAACAGTGGAAGAGGGTTCCCTTTTCTCCACACCCCCTCCAGCATTTGTTGTTTGTGGACTTATCAATGATGGCCATTCTGATTGGTATGAGGCGGTACCTCACGGTAGTTTTGATTTGCATTTCTCTAATAATCAGCGATGTTGAGCATTTTTTCATGTGCTTATCTTCCTTGGAGAAATGTCTATTCATGTCTTTTGCCCATTTTTCAATTGGGTTGTTGGCTTTTTTGCTGCTGAGTTGTGTAAGTTGTTTGTATATTTTAGTGATTAAGCCCTTGTCAGTTGCATCATTTTAAACTGTTTTCTCCCATTCTGTAAGTTGTCTGTAAGTATAATTTAATGAAATCCTCACTGGGAAAGATTCATAAGTCATCCCAGGGATTTTGAGGAATCACTTTTTATGGGCTTAGCCATTATAGTTTTGAAATCAGTCTGCTGTCCTACGACAGGAATCATTATAAATTTTGAATATTATGAGAGGTGTGCTTATAATGCCTTCATGCTTCTAATATAGAGTAGGATAGAACTGTAACAATTTTCTAATCCTTTACAAAACCATGAATGTGAATTTGTTTCTGGAATGTAAAAAGTTCTTTATTTATCTAACTCTCTGTGACTTACTGGCAACAGTAATTGTGTCTCTCCTGAAAGCACCTGAGGTCTCATGAGTAAATGAGACATTTTCTCTCTTTAAGTTAGAGGAGCAGCATTCAAGGATATGGTTAGTTTCTCATTATGAATTTCAGAAAAGAGTTGTTGGGTGTCAAGACCAAATGTATCTCACTTCAGTATCTCTGGTTTGAATATATCCAACATCAATTCTAAATGCCAAACTCATTGCCTTATGATTTCAACTTATAAGAAAAAAAAGATCCTTATGCTCCTATTTCTAAGTTACTGGTCTTCCGTATTTGAATATAGTTCACAAGTGTTGCTTTATTATTAATAGTTTATCTTATGTAGTAATGTGTATCTAAGCCTTTGAATCAAATTTTTAATTTATTTCTATATTACATGGTTTTATTACATTTTTTCATATATTACATTTTTTCATATATATTATCATATATCATATATTACATTTTTTCATATATCATATTACACATATTATCATATATTAACAACATATATTTCATATATCATATGTCATATACTACATTTTAATATATATTAATATTCTATATTACATGGTTTTATCACATTTTTTCATATATTACATTTATTTCATATATCACATATTACACATTTTTCATATATCATATTTTTCATATATTACATTTTTCATATATTACATATATTTTTCATATTTTCATATAGCACACATTAATATATTATCACATATATATTATATATATTTCATATATCATATATTATCATATATTGCTACATATGATATCATCTATATCATATAGATGGTATGGCCCAATTTTGTGTCTGACAGATGCCATTGTGTCTTTCAATCCAAGCCTGCTGGCAAGTGAGTCTTCTACTGCCAAACTAATGAGCCCATCTTGCATTCGTCAAATTCATCTTTGACCAAGGGAAGTGCCCCAAGAATTAGTCTGTAATTACTGCATCTGCAATTTATTATCATCTCTAAAACGTCACTCATACTTGATAGAAAAACCAGATGTTTGGACTGCCAGTGGAAATACAGTTTCCCTCTGACTGAACTCTGGATATTGTACAGAAATTATCTTAACCCCGTAGCATCTTAATCATTGCCATATGGATGAATTCATTCAATAAACACCTCTACTGGCATATATGGATTGACTCTATAAAGAGCTCTATTTGGGGAACCTCTGTGCTTTAAGCTATTCTCAAAACTATATTAAAAGAATCCTCTCTTATACACCCTCAAATATTTTGCATTGGCCTATAGAAAATATCCTTAAAAATTAAAAATTGTTAGAAAGTTTATAAAATATGTTAAAAATGATGTAAAATAAAATGGGAAATGTATTTTTAAAAAACTTAATATAGGTCTTGATGGTTTGAAAAACACCACGCTGATGAAGTTAATTAGTGCTATACAGTGCTCAGGGCACTGGCTCACCTACCAGGTTCAAATGGCCACTCAGCCCCTAATCTGCATGTGAATTTAGACAGACCCCTTAACCTCTCTGCAAGCTTTCCTTCCCATTGCAACAAAAATAATTGCAGTGCCCAGGTCTCGTGGGTATGAATATCAAGTCATGTGCCGTATTATGGCAGTAGAGCCATGATTCTTAGATTTCAAGTGTTATGTAAAGGTTGTACATTCTACTCTGGGAAGACTTTTGACAGAACAAAACCTGAAGTAAATGTGCCGGAGTATATTGACTTTTAGTTGACTGGATGAATGTATCCCATGTTACATGTTTCATTGCAAAATCCTCTTTTCTACAGATAAATAAATATCAGCCATAGGGAACTGGCAGAATGAGCTCTCAGTATTTTCCAAGAAGCATGGTCCCTTATCTCCAACAACAGTTGGAATCCTGGGCATTTTTTTTTTCTCTTCTTGACCATTATCTCTTCATTACTACAATGAAACAGACTGAGGCTCAAGATCGATACTCACACACCTGACGGTGATCCATACTTGGTCATGTTCCTTGCAGATGCCCACAGTGGCAAATTTCCCCTGATGCATTTCTTCAGTGATTCATCCATGCGAATTCATTTTCTATCCTCATGGAGGGGCCGGGTGTGTCCATGGGTACCACCTGCCCTTTGAGTGTCTCCAGCCATCACGATCAGCCCCATGAGTGCTTGGTGGGGAGAACTTGAAGTAAAACTCCCGAGGCTTGGGATTTCCACATTCCTCTGCTAAACTCTGTACAAGCTGATAGAATTCATTTTTCTTATGTTTATGGTACCAAATGAAGCAACAAGAACATCACAAAGCACAGATTTCTGATGTGCTCTGCTGAGGTTTAAGACAAGTTCACTGAGTCACTATATGCAGCAGTGTTATCATTCCCTGATGTGCTGTTCTTGGGCTTATGGACTGGACCGGGGGCTCCCCAAGTTTCATCCCATACAGACACAATCAGCAGGTCAAACACACAGCACAACTTCCTTTCTGCCCCTTAATAGGTATTTATGAAATGCTATAGATGCATATACAAGTTATAAGTGCCACAGCTCATTGGAATTTATCAAAGGTCAGCACCTCTGTAGGCAACACGTACATCAAGCAAAAGAATGTTCAGCCCTTCATAAAACATCGTGTGCTGCGGTTAGCGTATGGCTCTTCTCCATATATTTGAAGGTGTGGAAATTGGAGAATGGATTTGCATCTATTCCCACATTTAAGAGATTAGGACCTTTGCCTGTTGTGTACTTTACATAAATTTATATACTATGAAATCTTTCATGTTGTACTTTTCCAGTTCTGTGTAATTGTGTGAATTCATCTGCACATTACACACCCCTGCTAGTGCGCCCCGGCATTGTTGTTAGGATGGTGGGGTGTGAGTGTGAATCAGTTAATAGATTCTATTGTTAATGGGAAAGTGGGTGGTTTGAGTTTTGGGCCATTATGAGTAATGATTAGTGTTGGCTTATAAATTCTGTAACTAGCCTTTCGGTGAGATAGAGACAAATTTCTTTGAGTATTGTTGTAACAGAGACGTTGATGGGAATTTATAGAAAAGACACCACAGTTTTCTAAAATGGACAGTTTTAACACCCACCATCAATGTAAGAGATTCTTGATTGATCCACGGTTTTGCCAAAACTTACTTTCTGTCATTTTCATTTTAAATTTCTCAGTAGTATTTGACAATATGTATGTACAAATGTATTTTATTTTTATCTATAACTGTAGACACTCAATATTTTTATACATTTGTTATGCACTGTGTAACCTTTTTTGGGGTCTCTGTTGGAATGGTTTGTTCATTGCTACTGAGTTGTGTGTGTGTGTGTTTGTGTGTATGTGCGTTTCTGAGATCTGCTCTTAATTTTAATATAAACTAATGTCACTACACCTCTATGTTAATAGGCTTTGTGCTGTGAAGAATATATTCCTATTTCGAGACCAGAGAAATTTCTGTTTTTTTCTTAAAAATATATGGTATTTTTCATTAAAATTTATCACCTATTCAGAGTTGAAATATTTTATGATATAACTGGACTTTTGCTTTTCTGAACATGGGTAGAACTTTTCACTGTTTTCTAAAAATTATATACTTTGCACTCTTTCCATTTGCTGTCGTTGTCATTGTCCCACCAGGTTAAATTAACTCCACTTCATCCTTCCTGCTGACTTTTCCATGAAATATAGATGATTCTTGTCTCTTCCTGTCTTGTGAAGACTAGGCAATCAGACAGGAGCACACAAGGAACTTTACACTTGGGGTCAAAAATCGTCAACGCACCTTTTTGCACAGCGGAATGGCTGTTGACAAAATTTAAAGAAAAAAACTTTGAGTGGCAGAATTTTCTCCCTAGATGTGACAATAGCACTTCTCTCTTTATCCCAGACGACAGCTGGAATTCTGGGCAAGGTCTTCCTCCTTTACCGTTACCTCTTTCTCTGCCACACTCAGTGCAGGTTGAGGACCACAGACTTGATTCTCCAGCACCTGACTCTCACCAACTCCTTGGTCTTTCTCTCTAAAGGAGTCCCTCACACAGTGGCTGCTTTGGGGCTGAAATATTTTTTTAATGATTTTTGCATGCAAACTTCTTTTGTACATTCAAAGGGTGGGCAGGGGCATGTCCATTGGCACCACTTGCCTGTTGAACATATTCCAGACCATCAGAAGCAGCCCCATGGACTCTTGTTGGAAACATATGAAAGTCAAAGCCCCCAAATCATTCACTTCTGAATTTTCCTCTTTGGGTCCAATACATACTTGTAAATTTAATTAATCCTGTGTATGTGTTACATGTGTCTAGCACATGGAGCGTGAAAAATATCACAAAGATTAGAGATTGGGTGTTCTATGTTACTACAGATCATGGGCACATCATAGTACATATGAGGTTGATAGTTGTCCCTGAGGTTTCATTTTCTGTGATTATAACCTGGGCCAGTGGCTCCATGGTTTTCATACTGTACAGACACAACCAGGGGGTCACACACATCCATGAGAATAACTTTTCACCCGTACTTTCTGCTGAATCCACAGCCACTCAGAGAATCCTGGCCCTGATAAGCACATTTCTATACTTTTATGCCCTTTCCTCCATCTTTCATATTTTTATTGTTCTTTTTCCCAATCTTGATTAGTGGGTAGTGAGAATTTCTGCCCTAATTTCTCTGTGCTTTCCAACCATCAGCCCTTATCTTTTCATGAGCCATAAGAGCACAGCACCCAAGCTCTATTTTTGCATGGATAAGGTATTCAAAATCCTTTAATCTGATGAGAAATAAGTCATTTGTGATTTTGCTCTTGTTTATTCATCCACACATTAGACTGGAAAATTAATACAGATTTGTAAGAGGAAACCACATGTCTTACTAAGGTAGCCTGTCTTGTATGCTGATGTTTCACTTGCTCCTTGAATTTGGAACACCCACGCTCACAAGGAAAGTGAATACAGAAGCTTGGCCTTGTTCTCATGCACAGAATCCTGAAGACCGTGGTCTCAATCAAATGCTGCTTGAGGCACACAGCATGCCTGTGATCCTAGCTCCCAAGTCACAAGACAAAAGGGTTGGCCCAGTGGTGTAGTTGTGGGAATATTAAGCAGAAGTGAATACCATTGGCAGTGAGCCATAGATAATTGTGAAAGACACTTTTCCATGAGTTCCCATATATGTACATGTTTGCGTGTCAGTAGCATGAGCAGCTTTTTTTCTTAACTGCAGTGTGGGTCCTCACAGCAGTGGATGTACCTGGGGGTTTTCTGAGTTACTTGGAGCATTAGGGCATGGTGAGTGGGAATGGTGAGCTGGGCAGTCCCGTGGGACATGGCTACCTCCTTGGGCGTGTCTGCACATCTGTGTAGAGTAAGGTGGCCCCTTGCTTTCCCTGTAGCAGATATGGTCCTAGAATGCTGGTGTGAAGCAGCACTAGAACTGTGGATTCTCCGTGTGGGCAAGACTTTT
Organism: Phacochoerus africanus; assembly: GCF_016906955.1. Lineage (NCBI taxonomy): Eukaryota > Metazoa > Chordata > Mammalia > Artiodactyla > Suidae > Phacochoerus > Phacochoerus africanus. Next base: position 56,524,459 of record NC_062551.1, read on the forward strand.
GGGGGCTTCTGGGAGGAGTATGCTCTGTTAGAGCCTCCAGACCCCAAGAGCTAAAGTAGGGTGTACAGGGTCTAGGTTCTGGGTGAAGTTGAAATCTGTGCTATCAATTAAGTTAGCAGGGAATGTCCTGAGGCAAAAGTCTTGAGTCTGTGGGGGATAATTTTGAAATAAGCTCTCCCAGAGAATTTATCTTATTCCTTTACATTAGGAGTCAAGTTCCAGGATCCTGGTGCTGCCTTCAAAGATATCTGGGTTTAAGGAGGTGCTGGAATCAGGGCCACTGGGAGATGCCTGCGTGTTCTATGTGTGCAAATTTGGGAGAGCGTGGCAGGATGGAAGTGAAGCATATGCAGTGATTGAGGTCTCAAGGGCTTTAGCATATGTTTGCAGAAGGTTATATTCGTCCTATGACTTCTTTTTCTGGGTGGAGCTAAAACTGCCCTTGGGTAGCAACAGGGTTTTAGGTGGGCAGTTCAAGGTCCTATGTGCAAGGAGGAAGGAACCATGTTGCAGTTGATGATTTTGGTCTGGAAGGAATGAAGATTTTGCTGGAGAACATGGGGCACTGGTGCAGGTTGTAGAGTCGGCACCTACCACAGAACGGTCTTTATTGAGAGAGAATTTGTGCTATAGCATTTGGTGATCCAGCACCAGTGCTGGGCACATGCTTGAGCACAGGCGCCAATGTTTCCTGGGAGAGGGCTTGCGGCCAGAAGAAAAGCACCACCCCCCTTTCAGGTACCTCCAAATAGCAACCTTGAAGACTCAGGTAGAGCCCATAACAGAGGAGCCTCGCCTGACAGCCATGCACGAATACCAGAACGTGCCATCACTGCATCACAGCCAAGATGGTCTGATGCTTGTCTCAGCCTCCACCAGAAATAGAAAGTGCCCATAACCTTTCCCTCTGAGGTGATGCACTAAGAAAGTCTGACCATCATCTGGGTGTAGAACCTCCAATTAAAGATTCAACTTGGGTCAGAATGAGGCACACAATCAGAGAAATGCACACCAAAGGACATTCTGCAAATGGTGGGTGTGCACAGGGAAAAATTGGCAATTTTCCCAAAGACCAAAGAATAGCATGTGATCAAGGTTAAAGAAATTAGACTCCAGACAACCAAATGCAATCCTTATACTGGATCCTACATGGAAGAAGGATAATTTTGTCCATGGGGGAATCTGTGTATGAACTATCAAGTATCAACTGTCTAGTGTTACTCTGTTAGTGTTATAGTTTTATTGAGTTAGCTAGGAGAACAACCTAGATTTGGTTAGTGGAGATCTAATTGTCAGCAGATTTCGTGCTGAGGGTCCTCCTCCTGGTTTGCACCCTGTCTCCTTCCTGCTGTATCCACAGGGCAGGCAGAGCGAGCTCTCGTGTCTCCTGATAAGGGCACAGATCCCATCATGGTGGCTCATCTAAACCTGATCACCTCCCCAACACTCACCTCCAAATACCTTCATATTGGGGTTAGCGCTTCAACCCATCAATTTAGGGGGGGGACACAAGTATACAGTCCAGAGTAATAGTTACGCATCATCATTAAGAGGGCCGTCAAGGTGGTGCAGCCACCCCGTCTCTCAGAACCATTACTGTGAGCCATGTGTGCTGTAACCGGCACCATCAAGGATCCACCTTCTCTGTTGTCTGTGGGAGAAGGCATTCAAATTTTTATATGCATAAATTGTGTCTGTGATCAATAAACATGTTTTTTTCTTTTTTAACTATTTTTTAAAAATCACTCAAATGAATTTATCACATCTGTGGTTGTATAATGATCATAACAATCCAATTTCACAGGATTTCCATCCCACAGCCCAAGCACATCCCCCCACCCCCCAAACTGTCTCCTCCAGAGACCATAAGGTTTTCAATGTCTGTGAGTCAGCATCTGTTCTGCAAAGAAGTTCACTTTGTCCTTTTTCAGGTTCCACATGTCAGTGAAAGCATTTGATGTTGGTGTCTCAGTGTCTGGCTGACTTCACTTAGCATGATAATTTCTAGGTCCATCCATGTTGCTAAAAATGCCGGTATTTCGTTCTTTTTGATGGCTGAGTAATATTCCATTGTGTATAGGTACCACATCTTCTTGATCCACTCCTCTGTCGATGGACATTTAGGTTGTTTCCATGTCTTGGCTATTGTACATAGTGCTGCAATGAACATTGGAGTACATGTGTCTTTGCGAGTCGTGGTTTTCTCTGGGTAGATGCCCAGGAGTGGGATTGCTGGATCCCATGGTAGTTCTATGTTTAGTTTTCTGAGGAATCTCCATACTGCTTTCCACAGTGGTTGCACCAATTTACAATCCCACCAACAGTGTCATAGGGTTCCTTTTTCTCCACACCCTCTCCAGCACTTAATGTTTGTAGACTTTTGGATGATGGCCATTCTGGCTGGTGTAAGGTGGTACCTCATCGTGGTTTTGATTTGCATTTCTCTAAGAATGAGTGATGTTAAACATCTTTTCATGTGTTTCTTGGCCATCTTGGTATGTCTTCTTTGGAGAACTATCTGTTTATATCTTCTGCCCATTTTTTTGATAGGCTTGTTTGTTTTTTTTTGGTATGGAACTGCAGAAGGTGTTTATAAATTTTGGAGATTAATCCCTTGTCAGTTGACTCACTTGCAAAGATTTTCTCCCATTCTGTGGGTTGTCTTTTTGTGTTGTTTAGAGTTTCCTTTGCTGTGCAGAAACTTTGAGGTTTGAATAGGTCCCATTTGTTTATTTTTGTTTTTATTGTCAATACTCTAAGAGGTGGATCTGAGAAGATGTTGCTGTCGTTTATGTTGGAGAGTGTTGGGCCTATGTTTTCCTCTAAGAGTTTTATAGTGTCTGGTCTTATATCTAGGTCTTTAATCCATTTGGAGTTTATTTTTGTGGATGGCGTTAGGGAGTGTTCAAATTTCGTTCTTTTCCATGTGGCTGTCCAGTTTTCCCAGCACCACTTATTGAACAAGCGGTCCTTTCTCCATTGTATATTCTTGCCTCCTTTGTCATAGATGAGTTGGCTGTAGGTGTGTAATAAACATGTTTTTTAAAAATAATCTCCATGGGAGTTCCCGTCGTGGCGCAGTGGTTAACAAATCCGACTAGGAACCATGAGGTTGCGGGTTCCATCCCTGCCCTTGCTCAGTGGGCTAACGATCTGGCGTTGCCGTGAGCTGTGGTGTAGGTTGCAGACGCGGCTCAGATCCCGCGTTGCTGTGGCTCTGGCGTAGGCCGGTGGCTACAGCTCCGATTCAAACCCTAGCCTGGGAACCTCCATATGCTGCTGGAGCGGCCAAAAAGAAATAGCAAAAAGACAAAAAAAATAAAAAAAATAAAAATAATCTCCATGGAATGATTTATGATATTTTATTGAATGGGAAACATTTATTTCTTTGAAGGAGAAAATAGCCCCTTCAAAAATGGTGGTTTAAGAACGAAATTTGATTGGTGTGTAAGACCAGTGTGACCACATTTATGCAAACATACTGAATTGATTAATATTCTTCCCTAAATGTGTTTCTATGTGCCTTGTTTCCATTATTGCCTTAATAGAGTTCTAGGAATTAAGCAGCTGAAAATAGTTCCAAATGATCTCATCAAAGCTTAGTGTGTCAGAAGTCCGCAGTAGAGGCGTCAGCTGTCCTGGTCTCTAAACTGCTTCATGTTTTAGGCAAGATTGATTTCCTTTTATGATTCCCATGCATCTCCTTCCATCCTGAAAGCCAGCATCACACACTGAATCTCTTGCTGTATCTGACTTCAGTTCTTTAAGGCTCCTGTGATTACATTGGACCTGCTTGGATATTCTAGGACAGTCTCCTGTCTAAGTCAGTGGGGGCTGCTCTGTAACAAGAACACCACAGACAGGAGTGGCTTAAAAAACAGACAGTTGTTTCTCACTGTACTAGAGGATGGAGGTCCAAGATGAGGTGCTGGGAGAGTCCGTGTTTGCTGAGACACCTTGTCCTGTTCAGTGGTTCCCTGATGACCCTCTATTCACTGTGTCCTCACCTGGTGGTGAGAGAGAGGAAGCAAGGGACTTGGCATCAGAGCAGTGATCCCATCCTGAGGGATGGTCGGACCTAATCACCATGACGTGATCCCCTCCCAAGTCCCACCTCCTAACACCATCACCTTAGGGCTTAGGATTTCAAAGTAAGAATTTGGATGAAACAAATATTCAATCTGAAACACAGTCAGCTATGGTCAGCAACCTTCATTCATATTCACAGTCCTGGAGTTCCTTTTGGGGTGCAGCAGAAAGGAATGCAACTAGGAACCATGAGGTTTTGGCCCCCTGGCCTCGCTCAGTGGGTTAAGGATCTGGCATTGCCATGAACTGTGGTGAAGGCCACAGATATGGCTTGGATCATACATTGTTGTGACTGTGGTATAGGCAATCAGCTGTATCTCTGATTTAACCCCTAGCCTGGGAACCTCCGTATGCTATGCATGCACCCTAAAAAGCAAACAAACAAACAAATTCACGGTCCCTGTTGCCCTGTCATGTGACATAATCAAGACAGTAACACCAGGAATGGAGTTTGCTTTACTTTACAACGAGTTGTTTTTTGCAATGAAATTTATTTTACAATAGTTATCCTATTGACTAAACTATTATCAGAATTTCTTTTGAGTTTGTCACTGTAATTGTGTGAGTACCTTAGTTATGTATGTAATACGTATATGTGTGTTAGTGAGTATGATGCACATGTGTGCTTGCTTCTACCTGCAGGTGTTTAACGAGTTCAGTTTGTCTGCAGATATTGTTATCCACAGGTATGACTCCAACCCCTGATTTGTAAGTTGGCAGTGATTGCATCATGACCCTACATCAAATATAAATTTGTCTGTAGGGAAAACCAGAGGATTACTTATAACTCCTAACATGTTTCTTAATTATAATCCATCAAGCACTCATACTGAAAAAGAGCACAGTTAATTAATTAATTAATTTTGGAGAGCACCGTGGTAACTACTTGATCCAAATGAATTGGTAAATGAGCAATGGCCCATCTGATACTTCGAAGAATGGTAGAATCTGCCTGTTGAACCATCAGAACTAGGAGATTATTTGTGAGACAATCTTTTCTAATCTCTCTTCTGTGTATTCTGCATTTATTTATTTTATTTAAAAATTTTATATCATTTATTTGTATATATATTTTTCTATTGTACAGCATGGTGACCCACTTACACATACACATATACATTATTTTTTTCTCAAATTACGTGTTCCATCATAAGTGACTAGACAGAGTTCCCAGTGCTACACAGCAGGATCCCATTGCTAATCCATCTTGAAGGCAACATTCTGCATCTATATACCCCAAGCTCCCAGTCCCTCCCAGTCCCTCCCCTTCCCCCTTGGCATCCACATATCTATTCTCCAAGTCCATGATTTTCTTTTCTGTGGAAAGGTTCCTTTGTGTCCTATATTAGACTCCAGATATAAGTGATATCGTATGGTATTTGTCTTTCTCTTTCTGACTTACTTCACTCAGGATGAGAGTCTATAGTTCTATCCATATTGCTGCAGATGGCATTATTTTGTTCTTTTATTCCATTGTGTATATATAACACATCTTCCTAATCCAATCATCTATCAGGGGACATTTGCATTGTTTCCATGTCTTGGCTATTGTGAATAGTGCTACAATGAACATGCAGGTTCATGTGTCTTTTTTAAGTAGAGTTTTGTCCGGATATATGCCCAAGAGTGGGATTGCTGTTCTGCATTTAATACTTAATCCTAATTGAGGTCAATAATGGTAAACTATATTTCCCTCAAGATATCCATACTCATTAGCATTGAAGAATGCAAATTATTCCAAATTAATTGACTTTGAATGTGTGCAAACAATGTCTATAATGAGTTCTGTATCATGTCCTTTCTTTTCCTTGTATGTGTTTGAATATACTCCCCAGGTATTTGGTCTTACTCAATTTCTCTCCCAGTACTTTCGCTGATCATTCGGTTCTGTGGTCTGAAGGTTAGGAAGGTGCTAGGAAGAGGGTAGAGAAACACTGAGGCAAGAGACGCGTCCAGAGGGACACACAGACTTGGTGCCTGTCTTCCTGTGAGTAACGTCAGCATTTCCTGCCATCCTCCGTGTGAGCCCCTGTCTGCCTTCAGGATCACAGGAAAGAAAACGCCTCTGGAAAACACTGCTGTCATCTCATAGGGGGGATAACTTGTAATTGTTTTTTCCAACTAATAGTTGAGAGAGATGTTTTCAGAAATGTTTTCATTTCCCAAGCCTACGCTCCCATTGCTGCTACAGATGAAATGATAATTGCAATTCTGAAGGGAGGACAGGACACAGAATCACCAACCCATATATCAGGCGCCCGCTGCCTCCCTCCCACGCAGGTACTGGCTCTAAAGATGATCACACTGCGCCCAGGGTTCTGGCAGCAGAAAGGAATCAGGTAAGAATTTTCTGATTCATTCAAAGCAGCAGAGTCTGTAAGGGAAAGGCAGATGAAGGATCTGTGTAGTTGATTATATTAAAAAGGCAACGTTCTCTGTTGTAAGCTAATTCAGTGCCAGTGCCACGCAAGAAGGAAGAACTATTGTGAAGCCAGAGTTGAGCTAGTAAAGAGACATGCAGTCTTAGACGCTATAGCAACCCTCGAAGGCTCCTCATGCAATTTAATGTAGCCCTGACTGATAGTGATTGTTGTCGTTGAATCCAAGTAATAAAAAAACTTATTTTTTTTTGGGGGGGGTGCTTTTAAATGTAGAGTCACTCTACTGTTGATTTTGCCTTACAGGAATCATAGGCTCAGTGTTCAGAATGACTAGAGATGCACTAACAATACTTCCATGTGTGCGATAAAGAATATTATGAATCTGTAAATTGTCTGATCCTGCGCACAAAGTATATCCAAATGGAAATGGCTTGAAGAGAAAGGATTTCTCTAACTCTGGATGAATTCAGAGTTCAAAATTCGTGTCTCCAGTGGAATTTTGTCTCCAGTGGAAACCTCTGTAGTGTGTTGCCTATGCTGAAGTTATTGTTACTCTTAAATTTAAGAAGCAGTTGACATGATAATCATGAGTTACAGGCAGCCGCTGTCAGTCTCATATCATGTTATTTCTACCCATTTAAAAATATGCTACTATCAGTCCCCAAATCTAGACTTCTGATTTATACAATGCAACAACAACAACAACAACAACAAAAAAACATGCCTCGCAGATGCTGTTTGCTTGTGTGTCTTGCTTGTCCATATCATTCACAAAATTCACAAGTCATATTTCTTTGCTGGCACTTTCACTTAACTCTGGATTCACAGATAAGTATATCATCTGAAAAAGAATAAGGATTTGGTTTTTCCTTAGACACGATTTTATCATGTACTAGTGTTTTTGTCCCAAAGTTTGTGGCATAACACATACTCTCTCTATATTCCTGTGAAAGGTGCCATTATATCTGCTTTTCTGACATAAAAACCAATGAGTCTTCTGTTTCCCTCCTAACTGTAAACCATTCTCCTCTTCATTACCTGAACTTGTCCTGAAGTATTTGACCATCAGCAGGGCATTACCTGCATTAAGATAGCTAAACTTGATTCCTGGTTGATAGTGCTCTATAGAATAAAGCTTTACAAATATGTGGAATCTTGTTATAATGAAAATATAAAATACCACCAGTCTAAAACCAAATGACAGTTCGTGAAATCGACTAGCTATAGATCTGGATCATTGTTTGAGTATAACTAACTAGCTTTGGGGCAGAGCCTGGTGGGTCAGTGCCCTGTGTTTAACAGCCCACTGTCTTGCACAGAGTTTGAAGTCCTCACTCTGCCCTACACAGCACATGTCAACAGATACTTAACCTCTCTGTGTTATTCTTCCCTCTAGAATTAAAGTTACAGGTGTCCCGGGCTCATGGATTTGTAAAAAATGAAGTGAAAATCATGTGGAGAAAATCATGTGCTCTTAAACATCACACATTCAACAGTTTTAAGGCTGCTAGTAACAGAAAGACATGAAGTAAACTTTTCTAAATGGGAATTAATGGTCAGGGGAGACTGTTGGATTCAGCTGGCAGGACACATGCAGCCCCTGCTTCATATCCCCACCCAGGACCTTCTAAGTCCCAAGACAAACATTAGTGGCTGTGAGCTGGGAGGATGGCCAGCAGGGATGTGACCACAGATGTGATCATCCTGACACAGACTGTGGTTGGAATCCTGGGGAATTTCTCCCTTCTTTGCCATTATATCAACCTTTACTTCACTGGGTGCAGGCCATGGTCCACAGATGTGATTTTTTGGCACCTGATTGTGGCCAACTTCTTGACCTTCCTCTCTAAAGGAGTCCCCCAGACACTGGGAAGGTTTGGGTGCAAATTTTCCCCCAGTGATTTTGGATGCAAAGTCTTTTTATTTTTTCACAGAGTGGGGAGGGGTGTGTCCATGGGGAGCATCTGCCTCTTGAGTGTCTTTCAGGTGATCAAGATCAGCCCCCTGAACCCCAGGTGGGCAGAGCTTAAAGCAAAAGCGCCCAAATTAATTGTTCCATCAGTAAGCCTGTGTTGGATGCTCCAAATGCTGGTAAATACCATTTTCCCTCTCTATGTAAATGGCAAATGGAATGACAAAAATATCACAGAGAAAAAAGATTTTGGTTACTGTTCTGCTGTTCGTCATGACAAAGCCACAGAAGCATTACATGCATTGCTGCTGTTACTCCCTGTTGTTTCATCTCTGGGGCTTATGCTCTGGGCCAGTGGCTCTATGGTTTTCCTCCTGCACAGACACAAGCAGCAGGTCCAGCACATTCGTAGGAACATCATCTCCCCCAGATCCTCGCCTGAGTCCAGAGCTACCCGAACCATCCTTCTCCTGGTGAGCAGCTTTGTCTATTTTTACATTCTTTCCTCCATCTTTCAAGCTATTTTGACCCTTTTTGATAATCCCAGCTGGCTCCTTGTAAACATTGCTGCGATCATGGCTGCGTGGTTCCCCACTGTCAGTCCCTTTCTGCTCATGGGCCGTGACTCCACTGTGCAGAGGCTCTACTTTGCCTGGATAAGGAATGAAAAATCACCGGCTCTTATGTAAATTGTATGTCTTTCCACAGTGCACAGTTTCAATTTATTCATTTACTTATTCATTCATCTCTGAGTCTAACAACATTTTGAATTTCAAAAGATAGGGAATAGGTCACAATGAGCATCTTTTCCAAAATAAAAACTTGTAACCCTGTTGTCATGAAATAGAGGTATCTTGTAAAGAATTGTCCGACTGAAATGTTTCTGGTGCTTTCAGAAAAGAAGTTCAGAATTTATAGTATAATAATAGAAACAATCTGCATAGTATGAAATGTACAACTGTGTAGCCTTCAATCTAAAACATCTTTTCCCAGGAATGAAATAGTCATGGACTTGTAGATAAAGGTATACATGAACATGGGTCAGTGTGTGCAGTGGTCATTGATGAAAGTGAAGAAATCAATGTCCTCTCAGTGTAGACAATAGCCTGGTGTGGAGCCAGAGGGTCAACTCACTCTTAGCCAGTAGAACCTTTGGGAAACAGCTATGAATTTTAAAGATAACATCCTCAATAGACAGCAAGGAGTTACTTGAGAAACAGGAGATTTTGAAGGGAGCTTTGAACATTTGAAAATTTTCATGTAGAGACAGCTTGGTTGAAGTGAAGTGCTGCCAAAGGAGAAAAAAATTCTCCTAACGGCTGATTTTATATATTGAAATATATTTGACATATATGTATAAATTCAGTGTGTACAAGTTACTGTTATATTTACATGTAATAATGTCTTGCTATTGTTCCATAATTAGCTACTCTATCACACTATATAATTATCTTTTTAAATTAAATTTTTTCCATTGAACATTGTTGATTTACAGTGTAATATTTATTTTTGTTGTAAAACAGAGTGATTCCATATTTATAAAGGCTATACTCAAAGTTGCTATAAACTATTGGCTCTCTTCCTTGGGCTATAAAATATGTCCTAGTAGCTTACTTATTTTATGCGTGATAGTCTGAGGTTCTCATTCCTCATCCTGTCTCACACTGACTCCCTTTCACTCCCCACTGGTAACCATTAGTTTCTCCTCTACATCTGTGACTCTGTTTCTCTTAGTTGTACTCATCCATTTATTTTAGTCTATAGATTGCATATATAAGTGATAAAAAATAATATTTGTCTCTTTCTTTCAGACTTATTTCACTCAGTATAATATCCTCAGACTCTATCCAGGTTGTTGCACATGGCAGAATTTCATTCTTGGAGTTCCCATCGTGGCGTAGTAGTTAACGAATCTGACTAGGAACCATGAGGTTGCAGGTTCGATCCCTGGCCTCACTCAGTGGTTAAGGATCTGGTGCTGCCGTGAGCTGTGGTGTAGGTTGCAGACGTGGCTCGGATCCTGCATTGCTGTGGCTCTGGCTCTGATTTGACCCCTAGCCTGGGAACCTCCATATGCCATGGGAGTGGCACTAGAAATGGCAAAAAGACAACAAAACAAAACAAAAAAGCGAAATTTCATTCTTTTGTGGCTGATTAATACTCCATTTTGTGTGTGTGTGTGTGTGTGTGTGTTTGTGTGTGGGGGTGTACAACATCTTTATTGATTTATCTGTTGATGGGCACATAGATTGCTTCCGTGTCTTGGCTTTTGTAAATAATGCTCATAGGCACACTGGGTTGCAAATATCTTTTGAATTACTATTTTCATTTTCTTCAGGTATATGCCTATGAGTGGAATTTCTCCATCATATTGTAGGTCTGTTTTTAGTTTTTTGAGGGACCTCTATAGTATTATCCATAGTGGCTGCACCAATTGATAATCCCATCAACAGTGTACTAGGGTTCCCCATTCTCCACATCCTTGTAATCATTTGTTGTGTGTGTTCTCTTTGATGATAGTCATTCTGAGAGCTGTGTGGTGATGTGGAATTTTGGTTTGGTTTGCATTTTTCCAATGAATAGCTGAGTTGAGTATTTTTTATGTGCCATCTGTATGTCTTCTTTGTAAAAAACATTTATACAGGTTTTCCATCCATTTTCTGGATTGTTTCTTTTTTGATTTTGAGTTGTATATGGTATATATATTTTTTGGATATTAGTTTTTTTTGTCAGCCATATGATTTGAAAAGAAAATTTTATTCTATAGTTTATCTTTTCCTTTTGTCCATGTTTTTCTTATCTGTGCAAAAGCTTTCACATTTAATTAGGTCTAATTTGCTTATTTTTGCTTGTATTTCCTTCATTTTAGAGAGATGCAAAAATATATTGTTATAATCTATGTCAGAGGGTGTTCTATCTATGTTTTCTTGTAGGTATTTTATGGTTTCTGGCCCTGTATTTGGGTCTTTAATCCATTTTGAGTTTATTTTTGTTATATGGATTGAGAAAAAGTTCGAATAATTCCAGCACCACCTAATTTCAGCACTGTCTTGAAGAGAGTGTCTTTCTTCACTTGACTCCTTTTGTCATAGATTAACTGACCAATAAGGCATGAGTTTATTTCTGGGTTCTTTATTCTGTTCTATTGATGTATGTATCTATTTCTGTGCCACTACCATACTGTTCTGATGACTGTAGTTTTGTACTATGGTTTGAAGACAGGGAACTTGGTATCTCCAACTTTCCTCTTTTTTTTTTTACCAAGATACCTTTGGCTCTTCAGGGTCTCTTGTGATTCCACATGAATGTTAGGATATTTGTTCTAGTTCTATGAGAAATGTCATGAGTATTTTGATAGGTATTGCATTAAATCTATAGATTGGTTTGGGTAGTTTGGGTATTTTAACAATGTAATTTATTCCATTACAGAACACAAGATATATTTCTATATTTTTGCATCATCATCAGTTTCTTTCATCAATATTTGATAATTTTCAGGGTACAGGTTTTTCACCTTATTCCTTAAATTTATTTCCAGGTGTTTTATTTCTTTTAATGCAATTTTTTTCTTTTTAGGGCCACACCCATGGCAAATGGAGGTTCCAAGGCTAGGAGTTGAATTGGAGCTGTACCTGCTGGCCTATGCCACAGTGACAGCAATGCAGGATCTGAGCCACGTCTGTGACCTATGCCACAGCTAACAACAATGCCAGAGCCTCAACCCACTGAGAAAGGCCAGAGATCAAACCTTCATCCTCATGGATGCTAGTCAGATTCGTCAACTGCTGAACTACAACAGGAACTCCTGCTTTTAATGAAATTTTGAACAGGTTTGTTTTCTTGCATTGTGTATAGACAAGCAAAAAAGATCCCCCTTTTTAAAATCGTGGATTGTGCAGTTTTGCTGATTTCATTACTTCTCATAGTTTTTTGGTGGAGACTTTAAAAATTTCTGTATATAATATTTTGCCCCCTGAAAAGTGATAATTTAACTTGTTCTCTTTAATGTGGATGACTGATTTATTTTTATTGTCTGATTTCTTTGGCTAGGACTTCCAATAGTATGTTAAATAGAAGTAGCAAGAATAGGGAATCCTTGATTCTTATTTTAGAGAAAAAGCTTTCTCCAATGTTCACCATTGAGTATGATATTAGTTGTGGGTTTCTCATAAATGCCCTTTATTATGTTGAGGTATGTTTCCTCTGTTCCAACTTTGATGAGAGTTTGAACATCATGAACGAATGTTGAATTTTGTCAAATGTTTTTTCTTCACCTATTAGGATGATTATGTGATTTTTTTATCCTCCCTTTTGTTAATGTGGTGTATCGTATTGATCGATTAGTAGATTTTGAGCTATTCTCACACGTCTGGAAAAATTCCACTCAATATCATGTATGATTCTTCTTTTGGGTTGTTGAATTATCTTTGCTAATATTTTCCTGAGGATTTTTCATCTATAATCAAGATATTTATCTGTAGTTTCCTTTCTTTTTTTTTTGTAGTGTCTTTTCCCAGTTATGGTATAAGTGTAATGGTAGCCTTGGAGAATGGATTTGGGAGTATTCCATTCTCTGCAATTTTTTTGGAGTACTTTGAGAAGGATAGGCCTTCTTCATCTTTATGTTTGGTAGAATCCCCTGTGAATCCATTCTGTTCTGGACTTTGCTGCTCATTTGTTGCTTACTAATTTGATTTCTAGTGATGCGTCTGTTCAGAAAGTCTATTTCTACCTTAGTCTTAGAAGACTTTGCATTTCTAGAAATTTATCCATTTGCTCTTAGTTGTTCAAACTCTTGGCATGTAACTGTTGATAGCATTGTCTGATGGTTTCGTGTATCCCTGTAATATCAGTTGTATTTTTTTTCTCTTTCATTTTTCTCCTGTTGTTTATTTGTGACTTCTTTTTTTCTTAACAAGCCTGGCTAAAGGCTTATCTTTTGTCCTGGTTTCATTGATATTGTCTATGATTTTTTGGTCTCTATTTTAATTATTTCCTCTCTGATCTTTTACATTTCTTCCAACTGCTGTAGTGGGGCTTTGTTCTTCTTTTTATGATTCCTTCAGATTGCAATTTAGGTTTTATTTGTGATGTTTTTCTTACATTTTGAGGTAGACATGTATTGCTATGAACTTGCCTTTTAGAACGTCTTTTGCTGTGTTCTGTCAACTTGGAAAGTGGTATTTTTATTTTCATTTGTCTCAAGGTATGTTCTCATTTAATCTTGATTACTTTATTGAACCCTAGGGTATTTTAGTAGTACATTGTTTAGTCTCTACGTTATTTTCATTTTCCCATTTTTTTCTGTGATCAATTTGTAGTTTCATACCATTATAGTTGGAAAAATGGTTTATATAATTCTATCATCTTAATTTTGCTGAGACTTCTCTTGTGTCCTGGCATGTGATCTATCATAGAGAAGGTAACATGTGCACTTGAAGAGTGTGTATTCTGCTATTTGGGGCGGGACTCTCTTGTAGATATCTGTTAAGTCCAACTGGTCTCCTGTGTCACTTAAGATCTCAGTCGCCTTGTTGATTTTTTTATTTGGATTCTCTGCCTATTGATATAAATGGGATATTAAAATTCCCTATTATTATCTTACTATTATCAATTTCTTCCTTTATATCTGTTTGTATTTTCATTATTTATTTAGGTACTTCTATAGTCGGTGCATATATGTTTGGTAGAATCCCCTGTGTAATATCCTTTTCAGAAGGATTCCACATAATTATGTCAAAACTTTATCCTGAAAAGGGTGGAACATGACATTCTCCTCTTAAATGTGGGCTGCGCATAGTGACTACTTTCTACAGAGTATACCGTGAAAAGGGACGAATTAATTTTTATGAGCACACCAGGGGCACACTACCTCATCCAGGAGACATAGGTTACTATTAACAGTGAGGAGTCATGTTGGTTGTATGTACCCTTGATATGATGAAATGCAAATGGCCTGTACACCTCTGCAGTTCTCCTCCCAAAACAGAACTCCTGTATAATCATGACAAAATTCTCACATTAGTCTCAATTAAGGGTGTTTCTACAAAATACCGGACTTGGACTCCTCAAATCTGTTATGATCATTACAAATTAAGGAATATCACCACATATCATCACAGCAAAGAGAAGCCTCAGGAGAAGTGACTACAACATCTGTTATCTGGATGGGTCCTTGGAAAGGAAAAAGAATATGAAGGAAAATCTAAGAAAATCTGAATCAAGTATTGGCTTTAGCTGATATGAATTAATCAATACTAGTTCATTAAGTATAACAATGCTACACACGAATATAGGATATTAAGAGTCATTGAAATTGAGTGTGGGGTCTATGGGAACTATGTAGAAACTTGGACATTTTTGTAAATCTAAGACCATTCTAAAATAAAGTTCTTTCAAACAGCAAGATCAGAATATAATTCTCAGTACATAACTTGAGTGAAACATACACTCTTTGAGATGTCCCTCATACTATGTATCACCAGAGTGAGATTCTGTGCTTGATTTAAACCATTCTTTGAGCTCATACTGTGGTTCAGTGGGTTAAGTATCCAACTGCAGTGGCTGGGGTCACTGGGGAGGCACATGTTCTATTCTAGTCCTGGCACAGAGGATTAAATGATCTGTCATTTCTGTGGCTGCAGCTTGGTGTCAGACCTATAACTTGGCCCAGCAACTTCCAAATGTGTGGGTGCAGTCATTAAAAAAAAAAAAAAGGGAATCTCATTCGAGCAGCCATTGGAGATAAGAGTCTCCTTCAGGGCAAACAGAGAATACTTCAGGTCACTGACAGGATGTTTGAACTGGGAATTTGAATTCTGAGCTCAAATTTTCATTCACCTCTTTGTCCAGTAACATGAGAAGAAATCAGCCCATGTCATTACATTCCCTAGTTTCCCCTGAATGTTCACACGGGTCTCCAGATACTTCTGACAAAAGGTAGATGAGGATTATCCACTTCAACTATGTGGCACATTTATACTGCTGGATCAGGACGTGGACATTAAGTGCTTTCTAAGCACTGAAAATAAGCTCTTTAGTGCTTTTGAAGCTAATCAAATTAGAAAGTCATTTTCAGAACCCCAGGAACCAATTATAAACACCTCCTTACAGTCCATTTCTCTCGAATCCTCCCTTGGAACAGTAGATTAATTAAGTATTTGATATTCATAAAATGAAGTTCTATATAGAAATACCAAGGAATGATAAACTTTATGCATCCTTAAATTGATAAGCAACATAAGAAATGAAAAATATCTCCTACAAAAAGTTAATGCACTATTATTGTCTTTGTATAAATTACAAATATGGTGAAAGTAATCTATGCTGTTAGATGTCACAGCAGTAGTCATCACTGGTGCAGTGACATGGAATTAACCCAATTGTATGTCTGTACATTCTGACAATATCTGCTTATTGACACAGGTATTGTATAGAAAATGTGTTTCCTTGGGGCAATTTCATAGATTTGCGTACTTTGGACCTGTGCATGTATTTTAAAAAATTTAAAATACGTCACCAAATTTATGGCATTTTGGAGTAGATTTATGTATAATGTCCTTACATAGTCAAGACAGAATGAAGGGTATTAAATAGGGTGACTCTGAGTAGTTTTTGAAATTATGCTTCAAAATAATAGTTTATGCCAGTGCCATATTGTTTTGATGACTGTTGCTTTGTAGTATAGTCTGAAGACAGGGAACCTAATACTTCCTATTCCGTTTTTCTTTTTCAAGATGGCTTTGGCCTTTCTGGGTCTACTGTGTTTCTATACAAATTTGAAAAAATTTCTTCTAATTCTGTGAAAAATACCATTGGTAATTTGATTCAGATCATATTGAATCTGTAGGTTGCCTTCCAGGTGTGCACTCCCACGTATATTGTTTTCTCTCTGTGTTGGATGCTGCACATGGTAATAAGTGTCATTTTTCCTATGGATATAGCCGATAAATGCGATGATGAAAACATCTCACACAAAAGGGATTTTGTATACTGTCCTGCTGTTCATCATGACAAAATGAGAGAGGTATTATATGCAGTATCACTCTCATTCCCTGGTGTTTCATGTTTGGGGCTCGTGCTCTGGATTAGCATCTCCATAGCTGTCCTCCTGTACAGACATAAGCAGTAGGTCCAACACATTTGTAAGACCAAAACCTGCAGACCCTCCTCTGAGTCCAGAGCTACCAAAATCATTCTTCTCCTGGTGAGCACTGTTGTCTACTTTTATATGCTTTCCTCTATCTTTCAACTTTTCTTTGCAACCCCTGCTGGTTCCTTGTGAACATCACTACAATCATGGCTGCGTGGTTTACAATTGTCAGTCCCTTTCTGCTCATGAACTGTGACTCCACTGCACACAGGCTCTACTATGGAAAAGAAATGCACAATCTCCTACAGTTTTGAGGAATCTATAAATCAGATGCCTTTCCACAGTGCACAGTTGCTACTTGATTCATTTGTTCACCCTCTGAGTCCTAACTTAGTGTTTGAGCTGGAACCAGCTTCCAGGCTGGTTCTTGTTGTTGGCAGATCTCATTTCCCTTAATGACTCCCATGTGGCTCACTCCATCCAGAAAGCCAGCCTAGCAAGTTGAATCCCCCTCCTGTTTTCAATCTCTTACATCTCTGTAAGAGAAGGTATTTATTGATGCCTGTTATTTAAAGCTCAGTTGGTTATGTTCCACCCCCTTCACTAAACAGGGACATCTATTGCAGGCAGCTGGGGCTGCTGTAACAAGAACACAGGGCTCTGCTCCAAGATGGTGGAGTGGGAAGATCCTGAGCTCCCCTGCTCCTGTGAAAACACCAAAATTACAGCTATATGGAAAGCAAATACAATGATGAAGACCAGGAGATACCAGAAAATACCTTCTACAACTGAGGAAGTGCAGAAGGATCCACTGTGAGACAGGTGGAGGAGTGGAGCTGCGGTTTAGACAGGAACCATCTCCCTGGTGAGTGACCCCCCACACAGGAGAAGAATAAATGGCCAGGTTTCTCCCTGAGGAGTGAGGAGTCTCAGCCCTGCGTTGGGGTCTCACAGTGGGGGAGACGAGCTCCCATAATGAGTTTTGAAAGCCAGTGGGACTTTCTTTCAGGAGAGCCAGAGGGTTGTGGGGACTGGAGACTCTACTCTTAAAAATTATATTATGAAGTATGTTTGGTTTATAATATTCTGTTGTTTGGAATTGTACAGCAAAGTGGTTCATCCCATTGTATACCATTATAGATTATTACATGCTATTGAATATAATTCCTTGTGTTATACACTTGTTCCTTATCTATAGATTATTACATGCAATTGAATATAATTCCTTGTGTTATGCACTTGTTGCTTACCTATTTGAGTAGAGTGGCTCATGTCTGTTATTCCCATGTTCCTAATTTTTCCATCCTTCCTGCCCTCCCTCTCCACTTTGGTAACCATAGGTTTATTCTCTATGTCTGTGAGTCTATTTCTGCTTTGTATATAGATTCATTTGTACTACTTCTGGATTCCACATGTGATATCACATAGTATTCTCTGACTGGCTTCACTAATATAAAGTTTTCTAGGTCCATCCATGTGGCTGTAAATAGCAAGATTTCATTCTTTTTAATGGCTGAGTAATATTCTACTGTGTGTCTGTTTATGTGTATGTATATATATATAGGTGTGGGGACTTGGGTGGTTTTTGTGTCTTGGCTATTCTAATGTGCTGCTCTGAACATTGGAGTGCATGTATGTTTTTCAGTTAGAGATCTTTTATTTTCTGGATATATTCCCAGGAGGAGGATTCTATTTTTAGTTCTTAAAGGAACATTCATATTGTTTTCTATAGCAGCTGCACCAGTTACACTCCCAACAACCGTGTGGACAAGGGCTCCATTTTCTCCATACCCTCCTCAGTAATTATTTGTGGACTGTTTTTTTTTTCTATTTTTATTTTTATTTTTATTTATTTTTATATATTTTTTTTATTTTCCCACTGTATGGACTGTTTAATGACAGCAATTCTGACCAGTGAGAGATGATAGCTCATTGTGGTTAATTTCATTTATCTAATAATTAACAATGTTGAACATTATTTTATGTTCCTATACATTCCACTTGTATGTCTTCTTTGGGGAAATGTCTATATAGGTCTTCAGCTATATTTTGATTGAGTTTTTTCTTTTTTTGAAATTGATTTATATGAGCTGTTTTAATGAATTGGATATTAACTCCCTGTTGGTCTCATTCTTTCAACTCTTTCCTCCTGTTTCCTAGGTTGTCCTTCACGTGTGGATGATTTTCTTAGCTGTGCAAAAGCTTTGAAGTCTACTTAGATCCCATTTGTTAACTATTTTCTTTTATTCCTTTTGCCTTGGGAGACTGAGCTCAGAAAATATTGGTATATCATGCCAGAGAATGTTTTGCCCATGTTGTCTTCTAGGATTTTAATGCTGTCATGACTTACATTTAGGTCTTTAAACCATTTTGAGACTATTTTTGTATTTGTTGTGAGGGAGTGTTCTAATTTCCTTGTTTTACATGTAGCTCCAGCTTTCCCAGCACCATGTGCTGGAAAGATGGTTATTTATCTTTTGTGTATGCTTGGTTTCTTTATTAAAGATTAACTGACAAAGGGCTTTCTATTGCCTTCTATTGATGTATATGTCTATTTTAGTGCCAATACCACACTGGTTTATTTACTATAGTTTTGTGGTATAGTCTGAAACCTGCTTTTTGTTTGTTCATTTGTTTTAGTTTAGGCTGCACCTATGCATGTGTAAATTCTCTGGTCAGGGATCAAAACCACACCACAGCAGTGACCCAAGCCACTGCATTGGCAATGCTGGATCCTTAACACTGTGCCAAAAGACAACTTCATATTCTGAAATACGGGAGGTTTATGCCTTCTACTTTCTTCTTTTTCCTCAGGATTTCTTTGGCAATACAGGGTCCTTTGTGGTTCCTTAAGAATTTTTTGATTATGTGTTGTTCTATGAAAAATGCCTTAGGGATTCTGAATGGTATTGCATTATATCTGCACATATTACTTTGGGTAGTATGGCCATTTTTGCAATATTAATTCTTCCAATCCAAGAGCATGGGCTGTCTTTCCATTTGTCTGAGTCATCTTCAATTTTTTAAGTGCCACATTTGTGGTATATGGAAGTTCCCAGTCTAGGGGTTGAATTGGAGCTACTGGCCTTTGGAACAGCCACAGCAACACAAGATCTGAGTTGCATCTGTGATGTACACTGGAACTTGTGGCAATGCTGGATCCTTAACCCACTGAGTGAGCCCAGGTAGTGAACCTGTTTCCTCATGGATACTAGTCAGGTTCTTAACCTGCTGAGCCACAGAAACTCCCATCTTCACTTTCCTTTATCTGTGTTTCATATTTTCAGCATTTGGGCCTATCATCTTGTTGGTATTTTTAGATGGATTTTAAATGGGATTTTTAAAATCATCTTTTATCTTGCTACTTTCCTGAATTCATTTATTATATTTTCTTAGAATTTTTTTGGGTTGTCTATAGTTTTTTTCTTATTATTATTTTTTAATAGTTATTTCCCCAATATATTTTTTCTACTGTACAGCATGATGACCCAATTACATGTAGATGTACACATTCTTTTTTCGCTCATTATCATGATCCATCATAAATGACTAGACATAGTTTCCAGTCCTATACAGCAGGATCTCATTGCTAATCCATTCCAAAGGCAACAGTTTGTATCTATTAACCCCAAACTCCCTAACCACTCCACTCCCTCCCCCTCCCCCTTGGCAACCACAAGTCTATTCTGCAAGTCCATGATTTCCTTTTCTGTCGAAAGGTTCATTTGTGCCATATATTAGATTCCGGATATAAGTGATATCATATGATATTTCTCTTTCTCTTTCTGACTTACTTCACTCAGTATGAGAGTCTCTAGTTGCATCCATGTTGCTGCAAATGGCATTAATTTGTTCCTTTTATGGCTGAGTAGTATTCCATTGTGTGTATATACCACATCTTCCTAATCCAATCATCTGTCAATGGACATCTGGATTGTTTCCATGTCTCAGCTATGTGTTGTCTATAGTTTTTTCTACATAGAATATTATTATTATTTTTTTGTCTTTTTACCTTTTTGTAGGGCCGCTCCCGCGGCATATGGAGGTCCACAGGCTAGGGGTCTAATCGGAGCTGTAGCCACCAGTCTACACGAGAGCCACAGCAATGCAGGATCCGAGTGGCATCTGTGACCTACACCACAGCTCACGGCAATGGCAGATTTTTAACCCACTGAGCAAGGCCAGGGATTCAACCCGCAACCTCATGGTTCCTAGTACGATTCGTTAACCACTGTGCCACGACAGGAACTCCTACATAGAATATTATATCATCTGCAAATAGTGACAGTTTTGCCTCTTCCCTTCCTGTGTGGAAATATTTTGTTTTTCTTGTCTGATTGCCATGACTATGACTTCCAATACAGCATGTTGAATAAAAGTGATGAGAGTGGACATTCTTGTCTTCTTCCTGAATTTAGGGGGGAGGCCTTCAGTTTTTTAGTGGCTAGTATTTTTGGTAATGAATGTTGTAAATAGCTCTTATTAGGTTGAGATGTGCTCTCTGTCTACCCACTTTGATGAACATTTTTTATCACAAATGGAAGTTGAATATTCTTATATGCTTTTTCTGCATCTGTTGAGGTGGTCAAGTGGTTTCTGTCTTTCCTTTTGTTCATGTAGTGTATCCCATTGATTTGGACATTGTTATAACAGAGCCTCACACCGCATAGAAAAATGAACTCAAAATGGATTAAAGTCCCAAATGTAAGACCTGAAAATTAAATCTAGAAGAAAAGGGAGGCAGAACACTCTGACATCAACCCTGGCAATATATATTTTTTTGGCTACATCTCCTAAGGCAAAGAAGCAAAAGTGAACATAAAGTATTGGTATCTCATTTAACTTAAAAGTTTTACACAGCAAAATTCACTACTTACAAAACAAAAAGACGGCCTAATGGGGGAAAGTATTTGCAAATGCTAGGAGCACAAAGGAGTAAATCCAAAATACCTAAAGAACTCATATAACCCACTGTCAAAAACACAGATAGCCCAATGAGAAAATTGGGCAAAGATCTGCATAGAAATTTTTCTAAGAAGACATACAGGTGTGCAAAAGAAAGAGGAAAAGATATTCAATATCGTTAACCACCTGAGAAATTCAAATCAAAACCATGATGACATCATCACCTCACAGCAGTCAGAATGGCTCTCCTCAAAAGAAGACAAATGGGAGATGTTGGAGAGGATGGGCAGAAAAGGGACCACCTGTATACTGTTGATGGGAATATGAAGTGGTGCAGCCACTTTGGAGAACAGTATGGATATTCCTCATGAAGCTAAAAGGAGAACTCCAGGATGATGCACCAGTTTCACTCCTAGGTGTGGGAGTGAAGGAAGCTATAGGGAGAAAAAGAAAGCACCAGTTTGAAAAGAGAAATACACCCCCAAATATTCATAGCTAAGATATGGAAGTGAACTAAGTGTCCATCTGTCCATCAAGAGATCCATGGATAGGAGTTCCCCTGGCTCAGTGGATAATGAAAGAGATTAGAATCCATGAGGATGTGGGTTCAATCCCTGGTCTCGCTCAGTGGGTTAAGGATCCGGTGTTGTGGTGAGGTGTGGTGTAGGTCACAGATGAGGCTCAGATCTGGCGTTGCTGTGGCTGTGGTTGTAAGGGTCCGCTCCTATTGGACCCTTAGCCTGGGAACCTCCAAATGCCATGGGAGTGGCCCTAAAAAGACAAAAGACAAAAAAAAAATGAGAGAGAGAGATATCAATGGCTAAAGATGTAAATCTCTCTCTCTCTCCCTACCCATTTCTTTATCTGTTAATATATATGTCATACTTGACACGGATGGACCTGGAGGGTATTATGCTTAGTCAAAAAAACAAGAAAAAGACAAATACTGTATTTTGTTACTTAGATGCAAAATAAAAAAATAAAACACAAATAGGCATTCCCCTAATGATTCAGTGGAAACGAACTCAACTAGTATTTATGAGGATGAGAGTTCGGTCCCTGGACCCACTCAGTGGGTTAAGGATCTGGCATTGCTCTGACCTGTGGTGTAGGTCCATAGACATGGCTCAGATCTTACATTTCTGTGGCTGTGGGTAGGTTGGCAGCTGTAGCTCTGATTCAGTCCCTGGCCTGAGAACTTCCATATGCTGCAGGTGCAGCTCTAAAAACCAACCAACCAAACAAGCAAATGAGCAAACATAGAAATGAATATAACAAGACAGAAACACATCATAGGAATATCACAGACCTCATGGCTTAAATAAGTCACTATTGTGGAGGCTGGGAAGTCCACGATCAGGGTGCTGGCATATTTGGTGTCTGGTGAGGTAATGGCACTCACTGTTTTGCTGATGGCACCTTCTTTGCTGAATTCTCACATGGTGGCAAGAGAGAAGAAGCTTCCTCATCTTCCTCTCTCAGTATAAGAGCTTAAACTCATCAGTGAGGGCTGCAAACATGATATAATTACCTCCAAAGGCCTCCACCTCAAATACTACTTTAGGATTTTAACCTATGAACTGTGGAAGGACGCATTCACTCCACAGCATCGTCCTCTGGTTGGTAACCTTCCCTGCATCTTCTAAGTCTCTTCTGCCATCTCCTGGAATATAACCAAAGTAGTAATACCATGGAAAGGAGATCTGCCTACTTTACTCTGAGACCAGTTCATCCTTTGTCATGAAAAAATATTTTAAATTGTTATCATCTTGACAAAACTATTACCAGTGGTTACCTCTTAGAGTGGTCTCATAAGAGGAAAAACATCATGTCAATATTTCAATTTGTAATGTTTCACTTCTTATATAAAGCATATATTCCATTTTAGACATTAAGATATTTCCACTTTTTTATACATTCATATAAAAGAATTTTCATCAATAGGACCTTGTGTTATAAAATGTTTCAGACATAAGTATTTGGCTTAACACTAGTTCCCATTGTCTTTATTTACTTATTTATTTATTTGGGCCGCACCTGCTGGATATGGAAGTTCCCAGGATAGGGGTTGAATTGGAGCTGAAACTGCCACCTTATTCCACAGCTCAGGGCACCGCAGAATTCTTAACCCAACGAGGAAGGCCAGGGATGGAACTTGCAACTTCATTGGTACTAGTCAGGCTTGCTACCACTGAGCCACAATGGGAACTCCCCCATTGTCTTATTTAAAATAAAAATCAGGCCAAAAAAAACATGAATATTTGGAAGGAGTCAGGTCTCTTGCCAACAGGACCAGGACCTGTGAAAAGGCTTTCCTGCCAGACCCACTCGGGTCACACTTCCTACCTGGAATTCTAGTAGAAGAGGGAAATAGTGGTGGACTGTTGGTCATCCAGCATGCTCCTTGTGGTTCTACAGTAGGTACCATTTAAAGATTTCTATGGGTGTTTTATATGAGGAATATTTTTGCATCATGTAACCATCCGTGGGTAAGTCGTGAGTTCAGTGTCAATGAGGACATTATTTCTGGAGGAAGGAATGAGGAACCTACAATCTGACCATCCACTTCTTTCTCCTAGTCTCATACTGCCTCACTCTCTACTTCTTTCCCTGTGTGACCTCCACTCCTCCACCACCCCTAGGTCTTTAAACTCTCCTTGATCCGGCACCATCACCCCTCCAACCCTGGATCCGTAACCTGTCCCCGTCCACTTTCATCCCCATAGACCACAGTCAACCTGCACCCCCTAGGCAGTCCATTCTTTGACAACTCCTTACACCTCAAATTCTTAGGTGCCTCAGCACAACTCTTCTGAACTTGCATCCCCTCCAAAGCCTCCTTTTTCTATGAATATTATTTGTTGCCTTATCAGTTCAGCAGGCCAATTACCATGTCTTCTTGGCCCCTCCCTCAAAACCCCAGTCTTCAAACTTTGGGGGTCATCAGTGTCAGGGCACCAATGCGGACCCCACATGTGTCCGTTTCTCTGGGTCCTTTAGCATCCTCAAGCCCACTGCCCTCCCCAGCTGACTCATCTCTCACAACTGTTATGTCTCCTGAGCTCCTGACCCCCTACAGAGCACCAGCTCCTCTTCCCAATTCCGTGACTGTCCTGGACCACTGATTCCCCACAGCACACACTTACCCTAACAATGAGCTTAATACCGTTGGTGTTGGTTAGTTAATCCTCTTCTGACCCAGTGTAGCAGTCCTGGAAAGAGGATGGTCACTTCCTCTTCTCAAGCAGGTGATCAGTTCACACCCAGAACACCTGCATAATGGGAATTCATGCTCTGGGCTGCTAGACACCCACGTGGTCCACCCAAGGGCCATGTAAAGAAAATTCATGTGCCAGATCCCATGAAATTAGGCAAATTAGTGCACAGCTTGCCTGTGATCCCGAATGAATCAGGTCCCACTCCCCATACATATGCTCCCAGTATGGATCTCCCTGCCTTACCCTGTGTGTAGGTGCAACCCACTGTGTGGTCTGCCCTTCATCCTTCTGGTTTGGAATGTAAGCTGTAGAGTTCTGCCTTTCTTCTATCCTAGTGTTGGTGTGTTGACTCTGACATCCAAAGAATCTTAGAATCATATATACCTTTATCCCCTGTGTTCTTTAACCCCTTGTGGACTTGAACTCTCCTGTGCGTTTTCAGCCACCCCTGCCCTTTACTCACGTCTGCCCACTGTCACATGTTAGCAACACTCAGAGATATTTTCTATTCCAGTCTGTGAGGCAGAGTCTGGAAGAAGTCTGAGTGTTCCTGCCTGGAAAATAGTTTCTGGAGGTAGGGAGCAATGCTAGAACAAGAGGCAGAGCAGTTCCTTAGGTGTGAGCTGAGCTGCAAAATCAAGGGGAGGATCTTAAACCCAACACCAGTGCCTGACGGCTTTCAGTGTAAGGCAACGAAATCCTCACTGTGAAGAATTCATGACAAGTCATGCTTATGACATTGAGGAATCCTTTTTTAAATGCTTTTTTTTGGGCCTTTCTATTTATTGCCAAACTTAGTCAGAATTGAGATTCATGAATTTATACTTAATTTTTTCTTTTTTTGACAAAGTTTTTTTTTAATTTTTAATTTTTTCATTTTTAATTGTTATTTCCCCAAAGCAATTTTTTTCTACTGTACAGCATGGTGACCCAGATACACATACATGTATACATTCTTTTTTCTCACATTATCATGCCCCATAATAAATGACTAGACATAGTTCCCAGTGCTACACAGCAGGATCTCCTTGCTAATCCATTCCAAAGGCAATAGTCTGCATGTATTAACCCCAAGATCCCAATCCATCCCACTCCCTCCCCCTCCGCCTTGGCAACCACAAGTCTATTCTCCAAGTCCACAATTTTCTTTTCTGTGGAAAGATTCATTTGTGCCATATATTAGAATCCAGATATAAGTGGTATCATACGGTATTTGTCTTTCTCTTTCTGACTTACTTTACCCAGGATGAGAGTCTCTAGTTGCATCCGTGGTGCTGCATGTGGCATTATTTTGTTCTTTTTTATGGCTGAGTAGTATTACATTGTGTATATATACCACGTCATCCTAATCTAATCATCTGTCATGGACATTAAGGTTTTTTCTATGTCTTGTCTAGTGTGAATAGTGCTGCAATGAACATGCGGGTGCATGTGTCTTTTGTAAGGAACGTTTTGTCCAGATGTATGCCCGAGGGTGGGGTTTCTGGGTCATATGGTAGTTCTAGGTATCAATTTCTGAAGTACCTCCATACTGTTCTCCATAGTAGTTGTACCAGCTTACATTCCCACTGCAGCATCCTGTGCTGCAGGTCAACAGGAGATCCTGAAAGAGGGATGGCACGGCATACAAAACACACAAGACTCTTTTACATTTTTAAAAGTGGGGGACCAGGAGGCATGCTGTTCTGCTGAACAAAGGCCCCTAGGCTTTAGCCCACAAGACTTTTATTATGGAAGGTGACGCATTTAGATTAATGAGCAAGAGCAGTTGTAGAGAGTGTTGAAGCTATGTCTCAGTGAGATTTAGGGAAACCATGAGCAATAAAAGTCATGGGTGTATACATCTAGGATATAGTGCCGCTGCCTAAAGAACAACATACTTGATGTATAAGCCCCTTATCTTATTTTGACAGGAGACTTTAGAACTCTGTGTTGGCAGACATGCTTACCTGGCTTTTGCCATCACAAGCATTCCTTGGCTTATCATGCTTTTGCATGTACCAAGTTTGCTTTCAGCAGAGTTCAGCAGTTCAGTGGTCTCCAACATCCCACCAGCAGTGCAGGAGGGTTCCCTTTTCTTCACACCCCCTCCAGCATTTGTTATTTGTGGACTTCTTAATGATGGCCATTCTGATGAGTGTGAGGTGGTGTCTCATGGTAGTTTTGATTTGCATTTCTCTAATAATCAGGGATGTTGAGCCTTTTTTCATGTGCTTGTTGGCCATCTATATCTCTTCCTTGGAGAAATGTCTATTCGGGTCTTTCACCCATTTTTCCATTGGGTTGTTGGCTTTTTTGCTGTTGAGCTGTATAAGTTGCTTGTATATTTTAGAGATTAAGCCCTTGTCAGTTGCATCATTTGAAACTATTTTCTCCCATTCTGTAAGTTGTCGTTTTGGTTTCCTTTGCTGTGCAAAAGCTTGTCATTTTGATTAGGTCCCACTGGTTTATTTTTGCTTTTTTTCTGTTGCTTTGGGAGACTAACCTGAGAACACATTGGTAAGCTTGATGTCAGAGAATGTTTTGCCTATGTTCTATTTCAGGAGTTTGATGGTGTCTTGTCTTATATATAAAGTCTTTCAGTCATTTTGAGTTTATTTTTGTGCATGGTGTGAGGGGGTGGTCTAGTTTTATTGCTTTGCATGCAGCTGTCCAGGTTTCCCAGCACCACTTGCTGAAAAGACTATCTTTTTCCCATTTTATGTTCTTGCCTCCTTTGTCAAAGATTAATTGACCATAGATGTCAGGGTTTATTTCTGGGTTCTCTATTCTGTTCCATTGGTCTGTCTGTCTGTCTGTTTTGGTGCCAGTACCACACTGTCTGATGACCGTGGCTTTGTAATATTGCCTGAAGTCTGGGAGAGTTATGCCTCCTGCTTGGTTTTTGTTTCTCAGGATTGCTTTGGCGATTCTGGGTCTTTTGTGGTTCCATATAAATGTTTGGATTGTTTGTTCTAGTTCTGTGAGAAACGTCATGGGTAATTCGATAGGGGTTGCATTGACTCTTTAGATTGCTTTAGGTAGCATGGCCATTTTTACAATATTTTTCCAACCAAGTAGCATGGAATATCCTTCCATTTCTTTACATCTTTAATTTCCTTGATTCATGTTTTATAGTTCTTGGCATATAGGTCTTTTACCTCCTTGGTCAGATGTATTCCCAGATGTTTGATTTTTTGGGGGGTGTAATTTTAAAGGGTATTGTATTTTTGCATTCCTTTTCTTATATTTCACTGTTAGTGTACTGAAATGCAACTGATTTCTGAATGTTTTAAATGCTTAACCATTATAGCTTTGAAATCTGTCTGCTCTCCTGTTACAAAATCATTAAAATTTTTGATTATTAGAGGTGTGCTTATAATGCCCTCATGCTTAACCCGTAAGTAAGAACTGTAACAAATTCGAAACTCCTACAAAACCATGAATGTGCATTGTTTCTGGAATGTAAAACATTTCGTTGTGATCTAACTCTCTGTAACTGAGTTACTGGCAACAGCAATTGTGACTCTTCTTAGAGTATTTGAGGTCTCATGAATACCATGAGATAGTTATCTCTCTTGAAATTAGAGAAGTAGCATTCAAGGAAGTGGTTCGTTTCTAATCCTAAATTTCAGAAAAGAGTTGTTTGTTGTCAAGCCCAAATATATCGCATATCATTATCTCTGGTTCAAATATGCCCAACATTGGAGTTCCCATCATGGCTCAGTGGAAATGAATCTGACTAGCATCCATGAAGACGCAGGTTCTATCCCTGGCCTTGCTTAGTGGCTTAAGGATCTGACATTGCCATGACCTGTGGTTTAAGTCACAGATGCAGCTTAGATCTGGTGTTGTTGTGGCTGTGGCGTAGGTCAGCGGCTACAGCTCTGATTCGACCCCTGCCCTGGGAACCTCCATATGCCATGAATGTGGCCCTAAAAAGTCTAAATAAAGAAATAAAGAAACCCAAATTAATTCTAAACACCAAGCTCATTTCCTTATAATGTCAACTTACAAGTTTCAAAAAGATTCTTAGTCTCCTGATTCTAGTTTCCAGCTTTCCTGTGTTCACTAATGTTGCTTTATTGTTAATAGTTTTACTTATGTTGGTATTAATGTTTACCTTAGCCTTTGAAACAAAATTTTTAGTACCTTTGTTTCTATCTTTACAGTTTTATTACATATTATTTTTTCCTATATCAATGTTTAGGAAACAAGATAATATGTCCTGATTCTGTATCTGACAGATGTCCCAAGTAGGAGAGCAAATGGTTCTTTGTGCTGCCAAAAGAATATTGATTCAATCCTGCATTCATCAAATCCATCTTGGACCAAGGGAAGTGTCCCAAGTATTAGCCTGTAACTAGTGTATCTAAAATATATTATCATCTCTAAAACTTCACTCATACTTGATAGAAAAATTAGGGCATGTTTGGACTACAGATGGAAATACAGTTTGTCTCTAACTGAACTCTTGATATTTGTACAGACATCATCTGTATCCCATTGCATCTTAATGATTCCTACATGGACAAATGCAGTCAATAAACACCTCTACTGACAGGTCTGGATTGTCTCTAGAAATACCTGTCCCTGTTTGGGGAACCTCTGTGGTTTAAGCCATTCTCAAATCATATTAAATGGATCCCATCCTACATACCCCCCAACCCATATTTGATATCAACCTATGAAATAAATCCTTAAAGATTAAAATTACAACAAAGGTGATAAAATACGATAAAAATCATTTGAAATAAAATGGAAATTGCTTAAAAAAATGTAATATAGCTTTGGATTGTTTGAAAAAACCTAGCTAATGTGGTTTGTGGGTGTAATGCTGTGGTTAGGGCACTGGGTGGCAATCAACCCACCAGGTTCAAATCACCACCTAGTCCCTAATCTGCGTTTAAACTTAGACCACCTAACCCTTCTGTAATGTCTCCTTATCTGTACAATGAACATAATGCCAGGGCCCATGTCATGCAGGTGTGAATATCAAGGAATATGCCATATTCTGTCAGTGTAACCATGATTCTTACATTGCAAGTGTATGTAAAAGTTGTACATTTTACTCTGGGAAGACGTTTAACAAAACACAACCTGAAGTAAATATTTCTCACAGGGTGTATTGAATTTTAGTCCGTATGATAAATGTAGCCCATGTTTCAGTGCAAGATGCTCTGTTCTACAGTCAAATATCAGCCACAGGGAACTGGCAGAATGAGCTCTAGCTATTTTCCAAGAGGAATCGTCCCTTATTTCCCATAACAGTTGGCATTTCTTCCTCTTCTTACTGTTATCTCTTCCTTTGCTGCAATGAAACAGACTGAGGATCAAGACTTGACACCAAAACACCAGACTATAGTCCACACTTGGTCATTTTCTTTGCAGGTGTCCACAGTGGCCACTTTCCCTAAGCGTTTCTTCAGTGATTCATTCATGCAAATTTATTTTCTATCCTCATAGAGGGGCTGGGTGTGTCCATGGGCACTATCTTCCCCTTAAGTGTCTCTAGCCGTCATGATCAGCCCTATGGACTCCAGGTTGGGAGCACTTAAAGGAAAAGCTCCCAAAGATTGGGGCTTGCACATTCCTCTGGTGGACCCTGTACGTACTGGTAAATACCATTTTTTTTTGAGTTTAGGATTGCCAATTGAAGCAGCAAAAGCATCAAAGGAATCAATTTCTGATACGCTCCGCTGAGGTTTATGACAAGTTCACTGACGCACTATATGCAGCGGTATCATTGCTCCCCGATGTGCTGTCCTTGGGCTCATGGACTGGACCTGGGGCTCCCTAAGTTTCATCCCATACAGACACAATCAGCAAGTCAAACACCTTCACAGGGCAACTTTTCTCAAATTACCTTCTTTTTTCCTAATATGTATTCATGAAATGTTATAAACATATATAAGTGATAAGTGCACAGCTCAGTGGAATTTCTCAAATGTCCACACTTCTGCAGGCAACACCTACATCCAGGAAAAGCATGTTTGGCCCTCCATAAAACATGTTGTGCCCCCCACCGAGTCCAACCTCCAAGAGTATGGTTCTCCACTGCATATTTGAAGCAGTGGAAACTTTGGAATACAGATTTCCATCTATTCACACGTTTAAGAGATTAGATCATTTGCCTGTTTTGTATTATAGATAAATGCAGACTCCATGAAGTCTTTCCTATTGGACTTTTCCAGTTCTGTTTGATTTTGTGAACTTATCTGCATGTTGCACACTCCTGCTATTGCTCCTTGGCACTGCCGTCTAGGTTGGAGTGGTGTGAGTATGAATCAATTAATAGATTCTGTTAACGGCAAGTGGGTGGTTTGAGTTTGGGGCCATTATGAGTAATGATTAGTGTTGGCATATAAATTCTGTAACTAGTCTTTTGGTCAGATATTGACAAATTTCTTTGAGTGTATTCTTCAGAGCAGAATTGTTGGAACATAGGATTTGATATGAACTGCAGGAATAGACATCACAGTTTTCTTTTTATTTCTTTTTGTTTGTTTGTTTTTTTAGGACTGTGACAAATGGAGGTTCCCAGGCTAGGGTTCAAATCAGAGCAACGTGAGTTTCGAGCCATGTCTGCAAGGTACACCACAGCTCCTGGAAATGCTGGATCCTTAACCTAGTGACTGAGGCGAGGGCTTGAACCTGTGTCCTCATGGATGCCAGTCAGATTTGTTTCTGCTGAGCCACGACAGGAACTCTGCAGCACATTTTTCTAAAACATTTGTACCTGTTTTAACACACACATCAATGTAAGACATTCTTGGTTTATCCACACGTTTGCCAAACCTTGCTCTTTCTGTCACTTTAGATTTCTTGCTGGTATTTGACAATACATATCTAGTGACATACTTATTTTCTTCTCATAACTATAAACACTCGATGTTTTTTATACATTAGTTAGGCCCTGAAAAACCTGTTTTGGAGTCTCTGTTGGAATGGTTTGCCCATAGTTTATTTAGTTGTGTGGTTGTAGGGATATTTTCTGCTGCTTGTCATTTGTATCACTCTGTTTCTCTCTATGTGTGTATGTGTATATTTTTCTGAGACCTGCCTCCTAATTTTGATATAAGCTAAAGTTACTTCACCTACATTTTAAGGTCTTGTGCTCTTTATAATATATTCCTATTCTAAGATTATAGAAATACTGCATTTTCCTAAAATATACTTTATTTTTCATTGAAAATTAACAGCTATGCATTCACAGTAGCATCATTTTATGATGTGGGTAATAAGAGGTCTTTTTCTTCTCCAAATATGGGTAGCATTTCCCAAAAATGACTTAATTGGCTCTCTTTCCATTCACTGTCATTTTCATTGTACCCCCTCCAAGGTTAACTCCACTTCATCCTTCCTGCTGACTTTTGCATGCTGTATACACCCATCTCTCCATCTCTTCCTGTCTCGTGAAGACTTGGCAATCGGACAGGAGCACACAAGGAACTTTCCCCTTGGGGTCAGAAATCTTCAATGCACCCTTTTGCACAGAGGAATGACTGTTGCCATAATTTAAAGGAAAACATGGTGAATGACAGACTATTCCCCCTAGATGTGACAGTAGCACTTCTCTCTTTATCTCAGACAACAGCTGGAATTCTGGGCAAGGTCTCCCTCCTTTACCGTTACCTCTTTCTCTACCACACTCAGAGCAGGTTGAGGACCACAGACTTGATTCTCCAGCACCTGACTCTCGCCAACTCCTTGGTCATTCTCTCTAAAGGAGTCCCTCACACAGTGGCTGCTTTGGGGCTGAAGTATTTTCTCAGGGGTTTTGCATGTGAACTTCTTTTCTGTGTCCACAGAGTGGGCAGGGGTGTGTCCACTGGCCCCACGTGCCTGTTGAGTGTG
Organism: Phacochoerus africanus; assembly: GCF_016906955.1. Taxonomy (NCBI): domain Eukaryota; kingdom Metazoa; phylum Chordata; class Mammalia; order Artiodactyla; family Suidae; genus Phacochoerus; species Phacochoerus africanus. Next base: position 56,556,892 of record NC_062551.1, read on the forward strand.
TTCCAGACCATCATGATCAGCCCCATGCAGTCCTGCTGGAAGAGTCTTAAAGTCAAAGCCCCCAAAATCGTTCACTTCTGCATTGTCCTCTTCTGGACCCAGTACCTACTTGTATATTCAATTAATCCTATCTATGTGTTGCATGTGTCTAGCACATAGAGCAAGAAAAATATCACAAAGATTGGAGATTGGGGATACCATTTTTTTTTTTTACAGATCATGAGAAAATCACAAGCCCAGCATATATAGTATTGATAGTTGTCCCTGAGGTTTCACTTTCTGTGATTATTACCCGGGCCAGTGGCTCCATGGTTTTCATCCTGTACAGAGACAGCGAACGGGTCCAACACATCCATGGGAATCAGATTTCCCCCAGATCCTCTGCTGAATCCACAGCCACCCAGAGAATCCTGCCCTGATGAGCACATTCATATCTTCTCATACCCTTTCCTCAACTTTCACGTTTGTATTGCTCTTTTCCTCAGTCTCCGTTGGTGGTAACAAGCATTTCTGCCCTAATTTCTCTGTGCTTTCCAACCGTCAGCCCCTGATCTGTTCATGAGCCACAACATGGGCCCAGGCTCTCCTTTGCTTGGTTAAGGAATTCAAAATCCTTTAAACTTTTTTTTGTCTTTTTGCCTTTTCTAGGGCCACTCCCATGGCATATGGAGGTTCCCAGGATAGGGGTCTAATCAGAGCTGTAGCTGCTGTCCTACGCCAGAGCCACGGCAACATGGGATCTGAGCCACATCTGCAACCTACACCATAGCTCAGGGCAATGCTGGATGCTTAACCCACTGAGCAAGGCCAGGGATCAAACCCACAACTTCGTGGTTCCTAGTTGGAATCGTTATCCACTGAGCCATGATGGGAGCTCTCCTTTAAACTTTTCAAAAAAAAAATGTCAGTCGTATGCTTTTGCTGCATGTTAATTTATATCTTCACTCATTAGACCTGAAAATCAGTACAGATTCATCGGGGAAGCCCCCTCCCTTTCGAGGGGAGAGTGTAGTGGGTATGGATCTCTCTTCATCTCCTTGATCTGGAGCACTTATACTTAGAGTGGCGCTGAAGATGGCAGCCTGGCCTCATTCTCATGCCCAGCATCCTGATGACCAGGGTCTCGATCAAGTGCGGCTTGAAGCCCATCAAATGCCTTTGGTCCTAACATCTGCGTCACAAGAATCAAAGTGGTTGACCCAGTCGCCATGCTATATAGTAGAAAATTGACAGAACGCTGTAAACCAGCTGTAATGGAAAAAAAATCATTTTACAAATTAAGCAACAAAAGCAACAACAACAACAACAAAACAAAGTGGTTGACCCTGTAGTCACAGGAATATGAAGCAGAAGTGAATAGGGTCGGCAGTGAGGGATAGATCATGACTGGAGACCATTTCCCCCAGGCTTCCGTGTATGTGTGTGTCTGAGTGTCGGTAGTGAGGGTGACTTTATTCTGAACGGCAGAGCAGGTCCTCACAGCGGCGGGATCAACCTGGGGTTTTCTGAGCAATTGGAGCCTCAGGTGACAGTGAGTGGGAAGGGTGACCCTGGGCAGGCCTGTGAGACGTGGCCACCTCCTTGGGCACGTGTGTCTGTGTGGGTGGCAGATGGTGATCCCCTGTTGGCGCTACAGCTGGTAGGGTCCTAGGATGCTGTCCTTGGTGCGAAGCAGGGATAGAACTATGGATATTCCATCTGGGCATTTAATTTTGAGGGATAGTGGGATGGCATTCTATGTAAGGACCTCCAAACCCCCAGAGTTAGAGTACAGTGTACCAGGTACAGATTCTGGGCGCACAGGAAATCCGTGCTACCATTTAGCTTGTTCGTGGATAACATAGAGCAAATGTCTGAAGAGTGTCCTGGAGACCGTCGTAGCGTAAGCTCTTCTAAAGACACTTTCCTATTCCTTTATTTCGGTCCCAGACCCCTGGTTCTCCCTTAAAAACATCTAGGCCTGAGGAGGTGCTAAAATCAGCTCCAACAGGAGCCACCCAGGGCACAGGGTGTGTGATCACCCAGCAGAGTGTGACTGGATGGGAGAGCAGAACCCAAGGTGATCTCCGTCTGTGACTCTTGGCCTTGTTTGAAGAAGGTTGGGTGCGTCCTATGGTTTCTGGTTCCAAGTGGATCTGAAACTGCCCTTGGGGAGCAACAGGATTCTGGGTGGGCAGTTCAGGATCCCATGCGAGAGGAGGAACCATGTTGTAGCTGCCGATTCTGGGCTGGGAGGAGGGAGGATTTTGCCGGAGAAGGTTGGGCACTGCTGCAGTGGACCTGGAATAGAAAAGCCTTTAGTGGGAAGAATTTGTGTTGTAAAGTCTTGCTATCCCAGCAGCAGAGCTGTGCAGGTGCCGAGCACAGGCCCCAGTGCTGTCTGGGAGACGGGCATATGGCCAGGAGCAAAGCACACCACTTTCAGGAGTCATCCTCTGTGTAGCACCCCAAGGACTCGGGTCTAGCCATTCAAAGGAAGTGACCATGCACACATCCATGCACACGTACCAGAACATGCTCTTCATGCACCACAGCCAACAGGGCCAGGTGCTTGTCTCTGCCTCCACCAGAAACAGAATCCTCATAACCTTTGTCTCTGAGCCATGCACTGAGAAGGGTTCACCCTTATCCATGTACAGAACTTGGCTCAAAGATTCTGCTGAGTCTCCAAAGGAGGCAGTCAGAGAAACCCACACCTGAGGACATTCTGTGTGGGTCACAATTGTCAGTTTCACCCAAGACCAAAGAAGCTCACGTGTCCAAGATTAAATAAGCCAGACTCCAGACAAACACGTGTAATCCTGTACAATGACTGGATTCTAGATTTATGAAGGATCCCTTGTACCAGTGGGGGATTCTCTACATGGACTGTCTCTTATAGCCTGTCCAGGGTGGTTGTGTTTCATGTGATGGTTTTGCTGCCTCAGCTGGGAGAACGACCTAGATGGAGGAGACTGAAGATCCAACTGCAGCTGGATGCAGTGTGTGGTGAGGATCCTCCTCCTGGTTGGCACAGAGTCTCCTTCCTGCTGTATCTGCAGGGCAGGGAGACTGACCTTCCGATAAGGACACAAATCCCAACTTGATGGCTCCCCCTTCGTGACTCGTCTAAACATGATCACCTCCCCAACACCCACCTCCAAATACCATCATGTTGGGGTTATAGCTTCAGCCTATCCACTTGGGGGGACACAACTACTCAGTCTGTAGCAGTAACTATGCACCAAAAGTTAAGAGTAGAGTCATGGTAGTGCAGCCACCCCCATCTCAGATCTGTCACTGTGATCTATGAGTGCAGTAACCAGCATGACCATGAATCCATATTCTATGTCATCTGCAGGAGAAGGCTTTCAACTTTTTAAACATACACATTGTGAGTGATCAATAAGCATGTTTTTCTGATGATTTCTGTGGAATGATGAGTGATATTTTAGTGAATGGGAAACATCTATTTCTTTGAAGGAGAAAGTATCTCCTTCATAGGTGGTGATCGAGGAAAGACATTTGATTGGCATATAAGACCAGTGTAACATTTATGTAGGCATATTGAGGGAGGGACAGTATATTTTAATAGGTGGTTTGTGGGACATTTATTTTACTTTGTAAAATTATAGATACAGTATCAGAAATACTCAGAAACTACATTAAAAGCAGGATAGGCCTAAAACTTAAGAAAATGTTGGAATTCCCATTGTGGCTCAGTGGTTAACGAATCCGACTAGGAACCACGAGGTTGCAGGTTCAATCCCTGGCCTTCCTCAGTGGGTTAAGGATTCGGCGTTGCCATGAGCTGTGGTGTAGGTCGCAGATGCAGCTTGGATCCCGCATTGCTGTGGCTCTGGCATAGGCCAGTGGCTACAGCTCCGATTCGACCCCTAGCCTGGGAACCTCCATATGCCATGGGAGCGGCCCAAGAAATGGCAAAAAAAAGACAAAAAAAAAACTTAAGAAAATGTTTCAGCTGGATTTACATGGTCTCAGAGGTACAGTAATTGATTTAATGTTCTTTACTAAATGTGTTTCTACATTCATTGAATTTCTATTACTGTTGTAATAGATTTCTAGGAATTGAGCAGCTTAAAACAACACCCATTGGTCTCTTTATATCTCAGTAGGTCAGAAAGCTGCAATTGAGATGCCAGCTGTCCTGGTCTCTAAACTGACTCATGTTGTTTGAAGGATTCATTTCCTTTTATGATTTCCATGTGTCCCCTTCCCTCCTAAAAGCCAGCCTCACACACTGAATCCTTTGCTGTCTTGAAGGTCTTCTCTCTTCTTTTTTAATCTGACTTCAGCTCTTTAAGGCTCATGCAATTACATTGGACACACCTGGATATTCCAGGACAGTCTCCTGTCTTAGTGGGGGCTGCTCTACAACAAGAATACAGACTTGAGTGACTTAAACAATAGACTTTTGTTTTCTCACTGTCCTACAGGATGGAGGTCCAAGATGAGGTGGTGGGAGAGTCCGTGTCTGCTGAGACACCTTGTCCTGTTCAGTGGTTCCCTGATGTCCTTCTATTCACTGTGTCCTCACCTGGTGGTGAGAGAGAGGAAGCAAGGGACTTGGCATCAGAGCAGTGATCCCATCCTGAGGGATGGTCGGACCTAATCACCATGACGTGATCCCCTCCCAAGTCCCACCTCCTAACACCATCCCCTTAGGGTTAGGGTTTTGAGGTGTGAATTTGGAGGGAAGCTGGCTTTCAGTCCACAACATAGTGCTATGGTCAGTAACCTGCATTCAACTTGACAGTCTTTTTTGTCCTGTCATGTGACGTAGGCATGACAGTAACACCAGGAAATGGAAATCTGCCTACTTCACAAGTTGTTTTTTGCAGTGAAAAATATTTTGCAGTTGTTATTCTATTAACAAAATTATTACCAGAAATGTTTATGAGTTTACCACTATAAATGTGTGACCATGTGAGTTATATATATGATAAGTAGGTCCCTGTGTATATGTGAGTATGATGCACATGTATGTTTGCTTCTGCCCTGAGGTGTTGAATGATTTACCATTTGTGTGCAGATACCAGTACCCCCTTGAGTGGCTCCAACCCCTGACTTAAAAGTTGGCAGTGATTACATCATGAACCTGCATGACATGTGGATTTGTTTGCAGGGAAAATCAAAAGATTGTTTGTTTTTGAAAGTATTATATTTGGTTTACAATGTTCTGTCAATTTCTTCTGTACAGCAAAGTGACCCAGTCAAACACATACATACATATTCTTTTTCTCATGTTATCCTCCATAATGTTCCATCACAAGTGACTAAATATATTTCCCTGTGTCATACAGCAGGATCACATTGCTTATCCACTCCAAGTATAATATTTTGCATCTATGAACCCTCAAATCCTAGTCCCTCCCCTTCCCCCTTGGCAACCACAAGTCTATTCTCTATGTCCATGAGTTGGTTTCTTTCCTGTAGATAGGTTCATTTGTGCCCTATATTATATTCCAGGTATAAGTGATATCATATGGTATTTGTCTTTCTATTTCTGACTTACTTCACTTAGTGTGAGAGTCTCTAGCTGAATCCATTTTGCTGCAAATGGCATTATTTTGTTCTTTTTTATGGTTGAGTAGTATTCCATTACTACTTGGTATATAGTGTCTATATACCACATTTTCCTAATTTGTGCATCTGTTGATGGACATGTAGGTTGTTTTCATGTCTTGGCTATTGTGAAAAATACTGCAATGAACATGGGGGTGCATGTACCTTTTTCAGTGGCAGTTTTGTCCAGATATATGCTCAGGAGTTGGATTGCTAGGTCATATGGTAGTTTTATATTTCATTTTCTGAGGTATCTCCATACTGTTTTACACAGTGGTTGTACCCATTTACATTCCCACCAAAAGTGCAGGAGGGTTCCTTTTTCTCCACACCCTCTCCAGAATTTGTACTTTGTTAACTTGTTACTGATGGCCATTCTGACTGGCATGAGTTTTGATTTGCATTTCTCTAACAGTGATGTTGAGTATTTTTCCATGTGCCTGTTGGTCATCTGCATATCTTCTTTGGAGGAATATCTATTCAGGTCTTTTGCCCATTTTCCATTTGGGTTGTTGGCTTTTGCTGTTGAGTCGTATAAGTTGTTTGTATATTTTAGAGATTAAGCCCTTGTCAGTTGGATAATTTGAAATGATCTTCTCCATTATGTAGGTTGTATTTTTAAAAAATATTTTCCTTTGCTGTGCAAAATCTTGTGAGTTTGAATAGGCCCCATTCATTTATTTCTATTTCTATTTCTATTGCCTTGAGAGACTGACCTAAGAAAAAATGAGTATGGTTGATGTTGGGGAATGTTTTCCCTATGTTCTCTCCTAGGGGCTATATGGCATCTTATCTTATGTTTCAGTCTTTAAGCCATTTTGAATTTATTTTCGTGCATGGTATGAGGGTGTATTCTGGTTTAATTTATTGGCATGCAGCATGTCCAGTTTTCCCAGCACCCCTTGCTGAAAAGGCTGTATTTTCCAACTTTATATTCTCGCCTTCTTTGTGGAAGATGAATTGACCATAGCTGTTTGGGTTTATTTCTGGGTTCTCTATTCTGTTCCATTGGTTTGTATGTCTATTTTGGTAGCAGTACCATCCTGTCTTGATTGTCACCACTTGTAATATTACCTGAAGCCTGGGAGCGTTATGCTGGGTGATGTTGGCTCCATAGAATGTCTTTGGGTGAGTTCCTTCTTCGTCTTCACAATTTTGGAAAAGTTGAAGAAGAATGGGTGTATGTTCTTTATAACTTTGGTAGAATCCACCTGTGAAGCCATCTGGTCCTGGACTTTTGTTTGTCGGGAGTGTTTTTATTAGATATTGAATTTCATATCTAGTGATCATTCTGTTCAATTGATGTATTTCTTCTTGATTCTGTTTTGGCGGGCTGTATGTCTCTAGAAAGTTGTCCATTTCTTCGAGGTTGTCAAATTTGTTGGCACATAGTTGTTTGTAGTATACTCTTATGGTTTTTTTTTTTGTATTTCTGCAGTATCCAAAAGATTACTTTTAACACTTAATTTATGATTCTTTTTTATAATGATTTTTTTCCATTCTAGCTGGTTTATAGTGTTCTGTCAATTTTCTAGTATACAGCAAAGTGACACTGTCACACATACATGTAAACATTCTTTTTTCTCATATTATCATGCTCCATCCTAAGTGACTAGATATAGTTCCCAGGGCTATATAGCAGGATCTCATTGCTAATCCATTCCGAAGGTAATGGTTTGCATGTATTAACCCCAAGTTCCCAGTCCATCTTAATTATAAAGCATGAAGTACTCATGCTATAAAAGAACAAGTTAATTGATGAATCATTGATAAAGAGCACCATGTGGACTCTTTGTTCCAATTGAATAAGTACTTCAGCAGTGGGCCAGCTGATACTTAGAAGAATGGTGGAATCTGTCTCTTGAGTCATCAGACATAGGTGAGTATTTCTGAGACACTTTTCTAATCTTCTCTCCTTTTTCTACATGTTTGTTATGTGTCTAATACTTCATCTCTAATGGTGGTCAGTAATGGTAAAGTATAGTTTCCTCCAATATCCATATTAATTGGCATTGAGGAATGCGGATTATTCCAACTCACTTGGCTTTGATGTGTGCCGAGCATGTCAGTAATGTGTGCTGTATCCTCTTCCTCCTTGTCCTTGAATCTCGTTGTTTGAACATTCTCCCCAGGTAGTTTGTCTTACTCCATTTCTCTACCAATACTTGACCTGATGGTTCAGTACCAGTGTCTGAAGATCAGGAAAGTCCTAGTATTAGGGTAAAGAGACCTCTGAGGCAAGAGAAACATCCAGAGGGACACACAGACTCGATGCCAGTCTTTATGGGAGTGATGTCAACATTTCCTCTCCTCCAGGAGTCCCTGTCTGTCCCAAGGATCACAGGAAAGAAAATGCTTCTCAAAAACACTGCAGTTATCTCTTGGGGGGGACAGGTTAACTAGAAACTTATAATTGTTTTTGCAATTAATAGCTGAGAGAAAAGTTTTCAGAGATGTTCCTGGGTCCCAAGACTGTACTCCCATTGCTGCTACAGATGAAATGATAATTGCGTTCTGAGGGGAGGGGAGGACAGGACACAGAGTCACCAACCCATATATCAGGCTCCCGCTGCCTCCCTTCTAAACAGGGACTGGCTCTAAAGATCATCACACCGAGCCATTTGTTGTGTCAGCAGGAAGGAGGCAGGTAAGAATTTTCTATTTCACTCTGAGCAGCGAGTCTGTAAGGGAAAGGCAGATGAGGCATCTGGGTAAGTGATTAAATTAAAAGACAATCTTCTGTAGAGTAACCGGATCCGGGGCCAGTTCAGTGCCAGAAGGTAGGATTCCTTGGAGGTACCACCCAAGCTAGTAAAAAGAAGTGTGTCTTAGACCCAGTAGCAGGCCCTGAAGGCTCCTCATGCATTTCAATGTAGTCCTCACCAACCACGATTTTTTTGTAGCTGAACCCAAGTGATAAAAAACTTGATTTTTTTGGTGCTTAAAAACGTAGTTGCAAAATCAATCTGCTGTTGTGTCTGACTAATAGGAATCATAGACTCGGTGTTCTGGATGATGAGAGGTGCACCAGGAATGACTCTAAGTTTGCAATAAAGAATGTGATGCTGCTGCCGAAGTGATCTCGCCCTGGGCACAAAGTGTATCTAAATGGAAGTGGCTTGAAGAGGAAGGTTTTCTCTAACTCTGACGATCTGTTGCAATGATCAGAGACACTAATTGTGTCTCCAGTGAACTCCTCTGTAGTGTGTTGCCTATGGTGAGATTATTGTCACTCTTAAATTTAAGGAGTAGCTGACATGATAATCATGAGTTACAGGCAGCAGCTTTCAGTCTTGTGTCATGTTCTTTCTACACATTTAGTAAACACACTACTATCAATCCCCAAATCTAGTCTTTCATTTTATACAATGCAAAAAAATGTATGCCTCGCAGATGCTGCTTTGCTTAAAAGTCTTGTATGTCCATATGTTTTCCAAAGTTCACAAGTTTGAAAACAATAATGATTTATGTTTTCCTTACACACTATTTTATCATGCCTTAGTGTTTTATGCTCCAAAGTTATAGAATAACACACACTCACTCTATATTCCTGTAAGCGGTGTAATTATACTTGCTGCTTTTTTTTTTTTTTTTGGTGTTTGTGGGGCTGCTCCTGTGGCACGTGGAATTTCTCAGGCTAGGAGTCAAATCAGAGCCACAGATGCTGACCTATGCCACAGCCACAGCAATGCCAGATCTGAGCCGTGTCTGTGACCTATACCACAGCTCATGGCAATGCCAGATATCCAAGCCACCAAGCAAGGCCAGAGATGGAACCCGCATTCTCAAGGATCCTAATCAGGATTCCACACTGGGAATTCCCTATACCTGCTTTTCTGCCATAAAGTCAAATGCGTCTTCTGTTTCCCTCCTAACTGTGAGCCATTCTCCTCATTATCTGAATTTGTCATGGTGCAGGTTCCTGACGTATTTGACTGTCAGCAGGGCATGTACATGAGTTAAGATATCTAAACCTGGTTCCTAGTTGATAGCGCTCTGTAGAATAAAGCTTTACAAATAAGTGGAATATTATACTGAAAATATAACATACCACCAGTGTAAAACCATATGGCATGTTGTGAAATCAAGACTAGCTATAGATCTGGATCATAATTTGAAGAGATCTAACTAGCTTTGGGGCAGAGCCTGGTGGGTCAGTACCCTGTGTTTAACAGCCCACTGTCTTGCAGAGAGTTTGAAGTCCTCACTCTGCCCTACACAGCACATGTCAAAAGATACCTAACCTGTCTGTGTTACCCTTCCCTCTAGAATTAAAGTCACAGGTGTCCCTGGCTCATGGATTTGTGAAGAATGAAGTGTCCACACTGAGTGTCTTCAACTAGTAATTTTATGTATAAGTCCCCTTAAAGTCATACATTCATATTTTCAAGGCTGCTACTACTGAAAAACATGATGTAAATTTTCTAAATGGGAATTAATGGACCCTGGAGGATTCAGCTGATAGCACACATGCAGCACCTGCTTCATATTCCCACCCAGGACCATCTAACTCACAAGACAAATATTAGTGGCTGTGAACAGGGAGGATGGCCAGCGTGGATGTAACAATAGATGTGATCATTGTAACGCAGACTGTGGTTGGAATCCTGGGGAATTTCTCCCTTCTTTGCCATTATATCAACCTTTACTTCACTGGGTTCAGGTCACGGTCCACAGATGTGATTCTTCAGCACTTGACTGTGGCCAACTTCTTGACTCTTCTCTCTAAAGGAGTCCCCCAGACCATACCAGCGCTTGGGTGGGAACATTCCCCCAGTGATTTTGGATACAAACTTATTTTCTTTCTTCACCGAGTGGGGAGGGGAGTGTCCATGGGGAGCATCTGCCTCTTGAGTGTCTTTCAGGTGATCAAGATCAGCCCCCAGAACTCCAGGTGGGCAGAGCTTAAAGTAAAATCTCCCAAGTACATTGTTCCCTCGATGTGCCTGTGTTGGATGCTCCAAATGCTGGTCAATATCATTTATCCTGTCCGTATGTATGGAAAATGGAATGACAAAAACATCACAAAAAGACGGGATTTTGGATACTGTTCTACTATTCATCACAAAGCTGGAAAGATATTATTTGCACTAGTGCTGATATTCCCTGATATTTTATGTTTGGGGCTCATGCTCTGGAACAGTGGCTCCATGGTTTTCCTCCTGTACAGATATAATCAGCAAGTCCAACACATTCGTAGGAACAATGTCTCCCCTAGATCCTTGCCTGAGTCCAGAGCTACCAAAACCATCCTTCTCCTGGTGAGCAGCTTTGTCTATTTTTACACTCTTTCCTTCACCTTTCAAGTTACTTTGTCCCTTGTTGAACATCCCAGCCTGTTACTTGTGTACATGGTTATAATCATGGCTGCGTGGTTCCCAGCTGTGAGCCCCTTTCTGCTCATGAGCCGTGACTCCACTGTACACAGGCTCTACTTTGCCTGGATAAGGAATGCACATTCCCCTGCTATGATGAGAACTATGTAAATTGTATGTCTTTCCAGAGTACTACACAGTTTCCAGTTATTCATTCACTTGTTCATTCATCTCTGAGTCCCAACAGAAATTTGACTTTCAAAGAAAGAACACAGGACATATTGAATATTTTTCTAAAATAAATAATTATATTCATATTGTCATGGCACATAGTTATCTTGTAAGGAATTACAGAACTGAAGTGTTTCTAGTTCAGAATTTTTTTCTTTTTTTTTCTTTATATATATATTTTTTCTACTGTACAGCATGGTGACCCAGTTACACATACATTCTGAATGACTATACTCCCTAAGGCAATATACAGATTCAATGCAATCCCTATCCACTTACCAAGGAGATTTTTCACAGAACTCGAGCCAAATATTTTAAAGTTTGTTTGGAAGCACAACAGACCCAGAATAGCCAAAGACATCCTGAAAAAGAAAGGTGGAGCTGCAGGAATCAGGCTCCCGGACTTCAGACTATACTACAAAGCAACGGTCATCAAAACCGTATGGTCCTGGCACAAAGACAGAAATATAGATCAGTGGAACAGGATAGAAAGCCCAGAATTCAACCACGCACCTACAGCCAACTCATTTATGACAAAGGAGGTGAGAATATACAATGGAGAAAGGACTGCTTGTTCAGTAAGTGGTGCTGGGAAAATTGGACAGCCACATGGAAAAGAACGAAATTTGAACACTCCCTAACGCCATCCACAAAAATAAACTCCAAATGGATTAAAGACCTAGATATAAGACCAGACACTATAAAACTCTTAGAGGAAAACATAGGCCCAACACTCTCTGACATAAACGACAGCAACATCTTCTCAGATCCACCTCTCAGAGTATTGACAATAAAAACAAAAATAAACAAATGGGACCTAATCAAACTTCAGAGTTTCTGCACAGCAAAGGAAACCCTAAACAAAACAAAAAGACAACCCACAGAATGGGAGAAAGTCTTTGCAAGTGAGTCAACTGACAAGGGATTAATCTCCAAAATTTATAAACACCTTCTGTAGCTCCATACCAAAAAAAACAAGCCTATCAAAAAATGGGCAGAAGATCTAAAGAGACAGTTCTCCAAAGAAGACATACAGCTGGCCACGAAACACATGACAAGATGTTCAACATCACTCCTTCTTAGAGAAATGCAAATCAAAGCCATGATGAGGTACCACCTTACACCAGCCAGAATGGCCATCATCCAAGTCTACAAACAAGAAGTGCTGGAGAGGATGTGGAGAAAAAGGAACCCTATGACACGGTTGGTGGGATTGTAAATTGGAGCAACCACTGTGGAAAACAGTATGGAGATTCCTCAGAAAACTAAACATAGAACTACCATGGGATCCAGCAATCCTACTCCTGGGCATGTATCCAGAGAAAACCATGACTCGCAAAGACACATGTACTCTGATGTTCATTGCAGCACTCTTTTCAATAGCCAAGACATGGAAACAACCTAAATGTCCATCGACAGAGGCGTGGATCAAGAAGATGTGGTACCTATACACAATGGAATATTACTCAGCCATCAAAAAGAACGAAATACCGGCATTTTTAGCAACATGGATGGACCTAGAAATTATCATGCTAAGTGAAGTCAGCCAGACACTGAGACACCAACATCAAATGCTTTCACTGACATGTGGAATCTGAAAAAGGACAGACTGAACTTCTTTGCAGAACAGATGCTGACTTAGAGACATTGAAAAACTTACGGTTTCCGGAAGAGACAGTTTGGGAGTGTGGGGGGATGTGCTTGGGTTGTGGGATGGAAATCCTGTGAAATTGGATTTTGATGATCATTATACAACTGCAGATGTGATAAATTCATTTGAATAATAAGAAAAGAATTTCTAGAATAGTGATAGAAACTCTCTGTGAATTAGGAAATGTTCATGTGTGTAGCCTTCAATCCAAAACAGTTTTTCCCAGAAATGACCTAGGTTTGGACTTAAAGGTGTACATGAACATGGATCAGCCTGTGCGGTAGACGTTGATGGAGCTGAAGAGATGTATGTCCTCACAGTCAACCACACTGTGGTGTGGAGCCAGAGGTCAAATCATTCTCAGTCAGTAGAGCCTTTGAGAGCCAGCTATGAGTTTACAGAGCTTTACAGAGAACAAAGATTTATTGGAAATAGGATATATTGCAGGGAGATTTGGATGTTTAAATATTTTTATGTAGAGACGATCAGGTTGAAGTGAAGTGCTACAAAAGGAGCAAAAAACAAAATTATGGTTCAGCTGATGGTATAATTAGAATATATTTGACATGTAACATTTGTAAATTTAAAATGTGTAATTCATGTTACAATTATATATTGTAATGTATAGCTCTTTTGCTGTATTTGTCACCTCTCCCACACAACATAATTACCTTTGTAAATTAAATTATATTAAATGTAGTTAATTTACAATATGACCTTAACTATGATTGTAAAACAGCTATCCAATATTTGTAAAGATTATACTCGATTGAATGTTCTTATAGGGAGATCCTGCTGTGGCCATTGGGTTAAGAATCCAGTTGTAGGAGTTCCCGTCGTGGCGCAGTGGTTAACGAATCCGACTAGGAACCATGAGGTTGTGGGTTCGGTCCCTGCTCTTGCTCAGTGGGTTAAGGATCCGGCGTTGCCATGAGCTGTGGTGTAGGTTGCAGACTCAGCTCGGATCCCGCATTGCTGTGGCTCTGGCGTAGGCTAGTGGCTGTAGCTCCGATTCGACCCCTAGCCTGGGAACCTCCATATGCTGCTGGAGCGGCCCAAGAAATAGCAAAAAAAAAAAAAAAAAAAAAAAAAGAAGAAGAAGAAAGAAAAGACAAGAATCCAGTTGTAATGGTTCAGGTCACTGTGAACACGCAGGTTCAATCCCTGGCCTGGTGCAGTGAGTTAAAGGATCCAGCCTCGCTGCAGTTGCAGTGTAGATCACATCTGTGGCTTGTATTCCATCCCTAACCTGTGTATGTGGCCATAAAAAAAATAAAGTTATTATAAAATACCGGCTCTATTTCCTGTGCTGTAAAATGTGTCCCAGTAGCTTATTTATTTTATGCAGAGTAGTTTCTAGTTCTGAATCCTCACCCTAGGTCACACCACCTCCCTTTCTCTACCCACTGGTAACCTCTGGTTTCTCCTGTGTGTCTGTGAGTCTGATTCTGTTAGTTATATTCATCCACCTGCTTTATTCTTTAGATTCCACATATAAGTGATGACACACAATATTTCTTCCTCTTTCTGACTTATTTCACTAAGACTCTCCTCAGAGTCTATCCAGGTTGTTGAAAATGGCAAAATTGCATTCTTTTATGGCTGAGTAGTGTTCCATTGTGTGTGTGTACCCCATCTTTATCCATTTGTCTGTTGATGGACACATAGGTTGCTTGCATGCCTCAGCTGTTGGAAATAATGCTCATCTGCACATTGTGCTGCAAATATCTCCTGATTTAGTGTTTTTGTTTTCTTCAAATATATGCCCAGGAGTGGAATTGCTGCATCATATTGTAGTTCTATTTTTAGTTCTTTGAAGAACATCTGTAATGTTTTCCACAGTGGCTGTACCAATTCACAGTCCCATCAACAGTGTGCTAGGATTTGTTTTTCTCCACATCCTGGCCAGCATCTTTTATTTGTGTTCTTTTTGCTGATAGACATTCTGAGAGCTGTCAGGTGATGTATCATGTTGGTTTTGATTTGCACTTCTCTGATGAATAGCAGAGTTGAGCATCTTTTTATGTGCCATCTGTATGTCTTCTTTGGAAAATGTATTTGGGTAGACTTCCTACCCATTTTGTGTGGATCATTCCTTTTTTGATTTTCGAACCATTCTCGCACCTCTGGAAAAATTCCACCTGATAATTGTCTATGATCCTTCTTAGAGGTTGTTGAATTCTATTTGCTACCATTTTGCTGAGGGTTTTTCCTCTGTAGCTGAGCTATGGGTCTGTCATTTCCTTTCATGGTAGGGCCTTTTCCTGGTTTTGATATCAGGGTGATGGAAGCCTTGTCGAATGGATGTGGGGTTATGTCTCCCCACGTTTTTAGAACCACTTGAGGAGGGTTGGTATTACCACTTCTCCATAGGATTGGTAGAATCCCCTGTGAAGCCATCCAGTCCTGGACAGGTTTGCTAGGAATTTTTGATTACTCATTTGATTTCACTACTCGTGATTAGTGTGTTCAGCCTTTCTCTTTTTTCATGAAAGAGCCTTAGAAGATTGGGTGTTTTAGTAATGTATGAATTTATTCTGGGCTATGCACTTTGTTAACATGTAGTTGTTCATGGTATTGTCTTAGGACTTTTTGCTTCCCTGTAATGTATCCTCCTGTATTTCTCCTCTTTCATTTCTCCTGTTTATTTGTGTCCTTTTTTGTTCTTACTGAGCTTGTCTACTGGCTTATCAATTTTGCCTGTCTTTTCAAAAGGCAGATTTTGACTTCACTGATGTTTTCTATTGTTGTTGTTGTCTATTCCTTCCTTCCTTCTATCCATCCATCCACCCCTGTATCCTCCCCTCCCTCCCATTTTAGGGCCACACATGCAGCTTATGGAAGTTCCCAGGCTAGGGGTCGAGTCAGAGCTGTAGCTCCTGGTCAGTGCCACAGCCAGAGCAATGCCAGATATGTGCCATATCTGTGACACACACCACAGTTCATGGCAATGCCTGATCCTTACCCCACTGAGGGGGCCAGGGATTGAACTTGCATTCTCATGGGTACTAGTTAGTAAGGTTTGTTATTGCTGGGCCACAACGGGTATTCCCTATTTCTTTCTTGTCTGATGTTTTTCATTTCCTTTCATCTGCTGACTCTTCACTTTTTTCATTCTTCCATTCCTGATTCCCTTAGGTGGTAATTTATGTTTATTTCTTGATTTTGTTCCTTGTATTTTGACATAGGCTTGTATTGCTATGAACTTCCCTCTTAGAGTGTCCCTCTTGGGATATTGATTTTGGAAAGTTTTTTTTTTTTAATTTTCCATTGACTCCAGTTATTTACTCATTGGTTTGTTTATTGACTCTGGTTTTTTAGTAGTATGTTGCTTAGTCTCCACATGGTTTTTTCTTTCCCATTTTTCTTTCTGTAATTGATTTCCAGTTTCATGGTCTTGTGGTCAGAAAAAAAAAAAAGGTTGATATTATTTCTGTCCTCTTTAACTTGTTGAGACTTGTTTTGAGGCCTACCATAGGATCTGTCGTGGAGAATGTTCCATGTGCACTTGAGAACAGTGTGTGTTCTACTGCTTTTTAATGTAATGTCCCTGTAGATACCTTTTAAGCCCAACTGGTCTATTGTGTCAATTATGATCACAGTTGGTATATTGATTTTCTGTCTGGATGATCTGTCTGTTGATATAAGTGAGATGTTAACGTCTCCTACTCTTGGAGTTCCTATCGTGGCTCAGTTGTTAATGAATCTGATTAGGAACCATGAGGTTGTGGGTTTTATCCCTGGCCTTGCTCAGTGGGTTAAGGATCTGGTGTTTCTGTGAGCTGTGGTGTAGGTAGCAGATGCAGCTCAGATCCCACATTGCTGTGGCTGTGGCGTAGGCTGGCGGCTACAGCTCTGATTAGACCCCTGGCCTGGGAATCTCCATATGCTGCAGGAGTGGCCCTAGAAAAGGCAAAAAGCCAAAATAAAATTAAAAAAATAAAGTCTCCTATTCTTATTTTACTATTGTCAATTTCTCCCTTTATTTCTGTTTGTATTTGCCATATATATTAAGGTGCTTCTATACTGGGTGCAAATGTTAATTGTCATTGTCTGTGACCATCAGAACTTAGGCTGTGCCTGAAGATGAGCTTAAGAAAAACACAGAGATGGCTAATGCTGTGAAAAGCAAAGCCCAAGTAAACTCAGGGTCTGTCTTTTTTAGGATCATGAACAAAGGCTACATGCAGAAGTGTGGGAAGCAGACATTTCCAAAAGATGATAGACACAATTTTCTAAACAAGCACAGGCAGCTTCAAGGCCATCCCCTGGTGAGAAAACCACTAACACAGAGTCATAGGAGCATTTATCTAGGGTATAATGCAGCTACTTGCAGAAGAGCAAAGAGATTGTATTAGTCCCTTGTTTTATGTTTGCAAAGCATCCTTCTTGGCATTGCAAGAGGGAGTCATAGTCTTCCATGACCAAGCATTCAAGCTCAAGGTCTATGGCCCTGCTTTTTTCCACCCACAGTTAATGACTACTGTCCTCTTCTTGTATTGATGCCCTTCTTTGTCTTTCTCTCTAGCCTTTTTTTATTCTCTATTTTTTCTGAAATAAGTATAGCTATCTCCTGATTTCTTCTTGTTACCATGTGCATAAAATGTCTTTTTCCATCATCTCACCTCAGTATTTGTATATCTTTAGCTCTGAAGTGGGTCTCTTGCAGGCAAAGTATTGAATGGACTATTCCCCTCCCCCAATAGGCCACCACATTCAGTTCATTAAAATTTAGAATTGTTATTGATACTTATGTACTTATTGCCATTTCATTACTTGTTTCTGTTTGTGTTTGTAGATCTTCTGTGTTTAATTTTTGGTTTCTACCTTTTTGGTCTGAGGATCATCTTTAACTGCATGCTTGTCAATGGACATTTGAGTTGTTTCCATGTCTTGGCTATTGTGAATAGTGCTGCAATGAATATGCGGGTGCATGTGTCTTTCTTAAGGAAAATTTTGTCTAGATATATGCCCAAGAGTGGGATTGCTGGGTCATCTGGTAGTTCTATGCATAGATTTCTAAGGTACCTCCATACTGTTCTCCATAGTGATTGTACCAGATTACATTCCCACCAACTGTGCAGGAGGGTTCCCTTTTCTCCACACCCCCTCCAGTGTTTGTTATTTGTGGACTTTTTTTTTTTTTGCTATTTCTTGGGCCGCTCTCGCGGCATATGGAGGTTTCCAGGCTAGGGGTCGAATCGGAGCTGTAGCTGCCAGCCTACGCCAGAGCCACAGCAACGCAGGATCCGAGCTGAGTCTGCGACCTACACCACAGCTCACGGCAACGCCGGATCATTAACCCACTGAGCAAGGGCAGGGATCGAACCCTCAATCTCATGGTTCCTAGTCGGATTCATTAACCACTGCGCCATGATGGGAACTCCTGTGGACTTAATGATGGCCGTTCTGACTGGTGTGGGGTGGTAACTCATGGCAGTTTTGATTTGCATTTCTCTAATAATCACAGATGATTGGATTAGGAAGATGTGGTGGATATACCCAATGGAATACTACTCAGCCATAAAAAAGAACAAAATAAAGCCACTTGCAGCAGCATGGATGCAACTAGACAGTCTGACACTGAGTGAAGTAAGTCAGAAGGAGAAAGACAAATCCCATATGATATCACTTATATCTGGAATCTAATATGTGGCACAAATGAACCTTTCACAGAAAAGAAAACCATAGACTTGGAGAAGAGACTTGTGGTTGCCAAGGGGGAGGGGGAGGGAGTGGGATGGATGGGGTGCTTGGGGTTAATAGATGCAGATTATGGCCATTTGAATGGATAAGCAATGAGATCCTGCTGTGTAGCATTGGGAACTCTGTCTGGTCACTTGTGATGGAGCATGATAATGTGAGAAAAAAGAATGTATGTGTAACTGGGTCACCATGCTGTACAGCGGAAAACTGACAGAACAGTGTAAACCAGGTAAAATGGAAAAAAATCACTATATATATATATATATATATATATATGAATGTATAAATGTGTGTGTAACTCTTTCACCATGCTGTACAGTAGGAAATAAATTGTATTGGGAAATAACAATTGGCAAAAATGAAGGAAGACAGCAAAAAAAAAAAAGAGAAAAAATGTATTGGGGAAATAACAATTGATTACAATAAAAAAATAGGTGATTAATGAGAACCTACTGTATAGCATAGGAACATCTATTCAATAGTTTGTAATAACCTATATGGAAAAAAGGGATATATTTTTATATAAGACTAATTCACTTTGCTGTAGACCTGAAACAATACATCAATGTAAGTCAACTATATTCTAATGATTTTTTAAAAAGAAAAAAAACCCCTAGGAATGTGCTCATATAAGTGATTGGAAAGAAACAAAAATAATTCTATGCTTGTGTTTCTCTCTTCTTATTTCTTGTGGGTCTGTTGTAGGTTTGTTTTTTTTTAATTGTCTTTTTAGGACTGCACCTGCACCATGTGGAGATTCCCGGGCTAGGGGTCAAATGAGAGGTGTATTTGTCAGCCTTTGCCACGGCCACAGCAACAGGGATCTGAACCACATCTCAGACCTATGCCACAGATCATGGCAACACCAGATTATTATCCCACTGCATGAGCCCAGGGATCAAACCCTTGTCCTCATGGATACCTGTCGGTTTTGTGAACCACTGAGCCATGACAGGACCTCCTGTTGTAGGTTTTTGACTTGTGGTTACCACCGGGCTTATGTAATTGACCTATAGTTATACTCCCCTGATTTAAACTGGTAGTCATTGAATCTGAAACACATTCTAAATATCCAGTGCTTTTTTTCAGTCCCCAACATTTTGTGGTCTTGATGTCATATTTTGCATCTTCATGCCTCTCCCTTACCTGTTTACTCTAATTGCATTTGGTTTTACAATGTTTTGTCTTTTGGTGTATATATGGGCATGTTTAAGTGGTTGAACCTCAATCCTTCCTATGTATTGTCCTTTCTGAATGAGATGTTTCCTTTCCTGTAGATTCTTACTTCTTTTCCACTTAGAGGAGACCCTTCAACATCTCTTTTAGAGTAGCCTTAGTATTAGTATTGATAATCACATTGAGTTTTTGCTTGTCTGAGAATTTTTTCATCTCTTCTTCTCTTCCAAAGGATGAGCCTGCTGGGTAGAATGCCATACGTTATAGGGTTCTCCCTTTCCATGCTTTCCTGTGAAGTGAAGCCTCCTCCTTACCTTAGAGTAGCTGTGTGTCCCTGTGTCCTCACACAGTGTTGCTTGTTTGTGCATGTAGGTATGACACCTCTCTGTATCTCCAAGTTTATTTATAATGATATGAGTCAGAATGGCACAGGGCCCACCTTAATGGGCCACATGTTCAATCATCACCTCCTTCAAAGTGCTATTCTACATATAGTCACTTCCTGGATACTAGATGTTGGCGTTTCAAACTCTCAATTTGGGGCTCCGTCCAGGTCATAACACTTATCCCTCTGGATCCCCACTTCATTGTAGTGTACAGAAATGTGACTGATTTCTGAATGTTAATCTTATATCCTGCTACTTTGCTGAATTTGTCAATCAATTCAAGTAGTTTTTGGGTTGAGTCTTTAGGGTTTTCTATATATAGTATCATGTCATCTGCATACAGTGACAGTTTCACCTCTTCTCTTCCTATTTGGATGCCTTTTATTTCATTTGTCTGATTGCTGTGGCTAGGACTTCCAATACTATGTTGAATAACAGTGGTGAGAGTGGGCATCCTTGTCCTGTTTCAGATTTTAGTGGGAAGGCTTTCAGCTATTCTCCATTGAGTATTGTATTTGCTGTGGCTTTGTCCTAAATGGCTTTTATTTTGTTAAGGTGTGTTCCCTCTATACCCACTTTGGTAAGAGTTTTAATCATGAATGGATGTTGGACATTGTCAAATGCTTTTTCTGCCTCTATCGAGATGATCATGTGGTTTTTGACTTTTCTTTTGTTAATGTGGTGTATGATGTTGATTGATTTGCATATGTTGAACCATCCTTGTGAACCTAGGATGAATCCTATATGGTCGTGGTGTATGATCTTTTTGATATGTTGTTGGATTCAGTTGGCTAAAATTTTGTTGAGGAAATTTGCATCTATATTCATCAGGTATTCGCTGATAGTTTTTAATTTTTTTTATTACTCAATGAATTTATTACATTTATAGTTGTACAAGGATCAACTCAGTCCAATTTTACAGGATTTCCATCCACACCCCCAGCGCACACCTCTCCCACCCCCCAAAACTGTCTCCTTTGGAAACCATAGGTTTGGTGGTGTCTTTGTCTGGTTTTGGAATTAGGGTGATGGTGGCATCATAGAATGTCTTGGGAGTGTGCCTTCTTCGTCAACCTTTGGAAAAAGTTTGAGGATGGGTATAAGTTCCTCTTTGTATATTTGGTAGAATTTGCCTGTGAAGCCATCTGGTCCTGGAGTTTTATTTGTAGGAAGTGTTTTTATGACATATTCAGTTTCATTTCTAGTGATCGGTCTGTTCAGTTGATCTGTTTCTTCTTAAATCAGTTTTGGCAGATGTAAGTCTCTAGAAAATTGTCCATTTCTTCTAGGTTGTCAAATTTGTTGGCATACAATTGTGGACATTATTCTCTCATGTTTTTTGGTATTTCTGTGTTATTAGTTGTGAATTCTCCTTTTCATTTCTTATTTTGTTTATTTGGGTAGTCTAGCTAGCTAGAGGTCTGTCAATTTTTTTTTTACCTTTTCAAAGAACCAACTCTTGGTTTGATTGACTTTGTCTTTTTTTTTTAATCTCTATTTTATTGATTTCCTCTCTGATCTTTATGATTTCCTTCCTTCTGCTGACTTTACATTTTGTTTGTTCTTCTTTTTCTAATTTATTTAGGCGGTGGGTTAAGTTGTCAGTTTGAGATTTTTCTTCTTTTTTGAGGAAGGCCTGTATTGCTATGAACTTCCCTCTGAGCTCTTCTGTTGCAGCATCCCAAAGATTTTTGAGTGGTTGTGTCTTTGTTATCATTTGTCTCAAGGTATTTTTAAATTTTCTTCTTGATTTCCTCATTGAATCATTGGTTTTTTAGTAGCATGTTGTTTAGTCTCCATGTAGTAAGTTTTTTTCTCATTTCTTTTCCTTTGGTTGATTTCTCATTTCATGCCATTGTGGTCAGAGATAATACTTGAAATAACTTCTATACTCTTAAATTTGTAGAGGTTAGCTTTGTGCTCCAGTATGTGATCAAACCTTGAAAATGTTCCATGTGCCCTTGAGAAGAATGTATATTCTGATTTTTTGGATGAAATGTCGTGAAAATGTCAATTATGTCTAATTTTCTATTATATCATTTAGGATCTCTGTTGCCTTCTTGATTTTCTGTCTAGAGGATCTGTCCATTGATGTGAGTGGGGTGTTAAAGTCTCCTGCTATGATTGTATTCTCATCAATTTTTCCCTTAGTGTCTGTTAGCATTTGTTGTAGGTATCTGGGTTCTCCTATATCAGGGGCATATATATTGACGATTGTAATATCCTCTTCTTGAATGAATCCTTTAACCATTAAATAGTGCCGTTCTTTGTCTTTCTTGATGGCCTTCGTTTTAAAGTCTATTTTGTCTGATATGAGTATTGCCACTCCTGCTTTCCTATCTGGTCCATGGACATGAAATATCTTTACCCATCCCCTCAGTTTCAATCTGTAAGTGTCCTTTGCCCTAAGGTGAGTCTCTTGTAGGCAGCAGATTGAAGGTTTTTGCTCTTTTATCCAATCTGCCACTCTGTGTCCTTTGATTGGAGCATTCAGTCCATTGACATTTAAGGTAATTATTGATAGGTATGTATTTATTGCCATTGTAAACCTTGTTTCCCAGTTGATTTTATGTTTCTCTTCTTTTTTTGGTTGGATGGTTTCCATTTATTTTATGCTTGAGTACTTTTTAATTTTTGTGAATGTAATGCTAGGTTTTGATTTGTGGTTGCCCTGTTTTTAAAGTATGTTAACCCCTTCCTATATCTGTTTGCCTTAGCCTGATAGTCATATAGGCTCAAACACATCATTAAAATAAAAAAAAAAGAATCATATTTTCTTACTTTCTTTCCCCATATTGTATGATTTTGATGTCTTTTTTTCTTTTTTAAATCTTCATGTTTAGATCTGTATGCTGGCTTATTTAAGTGACTGCTTTCCAATTGTGTTTTCCTCCATTCTATTTCTTCTGACTTTTTTTTTTTTTAATTTAGAGAAGCCCTTTCAGTATTTCTTTTAGAATGGGTTTAGTATTGCTGTACACATTTAGCTTTTGTTTGTTGGGGAGATTCTTTATTTCCCCTTCTATTTTAAATGATATTCTTGCTGGATAGAGTATTCTAGGTTGTAATTTTTTTCCTTTCATCACTTTAAATATATCTTGCCACTCCCTTCTGGCCTGTAGTGTTTCTGCAGAAAAATCAGCTTCTAGCCTTACAGGTGTTCCCCTATAATTAATACTTTGCTTTTCTCTCACTGCCTTTAGAATCCTTTCTTTATCTTTATCTTTTGCCGTTTTTATTACAATATGTCTTGGTGTGGGCCTGTTTGGGTTCAACTTGTTTGGGGCCCTCTGTGCTTCCTGTGTTTTGGTGTCAGATTCCTTTAGATTTGGAAAGTTGTCAGACATAGTTTCTTCAAATATTTTTTCAATCCCCCTTTCTTTTTCTTCTCCTTCTGTAATTCCTATTATGCATAAACTGGCCTGCATTATATTATCTCATAGGTCTCTCATATTGCTTTCATGTTTTTTCATTTGGTTTTCTGTCTGCTGTCCTGATTGGGTGATTTCTGTTATTCTATCTTCCACATCACTAATTCGTTCCTGTGCATTATTCATTCTGGTCTTTATTGCCTTTAGCTCAGTTTGTATCTCTGCAAATGAATTTTCTAGTTTTTCTTGGCTCCTCCTTATATTTTCCAGTTCCTTTCTAAAAGAATCTGCATTACTGTTCATATCCTCTCTTAATTCCTTGATATTCAGTCCTAATTCTTTCAGTATTTTTACTAGTTCCCTTTTGAACTCAATGTCTATCAGACTGCAGAGGTCTGTTTCATTGTTGACTGCTTTAGCCGAATTCTCCTGTTGCTTTAACTGGGAATATTTTCTGAGCTTTTTCATCTTGCTTATGTTTTTCTTTTTCTGTGAGTTTGGGGAAGCCAAACAGTAATCTTGTAAGGCTACTTCTATGCAAGATCACCCCTTTGTATTTTTTTTGGGGGGGATTATTATTTATTATTGACAAGGGAGTTTGAATATTTGCTGCCTCTTTCTTCTGTGTGAGCAGGCTGTTATCCCCAGGATGCTCAGTATGTTTTCAGGGAGAAGGAGGCCATGGGTAGAGCCAGTAGTCAGTGCCTGGTCACTGGGGTCTCAGCAGTAGCAAGGACCTGCAGGAGATGTCACTGGCCACTCCTAGGTGCAGGGCCCTGGGAAGTGGTAATGAACTCTGGGCAAATCTACACTGTGACCAGAGCATTTGGCAGTAGCAGCAGGGTGCGTGAGTTCCCAGGGGAGTGAGAGCAACACCAGCTGGTGTTTGATTGCAGCGGCCTCCTCTGAGGTGACTGGAACCACAGGTGGCACCTGTTCAGGGACCCCTCGTGGTAAAAGTTCACAACCCACCTCTGGAGTCAGTGATCACTGTGGTGGTTTACCCCCGCCACTGTAGACCACGCATGAAGCACCCCGCCTCACTCAGCCCACATAGGAGGTGCTGCACAGGCTGCTCCTGGTTGCAGGATCCTGGGAAGTGACAGAGATCAGGCGTGTGGGTACTGCCTAGAGCTTTGGCAGTGGGAGCAGCAGGGCTGGTTTGTTCCCAGGGATGCAAGAGCACCAATGGGTGGTGTTTGATCACAGTGCTCTCCTCTGTGGTGCCCTTGGGGTGACTGGGGCTGCAAGTGGTGCCTGTTCACAGACCCCTAGTGGTGGAGGGCCACTCCCATCTCTGGAGCCAGAGATAACTGTGGTGGTTTGCCCCCTCCTCCTGTACACCATTGAAGAAGCACCCTGTCCCACTTAGCCCATGCAGGAGGTGCTGTACCAGCTGCTCCTAGTTGTGGGGTCTTGGGAAGGGTCAGTGGCCAAGTGTCTGGGTGCCACCCATAGCACTTGGCAGTGGCAGCTGCAGAGCAGGTGTGTTCCCAGGGGAGTGAGAGCAGCAATGTATGGTGCTTGGTTGCAGTGCCCCCCCCCCTTTTTTTTTTTTGCTAACCCTGAGGTGACTGGGGCTACAGGTGGAGCCCACTCACAGGCCCCCAGTGGTGGCAAGAGGTCATGCGAAAGGCATTATGTCGCACTTAGCCCCCTGATGCCCTCAGCTCACACAAGAGGTGCCTGGCTACTGGTAGCCTGCACAGAAAGCGCCCGTAGCCACCCGTAGCCTGTGCCAGAGCCACCTTGCCCTCTGAGATCCCGCTCAGGTGGAGGGAGTTTCCTATGGTGACCGCCCCTCCTCTCACCCTCCCCAGGGATGGCGCCTTGCCTCTCCTGAGGGCCTGGATCTTTTCCCGGGTTCCCTCTGCTGTAGGTGTTCCATTCCCCAGCTCGTAGCACACTGCTCCCCAGTCCGTGGTGCCCTGCTCCTTCGCCACTTAGGCTGTCTCCCCACAGCCAGCCCCAGTCCTCTCCCTGAGACTGACCTCAGGAGCCTAAGTCTCAGTGCCCAGCCCCCACCTGAGTGTCTCAGGCTGTGGTGTCTGGGCCAGTGGTTCTGATGACATGTGCGGCTCTCACTCTGCTTTGCCCTCCTCAGTCCAGCTGCTACGCTTTTCTCGGTGACTTCGCGGTCCCTTCGATTCAGATGATCTTTCTGTCCGTTAGGTGGCTTCCCAGGCTGTGGGTTCCCTTTCTCCTTCACAGCTCCCTCTCAGGCATGCTAGTCCCATCCTGATTCCTTTTTTCTCTCTCTCTCTTTTTTCCTTTTGTTCTACCCAGTTATGTCAAGAGTTTCTTGCCCTTTCTGAAGGTTTCAATTCTTCTGCCAGCATTCAGCTGATGTTCCATGCGAGTCGTTTTACATGAGATGTGTTTTTTTGATTATGTTTGTGGGAGAAGGTGAGCGCCACCTCTCACACCTCTTCCTTCTTGCTCCGCCTCCTGTTTCTGCCATTTTCATTGTAGTTTTCTTGGTGGTGGTTAATGATGTGTAGATAGTGGTTATATTTTAATTTTATTGATTACTAAGGAATACTTGAATTTTTTCTTCAGAATATTGAATGTTTTTACATATGTATTATCCATTGAAATACCTCTTTATTGAAGTTTCTATTGGAAGAGTTTGGCCATTTTTTTCCCTCTGTGTATGGTCTCTTGGGGTTCTTATCCTGGTTACAAATTGCATGTGTGGGTGTGTGTTCATGTGCATGAGAGAGAGAGAGAGAGAGCAAGAGAAAGTGAGAGAACGCACTAGTCTCAATTTTATTATAAGCCAAAGTAATTTCATAATACAGTTTATCTGTTTCATGGCTTTTAGAATTATTTTTAGATAAACAGAAATTCAATTTGTTTTCCTAAAAAATGCACAATCTTTAAAATTAGAAATGGAATCTACTCAGCATGGATTGGTTTGTTGATGTGGCAGTGATCGAGGGTTTACTTTGTGCCAGTCTGTCCAGCAAATGTCAGCTTATTCTTAAAAAGTTGTGTTGTACTCTCTTTGAGTTTTCTCTCATTTGTTGTTGCTTCAGCCAGGTGAACCCCGTTTCATCATATGGCTGACTTTTCCCTGAAATATACTGCCTATCTCTCCATCACATCCTGTCTCATGAAATCTTGGCAAACTAAGAGCAGCACAAAGTAATATTACTCTCTGTGTCAGAAACCATCCTGGAGACATTATTCTCAGAAGAACGTTTGTTCTATTATTTAACAGAAAACATGCCGAATTAAAAAAAAAGTCTCCAGAGATATGCTGGTAGGAATACACTTCCTATCACGGACTAGTCTTGGAGTTCTGGGCAATTTCTCCCTTCTTTACCATTGCATATTTCCTTACCACACTGAATGCAGGATGAAAGCCACAGACATGATTCTCAAGCATCTGACTCTAGCCAACTCCTTGGTCATTCTCTCTAAAGGAGCCCCTCACACAGTGGCAGCTTTTTTTAATTGCTATTTCCCCAATACAATTTTTTTCCCTACTGTACAGCATGGTGATCCAGTTACACATACATGTACACATTCTTTTTTTCTCCCATTATCATGCTCCGTCATAAGTAACTAGACACAGTTCCCAGTACTCCACAGCAGGATCTCATTGCTAATCCATTCCAAAAGCAATAGTTTGTATCCATTGACCCCAAGCTCCCAATCCATCTCAATCCTTCCCCCTCCCCCGAGGCAACCACAAGTCTATTCTCCAAGTCCATGATTTTCTTTTCTGTGGAAAGCTTTTGGTTTGAAAGATTTTTCTCAAGGATTTTGTAAGCAGGCTTCTGGACATTCAGTAGGTGGACAGAGGCGTGTCCATTGGAACCACCTTCCTGTTGAGTGTGTTCCAGACCATCTCGGTCAGCCCTATGGACTCCTGCTGGAAGGGTCTTAAAGTCAAAATGCATGGGCTTCTCCATTTCCCTTTGCTGGATCCAGTACATGTCTGTATGTTCTGTTTTTCCTGGATATATGTTGTATATTTCTGACAAACGGAGCTGCACAAACATCGAAAAGAAAAGAGATTTTGGACATTGTGTTGCCACAGATCAGAAGAAAATCACAGGCTCAGTTTTTGCAGCATTGATGGTATTCCCAGAAATTCCATTTTCTGTGCTCATCCTCTGGGCCAGTGACTTCATGGTTTCCACCCTGTACAGGCACAGGTAGCGCCTCCCGCACATTCATAGGGCTCTTCATGTGTCTCCCAGATCCTCTGCTGAGCCCAGAGCCACCCGAAGCATCCTTGCCCTTGAGAACCTTCGTGTGTTTTCCCATCCTTTCATTCATCTTTCACGTTTCAATTTCTTGCTTTCAGAATCCCAGTTGGTGAGTAGTGAATACTAATGTCCTACCTTATGTGTATTTTTCAACTGTCAGCCCCTTTCTGCTCATGAACCATGACTCTGCTCTCTCCAGACTCTGCTTTCTGTGGAGGAGGGACTCAATATCCCCTCATCTTATCAGAGAAATACAGTGTGTTTCTGCACGATGCTCAGGTGTTTGTTCACTTACCGTGATTTTAGGTCAGCGGAGAGGATATGGGGAAGCCCAGGGTCTTTCTAAGGTAAAACCTAATGCGGGTTGGCAGTTCATTGTTGGTGAATAGAGGACATACCGGGGCTCAGTGAAGATGAGGAAAGGGTGGAGCCTCATCCTGAAGCCTAGGGTCCTGATGCCAGTCATCTTCATCCAAAGCGATTTGAAGTAATTTGAGTTCCCTTGGTCCAGGCTCCCAAGGCTGATACATAGGAGGGGTTGACCACATGGTGTGCTCATGGCTGTATTAGGCAGAATAAACCCAGTTAAATAACGCGTAGTGGATGCTGTGGGAAGACCGTATTCTCTGGGTTTCCTGTGGGTGTTCATGCCTTAAGGGCTGTTTAGTAGGCAGATTTTATTCCAGATTTTTATTGCTCCTTTGTGTTTAAGGCTGATCTTGGGTGACAGTGACAGGGTCACAGGGTCGCATGTGAGGAGAGCACCATCTCTTTGCTATGTGGGAAAATCAGGGACTCCAGTCTAGGAGTAGATGTGGACAAATATGTTGGAGTTACAGGGAGACAGTGATACCTGAAATTCTCTGTCCTCAGACTCCATTAAGAGAAGACCTGAACAGAGTGGGAAAAGTTGAATGAGGATCAGGGTCAACTAAGGGCTCCAGGAAGCACACCATGCTTTCCAGTACGACACATGCTGGTTGCCAGGGTACTGGGGAAGTCATTCCTAAAAATCCACCTTCCTGGTGATTGGAGTCTAAAAATGCAGGCAGAGCTCCAGAACCATCCTGTCGTTGGCCACACCAACACCCCTGCCTCAGAAAACAGCTTTTGATGTCTTTCTGCCCCTCTCCAGACTGTGCCAGAGAGAAACGCAGCAGCTTCCTGGGTGCAGTGAAAGCCATGGGGAGGAGAGAAGGCACAGCCAGGTGTCCTTGAACACCTGGAGCCCACAGCTGCCTGCTTCAAGAACCAGGAAAAGAATTGATCCCCACCTAAAGGGAGAGATAACCCTAGAAGACTGAAATCCAGAGACTGCTATAAGACAAAAGGTAGAACTAGGATTTCCCATTCCATAGGGTAGAGTCTCCCTGCCCAATGAAGATACATAGCAGAGATAGTTGTGAGCAAGATAATCCATTTCTGCCACTGACATGGCCAGAGCCTCCAAAAGAGAAACTCCATTAGTGTCAGGCATATGTATCCATGACTTTGCCCCAGTAAAGGATAATTGGAAATTGCTCTGCAAAAAGCCAAAGCAGCCAAGCACATAATCCATACCTGCTAAAGACCAGAGCTTTCTTCACCTAGAGTAGAGACACTGAAATTCATGAGAGTAAGGCAGTCATCAGCCTAATCCCAAGAAAGAAAGTGGAGTTGAGGCATTACCTGTACACACTGGAGAAAGGTCAGCTCCAGGATTGGTCCAGATTCAAAGGAAGACATGCATGGCCATGTTAGTGACTCAAAGACTTACTCATATCAGGAACAGAGGACACAACAGGGCTACAAAGAGAGGCAGGTGCTACACCCAACATCTCCAAAGCCACCTCTGAAAGCCAAAGCATTCCCCTCACTTTAGGTTGTTTTTCTCAACCTCTAATGTTGACTCAAACCTTCACCCTGGACCTGAATTGCATTGTCCTGGGTAGGAATAGAGATGCAAGAAAGAGGAAGAGGGGGAGTTATTCTGAAGAAGAGAAAACAAGTGGCCATACACCTGTTTTTGATGTTGTTGTTGTTCTGACACACTCTCTATTGTATGTTTTGTTAGCCTCTGTCTTTCTCTATTTGCCGTCCATTTATCAAAGGGACAATAATATTTACTGTACTTAAAATCTTATTCTGTATTCTTGGGGCTTGACCTCACTGACTAGGGAGAGATTGCCTCTCCTTTGACTTGACAATACTTAGAAATGGAAAATTATCTTGATGGGACATCCCTCTCCTGTTCAGATGAACCAATCTAAGGTCCACATTGTCAACCATCTCTATATCAACACGAGCCTCTGGTGCCTGTCGTCACCTCCATCATAATATAAAGTAGGCATGACCTTTGCCTGTGAGGCTGTGCACTAAGAAATCCCCACCATCCCCTGTGTGTGGTAATTCTACTCAAATGTGTTGCAACTTAAGGAGGAGGGAAACAGACTGAGGGGCATTCTACAAACAGTGGGTGTGCAGTCTTCAAAGTGTCAGTACCACATAAGGAAAGGGGCTGCCACTGCTCTAGATGAAAGAAACTAGAATCAAGACAACGAAATGCCACCTTTACATCATCACTCGATCCTAGATTGATGAACATGGAAAGAGATCCTTGTTTCCCTTGGGGAAGAATCTATATATTGTGTGTCTATTTGTTGGACTTTCTAGTGTTGATTTGTGAAGTGAGATTAATTTCTTTTGTTACGAGAGTGACTTCCACCATGGGGGATTCAAGATCAGTTTGCTGACATATTCCATCTGTCCCTCCTCACCACTTCCTCGTGTTCAGACAGCCGCATTTTTGTAGTGTTTTACCTTGTTGGGAGAGCGACAGCTCCAATCTCTTATAAGGATGAATCCCTAAATGAGAACTCCACCATCATGACCTCAACACTCCTAATCACCCCACCCAAAGGCCCCACCTCCAAACATCATCATATTAGGGATTGACGCTCAATATATGCGTCTGGAGAGGCACAAATACTTAGTCCCTTGTGATAATGACTCAGCTGCCAAGAGAATACTCGTGGTGGTGCAGCAATCATCTCAGAACCATCCAGCTATTCCACACACAAGTCAGCATGATGACTGACCTGCGTTCAATGGTCTGTGATAGAGGGCATCCAACTCTAAATGTACAGAGAGAGTTTTAGTAACAAGGGTTCAAGGATGATTTCCATAAAAGCATTTATGGTATTTCAGTGAATGCAATAGGTTTATTTCTACTCACCAGAAAATATGTCCTCCATGTATCACTGGTGGAAATGACTTCCGTTGGCATGTAAGGTTAGTATGGCAATATTTATACAAACCCATGGAATCAAGAAAGAAGCGTGGATGACATGTGTTTGTGTGGGTTTCACAGTTTGGCATTTACTGATGTGGCAGCAGACATACTCTTGAAATTGCATACAATTGAGAGTTAATCTACCAGACCCACTCTGGTCTCACCTTCTGCCTTGATTTCAAATAGGAAACAAAAATAGTGATAGAAGATTGTTTATCCAAATGCTCTGTGTGGTCTTCCATTGTGCAAAATGTGAAGGATTACCTGGGGTGTTTTATATAAGCAAGAGTTTTCATCCTGGGCTCCATGTAGAAATAGTCCTTGAGCAAGTGGTGAGTCCAGTGTAAATGAGGGCATGACTGAGTGGAGGAAGGTATGAGTGACTCCGCCTCCCTTTGCCAACTCCATCCTCTTCATCTCCGTACTGCCTCTCTCTTCACTTCTTTACCCACTGTTACCAGCAGAGAAATGACATTCTCTTAGGTTTTTAAACCACTTCATCCAGGACCATCACACATCCACCCCCGGACCTTCACATGTCCCCTCCATGGACACCTCCAGAGACCACCTCCATCCCCTTGTCAAGTCTCCTACTGTCAAATGGGCATGTCAGCCCAACACTCCCCATTGTCATGACCTTCACCTTCATTTTCCCTTTAAATATGCTTGCTCCAGACCAGAGAGCTCAGCCCACATCCCACGTCCTCATGACCTCTCTCTTCATGGCCAAATCATCAAACGCTGGCTGCCAAGACTCTCTATGTCTTCAGTTCACACCCTTACCGCTGCTGTTTCCTCTGGGTCCTTTAGTTTCCTTGAAACCACTGCCAACCTCAGCTGCCTCCATCTCCTACCACCCATTGTCTCCATGAACCCATTATCTCTCCTGCAAGAATCCAGGGCCCCTGCGTATGCTTCCTTACTATCTTGGACCACTAACCACCCATAGGACATTCATAGCCCATTGATACACTGCAGTATATTTGTTTTGTTCATAATACTCTCTTGGCCCAGTGTTGCCCTTCTGGCTATGGGGCTCTTTCCTTCCACTCCTCCAGCAGCTGATCAAGTCCACACCCAAGGCACTTCCCTAATTGGGCTTTTACACTCTGAGGTACTAGGCACCCACCAATTTGGCCCTGGGTCATGTGCCCAAAACCAGAGTGAAATCTCTGTGCCCTAGCTTTCACAGAGTCACTCACAGTAGCCAATTCACAGATGTCTATGAACCTAGCTAACTCCACCCCACTTGCTACACAGCAGCTACCCCAACACTTCTCCCTCAACTTTCCCTGTGCCTGTGTGCAAGCCCCTGTGTCTGCCTGGACTCCCTCTCTACTTTGGAGCTCTAAGGAAGAGAGTTCTGTCTTCTTCTGTCCAAGGGTTACAGTCGTGTGTGCCGACACCCAAAGAATCTCCAAATCTCCTGAAACATGGACACCCTCCCCTGTGTTCTTTAACCCCTTGTGGACACGACCTCTCCTCTGCCCCTTACCCACCCGTGCCCTTTACACATTGTGCCCACTGCCGCCCCCTCCACATTATCCCCTCTCTCCCTATGAGTGCTGTGCCCCTTCTGCCCAAGGACAGTGTATGTTGTGCCCTTAAATTCCGTGCACACTTAACCTCCCTGTGCCCTTAAACCTTCAGTAAGCATTAAACATACTGCATATTTTACTCTGTGTGCATTTTACCCTCCTCACCCTCTCCCTTTCTCAACTTTGTTGCCCTAAATCCCAAATTCTCTTTGATCTCATCTTACCCCTTTGCCTAGGCACGCTTTCTGGTCCACCCATCTGCCTCACACTCACTCATAGGCATACCCCACACCCCTAATTTCTCACCACCCCTCCCACCTCCAGTGGCAAGGCTCCCAGCACTTTTTGAATGCTCATATATAAAATATTATTTTTAAGGGGAGTGTCAAGTTTGTAGAAGGATAAAGAGCTCTGCCCTATTTCTGGCGTTCACTGTCTAGGAGAGAAGCACAATTTTCCATATACAAACACATGGTTGAAATGATAACCCACCTGCTGACCATGTGATGATGGTGTGAAAGTGAGGGACTGTGTCATTGGCGTGAGTGTGCTCTGGGAAGGGTGTGAGAGTGTGAGGATGAGTCATGAGTGTGAGTGTGGGACTGAGTGTGAGAAGGACGGTGTGGATACACATTTGAGTGTGTTTGAGTCTGTGAGTGTGGATGCTCTGTGCTTGGATGTATGTCTGACCATGTTCATGTGTGTGTTTGGAAGCAGCATTGGCGACCACATGGCTTCCTTCCCTGACTTGTAAACACAGGGCAGATGCAGTGAGAAGGTCACCTTAGCCCAGGTGAGACCTGACCTTGGCCCTCAGCTCCTGGAAGGTGGTCTCCAGAACCTGGGAATGTCATGCCCGACCAGAGTGTCATTGTATTCTTTGGGGCTTGACCACCAGACACTCTCCCGGTGTAATTTTTGGTGGGGCATTGGACCACACAGTGTCAGGTTGGGCTCTTGAGGCATTGGTGATGAAAGTAACAGCCCAACTCTCACAGTGACTGAGACTAAAGGTCAGCCACACACAGTATGTGACTGATCTCCCATCAGAGCTCTGGGCCCCTGGTGTGGGTGCCCTTCCCTGGTGGCAATTCTCCATAACGTGTCACAGACCAATACAGGGACCTAACACATTTCAGAGGAGAGGACACCTGGGCTCCGCGTTTCATCCTTGCCCTGGACTCTGCCCCCTGCATCTTCTCCCTTGTCTGGTGGTAATCTGATTCTTTCCCTGCAGTAAACCTTCAAGGTGAACACAATAGCTCTCAGCCAGTTCTGTGACTTCTCCTATGTGATTATCGAAAAGGGAGCCTGTTTTTGTGAACCCTCCACATTTGAGTTGGTGTCCAAGTTGTTTTTGAACTTTATGAATTAAGTTGCCACTAGCTTTTTGGTTGGTCTAAAAACACTTCAATGAAAAAAGAACAATAAACCTTCTTGAGATTGCGAATTTGTTTCTTGCAAAATTGATGATTTGTTTAGTGTATTAAATTTTAATGTATCTTCATTGATTGCATAACCAGTAAATATTCCTTAGTGAAATTTGGCAAAGGTAAGTATTAAGACCTCTCCCTGCACTCAGAGCTATTGATTTGAGAAAGGAACATTGACTTACATGGAAGTTAGAAAAATGAAAAAGAAAGAAAGGAAGGAAGGAAGGAGGAAGGAAGGAGGAAGGAAGAAAGCAGTTCCCATCATGGTGCAGCAGAAATGAATCCAACTAGGAACCATGAGGTTGCAGGTTTGATCCCTGGTCCCACTCAGTGGGTTAAGGATCTGGCCTTGCCGTGAGCTGCGGTGTAGTTTGCACATGCAGCTCAGATCTGGTGTTGCTGTGGCTGTGGTGTAGGCTGGCAGCAACAACTCTGATTAGACCCCTAGCCTGGGAACCTCCATGTGCTGCAAGTGCAGCCCTCAAAAAGACGGAAGAGAAAGAAAGAAAGAAAGAAAGAAAGAAAGAAAGAAAGAAGAAAGAAAGAAAGAAAGAAAAGAAGAAGAAAGAAAGAAAGGAAGGAAGGAAGGAAGGAAGGAAGGCAGGCAGGCAGGAAGGAAGGAAGGAAGGAAGAAAAATGGTAGAAAACATCTGTTAAACCGTCTGATCCTGGTGCTGCAACTTGTGAGGTATACTTTTATAAACCGTACTTCTGTGTGGATATTTCTCTGGATTTCATATTACTTTACAGGTCAATAGTGGCCAAGTCCAAAATCATAGAAATTTTCCATATCATTTCCAAAGTAATTTCTGTTTTGTTATATAAATGAGACCAATGACTTCTAATATGAAATATTTGCAAGCTCATCCTTTTATACTTACATCGCTAGAAATCCATCTTACACTACCTGGTTGAATTTATCTGCTGAGTAGTCAAAGTGAGGCAGCTAGGAGTCTGGAAATGAATGATGAACTTGGCCTTTAGTGGAAGAACTTCTCAGTGCATCAGAGAATCCTGTGACCCACACACTCGTCCTATGCTGGTCCCTTATGCGTTCCTTCCACATGAAACCTGTCTGTCATCAATGAGCATTAATCAGCTGAGACTCCTTAAACATTCAACATCCCTTTAGAGACACCAAAGGAAACTTTTAACTGCTTTTGGTAATGAGAAATTGGGAAAATTTACTTTCAGAAATACCGTCACCTCCTCAAGCCTCCCCTGTCATTACTATTACAAGTGAAATGATCCTTGCCGTTCTAAGGGAAGGTGAGGTCACCGATCATAAACCATATATCAGGGTCTGGCCACCTCCTTCCCCACACATGCTGGCTGTCATGACCTTCACACTCAGCCCACCATCGTGGCCACAGGAAGGCGTCTGGTGAGTATTTTCTGTGTCAGTGTGAGAGGCAGAGTCTGGAAGCAAGGAAGTCGGAGTGAGTGTTCATGGCTGGAAAAGGGATCCTGAGGTTTGGAAGAGATCCAGGGCAAAGCTAGAAAAGGAAGTAGAATAATCCCTCAGGTGTGAGCTGAGCTGCACCACAGAGATGAGGGTCTTAAGGCCAACAGCAATACCTGATGGCTTCCAGTGTGACTTAATGGACTTCTCACTGTGAAGAATTTATAGGAACTACATACAATCTCTTTGGTTAGAACATGATTGGATGTAGTAGAGAAACAATGTATGTCTAACTATGACCGGGTCACTAAGCTCTACAGCCAAAATCAATGCAACGCTGTACAGCAAACTGTGCTGCAATTTTCTAAAAAAAAGAGAAAAAAAGAATGTATGCTGCGTAATCCCCATGATGTTGAGGAATTACTGTTTAGGTCCTTAATGATCATAGTTCTGAAATCAGTCACTGTCCTTCTACAGGAATCACCTAAGTCTCGAGTTTTGGTAGAGGTCTTATAATGCCTTCATGCTTATAATAGAGTAGGATGGACTGTAACATTTTTCTAATCCTCTAAAAGGCATGAATGTGAATTTTTTGTGGAACTAAAAGTTCCTTTATCATTGAACTCTCTAAAACTGTCTCTGCTGGCAACAGCAATTGTCTCTCCTGAAAACATCTGAGGACTCATAAATATGATGAGACTTTTTCCTTGGAAGTTAGAGAAGCAGCATTGAAGAAAATACTTAGTGGAGGTTCCCATTGTGGGTCAGTGGTAATGACCCAGACTAGTATCCGTGAGAGTCCGGGTTTGACCCCTGGCCTTGCTCAGTGGGTTAAAGATCAGCATTGCCTGCGAACTGTGGTGTAGGTCAAAGAGGCTGCTTGGTTCTATGTTGCTGTGGCTGTGGTGTAGGCCAGGAGCTATAGCTCCCATTCAACCCCTAGCCCAGGAACTTGCATGCGCACCAGGTGCAGCCCTGAAATAAGAAAAAGTAATGAAAAGAAAAGAATTAGTTTATAATCATGGGTTTCAGAGAACCATTGTGAAGAGTAAATCCATCTCGTTTTGTTCTCCCTTTTAAAATATATCCAACATGAATTCTAAGCTCAAACTCCTTTCTTACTTATTTTGACTTTTCGAATACAAAAGGATTTATTCTCTAGATTCTGGCTTAAATGTCTCTTGTGTTTTACTATAGTTTGCAAGTCTTATAGTATTAATATTTTCATGTATGCTGGTATTTATATCCAAGCTTTTGAAGCAAGATTTTAATAATTTTGTTTCTGTCTTACACTGTTTTGTCACATATATATATATATTTTTTACATATTCCTGTTTAGGAAACCAGGTAATATGGCCCAATTCTGTATATGAAAGATGCCATTATGTCTTTTGTTCCAAGTATGAGAGCTAATTGTTGTTTCTTCTGCCAAACTGATACTGAGCCAGTCTTGAGTTCATCAGACCCATCGTGGACCAAGGGAAGTGTCCCAAGAATTAGCCTGTAATGATCCATCTACACTTGACCCTGCCCTCTAACCCTTCACTCATATTTGACAGCAGAAAAAGTCGGAGATGTTTGGACTGCAAAGGCAAATGCAGTTTTCCTCTGACCAAAGTTGTGATATTGTACAGAAATTATTAGTCCCCCATTGCATCTTAATCTTTGCCATATGGATGAATTCACTTGATATCCATTTTCATACTTTCATGTTCATATCTAGGTTATCTCTTGAAATAGCTGTCCCTGTTTGTGGAACTGCTGTAATTTAAGCCATTCTCAGAAGCATATTAAAAGGATTCCCTCCTACACACCCCTGAACCCATATTGGATATTGACCTTCAGAATAAATCCCTAAAAGCAATAAAAATGATTACAACAAAAGTATACAACCTAATAAAGAGGATATGAAATAAATTATAAAACGTATTTAAAAACTTAATGTAGGTGTGGATCGTGTGGGAAACCCAAGCTGATGATGTTGGTTGGTATCACACTGCGGTTTGGGCCCCGGCTGGCATTCAACCTACCAGGTTCCAATCACCACCCAGCCCCTAATATGTGTGCTCATTTAGACAGGCCCCCAAGATCTCTGTACAGTCTCCTTATCTTAACAGTGAAAATAATGCCAGTGCCCACGTCATGCAGGTGTGAAATCAAGGCATGTGCCATATTCTGTCAGTACAGCCATGATTGTTGCATTGCAGGTGTTGTGTAAAGTTGCACATTCTACTCTGGGAAGACTTTTGACAACACAAAACCTGAAGGAAACATTTCTCACAGAGTGCCTTGACTTTAATTGATATGATGAATGTGGCCCACAAGACCTGTTTCATTGCTGGGTCTTCTGTTCAGCAGACAGATATCAGCCACGGAAAACTGGCTGAACGAGCTCTAGACATTTTCCAAGAGGAATGGCCCCTTCCCTCCAACAAAAGTTGGAACCCTGGACATTTTTCCTCTTCTTCACCATCACCTCTTCCTTTACTACAATGAAACAGGCTGAGGATCAAGATTTGGCACTCAAACACCTGCCTATAGGTCATGCTTGGTCATTTTTCTTGCAGGCATCCACAATGGCAGCATTCCCTTGAAGCATTTCTTCATAGATTTACCCATGCAAATTGACTGACTATCCTCACGGGGGCGGGGGAAGGGGCGCCCTGTGTCCATCAGTACC
This sequence comes from Phacochoerus africanus, assembly GCF_016906955.1. Classification (NCBI taxonomy): domain Eukaryota; kingdom Metazoa; phylum Chordata; class Mammalia; order Artiodactyla; family Suidae; genus Phacochoerus; species Phacochoerus africanus. The sequence goes on from NC_062551.1 coordinate 56,594,837, forward strand.
ACCTGCCCTTTAAGTGTCTGCAGGCATCATGATCAGCCCCGTGAACTCTAGAGGACTTAACGTGAAAGCTCTCATGGATTGGGGATTCCATGTTTCTATGCTAGACATTGTACATGCTGATAAATACCGTTTTGCCTATATTCAGGATTGCCAAGTGAAGCAATGAGAACATCACCAAGAAGGGATTTCTGATACTGCTCTGCGGAGGTTTATAAGAAGTTCACCGAGTACATCAATGCATCAGTGTTATCACACCCTGAGGTGCTGTTCTTGGGCTGATGGACTGGACCTGGGGCTCCCTAAGTTTCATCCCATACAGACGTAATCAGCAGGTCAAACATTCACAGGACATCTTTTCCTAAGTACTTTTTTTTCCCCCCATCATGTATTCATTAAATGTTATAGCTACACATATGAGTCATAAGTGCACAGCTCAGTGGGATTTCTCAAAGGTCAGCACCCCTTTAGGGAACCCCTACATCAAGTAGAAGAATGTTAAGCCCTCTATAAAGCATCCTGAGCTCCCCCTGAGTCACCAACTCCAAGGGTGTAGTTCTACTCTGGATATTTGAAGGAGTGGAAATGTCATTTGCATCAATTCCCACATTTAAGAGAATAGATCATTTCTCTGTTTTGTCCTTTACATAAATTAATTAATCTATCTATCTTTGTCTTTTGTCCTTTTAAGGCTGCACCCACGGCACATGGAGGTTCCCAGGCTAGGGGTCTAAGCGGAGCTGTTGCTGCCGGCCTATGCCAGAGCCACAGCAATGCCAGATCCAAGCCACATCTGCGACCTACACCACAGCGCATGGCAATACCGGGTCCTTAACCCACTAGGTGAGGCCAGGGATCGAACCTGAAACCTCATGGTTCCTAGTTGGATGTGTTTCCACTGCACTGCCACGATGAGAACTCCCACTTGATGTAAATTTATATACCATGAAATCTTTCATGTTGGACTTTCCAGCTCCTTGTGATTGTGTGAATTTATCCACACTGTTGCACACTCCTACTAGCACTCAGTGCACTGCTGTCTGGGATGGCGTGGTGTAAGTATGCATCAATTAATAGATTCTGCTTTTAATTGGCAAGTGGGTAGGTTTTTTGAGTTTGGGGCATTATGAGTAATGATTACCATTGGGATATAAATTCTGTAACTATTCTTTTGGTGAGGCATAGACAGAATTTTTGAGTATATTCTTTGGGGAGGAATTGTTAGAACATGGGATTTGGTGTGAACTGCTAGGAGAGATACCCCAGTGTTCTGAAATGCACCAGTTTTAACACCCACCATCAATGTAAGAGATTCTTGGTTGATCCACAATTCACCAACTCTTGCGCTGTCATTTTATTTTAGATCTCCTGGTGGTATTTGACAATATATATGGAGTGATATATTTTATGTTTTCTTTTAACTAAAACCTTCTGTATGTTATGCATTTCTTATGTTGTGAATATTTTGGAAGTGTGTATCAGAGTGGCTTGTGCACTGTTTATTGAGCTGTGTGGTTGTAGGAATACTTTCTGCTGGATGCCACTTGTATCCCTCTGTTTCTGTGTGTGTGTTTCTGGAAAAGGACTCTTTTTTTTTTTTGCTTTCTTAGCGCTGCATCTGCAGCATACAGAAGTTCCCAGGCTAGAGGACCAATTGGAAAAGGAGCTACACCAGCCTACGCCACAGCACAAACAACATGGGATCCGAGCCTCATCTGCAAATTCGCTTGAGGCAATGCAGGATCCTTAAGCCACTGAGTGAGGCCATGGATCAAACCCACATCCTCATGGATACTAGTTGGGTTCATTACCACTGAACCATGGTGGAAACTCCTGAAACTGGCTCTTAATTTTACTATAAGCTAAAGTCACTTCCCCTAAATGTTAATATGTTCAGTGCTGTTTAGAATATCTTCCTATTCTAAGACTATAGAAATATTCTGGATTTTTTTTTCTTAAATATTCATTACTTTTCATTAACATTTATCAGCCATCCATCCACAGTTGAAATATTTTATGATGTGGGTAATAGCAGACTTGTTGTTTTCTGATTTTAGGTAGAATTTTTCAGCTTTTTCTAAAAGGACATACTTTGCTGGCTTTCTTTTCAATGTTATTGTCATTGCTCCCCCAGGTGAACTCCCCTTCATCCTTCCTGCTGAATGTTCCATGAAATATAAGCTAATCTCTCCGTCTCTTCCTGTCTTGTAAAGACTTGGCAGTCAGACAGGAGCACACAAGGAACTTTCCCCTTGGGGTCAGAAATCTTCAATGCACCTTTTTGCACAGAGGAATGACTGTTGACATAATTTAAAGGAAAACACGGTGAATGACAGACTATTCTTCCTAGATGTGACAATAGCACTTCTCTCTTTATCTCAGACAACAGCTGGAACTCTGGGCAAGGTCTCCCTCCTTTACCGTTACCTCTTTCTCTACCACACTCAGTGCAGGTTGAGGACCACAGACTTGATTCTCCAGCACCTGACTCTCGCCAACTCCTTGGTCATTCTCTCTAAAGGAGTCCCTCACACAGTGGCTGCTTTGGGGCTGAAGTATTTTCTCAGGGGTTTTGCATGTGAACTTCTTTTCTGTGTCCACAGAGTGGGCAGGGGTGTGTCCACTGGCCCCACGTGCCTGTTGAGTTTGTTCCAGACCATCATGATCAGCCCCATGCACTCCTGCTGGAAGGGTCTTAAAGTCAAAGCCCCCAAAATCGTTCACTTCTGCATTGTCCTCTTCTGGACCCAGTACCTACTTGTATATTCAATTAATCCTATCTATGTGTTGCATGTGTCTAGCACATGGAGCAAGAAAAATATCACAAAGTTTAGAGACTGGGGGATCTGTTTTCCTACAGATCGCTAACAAATCACAGGCCTGATACATACAGTATCAGGTTTCATTTTCTGCGATTATCACATGGTCCAGTGGCTCCATGGTTTTCATCCTGTACAGACACAGCCAACTGGTCCAACACATCCATGGGAATCAGGTTTCCCCCAGATCCTCTGCTGAATCCACAGCCACCCAGAGAATCCTGGCCCTCTTTCTATGCCCTTTCCTCCATCTTTCACGTTTGTATTGCTCTTTTTCTTAGTCTCAGTTGGTGGGTAATGAACATTTCGGCCCTAATTTTTCTGTGCTTTCCAACCATCAGCCCCTATCTGTTCATGAGCCACCACAACATGGTACCCAGGTTCTCCTTTGCATGGGTAAGGAATTAAGAATCCTTTAAACTCTTCTGAAATTTGTCAAGTGTATGTTTTTGCTGAATGTTAATTTGTTTATTTACTCATTAGACTTGAAAACCAATACAGTTTCGCAAGTGAAAGCCGCATCTCTTTTGAAGGTAGATGATAATGGGTGTTGATGTTTCATCAGCTCCTTTAATTTGGAACACACACTCACAGTGGAGGCGAATGAACAGCATGGCCTCATCTCGTGCACAACATCCTGCTGACCAGGGTCTCAAAGAAATGATGCTTTGAGACCCACAGCCTGCCTTTGGTCCTAGCTCCTGAGTCACAAGCATCAAAATGGTTGACCCAGTGGTGTAGTCACGGGAGTATTAAGTAGAGGTGAATAACATCAGACAGTGAGTGACAGATAATGGTGGGAGAGAGTTTCCCATGGGTTTCCATGTATGTGCATGTCTGAGTGTCAGTTGCAAGGGATGTTTTATTCTGAACTGCAGTGCTGATCCTCTCAGCGGTGGGATCAGCCTGGGGGTTTTCTGAGCAATTGGAGCATTAGGTGATGGCGAGTGGGAACGGCGAGTCTGAGCAGTCCCGTGGGATACGGCTCCCTGATTGTGCACGTGTGCATGTCTGTGTGTGATTGGGTAGTCCTTTGCTGCTTCTACAGCAGTTAGGGTCTTAGGAATGCCTGTCTTGGATGTGCAGTGGGTTGGTGAGTGTGGAGTCTCCATCTGAGTGCTTACTTTTGAGGGATTCTGGGATGGTATGTTCTCTAAATACCTCCAGATCCAGATCATTAGAGTACGAGGTACTGGGTGTAGATTCTGGGTGAAGTTGAAATTTGCTCCCATTTACTTTGGACAACATCGAAAAAAAAATGCCTGAAGAGTCTGTTAGAGACTGTGCTGGAGTCAGCTCTGCTGAGGATATGCTCTTATTACTTTGCATTCTGAGTTCAGTCGCAGGACCCTGGCACTAAAGATGTGCTAAAACTGGGTCCACCAGGTGATGCCATGGGAGTTGGGAGTGTGCCCATCCAGGAGAGCATGGCTGGGTAGAAGAGGAAAACAGAGTGATCTCTATCCATGGCTCTTCGCCATGTTTGCAGGTCAGGTATGTGCTACTTTTTCTGGTTTTAAGTGGACCTGAACGTACCCTTGGGCAGCAACAGGATTCTGGGTGGGCAGTTCAGGGGCTCATGTGGATGGAAGAACCATGTTGAAGCTGCTGACTCTGGGCTGGGAGGAGTGAGGATTTTGCAGGAGAATGTTGGGCATTGGTGCAGTTTGGGCAGGGGGACCTGGAATAGAAAAGCCTCTAGTGGAAGGCAGTTTGTGTTTTAGAGTTTGGTGATCCAGCAGCAGAGCTGTGCAGATGCCTGAGCACAGGCCCCAGTGTTGTCTGGGAGAGGGGCATGTGGCCAGGGCAAAGCGTGACACTTTCAGGTACCTCAGGGTAGGAACCTGGAGAACTCGGAACAATTAACCAAGGAGGCGAGGCTGATGGCCGTGCACACATACCAGAACATGCTGTTCCTGAACCGCAGCCAGCACGGCCTGGTGCTTGTCTCCACCTCCACCAGAAACAGAAAATACTCATGATCTTTCCCTCCAAGGCTGTGCACTCAGAAGGTTTCACCATCATCCACAGATAGAATTTTGCCTCAGTGATTCTGGTGAATCTCAGAGTGAGGGGCTCAGTCAGAGAATCCACACTCAAGGACCTTCTGCCAACAGTGGGTGTGCATGGGTCCCAGTGCACAATTTCACCAAAGACAGAAGAATAGTGCGTGGCCAAGATTCAAGGGGCTAGACTCCAGTCAAACAAATGTAATCCTGTACAAGGACTGGATTCTAGATTTTGAAGGGTCCTTGTACAGTGGGGGAATCTGTGCATGGACTGTCTGTTATAGGCTGTTTAGGGTTTTATGTCAAATGGTGGATTTGCTGTGTTAGGAGAATGACCTAGATGTAGGTGACTGAAGATCTAAGTACAGCTAGATTCAGTGTGTGGTGAGGGTCCTGCTCCTGGTTTGCACAGGGTCTCCTTCCTGATGTATCCACAGGACAGGGAGAGCAAAGGCTAGTGTCTTCTGACCAGAACACACACCCAACATGATGGCTCCCCCTTCCTGGCTCATCTAAACCTGACCACATCCCCAAAACCCACTTCCAAATGCCTTCGTCTTGGGGTTAGAGCGTGAAGCTCTCCATTTGAGGGGACACAACTGGTGAGTCCAGAGCAGTAATTACGCACCAACAGTAGGAGTACAGTCATGGTGGTGTAACAGTCTCCTGTCTCAGAGCTGTCAGTGTGATCAACATGTGCAGTAACCAGCTTGACCACAGATCCATGCTCCATGTTGTCTGCGGAAGAAGGCATTCAACTTTTCAAGTGTATAAAACGTGAGCGAGCAGTAGAGTTGGGTCTTTTTTAGTGATCTCTGTGAAATGATTCATGATATTTTAATGAATGGGAAAGATCTACTCTTCGAAGGGAAAAATAATTCCTTCAAAGATGGCAGTTGAGGAAAGAAATTTGATTGGCATGAAAGACCAGTGTGACAACCATAATGTAAACACATTGAAGGAAGAACAGAACGTTTTAATAGATTGTGGGCCATTTATTTCATTCTTGTACAATTGTAACACAATATCAGAATCACGTGGAAACTATGTTAAAAGGAGGATCACCGTAAAACTTAAGGAAGTGCTTCAGCTGGATTTCATGATATCAACTGCGGAGCAATTCATTGAGTTAATGTCCTTCCCAAAATGTATCTCTACTAAATCGTAATGTGAATTAGATTTCTATTACTTCTGTAGTAGATTTCCAGGATTTAGCCTCTGAAAACCCCACGCATTGGTCTCTTCACAGCTTACTGGTTCAGAAAGCTGACATTGAGGTCCTAGCTGTCCTGGTCTCTAAACTGATTCATGTTGTTTGAAGGATTCATTTCCTTTCATCATGCCCATGTGTCTCCTTCCCTCTTGAAAGCCAGCACCACGCACTGAATCCTTTGCTGTCTTGAAGGTCTCCTCTCTTCCTTTTTTATCTGACTTCAGCTCTTTAAGGCTCATGCGATTACACTGGACCCACCTGGATATTCCAGGACAGTCTCCTGTCTTCGTCAGTGGGGGCTGCTCTACAACAAGGACACCCCTGACTGGAGTGGCTTAAACAAAGGCATTTCTTACTCACTGTCCTAGAGGATGGAGGTCCAAGATGAGGTGCTGGGAGAGTCCGTGTCTGCTGAGACACCTTGTCCTGTTCAGTGGTTCCCTGATGTCCCTCTATTCACTGTGTCCTCACCTGGTGGTGAGAGAGAGGAAGCAAGGGACTTGGCATCAGAGCAGTGATCCCATCCTGAGGGATGGTCGGACCTAATCACCATGACATGATCCCCTCCCAAGTCCCACCTCCTAACACCATCCCCTTAGGGCTTAGGAATTCAAGGTATGAATTTGGGTGAAACAAACATTCAGTCCGCAACATAGTGCAATGATCAGTAACCTGCATTAAATACAAAGCCCCTTTTGCCACGTCTAGCACTGATGGTCAACGGGAGATCCTGGAAGAAGGGCGGCACGGTATAACAGAACACACAAGACTCCTACAGTTAAAAAGTGGGGGACCAGGAGGCCCTCTGTTCCACAGACAAAGGCGCCTAGGTTTCAGCTCACATGCCTTTTATTGGAGAAAGTGACGTAGGTTGATGAGCAAAATCAGGTGCAGTTAATGCTAAGCCTATCTTCGTGGTTGTGCTTTTGCGCATGCGCCAAATTTGTTTCCTGCATCACTCAGCAGTTTCCATGGTCTCCAACATCGTTTGCCCTGTCATGTGACATAACCCAGACAGTATTACCAAGGAGTGGAATCTGGTGACTTCACAAAGAGTTTTGTGCAATGAAATGGTTTTTGAAAGTGAAAAATATTTTACAGTTATCCTAGTGACAAAACTATTATCAGAAGATTTTGCGCGTTTGCCACTGTTAAGTGTGAGTACATGAGTTATATATACAATAAGCATGTGCCTGTATGAGTGTGTGAGTATGATGCACATGTGTGTTCGCTTCTGCCTGTAGGTGTTTAATGAGTTCCCATTTGTGTGCAAAAATCATTACCCACCAGTATGACTCCAATCCCAGCTTTGAATGTTGGCATTTAATGCATCATGACCCTGCATCAAATGTGGATTTGTTTGTGTGGAAAACCAAAAGATTACTTTGAACTCCTAATTTATGGGGGGGGGTTGTTTTTTTGCTTTTTGTCTTTTTAGGGCCATACCCGTGGCATTTGGAGCTTCCCCGGCTAGGGGTCCAATCATAGCTGAAGTCACCAGCCTACACCACAGTCACAGCAATGCGGGATCCTAGCTGCGTCTGCGACCTACACCACAGCTCACAGTAATGCCAGATCCTTAACCTAATGAGCAAGGCCAGGGATTGAACCTGCATCTTCATGGTTTGCTCACTGCTGAGCCATGACAGGAACTCCTAATTTATGTTTCTTAATTATCAAAGCATCAAGTGTTCATACTGAAGAAAGACCACATACATTAACTAATTAATGTAGAGCACTGTAGTGACTCTTTGGTCCAAATGAATAAGTAATTGATGACTGACCCATCTGATAGAAGAAAGGTAGAATCTCTCTGTTGAGCCATCAGAACCAGGCGATTATTCGTGAGACACTCTTTTCGAATCTCTCTTTTTGTCTATGTGTTTGTTCAGGGTCTACTCCTTCATCACTGGTGGTAGTCAATGATAGTAAACTATAGCAATGGAATACTGCTGTGTTGCACTGGGAACTCTGTCTGGTCACCTATGATGGAGCATGATAATGTGAGAAAAAAGACTGTATACATGTATATGTAACTGGGTCACCATGCTGTACAGTAGGAAAATAATCATCTTGGGAAAATACAATAATAAAAAACAATGTGATAAAAAAATTAAAAAATAAAAATATGCTTCTATCAGTTCCTAAATCCAGTCTTTCAATTTATACAGCACACACACACACACAAATACATGCCACACAGATGCTGTTTTGCTTATATGTCTTGTTTGTCCATATAAAAAATTCACAAATCATACTTCTTTGCTGGCACTTTAACAGGTTTCAAAGGTAGATAAGGGTATCTGAAAAGAATAATGATTTAGCATTTCCTTAACACACTATTTTATCATGCATTAGTGTTTTATGTCCCAGACTTTATGGCATAACACACACACACTCAATTCCTGTGATAGGTGCCATTATACCTGCCTTTCTGACATAAAAGCAAATGAATCTGCTGATTCCATCCAGAGATGGAGCCATTCTCCTCTTCATTACCTGAACTTGTCATGGTGCAGGTTCCTAAAGTATTTGACTGTCAGCAGGGCGTGTACATGCATTAAGATATCTAAACTTAATTCCTAGTTGATAGCACTCTGTAGAATAAACCTTTACAAATACATGGAATCGTGTTATAATGAAAATACAAAATACTACCAGTCTAAAACTATATGTCACATTGTGAAATCAAGACTAGCTATAGATCTGGATCATAATTTGAGGACATCTATCTAGCTTTGGGGCAGAGCCTGGTGGTTCAGTGCCCTGTGTTTAACAGACCACACTCTTGCACAGAGTTTGAAGTCCTCACTCTGCCCTACACAGCACATGTCGACAGATACCTAACCTCTCTGTGTTACCCTTCCCTCTAGAATTAAAGTCACAGGTGTCCCTGGCTCATGGATTTGTGAAGAAAGAAGTGTACACTGCTCTTCAACATAGTTTTGGAAGTCCTAGCCACAGCAATTAGACAAACAAAAGAAATAAAAGGCATCCATATAGGAAGAGAAGAGATAAAACTGTCACTATATGCAGATGACATGATACTATACATAGAAAACCCTAAGGACTCAACCCCAAAACTACTTGAACTGATTAATAAATTCAGCAAAGTAGCAGGATATAAGATTAACATTCAGAAGTCAGTTGCATTTCTCTATACCAGCAATGAAATATTAGAGAAGGAATACAAAAATACGATACCTTTTAAAATTGCACCTCACAAAATCAAATACCTCGGAATACACCTGACCAAGGAGGTAAAGGACCTATATGCCGAGAACTATAAAACTTTAATCAAAGAAATCAAAGAAGATGTAAAGAAATGGAAAGATAGTCCATGTTCCTGGATTGGGAAAATCAATATTGTAAAAATGGCCATACTACCCAAAGCAATCTACAGATTCAATGCAATCCCTATCAAATTACCCATGACATTTTTCACAGAACTAGAACAAACAACCCAAACATTTATATGGAACCACAAAAGACCCAGAATTGCCAAAGCAATCCTGAGAAACAAAAACCAAGCAGGAGGCATAACTCTCCCAGACTTCAAGAAAGATTACAAAGCCACAGTCATCAAAACAGTGTGGTACTGGTATCAAAACAGACAGACAGACCAATGGAACAGAATAGAGAATCCGGAAATAAACCCTGACACCTATGGTCAATTAATCTTTGACCCGGGAGGCAAGAACATCAAATGGGAAAAAGAAAGTCTATTCAGCAAGCATTGCTGGGAAACCTGGACGGTTGCATGCAAAGCAATGAAACTAGACCACCCCCTCATACCATGCACAAAAATACACTCCAAATGGCTGAAAGACAAATATACGACAGGACACCATCAAACTCCTAGAAGAAAACATAGGCAAAACACTCTCTGACATCAACATCATGAATATTTCCTCAGGTCAGTCTCCCAAAGCAATAGAAATTAGAGCAAAAATAAACCCATGGGACCTCATCAAACTGACAAGCTTTTGCACAGCAAAGGACACCAAAAAGGAAACAAAAAGACAACTTACAGAATGGGAGAAAATAGTTTCAAATGATGCAACCGACAAGGGCTTAATCTCTAGAATATATAAACTACTTAGACAACCCAACAGCAAAAAAGCCAATCAATCAATGGAAAAATGGGCAAAAGACCTGAATAGACATTTCTCCAAAGAAGATATACAGATGGCCAACAAACACATGAAAAAATGCTCAACATCGCTGGTTATAAGAGAAATGCAAATCAAAACTACTATGAGATATCACCTCACACCAGTCAGAATGGCCATCATTAATAAATCCACAAATAACAAGTGCTGGAGGGGCTGTGGAGAAAAGGGAACCCTCCTGCACTGTTGGTGGGAATGTAAACTGGTACAGCCACTATGGAGAACAGTTCGGAGATACCTTAGAAATCTATCCATAGAACTTCCATATGACCCTGCAATCCCACTCTTGGGCGTCTATCCAGACAAAACTCTACTTAAAAGAGACACATGCACCCGCATGTTCATTGCAGCACTATTCACAATAGCCAAGACATGGAAACAACCCAAATGTCCATCGACAGATGATTGGATTCAGAAGATGTGGTATATATACACAATGGAATACTGCTCAGCCATAAAAGAGTGACATAATGCCATTTGCAGCAACATGGATGGAACTAGAGACTTTCCTACTGAGTGAAATGAGCCAGAAAGACAAAGGCAAATACCATATGATATCACTCATAACTGGAATCTAATATCCAGCACAAATGAACATCTCCTCAGAAAAGAAAATCATGGACTTGGAGAAGAGACTTGTGGCTGCCTGATGGGAGGGGGAGGGGGAGGGAGTAGAAGGGATTGGGAGCTTGGGCTTATCAGACACAACTTAGAATAGATTTACAAGGAGATCCTGCTGAATAGCACTGAGAACTTTGTCTAAATACTCATGTTGCAACAGATGAAAGGGTGGGGGAAAAATGTAATTGTAATGTATACATGTAAGGATAACCTGACCCCCTTGCTGTACAGTGGGGGAAAAAAAAAGAATGAAGTGTATAAGTTTAATATCTTCAACTAGTGATTTTACATATAAGTACCCTTAATATCATACATTCCATAGTTTTAAGGCTGCTACGACTGAAAAACCTGACGAAAAATTTCTAAATGGGAATTCAGGGTCAGTGGACACCACAGGATTCAGCTGACAGGACACATGCAGCACCTGCTTCATATCCCCACCCAGGACCTTCTAAGTCACAAGACAAACATTAGAGACTGAGCTGGGAGGATGGCCAGCAGGGATGTGACCATAGATGTGATCATCCTGACACAGACCGTGGTTGGACTCCTGGGGAATTTCGCCCTTCTTTGCCATTATATCAACCTTTACTTCACTGGGTGCAGGTCACGGTCCACAGACGTGATTCTTCAGCACCTGATTGTGGCCAACTTCTTGGCCCTTCTCTCTAAAGGAGTCCCCCAGACCATGGCAGCCTTCGGGTGCAAACTTTCCCCCAGTGATTTTGGATGCAAAATGATTTTCTTTCTTCACTGAGTGGGGAGGGGAGTGTCCATGGGGAGCATCTGCCTCTTGAGTGTCTTTCAGGTGATCACGATCAGCCCCCAGAACTCCAGGTGGGCAGCGCTTCAAGCAAAAGCTCCCCAGCACATTGTTCCCTCGATGTGCCTGTGTTGGATGCTCCAAATGCTGGTAAATACCAAGTATCCTCTCTGTGTAAATGGCAAATTGAGTGACAAAAACAAAACAAAGAAAAAAGATTTGGGATACTGTTCTGCTGTTCGTCATGACAAAGCTAGAGAGGCATTTATGCATTGCTGCTGTTATTCCCTGATGTTTCATTTTTGGGTCTCATGCTCTGGGCCACTGGCTCCATGGTTTTCCTCCTGTACAGACACAAGCAGCAGGTCCAACACATTCGTAGGAACAATGCCTCCCCTAGATCCTCGCCTGAGTCCAGAGCTACCCGAACCATCCTTCTCCTGGTGAGCATTTTTGTCTATTTTTACACTTTTTCCTCCATCTTTCAAGTTATTTTGACTTTTTTTGATAATCCCAACTGGTTCCTTGTAAACATTTCTGCAATCATGGCTGTGTGGTTCCCAACGGTGAGCCCCTTTCTGCTCATGAGCCGTGACGCCACTCTATACAGCCTCTACTTTGCCTGGATAAGGAATGCAAAATCACCTGCTATTATAAGAACTGTGTACATTGTATATCTTTCCACAGTGCACAATTTCCAATTGTTCTTTCCTAAGTCCCCCCAAAAAATTGAATTTCGAAAGATAGGGAATCGGTCATAGCACCCGTCTTTTTCGAAATGAAGACATGTAACCATATCGTCATGAAATACAGGTATCTTGTAAAGAACTGTTCAATTAAAGTGTTTCTGGTACTTTCAGAAAAGGAGTTCAGAACTTATAGTATAATAATAGAGATGATCTGCATATTCTGGAGTGTTCAAGTGGGTAGCCTTCAGTCTAAAACATCTTTTCCCAGGAATGAAATAGTCGTGGACTTGTAGATAAAGGTATACATGAACATGGGTCCGTGTGTGCAGGGGTCATTGATAAAAGTGAAGAAATCAATGTCCTCTCAGTGTAGACAATAGCCTGGTGTGGAGCCAGAGAGTCAACTCACTCTCAGCCAGGAGAACCTTTGGGAAACAGCTATGAATTTTATAGATAGCATCCTCAATAGATGGCAAGGGTTTACTGGAAACAGGTGGTTTTGAATTGAGAATAGCATGTTTAAATATTTTCATGTAGAGACAACAAGGTTGAAGGGAAGTGCTGCAAAAGGAGAAAAAAATTTCATTATGGCTGATTTTATAAATTTATATTTGACATAAAATATTTGTAAATTGAGTGCGTACCAGTTACCGTTCCATTCACATATTGTAATGTATTGCTATGGTTCCATAATTAGCACCTCTATCATGTTATATGATTATATTTTTATTTTTTATTATTTTTAATTTTTTATATTTTTGTATTTTTACTTGCTTTATTGTGATGCAAGAATATTCTTTTTTTTAGCATTTATTTATATATGTATTTTTCTACTGCACAGCATGGTGACCCAGTTACACATACACGTATACTTCCTTTTTTCTCACATTAAGTGTTCCATCATAAGTGACTAGACAGAGTTCCCAGTGCTACACAGCAGGATCCTGTTGCTAATCCATCCCGAAGGCAACAGTCTGCATCTATTTACCCCAAACTCCAAGTCCCTCCTACTCCCTCCCCTCCCCCCTTGGCAACCACAATTCTATTCTCCAAGTCCATGATTTTCTTTTCTTTGGAGAGGTTCTTTGGGCCATATGTTAGATTCCAGATATAACTGATATCATATGGGATTTGTCTCTTTCTGACATACTTCACTCAGGATGATAGTGTCTAGTTCCATCCGTGTTGCTGCAAATGGCATTATTTTTTTAATGGCCAAGTAGTATTCCATTGTGTATGTGTACCATATCGTCCTAATCCAATCATCTGTCAGTGGACATTTGGGTTGATTCCATGTCTTGGCTATTGTGAATAGTGCTGCAATGAACATGTGGGTGCATGTGTCTTTTTTAAGTAGAGTTTTGTCTGGATATATGCCCAAGAGTGGGATTGATGGATCATGTGGTAGTTCTATGTACAGGTTTCTAAGGTACCTCCATACCGTTCTCCATAGTGGTTGTACCAGATTACATTCCCACCAACAGCGCAAGAGGGTTCCCTTTTCTACACACTCCCTCCAGCGTTTGTTATTTGTGGACTTCTTTTTTTTTTTTTTTTTTTTGGCCTTTTCTAGAGCCACTCCTGTGGCATGTGGAGGTTCCCAGTCTAGGGGTCGAATCGGAGCTGTTGCTACCGGCCTCCACCACAGCCACAGCAACACGGGATCCTTAACCCACAGAGCAAGGCCAGGGATCAAACCCTCGTCCTCATGGGTACTGGTAGGGTTTGTCACCGATGATCCACGATGGGAACTCTCTCTTTACTTTCTTTTTTTTTGTCTTTTTTTTTGCTATTTCTTGGGCCGCTCCCAGGCATATGGAGGTTCCCAGGCTAGGGGTCTAATCGGAGCTGTAGCTGCCGGCCTATACCACAGCCACAGCAGCTTGGGATCCAAGCCGTGTCTGTAACCTACACCACAGCTCACGGCAATGCCAGATCCTTAACCCACTGAGCAAGGCCGGGGACCGAACCCGCAACCTCATGGTTCCTAGTTGGATTCGTTACCACTGTGCCATGATGGGAACTCCTATTTGTGGACTTCTTAATAATGGCCATTCTGACTGGTGTGAGGTGGTATCTCATGGTAGTTTTGATGTGCATTTCTCTAATCAGTGATATTGAGCATTGTTTCAAGTGCTTGTTGGCCATCTGTATATCTTTCTTGGAGAAATGTCTATTCAGGTCCTTTGCCCATTTTTCCATTGGGTTGTTGGCTTTTTTGCTGTTGAGTTGTATAAGATGATTGTATGTTTTAGAGATTAAGCCCTTGTCAGTTGCATCGTTTGAAACTATTTTCTCCCATTCTGTAAGTTGTCTTTTTGTTTTCTTTTTGGTTTCCTTTGCTGTGCAAAAGCCTGTCTGTTTGATTAGGTCCCATTGGTTTATTTCTGCTTTTATGTCTGTCGCTTTGGGAGACGGACCTGAGAAAACATTCGTAAGGTTGATGTCAGAGAATGTTTTGCCTGTGTTCTCTTCTGGGAGTTTGATGGTGTCTTGTCTTATATATAAAGTCTTTCAGCCATTTTGAGTTTATTTTCATGCATGGTGTGATGGTGTGTTCTAGTTACATTGATTTGCATGCAGCCGTCCAGGTTTCCCAGCAATATTACTGAAATGACTGTCTTTTTCCCATTTTATGTTCTTGCCTCCCTTGTCAAAGATGAATTGACCATAGGTGTCTGGGTTTCTTTCTGGGTTCTCTATTCTGTTCCATTGGTCTATATGTCTGTTTTGGAACCAGTACCACCCTGTCTTGATGACTGTGGCTTTGTAATATTGCATAAAGTCTGGAAGAGAGATGCCTCCTGCTTGGTTTTGTTCCTCAGAATTGCTTTGGCAATTCTGGGTCTTCTGTGGTTCCATATAAAATTTTGGATTGTTTGTTCTTGTTCTGTGAAAAACGTCATGGGTGATTTGATAGGGATTGCATTGAATCTGTAGATTGCCTTGGGTAGTATGGCCATTTTTACAATATTAATTTTTCCAACCAAGGAGCATGGAATATATTTCCATTTCTTTACATCTTCTTTAATTTCCATGATTAAAGTTTTATAGTTCTTGGCATATAAGTCTTTACCTCCTTGGTCAGGTGTATTCCCAGGTATTTGATTTCTTGGGGTGTAATTTAAAAAGGTATTTCTGTATTCCTTTTCTAATATTTCATTGTTAGTATACAGAAATGTGACTGGTTTCTGAATGTTAATCTTATATCCTACTACTTTGCTGAATTTGTCAATCAGTTCAAGTAGTTTGGGGATTGAATCCTTAGGGTTTTCTATATATAGTATCATGTCATCCACATACAGTGACAGATTTACCTCTTCTCTTCCTATTTGGATGCCTTTTATTTCTTTCATTTGTCTGATTGCTGTGGCTAGGACTTCTAATACTATGTTGAATAGCAGCGGTGAGAGTGGGCATCCTTGTCTTGTTCCAGATTTTAGTGGGAAGGCTTTCAGCTATTCTCCATTGAGTATTATAGTTGCTATGGGTTTGTCATAAATGGCTTTGATTATGTTAAGGTGTGTTCCCTCTATACTCACTTTGGTAAGAGTTTTTAACATGAATGGATGTTGAATGTTTTTAAATGCTTTTTCTGCCTCTATTGAGATGATCATATGGTTTTTGACTTTTCTTTTGTTAATGTGGTGTATGACGTTGATTATCTTTTTAAATTTAAATTTTTTTCTCTTGCACTTTGTTGATTTACAATATAATATTAATTTTAGTTGTAAAATATAGTGATTCAGTATTTGTAAAGATTATACTCCATTTATTTTTTTATTTTTTCCAGTTTTTTTCTTTTTTATTTTTTTTCCCCAATAGTGAGATTATACTCCACTTAAAGATACTATAAACTTTTTGCTCTATTCCTTGTGCTGTAAAATCTATTCTAGTAGTTTATTTATTTTATGCATAATAGCTTCAAGTTCTCATTTCTCACTATCTCACACCTACTCCCTTTTCTCTCACCAGTAGTAACCATTAGTTTCTCCTCTATATTTGTGGGTCTGTTTCTGTTAGTTTTATTGATCCATTTGTTTTATTCTATAGATTATGTATATAAGTGATAAACAATATATGTCTTTCTCTTTCCGACCTATTTCACTAAGCATAATGTCTTCAGAATCTATCCAGGTTGTTACACATGGTAAAATTTCATTCTTTTGTGACTGATTAGTACTCCATTGTGTGTGTTTTTTGTGTGTGTACCACATCTTTATCCATTTATTTGTTGATAGACACATAGGTTTCTTCCATACCCTGGCTATTGTATTTTGTTGTTTTGTTTTGGGGTTTTTTGGTATTTTCTTAGGGCTACAATTGTGGCATATGGAAATTCCCAGGCCAGGTGTCAAATGGGAGCTGCAGCTGCTGACCTACACCACAGCCACTGCAATGTTACATCCTAGCAGTGTCTGCAACCTAACCAGAGCTCACGGCAATGCCAGATTGAGCAAGCCCACAGATTGAACCTGCATCCTCATGGATACTAGTCAGGCTCATTTCCACTGAACCACAGTGAGAACTCCATGGCTATTGTAAATAATGATTTATCTATAGTTTTCTTTCTTTATAGTGTCTTTTCCTGCTTATGTTATCTGTGTAAACAGCCTCAGAGAATGGATTTGGGAGTGTTCCCTTCTCTTCAATTTTTTGGGAATACTTTGAGAGGTATTAGTATTACCTCTTCTTTATGTTTGGTAGAATCCTCTGTGAAAACATTCTGTCCTGGACTTTGCTGAGCATTTTTTTTTAGGGCCACATGCATGGAAAATGGAATTCCCAGGCTAGGGTCGAATTGGAGTTGCAGCTGCTGGCCTGTGCTACAGCCACAGCAATGCCAGATCTGAGCTATATCTGCAACCTAGGGCAGCTCAGGATAACGCTGGATCCTTAACTGACTCAGCCGGGCCAGGGATCAAACCCGAGTCTTCATGGATACTGGTTGCGTTTGTTACCACTTAGCCACAATGGGCACTTCTGCTGAGCATTTTTTGATTACTAATTTGATTTCACCACTAGTGATGAGTCTGTTCCAATTGCCTACTTCTTCTGGAGACAGTCCTAGATACTTCTACATTTCTAGAAATTTATCTGTTTGCTGTAAGTTTTAAACTCTTGGCATATAACTGTTTATAGCATTGTCTTATGATTTTATGTATCCCTATAATATCAGTCATGATTTCTCCTCTTTTATTTCTCTTGTTGTTTATTTGTGACTTCTTTCTTTTTGTACTAACAAGCCTGGCTAAAGCCTTATGGATTTTGTCGATCTTTAAAAAAAAAAAAAAAAACTCTTGGTTTCATTGATGTTTTCTATTATTTTTTGGTCTCTGTTTTATTTCTTTCCTCTCTGATCTTTTATATTTCCTTCCATTTGCTGTTGTGGGGCTTTGTTTTCCTTTTTATAATTCCTTTAGGTAGTAATTGAGGTGTTCTTTGTGATATTTTTCTTATATTTTGAGACAGGCATGTATTGTTATAAACTTCCCTCTTAGAATTTCTTTTGCTGTGTCCTGCTGATTTGGAAAGTTGTGTTTGTATTTTGATTTGAATCAAGATATGTTCTGATTTACTCTTTGATTACTTTATTGACCCTATGGTATTAGTAATACATTGTTTAGTCTCTACATGATTTTTATTTTCCCATTTTTTCTGTAATTTATTTGTAGTTTCATACCATTATAGTTGTAAAAATGCTTTGTATAATTTCAATCATCTTATTTTGCTGAGATTTCTCTTGTGGCCTAGCATGTAATCTACCCTAGAGAATGTTCCATGTGCACTTGAAGAGTGTGTATTCTGCTATTTGGGGCTGGAATATTTTATAGGTATCTATTAGTTCCAACTGGACTACTCTGTCACTTATGATCACGGTTGCCTTATTGATTTCCTATTTGGATTATCTGCCTATTGATATAACTGAAGTATAGAAGTCCCATATTATTATCGTACTGTTGTCAATTTCTCCCTTTATATCTGTTTGTATTTTCTTTGTTTATTTAGGTGCTCCTATTTTTGGTGCATGTTAATGAGCATAATGTCCTTCTCAGAAGGATTCCACATAACTATGTTGAAATTTTATCCTGAATGATATAGAACATAACATCCTCCTCTTAAATGTGGGCTGCTCATAGTGACTTCTTTCTATAGAGTATACCATGAAAAGTAACAAAATTAATTTTCAATGAGCAAACCAGAGGCACACTACCTCATCCAGGAGACATAGGTTACTGTCAGCAGTGAGGAGTCATGTTGGTTGTATGTACCCTTGATATGATGAGATGAAAATGGCATGTATACCTCTGCAAATCTCCTTCAAAAACACAGATCTCCAGTATAATTATGAGAAAATTCTCACGTTAAGGGTGTTTCTACGAAATACCATACTAGGGATCTTCAAATCTGTCATAATCATTACAAATGAGAAATATCTCACATACTGTCACAGTAAAGAGAAGACTCAGTAGAAGTGACTACAACATATGACTTGTTATCTGGATGGGTCCTTGGAAAGGAAAAAAGGATATGAAGGAAAAACTAAGAAACACTGAATAAAATATTAACTTTAGCTGATATGAATTAATCAATTTTAGTTCATGAATTAGAACAACTTTACACATTAACATAAGATATTAATAAAAGTCAGTGAAATTGAGTGTGGGGTCTAAGGGAAATATGTGGAAACTGACATTTTTGTAAATCTAAGACTGTTCTAAAATAATACTCCTTCAAACAACATGTCCAGATTTAAATTTCTTAGTGCATAACTTGCATTTGGTTCTGAGATGTTCCTCATAGGGACATATCACCAGGGTGTGATTCTGTGCTTGATTTAAGTCAATCTCAGAGATCCCACTATGGTGTAGTGGGTTAAGAATCCAACTGTATTAGCTGGGGTCATTGCAGAGGCTCAGGTTCTATTCACAGCGCAGTGCAGTGGGTTAAATTATCTGGCATTGCTGCAGCTGCAGCTTGGCATCCATCCTAGAACTTGGCCCAGGAATTTCTGTATGAGCTGGTGTGGCCATTTAAAAAACAAAAAGCAGTCTCAATCCATCAGGGAGATGAGTCTCCTTCAGGGCAAACAGAGAAAACTTCAGGTCATTTATAGGATGTTTGAACTGGGAATTTGAAGCTTGAGCTCAGCTTTGCATTCACATCTTTGTCCAATAACATGAGAAGCAAGCAGCCCATGATATTACATTCATTAATTTCCTTTGAATATTCATAAGGGTCTTTAGATACTTACTGCTGATAAAAGGTAGATGAGGATTATTCAGTTCAACTACATTGCACATCTATACTTCTGGATCAGAATGTGTATGATCAGTAGTTTCCAACCACTGGAAATGAGCTCATTAGTGCTTTTAAAACTAATCAAATTAGAAAGCTATTTCCAGAAACCCAGGAACCAATTATAATATGAAGCCAAGGAATGATATACAACTTTATGCAACCTACATTAACAAACAACATAAGAAGTGAAAAATATCTCCTATAAAAAAGTAATGCAGTATCATTGTCTTTGTATAAATTACAAAAGTGGTGAAAATAATCTATGCTATTAAATGTCACATCAGTGGTCATGTATTGACATACCCACCAGCATGTCTGTGCATTCTGACAGTATCTGCTTATTGACCCAAGTGGTGCATACAGCAATGTGTTCAGTTGGAACAGTTTCATTGATCTGTGCATTTAGGACCTATGCATGTATTTAAAATTTTTAAAATGCATGTCTCTAAAATACGGCACTTGAAAGTAGATTTGTGTATAATGTCCTTCCATTGTCAAGACAGAATGAAAGATTTTAAATAGAATGACTCTGAGAAGTTTTTGAAATTACACTTTCTGCCAGTACCATGCTGTTTTGATGAATGTTGCTTTGTAGCATAGCCTGAAGACGGGGACATGATTCCTCTAGTTCTATTTTTCTTTTTAGAGATGGTTTTGGCTATTCAGGATCTTTTCTGTTTCCATACAAATTTTAAAAAATTATCTAATGGTGTGAAAAAATGACATTGGTAATTTGATAGGCAACCTACAGATTCAATACAATCCCTTACATATGTGCAGAGTTAAAGTAAAACCTCCCAAGTACATTGTTTCTCTATTTCCCTGTGTTGGATGCTGCACATTGTGGTAAATGTCACTTTTCCTATGGATATAACTGGCAAATGGAATGATGAAAACATCACAAACAAGGGATTTTGGGTACTGTTCTGCTCTTTCTCATGACAAAACCAGAGAAGCACTATCATAGTATTACTCTCATTCCCTGATATTTCATGTCTGGGGCCTGTGCTCTGGGCCAGCATCTCCATGGTTTTCATCCTGTACAGACACCTGCAGCAGGTCCAACACTTGCATAGGACAAATGCCTCCCCTAGATCCTCCCATGAGTCCAGAGCTGCCAAAACCATCCTTCTCTGGGTGAGCACCTTTGTTTACTTTTATATCCTTTCCTCTATCTTTCAACTGATTTTGACTCTTCTTTGTAATCCCTGCTGATTCCTTGTGAACATCACTATAGTCATGGCTGTGTGGTTCCCAACTATCCGCCCATTTCTTCTCCTGAGCTGTGACTCCACAGAACACAGGCTCCACTTTGCCTGGAAAAGGAATGCGCCATCTCTTACTGTTTTGAGAAATCTGTAAATCAGATGCCTTTCCACAGTGCACCGTTGCCACTTCATTCATTTGTTCACCCTCTGAGTCCTAACGTAATGTTTGAACTGGCACCTGAGGAATCATTTCTTCCAGGCTTGTTCATGTTGTTGGCAGGTATGATTTCCCCTAATTACTCCCACATGACTCACTCCATTGAGGAAGCCAGTTTAGTGAGTTGAATCCCCCTCCAGTTTTCAATCTCTTACATCTCTGTTGTATTTATTTGACACCTGTTCTTTAAAGCCCAGGGGGTTATGTTCCACCCACCGCCCCCTTCACTAAGCAGGAACATCCATTGCAGTCAGTTGGGGCTGCTGTAACAAGAAGACCACGGGACTCTGCTCCAAGTTGGAGTAGGAAGATCCTGAGCCTCCTTCTCGCATGGAGACACGGAAATTACAGTTATATGGAGAGCAAATACTGATGAGGAAGACCAGGAGCTGCCAGAAGAGACCTTCTACTACTAAAGAAATGAAGAATGATCCACAGCAAGACGGTTAGGAAGAGTGGAGCTGTGGTTTAGACAGGAACCATCGCCCTTGTGAGTGACCCCCACACAGGAGAAGAATAAATGGCCAGGTTTCTCCCTGAGGAGTGAGGGGTCTCAGCCCTGCACTGGGGTCTCACAGCATGGAGATAAGACCCCAGACCACTGAGCTTTGAAAGCCAGTGGGGCTTTTTTTCAGTAGAGCCAGAGGGCTGTGGGGACTAGAGACTCCACTCTTAAAAATTATTACGAAGTATGTTTGGTTTATAATATTCTGTTGTTTGGAATTGTACATCAAAGTGGTTCAATTGTTCTTTTCAGATTGTATTTCATTATGGTTTATTGCAAGCTATTGAATGTAATTCTTTGTGTTATATAGTAAATCCTAGTTGCTTATTTACTTTGAGAAGAGTGGCTTCTGTTAATCCCACAATCCTAATTTGTCCCTCCCTCTCTCCCCCTCCCCTTTGGTAACCATAAGTTTGTTTTCTATGTCTGTGGGTCTGTTTTTGCTTTGTGTATAGATTCTTTTGTGTTACTTTGGGATTCCACGTGTGATAGCATACAGTATTTGTCTTTCTCTGTTTGACTTACCTGCATGTATAATATTCTCTAGGTCCATACATGTAGCTATAAATGGCAATATTTAACTTTGTAATGGCTGAGTAATACTCCAATGCATGCATGTGTGTGTGCATGTGTGTGTGTGTGTTAATATACATAGGGGTGGGCATTTGGGTGGATTCTGTGTCTTGGCTATTATAAATACTGCTGTCACATTGGGGTGCAGGTATCTTTTTCAATTAGAGATTTTATATTTTATGGATATATTCTCAGGAGGAGGATTCTATTTTTAGTTTTTAAAGGAACATTTGTATTGTCTTCCAGGGTGTCTGCACCAGTTTACACTCCCACCAAAAATGTATAGGGTTCACTTTCCCACAACCTGCTCAGCAATTATTGTTTGTGGACTACTTAATAATTATGATTCTGACCACTCTGAGGTGATAGCTCATTGTGGTTTAAATTTGCATTTATCTAATAATTAGTGAAGTTGAGCATTGTTTCAGGTGCCTGTTGGTCACCTGTATGTCTTTTTGGAGAAATGTCTATTTAGATCTTTAGCTATTTTTTGATTGGGGTATTTTATTGATATTGATATATATGAACTGTTTGTGTGATCTGGATATTAAACTCTTTGTTGGTCACATCATTTTCAACTATTTTCTCCCTTTCCCTAGGTTGTCCTTCATGTGTGGGGGTGATTTTCTTTTCTGTGCAAAAGCTTTGAAGTTTGATTAGGTCCAAAGTGTTTATTTTTTTTCCTTCCTTTCTTTTGCCAAGTGAGACTGATCTAAAAAAATATTGCTTCAATTTATGTCAGAGAATTTTGCCCTTGTTACGTTTTAGGAGTAGTAATATGTCATGTCTTATGTTTAGGTCTTTAAACCAATTTTTTTGCTTTTTTAATTAATTTTTAATTTTTATCTTTTTATGGCCACACCCAAGGCATATAGAGTTTCCCAAGCTAGGGGTCAAATTGGAGCTGTAGCTGCCAGCCTACACTACACCTTATGGCAAGGCTGGATCCTTAACCCATTGAGCGAGGCTGGGGATTGAACCTGTGTCCTCATGGATACTAGTCAGGTTCATTAACTGCTGAGCCATGACAGGAACGTCTGCCTTTTTTTTTTAAATGGCTGCACCTCTGGGACATGGAATTTCCCAGGCTAGGGGTCAAATTGGAGCCTCAGCTGTCAACCTATGGCACAGTCATGGCAATGCCAGTTGCAAGCCACGTCTATGGCCTACACCACAGCTTGTGGCAATGGCTAGATCCTTTAACCCATTGAGCAAGGCCAAGGATCACCCATATCCACATGGATATGAGTCAGGTTCTTAACCCATTGAGTCACAATGGGAACTCCCTAGGACTTTAAGCCATTTTGAGTTTGTTTTTTGTTTGTTTGTTTTTTTCTTTTTAAGGCTGCACCCATGACATATGGATGTTCCCAGCCTGGGGGTCAAATCGGACCTGTAGCCACTGGCCTATGTCACAGCCAGAGCAATGCCAGCTCCAAGCCACAGCTGTGACCTACACCACAGCTCACAGCAATGCCAGATCCTTAATCCAGTGAGCAAGGCCAGGGATCAAACATGCATCCTCTTGGACTATAGTCAGATTTGTTTCTGCTGAGCCGCTTATGGGAACTCCCTTGAGTTTATTTTTGTATGTGATGCAGGAAGTGTTCTAATTTTATTGGTTTATATGTGGCAGTCCAGCTTTCCCAGGAGTGTTTGCTGAAGTGATTGTCATTTCTCTTTTGTATGTTCTTGCCTCTTTTGGCAATGATTCATCGACTAGATGTGCGGGTTTTTTCCTGGGCTCTCTGTTTCATTGACCTATATGTGTATTTTTGTGCCAATACCACACTGTTTTGAGTACTTCAGCTTTGTAGTATAGTCTGAAATCTGCCCGTTTTATGGCTCCTACTTTGTTGTTTTTCCTCAGAATTGGTTTGGAAATTCAGGGTCTTAGGTAGTTCCATATGAATTGTCGAATTATTTGTTGTAGTTCTGTGGAAAAATGACAGTTTTTTTGTTTTGTTTTTTAAAAATTATTCATTTTATATATTTCTATTTGTGTCACATCCTCTGTGGCATGTCTTTAATCCACCTGGCTGGACTGGGATCCAACCAGGGCCTCTGCAGCAAGCTGCGCCATGGGATTCTTAACCTACTGTGACACAGCAAGGATGCCCTGCCATAGGTCTTTTGATACCTATTGCATTAAATCTGTAGGTATTTTGGGAGGGGGTACTATGGCCATTTTCACAACAGTAATTCTTTCAGTCTAAGACCATGGGATATCTTTCCATTTGTTAGAATCATCTTCACTTTCCTTTATCAGTGTTTTCAACATTTGTTTTTTTCACCTCCTCAGTTAAGTTTATTTCTAGGTATTCTTTGATGCAATTTTCAATGGAAATTTTTACTTTCTCTTTCTGATATTTCACTATTAGTGCAAAAAATGTTAACCAATTTTCCTAGCCTGATCTTTTATCCTGCTACATTGCTGAATTCATTTATCGGTCCTTATGGGGTTTGTGTAGTGTCTTTAGTTTCTGTACATAGAGTATTCGATTACCTTCAAATAATGACAAATTTACCTCTTCCTTTCCTATCTCAAAACATTTAAATTTATTTTTCTTGTCTGTTTGCCACGGATAGGACTTCCAAAAATACATTGAATACAAGTGATGAGAGTGGGCATTCTTGTCCTCTGCCTAAATTTAGTGGGAAGACTTTCAGCTTTTCACTGTTGAGTCTTCTTTGGGTGGTGTGTTTGTCATAAATATCTCTTGTTATGTTGAGATATGTTCCCCCATACATAATTTGGCAAGAGTTTTTATCACAAATGGATGTTAAATTTTCTCATATGCTTTTTCTGCATCTGTTGAGATGATATGTGTTTCTTGTCCTTTCTTAATGAATTGAATCCTATTATTTTGATCATTGTTAGAACATCACCTCACACAGTGTAGAAAAATAAACTCAGAAGAGATTAAAGACCTGAATGTAAGACCTGAAACCATATAACTAGAAGAAAATGTAGATGGAACCCTCTGACATAAACCCTGGCAATATTTGGGGGGGGGATAGATCTCCTAAGGCAAAGGAAGCAAAAGAAAAGGTAAAGGAATGGGGTTGCTTTGAACTTCAAGGCCTTTGCACAGCAAAGGGCACCCCTGAAAAAACAAGAGGACAGTCCAGTAAATGGGGGAAATATTTCCAAATATTATGGCCACAAGGGAGAAAATCAAAAACACTTGAGCATCACATATAACTCACTATTAAAAACACAAATGGCCCAATTAGAAAATGGATCAAAACCTGAATAGAGATTTTTCCAAAGAAGACCTATAGATGTCCAACAGAAATATGAAAATATTCTTTATATTGCTAACCATCCGAGAAATGTACATCAAAATCAAGATGGGGAGTTCCCGTCGTGGCGCAGTGGTTAACGAATCCAACTAGGAACCATGAGGTTGCAGGTTCGGTCCCTGGCCTTGCTCAGTGGCTTAAGGATCTGGCGTTGCCGTGAGCTGTGGTGTAGGTTGCAGACGCGGCTTGGATCCTGTGTTGCTGTGGCTCTGGCATAGGCTGGCAGCTACAGCTCCACTTAGACCCCTAGCCTGGGAAACTCCACATGCTGGGGGAGTGGCCCAAGAAATGGCAAAAAGACAAAAAAAAAAAAACAAAAACCAAGATGGAACCATCGCCTCACACCAGTCAGAATGGCTATCTCAAAAGGCCACCAATAAGAGATGTTGGAGAGGATCTGGAGAAAGGGGACCCCTGTACACTGTTGATGGGAATGTAAATGGGAACAGCCACCATGGAGAACAGTATAGAGCTTCTTCAAGAAAAGGAAAGTAGAACTATGGTAGGATGTACCAATTCCAGTCTTGAGTATATACATGGAGAAATTAAAGCACCAAGATGAAACGAGAAATGCACCCCAAATGTTCATTAGTGGGTTTATTTACAATAGTCAAGATACAAAAGCAGCCAAGGTGTCCATCAACAGATCAATGAGTAAAGATGTCTCTCTGTTTCTCCCTCTCCTGCCTTCTCTTTATCCATCTGTGTATATAACTCGACATGGATGGACCTGGAGGGTATTATGCTTAGTGAAATATGTCAGAGAGGAGACCTCATGGTGGTGTAGCAGTCACGAACCCAACAAGTATCCATGAGGATGCATGTTTGATCCCTGGCCTTGCTCAGTGGGTTAAGGATCCAGTATTGTCATGAGGTGTGGTATAGGTCACAGACGTGACTTGGATCTGGCATTGCTGTGGCTGTGGTATAGATTGGCAGCTGCAGCTCCGATTTGACCCCTAGCCTGGGAACATCTGCATACCACAGGTTGTGGCCCTAAAAGACAGGGAAAAAAAAAGAAATACATCAGAGAAAAACAAATACTGTATTTGTTATTTACATGGGAAATCAAGAAAGAAAGTGCATAAATGAATGTAACAAAACAGAAACACACACATGAATATCACAGTCTGCATATGACAAAAGGTATTTCTCATTGTTGCAGAGGTTGGGAAGTCCGTGATCAGGGTGCTAACAGATTTGGTGTCTGATGAGATAGCTCTGCTTGTTTTGCTGATGGCCCTCTTGGTTGAATCCTCACATGTTGGCAAGAGAGAAGAAGCAAGCTTACTCTTTTATCTCAGTATAAAAGCCTTAAGCCCATACATGAGAGCTTCAACACATGACAATTATGTCCAAAGCCTTCCTTTCCAAATACCACTTAAGAATTTTATAATATGAATTTTAGAGGGACACAACATTAAGTCCACAACATAGTTCTATGGTTAGTCACCTTCATTGTATCTTCCTAGTCTCCGTTGCCATCGTACAGGATATTACCAAGGTGGTAACACCAGAGGATACAGATCTATTTTATGATGACTCCAGTAGATCTTTTGCTAGGAAAAAATATTTTTAATTGTTACCATATTGATATGGCTATGAACAGTGGTTACCTCTTAGGGTGGTCTCATAGGAGTGAAAACATTACTGGAAATATTTCTGTTCCATTTTATTATGTTTTATTTCTTATATAAAGCGTATATGCTCTTTTAAAAATTACATGGTTAGGATGTTTAGAAATGTTTAGAAAGGTACTTTCATCAGTGGGCCCTTTTATCATAAATGTTTTCCAGACATAAATATTTACGTTAATGCTAGTTCCCATTGTCTTATTTAGAATAAAGAGCATGCAAAAAAAGACATAGGTATTTGGAAGGGGTCATGTCTCTTGCTGAGAGTGAATGACCAGGACCGGTAAATAGGCTGTCCTTCCAGATGGTATGCTCTCTAATTACCTCTGGGTCCCCAAGAGTTAGAGTATGATGTACTGGGTATAGATTCTGGGTGCATATACACAATGGAATATTACTCAGCCATTAAAAGGAACGAAATACCAGAATTTTTAGCAACATAGATGGACCTAGAAATTATCATGCTAAGTGAGGTCAGTCAGGCAATGAGACACCCACATCGAATGCTTTCACTGACATGTGGAATCTGAAAAAAGGACAGAATGAACTTCTTTGCAGAACAGATACTGACTCACAGACTTTGAAAATTTTATGGTTTCCAAAGGAGACAGGTTGGGGGGTGGGGAGATGCACTAGGGGTTATGGGATGGAAATCCTATAAAATTGGATTGTGATGATCATTGTACAACAATAAATGTAATAAATTCATTGAGTAATTAAAAAAAAAGATTCTGGGTGCAGATGAAATCTGTGCTACCATTTAACTTGCACAACATGGAACAAATGCCTGAAGAGTCTGCTGGAGTCTGTGTTGGAGTAAGCTCTGCTAAGGATATTCTCTTAATACTTTATATTCTGAGCTCAGTCCCAGGATGCTGGTGCTGCCTTAAGGACATCTAGGCTTAAGGATGTTCTAAGATTGGGTCACCAGGAGACACCATGCCCACTGGGTGTGTGCTCATACAGAAGAGAGTGGCTGGATGTGACAGGAGAATACAAGGTGATCTCCATGCTGGCCTATAGCTGTGTTTTCAGAAGAGGTCAAGTTTGTGCTATGTTTTCTGGTTCCACAGGCAGCTGAAATTGTCCTTGGGGAGCAACAGCGTTCTGGGTGGGCAGTTCAAGGACACATGTGGGAGGAGGAATTATTTTTCAGGTGCAGATGGTGGGCTGAGCGGAGTAAGGATTTTGCAGGAAAAGTTTGGACACTGGAATAGAAAAGCCTTTAGTGGGAGATATTTTGCCTTGTAGAGGTTGGTGATCCAGGAGCATAGCTGGGCAGGGGCCTGAGCACAGGCTCCATTGTTGTCTGGGAGGGGGTAGGTGCCCAGAGCAAACCTTTCAGGTACTTCCACGCAGCCAACTGGAGGACTCAGAGCCATTAATGGAGGAAACCAGCCCAAGGACATGAACAAATAGTAGAATGTGCCATCCAGGCTCCACAAGGCCTGCTGCTTTTCTCAGCCTCTACCAGAAATAGAAAATGCTCATAATCTTTCTCTCTGAGACTATGCACTAAGAAGGTATCACCATCATCCATGCATAGAATTTTGCCTCGGGAGTTCCCATCGTGGCTTGGTGGTTAATGAATCCAACCAGGAATCATGAGGTTACAGATTCGATTCCTTGCCTCACTCAGTAGGTTAAGGATCCAGCACTGCTGTGGTGTAGTTCACAGATGCGGCTCAGATCCCACATTGCTGTGGCTCTGGCATAGGCTAGTGGCTACAGCTCCCATTGGACCCCTAGCCTGAGAACCTCCATATGCCACGAGTGTGGCCCTAGAAAAGACAAAAAAATAAAGAAAGAAAGAATTTTGCCTCAAAAGTCCTTCTGAGGACCGTCCTATCAGGGTTAGAGTCTCAACCTATCCATTTGGGGGGACGCAATTCTTCAGTCCAGCACAATAATTTTTCACCAACAGTGAGAGCGGAGTCATGATGTTGCACCAGTCCCCTGTGTCAGAGCTATACGTGTGATCTGCATGTGTAGTGACCAGTATGATCCCTGATCCATATTCCACGTTGTCTGTAGTAGAAGGCATTCAGATTTTCATGTGTATAAATTTTTTTTTGTCTTTTGTCTTGTTGTTGTTGTTGTTGTTGCTATTTCTTGGGCCGCTTCCGCGGCATATGGAGGTTCCCAGGCCAGGGGTTGAATCGTAGCTGTAGCCACCGGCCTACGCCAGAGCCACAGCAACGCGGGATCTGAGCCGCGTCTGCAACCTACACCACAGCTCATGGCAACGCCGGATCATTAACCCACTGAGCAAGGCCAGGGATTGAACCCGCAACCTCATGGTTCCTAGTCGGATTCGTTAACCACTGCGCCACGAGGGGAACTCCTCATGTGTATAAATTTTAAGTGATCAGTCAAGTTGGTTTGTTAACAACATCCGTGGAATGACTTGTGATATTTAAGTGAATGGGAAAGATCTATATCTTGAAGGGGAAAATACATCTTTCAAAGATGACAATTAAGGAAACAAATTTTTAAAAATTATTGTAGTTGAGTTGCAATGTTCTGTCAATTTCTGCTGCACAGCAGTGTGACCAGTTTTTTATATATATGTCGAAGTTCTTTTTCTCATGTTCATGTTATCGTCCATTGTTCCAAGACGATTGATTTAACATGGTTTCTGGTGCTATACAGTAGTACCTCATTGCTTGTCCATTCCAATTGTGATAGTTTCTGTTTACTAACCCCAAACACCCCGTCTGTCCCACACCCTCCACCTCCCCCTTGGCAACTTTAACTCTGTTCATGACTTTGTTTCTATTTTGTAGACAGGTTCATTTATGCCATATTTTAGATTCCACATACAGGTGATATAATAGTTATTTTTCTCTTTATGATTTATTTCATTAGTATGAGGCTCTCTAGTTTCATCCATGTTGCTGCAAATGACATTATTTTGTTCTTTTTTATGGCTGAGTAGTTTTCCATTGGGTATATGTATCATATCTTCTTAATCCATTGATTAACAGATGGACATTTAGGGTGTTTCCATGTCTTGGATATTGTGAATAGTGCTGCAGTGAACATGGTGGTGCACGTATCTTTTTAAATGAAAAGTTTGTCCAGATGTATGCCCAGGAGTGGAATTGCTAGATCATATGGTAGTTCTATATTTAGTTTTCTGAGGTGCCTCCATACCATTTTCCATTGTGGTTTTACCAACTTTCATTCCCACCAACAGTGCAGGAGAGTTCCTTTTTCTCCATAACTTCTCTAGCATTTGTTATTTGTAGGCTTATTAATGATAACCATTCTGACTGGTGTGAGGTGATATCTCATTGTAGTCTTGGTTTGCATTTTTCTAATAGTGATGTTGAGCATTTTTTCATGTGCTGTTGGCCACCTGGATGTCTTTGTTGGAGAAATTTCCATTTAGGTCTTCTGCCCACTTTTCAGTTGGGTTGTTTGTTTTATGGCTGTTGTGTTGTATAAGTTGTTTGTATATTTTGAAGGTTAAGCCCTTGGCTGCTTCTTCATTTGCAACTATTTTCTCCCATTCCATAGGTTGTCTCTTTTTTTTAAGGTTTCCTGTGCTGTGCAAAACTTGTAAGTATGATGAGGTCCCATTGGTTTATTTTTGTTTTTATTTCTATTGCCTTGGGAGAATGACCTAAGAAAACATTGTACGGCTGATGTAAGAGAATGTTTTGCCTAAATTCTCTTCTAAGAATTTAAGGTATCTTGTCTATGTTTATGTCTTTAAGCCATTTTGAGTTTATTTTTTGTGCATGGTGGGAGGATGTGATTTAGTTACATTGATTTACATGCAGCTGTGCAGTTTTCCCAACATCACTTGCTGAAGACACTGTCTTTTCCCCATTTTATATTCTTGCCTCCTTTGCTGAAGATTAATTGACCAGAGGTTTCTGAGTTTATTTCTGGGATATTGTTCCATTGGTCTTTATGTCTGCTTTGGTAGCAGTACCACACTGTCTTGATTACTGTAGCTTTATGATATTGTCTGAAACCTAGGAGAGTTATACCTCTTGCTTGTTTTGTTTTTATTTTTTCCCCTCAGTATTGCTTTGGCAATTCTGGGTCTTTTATGGATCCATATAAATTTTTGGATTGTTTGTTCTAGTTCTGTGAAAAATGCCATGGGTAACTTGATAGGGATTGCATTAGGTCTGTAGATTGTTTTGAGTAGTATGGCCATTTTAACTATATTAATTCTTCCTATCCAGGAACATCTTTGCATTTCTTTGAATCCTCTTTAATTTCCTTGATTAATGTTTTGTAGTTCTCAACATATGTCTTTCACCTCTTTGGTCAGGTTTATTCTTAAGTATTTAATTCTTCTGGGTGTGATTTTAAAGTGTACTATATTTTTGTATTCCTTTTCTAATAAGTCATTGTTAGTATACAAAAATGCGACTGATTTCTGAATGTTAACCTTATATCCTGCTATTTTGCTGAATTCATTGATCAATTTGGGTAATTTTTATGTGGAGGTCTTTAGGATTTTCTGTATATAGTACCATGTCATCTGCATACAGTGACAGTTTTACCTCTTCTTTTCCTATTTGGATGCCTTTTCTTTCTTTTGTTTGTCTGATTGCTGCAGCTAGGATTTCCAATACTATGTTGAATAAAATTGGGGGGAGTGGGCAACATCGTCTTGTTCCAGATTTTAGTGGAAAGGCTTTCAGGTATTCTCCATTGAGTACTATATTGGCTGTGATTTTGTCATAAATGGCTTTTACTATATTGAGGTAAGTTACTATGTTGAGGTATATTACTTCTATACCCTCTTGGGTAAGAGTTTTTATTATGAATGGATATTGGATTTTGTAAAATACTTTTTCTGCATCTATTGAGATGATCATATGGTTTTTTCCTTATTTTTTGTTAAAGTGTTGTAAGACATTGATTAATTTGCATATGTGGAACCAGCCTCTGAACTTGGGATGAATCCCACTGGGTTGTGGCATATGATCTTTTTTATACGTCATTGGATCCAGTTGGCTAAAATTTTGTGGAGATTTTTTGTATCTATATTCATCAAAGTTATTGGCCTATAATTTTCTTTTTGGTAGTATCTTTTTCTGGTTTTGGTATTAAGGTGATGGTGGCTTCATAGAATTTTTTGAAGGTGTTCAACTTCTTCAGCCTTTTGGAAAAGTTTAAGAAGGATGGATATAAATTCTTCTCTGTATGTTTGGTAGAATACCTGAGAAGCCATGTGGTCCTAGGTTTTTGTTTGAAGGGAGTGTTTGTTTTGCTATGCTTTGCTTTTTAGGGCCATGTTCTGGCATATGGAGGTTCCCAGGCTAGGAGTCAAAGTGGAGCTGTAACTGCTGGCCCAAGCCACAGCCACATCAGATCTGAGCTGTATCTGCACCCTACACCACAGCTAATAGCACTGCCATATACTTAACTCACTGAGTGAGGCCAGGGATCAAACCTGTGTCCTCATGGATGCTGGTCAGATTCATTTTCGCTGAGCCATGACAGGAACTCTGGGAGTGTTTTTAGTACATACTCAGTTTCATTTCTAGTGATTGTTCTATTCAATTGATCTCTATCTTCTGATTCATTTTTGGTAGTCTGTATGTCTCTTGAAAGTTGTCTATTTCTTCTAGCTTGTCAAATTTGTTGGTCTATGTAGTATTCTCATGTTTTTTGCATTTTTGCAGTATCCATTAAGATTTCTCCTTTTCATTTTTTATTGTTCATTTTGGTTCTTTCTCTCTTCTCTTTGGCGAGTCTGGCCAGAAGTTTGTCAATTTTGTTTACCCTTTCAAAGAACCAGCTCTTGGTTTTATTGATTTTTCCATTGTTTTTTGAATCTCTATTTTATTGATAGCCTCTCCGAACTTATGATTTCCTCCTTCTGTTGCCCTTAGGTTTTCTCAGTTCTTCTAATTCTTTTAGGTGGTATGTTAAATTGTTAATTTGGGATTTTTCTTCATTTTTTAAGGAAGGTCTGTATCGCTATGAACTTCTCTCTAAGGACTACCTTTGTGGGATCACATAGATTTTGAATTGTTGTTTTCATTGTCATTTGTCTCAAGGTATTTTCCAATTTCCCTTTTGATTTCCTTGTTGACCCATTGGTTTTTCCGTAGAATCTTGTTTAGTCTCCGTGAAGTCAGTTTTGTCTCTTTTCCTGTGGTTCATTTCTACTTTCATGCCATTGTGGTCAGAGAAGATGCTTGAAATAATTTCTGTACTCTTAAATTTGTTGAGGTTAATTTTATGCCCCAGTATATGATCAGTCCTTGAGAATGTTCCATGTGCACTTGAAAAGAGTGTATATTATGGGTTTTGTGTGTGTGTGTGTGTGTGTTTGTGTGTGTAATGTCCTGAAAGTGTCAATTAAGTCTAAATGTTCTATTGTATCTCTCAGGGTCTCTGTTACCTTACTGTTTTTCTGTCTATAGGATCTGTCCATTGATATGAGGCAGTGTTAAAATTCTCCACTATTATTGTTTTCCCATCAATTTCTCCTTTTATGTCTGTTAGTATTTGTTGTATGTATTTGGTTGCTCCTATATTAGGGGCATATACAGGGACAAGTGTAATATCCTCTTCTTGAATATATCCTTTTATCATTAAATAGTGTCCTTCTTTGTCTTTCTTCACAGCCTTTGCTTTAAAGTCTATTTCGTCTGATCTGAGTATTGCAACTCCAACTTTCCTGTCTTTTCCACTGGCATGAAGTATCTTTTTCCATCCCCTTGTTTTCAATTTATATGTGTGCTTGCCCTAAGGTGAGTCTCTTCTAGGCAGCATATTATAGGCTCTTGTTTTGTAACCCAGGCTGCCACTCTGTGTCTTTTGAATGGCGCATTCGGTTCATTGACATTTAAGGCAATTTTTTTTTTTTTTTTTTTTTTTGCTTTTTAGGGTTGTACCTGTGGCATATGGAGGTTCCCAGGCTAGGGGTCTAGTCAGAGCTACAGTTGCTGGCCACAGCCACAGCCACAGCAACACAGGATCCGAGCCACACCTGCAACCTACACCACAGCTCACAGCAATGCCAGATCCTTGACCCACTGAATGAGGCCAGGGATTGAACCTGCACCCTCATGGTTCCTAGTTGGTTCGTTTCCGCTGTGCCATGACAGGAACTCCAAAGGTAATTATTGATAAATATGTATTTATTGCCATTTTAAACCCTGTTTTCCAGTTGATTCTATGTTTCTCCTTTGTTCCTTTCTTCATTTAGTTGGATGATTTCCTTTTATTTTATGTTTTTTTCCTCTCCTTTTTAGTTTTTGTGAACGTATTTTTTGGTTTTGGTTTGTGGTTGCCCTGTTTTGCAAGTATGTTAACATCTTCCTATCTGGATCTGCTTTAGCCTGATAGTCAGATAGGTTCAAACATATTTTTCAAAATCAGTTTAGATTTTCTTAATTTCCTTCCCAAC
Source organism: Phacochoerus africanus (assembly GCF_016906955.1). Lineage (NCBI taxonomy): Eukaryota > Metazoa > Chordata > Mammalia > Artiodactyla > Suidae > Phacochoerus > Phacochoerus africanus. The sequence continues at coordinate 56,629,255 of NC_062551.1, forward strand.
ATCTTATGATTTGGATGTCCTTTTTTTTTTAACATCATCATGTTTGTCCTTTTGCTGTTCCTTGTGTTTATCATCAATTTTACAAATAGTGTTTGGGTTTTTTTTCCTTTTAGATCTGTATACTGGCTTATTTAAGTGATTACATTCAAATTGCAATTTCCTCCATCTAGTTCTTCCTATGTTCCTTTTTAGAGGAGACCTTTCAATATTTCTTTTAGAATGAGTTTAGTATTGCTGTATTCCTTTAGTGTTTATTCTTTGGAGAAATTCTTTACTTTTCCTTCTATTTTAAATGATATTCTTGGTAGGTAGAGCATTCTAACCTGTGAATTGTTTCCTTTTAGAAATTTGAATAAATCTTGCCACTCTCTTCTGGCCTGTAGTCTCTTCTGTTTCTGTAAAGAAATAAGCTGATAGCCTTAATGGGGGTTCCCTTATAATTAACTCATTTTTTCTCTTGCTGCCTTTCATATCCTCTCCTTATCTTTAACTTTTGCCATTTTTATTATAATTTTTGTGGGTCTGTTTGGGATCAACTTGTTTAGGCCCTCTCTGCTTCCTGTATCTTTATATCTGTTTCCTTTATTTTTTTATTTTTATTTTTTGTCTTTTTATCTCTTTTTAGGGCTGCACCCATGGCATATGGAGGTTCTCAGGCTAGGGGTCTAATTGGAGCTGTTGCTGCTGGCCTACACCAGAGCCACAGCCATGCCAAATCCAAGCTGCGCCTGGCACCTACACCAGAGCTCACAGCAACACCAGATCCTTAACCCACTGAGCGAGGCCAGGGATCGAACCCCAAACCTAACGTTTCCTAGTCGGATTCGTTTCCACTGTGCCATGATGGGAACTCCTGTTTCCTAGAGATTTAGAAATTTTTCTGCCATAATTTCTTCAAATATGTTTTCAATCCCCTTTTTCTCCTCCTTCTGGAATCCTTATTATGCACGGATCGGCCCTCTTTATATTATCCCATAGATCTCTTACCTTGCTTTCATGTTTTTTTTGCATTTGCTTTTCTCTCTGCTGTCCTAATTGGGTGATTTCTGTATTTTGTGTTCCCAATGACTTATTTGTCCCTCTTCTGAGTCATTCTGACCTTCAATGCCTTTAATTCAGCTTGAGTCCCTGCAAATGAATTTCCTAGTTTTTCTTGCCTCCTTATATCTTCTAGTTTTTAATGTAATCTGCATTACTGGTCATATCCCATCTTAATTCCTTCAGGTTTTTCACTACCTCTTTTTTTATCTCGATGTCTGTTAGACTGCAGAGGTCTGTTTCATCGTTTGCTCCTTTGGAAGAATTCTGTTCTATAACTTGCAATTTTTCCTGAGTGTCTTCATTTTGCGTATATTTTTCTTACTCTGTGAGTTTAGGGAAAACAACTACTATGGTCTTGGAGGGCTCTTTATATGAGAGAGCATCCCTTGGTAATTTGTGAGTGCTTCCTTTTTTTTCCCCTTTGGCATAAGGGCTGCTTTTGGTTAGGATGCTTGCTACCTCTTTCCTTATTGTGTGCGGGCTGTTATCCCCTTGATTGGGGGTGTGCTGGGGTAAGACCTGTGCACTCTTCCAGGGAGATGGAGGCAGTGGGCAGAGCCTGTCATCAGTGCCTGGCTGCTGGGCACCTGTCAGTGACGAGGACCCATGGGGAGGTGGTGCAGGCTGCTCCTGGTTACCAGGCCCTGGGAAGTAATATTGACCTTTAAGCAGGTGTACGCAGTGCCCAGAACCTTTGGCAGTGGCAACAGCAGAGTGTGTGTGTTTAAGGGGAGTGAGAGTAGCAAGGGGCAGCACTCATTTGCACTGCCCTTCTAGGCATATCCTGCGGTGACTGGGACTATTGGTGGTACCTGTTCACAGACCCATCGTGGTGGTGGGCCACACCCACACCCACGTCTGAAATCGCTGGGGCAGCTTGTCCTCACTGCCCTTGGCCTGAGCAAGAAGTGCACCACTGCTTGAGAACCTGCATGTGTGCAAAGAAAGATATTCCTATGACAGTCCCACCTGCCTCCCCAACCATGGCTCCTTGCTGTTCCTTGCTTCTCCTTGCTTCCCAGGCCTCCTCTCACACTTGCTGCCTGGGCTGTGGCGCTCTGCTACCCAGCCACCAGCACACTGTTCCCTAGTCCCTCAGGCTGTCCCATGCAACCAACCCTCCTTTCCTCCCTGGAACTGACCTCTGAGCCTGAGTTTCAGCATCCAGCCCTGACCCTAGCATCTCAGGCTGTGGTGTCCAGGGGTGGTAGTATCAATGATTTTTGCATCTTTCTCTCTCTGCTTTGCCTTCCTCAGTCCAACTGCTGTGTTTGCTCTGGCGCTTTGGGGTTCCCTTTCCATCTCAGTTGAGCTTTCCTTCAGTTGTGTGGCCTCCGAGGGAGCAGATTCCTTTCCTCTTTCACAGCCCCCTCTCAGGAGTGCTGGTCTCTTCCTGATTCGTTACTTTTCTCTCCTTTCTCCCTCTCTTTTTCCTTTTGTTCTACCTGGTTGTCTAGAGGGTATCTTGCCCTTTTTGGAGGTGTAGGCTATTCTGCCAGCATTCAGTAGGTGTTCTCTGTGAATTGTTCTACAAGTAGATGGGTTTTTTTTACGTGTTTGTGGGAGAATATGAGGGCCACATCTTACCCCTCTGCCACCTTGATCCACTCCAAAGACAGAAATTTGATTGGTGTGTAAGACCAGTGTAACAACATTTATGCAAACACATTGAAGGAAGGACAGAGTATTTTAGTAGATTGTGGGTCATTTATTTCATTTTGTACCATTATATATACAGTATCAGGGATACTCTGAAACTATGTTAAAATGAAGATAAACCTAAAACTTAAGAAAATGTTTTATCTGGATTACATGATACCAGTTGCAGAGCAATTGATTGATTTAGTGTTCTTCACAAAATGTGTTTCTACTAAATCTTAATGTGCATTAGATTTCTATTATTGCTGTAATAGATTTCCAGGATTTAGTGGCAGAAATCAACACCCATTGTTCTCTTCATAGCTTAGTGGGTCAGAAATCCACAACTGAAGTGTCCACTAGCCTAATTCATGTTGTTGGAAGGATTCATTTCTTTTATGATTTCCATGTCTTCTCCCATCCTGAAAGCCAGAATCACAAACTGAATCCCTTGCTATATGAAGGTTCTTTCTTCCTCTTGTATCTGCCTTCACTTCTTTAAGGGTCCTGAGATTACATCAGACCTACCCTGGTATTCCAGGGCAGTCTCCTGTCTTAGTGGGGGCTGCTCTATAACAAAAATCCTGAGTGGCTTGGGTGGCTCAAACAGTAGACATTTCTTCCTCACTAGAAAATGGAAAATGGAAATCCACGATCAGGTGCTGGGAGAGTCTGTGTCTAGTGAGACACTTTGTCCTGTTCAGTGGTTCCCTGATGTCCCTCTATTCACTGTGTCCTCACCTGGTGGTGAGAGAGAGGAAGCAAGGGACTTGGCATCAGAGCAGTGATCCCATCCTGAGGGATGGTCGGACCTAATCACCACGACGTGATCCCCTCCCAAGTCCCACCTCCTAACACCATCCCCTTAGGGTTAGGGTTTTGAGGTGTGAATTTGGAGGGAAGCTGACTTTCAGTCCACAACATAGTGCTATGGTCAGTAACCTGCATTCAACTTCACAGTCCCTTTTGTCCTGTCATGTGACATAACCAGGACAGTAACACCAGGGAGTGACGATCTTCCTACTTCATAGCAAGTCATTTTTTGCAATGAAAATATTTGATATTCGTTATCCTATTGACAAAAATGTTATCGGAAGTTTTTATGCATTTCCCACTGTAATTTTGTGAGAACGTGATTATGTACATAGGTATGTGCCTGTGTGTGGGTTTGGGAATATGATGCACATGTGTGTTTTCTTCTGCCTGTAGGTGTTTAATGAGTTCCCTTTTGTGCGAAGACACTGTTACCCACAAGCATGGCTGCAACCCCTGACTTGAAATTTGCCAGTGATTGCGTCTTGACCCTGCATCAAAGGTGGATTTGTTTGTAGGGAAAACCAAAAGGTTACTTTTAACTCCTAATTTGTGTTTGCATCAAGTACTCATAATGGAAAAGAGCATGGTTGATTAATTAATTAATGATAACAAGCACTGTGGTAAAAATTTGATCCAAATGAATAAGTAATGGAGCATTGTGCCAGCTGCTATTAGAAGAATGGTAGAATCTGTTTGGTGAGCCATCAGAACTAGGTGATTGCTTGTGAGACACTTCTTTTGAATCTTCTCTCTTTGTTCCATATATCTCTTCTGCATCTAATACTTAATCACTTACAGAAGTCATTAATGGCAAACTATATTTTCCTCACGATACCCATAGTAACTGACATTGAAGAATGCAGATTATTGCAACCTTATTGGCTTGGATGTATGCAAACAATGTCTATAATGAGTTTTTGTTTTTTTTTTTTTTGTCTTTTTGCCTTTTCTGGGGCTGCTCCTGTGGCATATGGAGGTTCCCAGGCTAGGGGTCTAATCGGAGCTGTTGCTGCCGGCCTAAGCCAGAGCCACAGCAATGTGGGATCCGAGCCACGTCTGCAACCTACACCACAGCTCACAGCAATGCCAGATCCTTAACCCATTGAGCAAGGCGAGGGATCGAACCCGCAACCTCATGGTTCCTAGTCGGATTCGTTAACCACTGCGCCATGACGGGAACTCCTATAATGAGTTCTTTATCCTGTTCTTCCTTTTCCTTGTATCTCTTTACATATACTCCCTTGGTATTTTGTCTTACTCCATTTCTCAAACAATACTTTAATTGATGGTTCAGTTCAGGTGTCTTATGATTAGGAAGGTACCAGGATGAGGAGAGAGAAACACCTGAGGCAAACAAAGCGTCCAGAGGGACACACAGACTTGCTGCCAGTCTTCATGTGAGTGACGTCCGCAATTCCTGCTTTTGCCCACATGAGCCCATATCTGCCTTCAGGGATCAGGAGTAAGAAAATGCCTCTTGATAACACAGCAATTGTCTCTTATAGGTGCTAACTAGAAACTTGTCATTGTTTGGGGCAATTAATAATTGAGAGAAAAGTTTTCAGAAATGTTCTTCTCAGGTCCCAAGACTACACTCCCATTGCTGCTACAGATGAAATGATAATTGCAGTTCTGAGGGGAGGAAGGTCAGGACACAGAATCCCATATATCAGGCTCCTGCTGCCTCCCCCCTGCCTCGCAGATACTGGCTCTAAAGATCATCACACTGAGCTGATGGTTGTGGCAGCAGAAAGGAGTCAGGTAAGAATATCCCACTTAATTCTGAGTGGCAGAGTCTGTAAGAGGAAGGCAGATCATGATTCTGGGAAAGTGATTGTATCAGAAAAAGGCAGTCTTCTGTGTGGTAACCTGATTCAGTGCCAATGCCATGCAGGAAGGTAGCATTGTTCTGAGACAGGAGCTGAGTTAGTAAAGAGACACAGAGTCTTAAACCCTATAGCAGTTCATGAAGGCTCCTCGTGCAATTTTATGTAGCATTTACTGAAAATGATTATTATAGATGAATCCAAGTAATTAGAAAACTTGATTTTTTTGGTGCTTTAAAATACAGTGGTAAAACAAATCTATTGTTGAGTATGCCTTATAGGAATCACAGACTCGGTGTTCAGGATAGCAAGAGGTATACCCGTAACACATCCAGCTTTGTCATAGAGTGTGATGAATCTGCAGAAATGATCTAATCCTGTGCACAAAATGTATCTAAATGAAAAGAGCTTGATGAGCGGGGTGTTCTCAAACTCTGGATGCCTGATGCAACTGATGGAGACACTAATTTTGTCTCCACTGAAAATCTCTCTAATGTGTTGCTTATGGTAACATTATTGTCACTCTTAAATTTAGGGACCAGTTGACATGATAATCATAAGTTACGGGCAGCAGATGGCAGTATCATAACATATTTTTACCCTTTTTTTAAAAAATGATTTCCATTTATTTTTTCCATTATAGCTGGTTGATAGTATTTTGTCAATTTTCAACTGTACAGCAAATTGACCCAGTCGCATATGCATGTATACATTCTTTTTTCTCACATTATCATGCTTCATTATAAGTGACTAGATATAGTTTCCAGTGCTATACAGCAGGGTCTCATTGCTAATCCATTCCAAAGGCAATAGTGTGCATCTATTACCCAAATTCCCAGTCCGTCCCACTCCCTCCCCCTCCCCCTCGGCAACCACAAGCCTGCTCTCTAAGTGCATGAATTACTTTTCTATGGAAAGGTTCCTTTGTGCCATATATTAGATTCCAGGTATAAGTGATATCATATGCTATTTGTCTTTCTCTTTCTGACTTATTTCACTTAGGATGAGAATTTTTAACCTTTTAAAAAATATGTTGCTATCAGTCCCCAAATCTAGTCTTTCAACATATACAGTGCACACGCGCGCGCGCACACACACACACACACACACACACACACACAAAACATGCCATGCAGATGCCCTTTTGCTGATATGTGTTATATGTCCATAGCATTCACAAAATCCACAAATCTTATTTCTTGCAAGCACATTCACTTGTCTGTTTTCACAGATAAGTATATTATCTGAAAATAAATGATTTCATTTTTGCTTACACACAGTTTTCCCATGGATAATGTTTTATGTCCCCAAGTTTATGGCACAACACGCTCACTCTATATTAAAGTGACAGGTGCCTTTATATCTACTTTTCTGACATAAAAACAAATGAGTCTTCTGTTTCCATCCAGAGATGGAGCCATTCTCCTTTTCATTACCTGAACTTGTCATGGTGCAGGTTCCTGAAGTATTTGACTGTCAGCAGAGCATGTACATGCGTTAAGACATCTAAACTTAATTCCTAGTTGATCGTGCTCTGTAGAATAAAGCTTTTCAAATAAATGGAATCTTGTTAAAATGACAGTATAAAATACCACCAGTCTAAAACCATATGTCAAGTTATGAAATCAAAACTAGCTATAGATCTGGATCATAATTTGAGCACAGCTAACTAGCTTTGGGGCAGAGCCTGGTGGGTCAGTGCCCTGTGTTTAATAGACCACACTCTTGCACAGAGTTTGAAGTCCTTACTCTGCCCTACACAGCACATGTCAACAGATACCTAACCTCTCTGTGTTACCATTCCCTCTAGAATTAAAGTTACAGGTGTCCCAGGCTCATGGATTTGTAAAGAATGAAGTGAAAATCATGTGGAGATTCTTCAGTGAGTAACTTTATATGTAAGCGCCCTTAAACATCACACATTCAAAATTTCAAGGCTGCCAGTACCAGGAAAAACATGAAGTAAACTTTTCTAAATGGGAATTAATGGTCAGGGGAGACTGTTGGATTCAGCTGGCAGGACACATGCAGCACCTGCTTCATATCCCCACCCAGGACCTTCTAAGTCACAAGACAAACATTAGTGGCTGTGAGCTGGGAGGATGGCCAGCAGGAATGTGACCATAGATGTGATCTTCTTAACACAGACTGTGGTTGGACTCCTGGGGAATTTCTCCCTTCTTTGCCATTATATCAACCTTTACTTCACTGGGTGCAGGTCACGGTCCACAGACGTGATTCTTCAGCACCTGATTGTGGCCAACTTCTTGGCCCTTCTCTCTAAAGGAGTCCCCCAGACCATGGCAGCATTTGGGTGCAAATTTTCCCCCAGTGATTTTGGATGCAAACTTATTTTCTTTCTTCACCGAGTGGGGAGGGGAGTGTCCATGGGGAGCATCTGCCTCTTGAGTGTCTTTCAGGTGATCACGATCAGCCCCCAGAACTCCAGGTGGGCAGAGCTTAAAGCAAAAGCTCCCCAGCACATTGTTCCCTCGATGTGCCTGTGCTGGATGCTCCAAATGCTGGTCAATGTCATTTTTCCTCTCTATGTAAATGGCAAATTGAGTGACAAAAACCTAACGAAGACTAGAGATTTGGGATACTGTTCTGCTGTTTGTCATAACAGAACTAATGATACATTGTATGCATTACTGCTGTTACTCCCTGATGTTTCATGTTTGGGTCTCATGCTCTGGGCCAGCGCCTCCATGGTTTTCCTCCTGTACAGACATAAGCAGCAGGTCCAGCACATTCGCAGGAACATCATCTCCCCCAGGTCCTCGCCTGAGTCCAGAGCTACCCGAACCATCCTTCTCCTGGTGAGCAGCTTTGTCTATTTTTACACTCTTTCCTCCATCTTTCAAGTTATTTTGACTTTTTTTGATAATCCCAGCTGGTTCCTTGTAAAAATTTCTGCAATCATGGCTGCGTGGTTCCCAACAGTGAGCCCCTTTCTGCTCATGAGCCGTGACTCCACTGTACACAGTCTCTACTTTGCCTGGATAAGGAATGCAAAATCACCAGCTATTATAAGAAGTATGCAAATTGTATATCTTTCTACAATGCACAGTTTCCAATTGTTCATTCACTTGCTCATTCATCTCTAAGTCCTAAAAAATTTTGAATTTCAAAAGAGAGAATAGGTCATAATGAACATCTTTTTCAAAATAAAAACTTGTAACCGTATTGTCATGAAATACACGTATCTTGTAAAGAATTCTCGGATTGACGAGTTTCTAATACTTTCAGAAAAGGCATTCAGAATTTACAGAATAATAATTCAAAAGGATCTGTGTATTGTGAACTGCGCAGTTGTGTAGTCTTTGATCTAAAACATCTTTTCCCAGGAATGAAATAAGTTGTGGGCTTGTACACAAAGGTATACATGAACATGGATCCGTGTGTGCAGGGGTCATTGATGAAGGTGAAGAAATCAATGTCCTCTCAGTGTAGACAATAGCCTGGTGTGGAGCCAGAGGTCCAATCACCCTAAGCCAGTAGAGCCTTTGGGAAGCTGCTATGAATTTTAAAGATAACATCCTCAATAGATGGCAAGGATCTATTGGAAACAGGAGGTTTTGAAGGGAGATTAGTATGTTTAAATATTTTCATGTAGAGACAACAAGGTTGAAGGGAAGTGCTGCAGAAGAAAAAAAAACAAAATTAAGTTACATCTGATTTTATAAATAGAAATATATTTGACATAAAATATTTGTAAATCGAGTGTGTGCCAGTTACTGTTCCATTCACATATTGTAATGTATTGCTATGGTTCCATAATAAGCACCTCTATCTCATTATATCATTCTTTTTAAATTTAAATTTTTTTCTCTTGCAGTTTGTTGATTTACAGTATAATATTAATTTTGGTTGTAAGACATAGTAATTCAATATTTATAAGATTGTACTCCATTTAAAGTTACTATAAACTACTGGCTCTGTTCCATGTACCGTAAAATCTGTCCCAGTAGCTTGTTTATTTTATGTTTAGTAGTTTCAAGATCTCCCTCCTTTACCCTATCTAACACCTACTCCCTTTTCTCTCTCCAGCCGTAACCACTGGTTTCTCGTCTATATCTGTGAGTCTGTTTCTCTTAGTTTTATTGATCCACTGGTTTCATTCTATAGATTGAATATATGTGATAACAACCAAATTTGTCTTTCTCTTTCTGGCTTGTTTCAGTAAGCATGATATCCTCAGAATCTATCCAGGTTGTTGCGCATGGCAATTTTTCATTCTTTTTTTGGTGATAAGTACAGCCTTTTACATACGTGTGTGTGTGTGTGTGTGTGTGTATGCATGTGTGTTCAGCACATCTTTATTGATAGATCTGTTGATGGTCACGTAGGTGGCTTCCATGTCTTGGCTATTTTAAGTAATGCTCATAGGCACATTGGGTTGCAAATATCTTTTTTATATATAATGATTTTTTTCCATTATAGCTGGTTTACAGTGTTCTGTCAACTTTCTACTGTGTAGCGTGGTGACCCAGTTATGTATACATGTATACATTCTCTTTTCTCACATTATCATGCTCCATCATAAGTGACCAGACATAGTTCCCAATGCTACATGGGAGAATCTCATTGCTAATCCATTCCAAAGGCAATAGTCTGCATATATTAACCCCAGGCTCCCTGTCCGTTCCACTCCCTCCCCCTCCCCCTTGGCAACTAACAAGTCTGTTCTCCAAGTCCATGATTTTCTTTTCTGTGGAAAGGTTCATTTGTGCCATATATTAAATTCCAGATATAAGTGATGTCATATGGTATTTGTCTTTCTCTTTCTGACTTATTTCACTCAGTATGAGATTCTCTAGTTCCATCCATGTTGCTGCAAATGGCATTATTTTGTTCTTTTTTATGGCTGAGTAGTATTCCATTGTGTATATATACCACATCATCCTAATCTAATCATCTGTCAATGGACATTTGGGTTGTTTCCATGTCTTGGCTATTGTGCATAGTGCTGCAATGAACATGTGGGTACATGTGTATTTTTCAAGGAAAGTTTTGTCCGGATATATGCCCAAGAGTGGGGTTGCTGGGTCATATGGTAGTTCTATGTAGAGTTTTCTAAGGTATCTAATATTAATTTTTTATCAGTCATATGCTTTTAAAATTTTTTTATTTTATAATTTATCTTTTCCTTTTGTCCATATTTTTCTTCACTGTGTAAAAGCTTTCCAGTTTTAATTAGGTCTCCTTTGCTTATTTTTTGCTTTTATTTCCTTCATTTTAGAAGAGAGACCCAAAAAACTATTGCTATAATTTATGTTAGAGAGTATTCTGCCTATGTTTCCTTCTAGATGTTTTATGGTTTCTGGACTATACTTGGGTTTTAAATCAATTTTGTGTTTATTTTTTATTGCCGCTTCCAGCACTGCAGAGCAAGGGCGAATCCTGAAAGGGGTGGCGCGGTATAACAAAACACACAAGACACTTTTACAGTTAGAAAGTGGGAGACCAGGAGCCATTCTGTTCTGCAGAACAAAGGCACCTAGGCTTTAGCCCATGTGCCTTTTATTAAGGAAGGTGCCCTTTGTAGGTGAGGGAGCAAGAACAGGCATAGGCAATGACAAAGCTACCTCTTAGTGAATAACAAAGGAAACTATTAGCACTAGTGCATCCCTCTAGGGCATAGTGCTGCTGCTTATAGAATAGCATGGTTAATGCATAACTCGCTTGTCTTATCTTTGAAGGAGACCCTGTACTTTAGAACTCTGCATGAGCAGATATTTGCCTTCTGCAGAGTTCAGCTGTTCAGTTGTCTCCAACATTTTATTTTATTTTATTTTATTTTATTTTATTTTATTTTATTTTATTTAATTTTTTGTCTTTCTGTCTTTTCTAGGGCCACACTTGCAGCATGTGGAGGTGCCCAGGCTGGGGCTCCAATCGGAGCTGTAGCCACCGGCCTACACCAGAGCCATAGCAACGTGGGATCCAAGCCACGTCTGCAACCTACACCACAGCTCAGGGCAACACCAGATCCTTAACCCACTGAGCAAGGCCAGAGATCGAACCCGCAACCTCATGGTTCCTAGTTGGATTTGTTAACCACTGAGCCATAATGGGAACTCCAGTCTCCAGCTTTTTATACATAGATTGGGAAATTGCTCAAACAATTTCAGCACTGCTTAATTTCAGCCCTCTCTAAAAGAGAGTTTCTTTCTTCACTGTATATCCTGACTCCTTTGTCATAGATTAATTGACCAAAAATGCATGAGTCTGTATCTTGGTTATTCTATTCCTCTGATGTATGTGTCTATTTTTGTGTCACTATTTTACTATTCTGATGTGTGTAGCTTTGTAGTATGGTTTGAAGACAAGGAATTGATACCTCCACCTTTCTTCTTTTTGCTCAAGATACCTGGCTTTTTGGGGTCTCCTGTGGGTCCCCATGAATACCAGGATTTTTGTTCTGGTTCTATGAGAAATGTCATGGGTATTTATATAGGGGTGGCATTAAGTCTGTGTATTGTTTTGGATAGTATGGACTTTTTTTTTCTTTTTTCTTAGGGCTGTACCTATGGCATATGGAAATTCCTAGGCTAGGAGTCAGATCAGAGCTGCAGCTGCTGGCCTATGCCACAGCCATAGCAACGGGGGATCCCAGCCTCATCTGCAACCTACACCACAGCTCATAGCAAATACTGGATCCTTAACCCAACTGTGTGAGGCCAGGGATCAAACTCAAATCCTCATGGATACTAGTTGGAGTCCTTTCTGCTGCACCACAATGGGAACTCCATTTTAACAATGTAATTTCTTCTAATAGAGGACACAAGATATATTTCTGTGTTTTTGCATCATCATCAATTTCCTTCATCAATATATTTTTTTTTGTCTTTTGTCTTTTGTCTTTTTTGTTGTTGTTGTTGTTGCTATTTCTTGGGCCGATCCCGCGGCATATGGAGGTACCCAGGCCAGGGGTTGAATCGGAGCTGTAGCCACTGGCCTACGCTAGAGCCACAGCAACGCGGGATCCGAGCCGCATCTGTGACCTACACCACAGCTCATGGCAACGCCGGATCTTTAACCCACTGAGCAAGGGCAGGGACAGAACCCGCAACCTCATGGTTCCTAGTCGGATTCGTTAACCACTGCGCCACGACGGGAACTCCTCCTTCATCAATATTTGAGAGTTTTCATGGTACACGTTTTTCACCTTCTTCCTTAAGTTTATTTTCAGGTACTTTATTGCTTTTACTGCAATTTTAAACAGGTTTGTTTTCTTGCTTTGTCTTTCTGTTAGTCATTGTAAGTGTATAGAAAAGCAAAATGTTCCTGTTTGTTAATCTTGGATCCTCCAATTTTACTGGATTCATTTCTTCTAATATTTTTGTTGGAGACTTCAGTATTTTCTGTATATAATATCGTGTCATAGTCAAACAGTGATAATTTCACTTGTTCACTTTAATGGGACTGACTTATTTATCTTTCTTATCAGATTGCTTTTGCTAGGACTTCCAACACTACGTAAAACAGAAGTAGCGGGAGTGGGATCCTTGATCCTGATTTTGTTTTATTTATTTTTATCATTTGGGTGTTTTTTTTTCTTTTTTATTACTTCATGAATTTTATTACATTTATAGGTGTACAACAATCATCACAACCAAATTTTACAGTATTTCCATCCAAAACCCTCAGTGTATCCCCCCCACCCCCCAACTTGTCTCATCTGGAAACCATGTTTTTCAAAGTCTGTGAGTCAGTATCTGTTCTGCAAAGAAGTCCACTGCGTCCTTTTTTCAGATTCCACGTGTAAGCGACTTGATCCTGGTTTTAGAGAAAAGGCTTTCTCTAATGTTGACCATCGAGTACAATAGTAGTTTTTGGTTTGTCATAAATGGCCTTTATTATGTTGAGATACATTCCCTCTATTCCAACTTTGATGAAAGTTTGAACGTCATGAATGGGAGGTTGAATTTTGTCAAATGCTTTTTCTACATCTATTGAGATGATTATGTGATTTTTATCTTTCCTTTGTTTTAATGTGGTTGTCATAATGATCAATTGGTGGATTTTAAACAATTCTTGCACCCCTGGAAAAATTCCACTTGATAATTATGTCAAGTATGATTGTTCTTATAGATTGTTGAGTTCCCTTTGCTAATATTTTCTTGAGGATTTTTCGTCTATAATTAAGATATTTATCTATAGTTTTCTTTTTTGTAGTGACTTTTCCTGTAGTGTCAGTGTAATAGTAGCCTTCGCACATGCGTATGGGAGTGTTCCCTTCTCTTCAATTTTTTGAAATACTTTCAGAAGTATAGGCATTACCTCTTCTTTATATGTTTTGTAGACTACCTTGTGACACTATTCTCTCCTGGCTGGGTATTTTGGGGTTACTAATTTAATTTCACCTCTAGTGATGAGTCTGTTCAGATTGTCTATTTTTCTTCCTAAGACAGTCTTTGAAGATTCCATGTTTTAGAAATTTATCCATTTGCTCTAAGTTCTCCAAATTCTTGGCATATGTGTTCATAGTATTATTATATTATGTATCCCCATAATATCACTTATAATTTCTCCTCTTTCATGTCTCTTATTGTTTATTTGTAGCTTCTTTGTCTTAATGAGCCTGGCTAAAGGCTTAGCAAGTTTGTCCATCTTTAAAAAATACAGAAACAGCTCTTGGTTTCATAGATCTTTTCTGTTATTTTTTTGGTCTCTATCTTATTTATTTCCCTTCTGACCTTTTACATTTTATTCCATCTGCTGTTTTGGGGCTTTGTTCTTCTTTTTCTAATTCCTTTAGATGGTAATGTAAGTGTTCTCTGTGATATTTTTCTTATATTTTGATACAGGCATGTATTGTTATAAACTTCCCTCTTAGAACTTCTTTTGCTGTGTCTTGCTGATTTGGAAAGCTGTTTTTATTTTCTTTTTTTTTTGTCTTTTGTCTTTTTGTTGTTGTTGTTGTTGTTGTTGCTATTTCTTGGGCCGCTCCCGCGGCATATGGAGGTTCCCAGGCTAGGGGTTGAATCGGAGCTGTAGCCACCGGCCTACGCCAGAGCCACAGCAATGCGGGATCCGAGCCGCATCTGCAACCTACACCACAGCTCATGGCAATGCCGGATCGTTAACCCACTGAGCAAGGGCAGGGACCAAACCCGCAACCTCATGGTTCCTAGTCGGATTCGTTAACCACTGCGCCACAATGGGAACTCCCCTGTTTTTATTTTCATTTGAAGCAAGGTATGTTCTGATTTATTCTTGGATTACTTTATTGATCCTAGGGTATTTTAGTATTATGTTATTATTCTCCACGTGATTTCCCTTTTCCCATTATTCTTTCTGTAATTAATTTGTAGTTCCATACCATTATAGTTGGAAAAGTGCTTTCTATAATTTCTATCATCTTAATTTTGCTGTAACTTCTTTTGTGGCCTAGCATGTAATCTATCCTGGAAAATATTCCACATGCATTTGAAGAGTGTGCATTCTAATATTTGGGGCTGAAACATCTTGAAGCTAAGTCTGACTGGTCTCCTGTGTCACTTAAGAGCACTGTTGCCTTATTGATTTTCTATTTGGATAATTTGTCTGTTGATATAACTGAGGTATTGTACTCAGTACTATTGTTATTGTACTATGGTCAGTTTCTCCCTTTATACCTGTTTGTATTTGCTTTATTTATTTAGGTGTTCCCATAGTTGGTGCATATATGTTAACAAGTGTAATATTCTTTCAAGAAGAGTCCACATAATTATGTTGAAACTTTATCCTCAAAAAGGTGGAACATAATATCCTCTTCTTAAATGTGGGCTGCTCATAGTGACTTCCTTCTGCAGAATACACCGTGAAAAGGGACAAAATTAATTTTTTATGAGTGAACCAGAGGCACACTACCTCATCCAGGAAACACAAGTTACCATCAACAGTGATGAATTATCTTCATCGTATGTATCCTTGATATGATGAAATGAAAATGGAATGCACATTTCTGCAGTTCTCCTCCCAAAACACAGAAGTCCAGTATAATCAGGAGAAAATTCTCACTGTCATTTCAGTTAATTGGCTTCTACAAAATACCAGACTAGTGCTCCTCCAATCTGTCATGATCAGTAAAAATGAGGAATATCTTACATATTGTTATAGCAAAGAGGAGACTCAGGAGAATTGGCTATACCATGTATTTTGTTATCTGGATGGGTCCTTGAAAGGAAAAATAATATGCAGGAAAAACTAAGAAAAATATGAATAAAGTATTAACTTTAGTGAATATGAATTGCTCAATATTATTTCCTTAACTATAACAACTCTACACACTAACATAAGATATTAACAGTGGTGTCCATAGGAACCATGTAGAAACGTTGCCATTTTTGTAAATCTAAGACTGTTCTAAAATAAAGTTCTTTTAAACAACACAACCATAATTGCATTTCTCCGGGCACACTTGAGTGAATTGTACGCTGTTTGTTCTAAGATGTTCCTCACAGTGCCTATATCCAGGGTAGGATTCTGTGCTTGATTTTTTTATTTCTATTTTTTATTGCTACATCTGAAGCATAGGAGGTTCCCAGGCTAGGGTTCCAACCAGAGCTACAGTTGCCAGCCTACACCACACCCACAGCAACACCAGATCTGAGTGACATCTGCAAATTAAACTACATCTCCTGGCAATGCTGGATCCTTAACACACTGAACAAGGCCAGGGATCGAACCTGCATCCTCATGGATACTATTTGGATTTGTTACCATTCAGCCAGAGTCAGAATTCCTGTGCTTGATTTAAAGCCATCTCAGTCGAGTGGCCATAGGGGAAAAAGGTCTCCTGAGCAACGTGGAAGGCTTCAGGTTGTTTACACGGTGTTTGACTTAGGAATTTGAAACCCTGGACTCAGCTTTTCATTGACCTATTTGTCCAGTAACATAAGACGCAAGCAACCCATGTTATTATATTTATTAGTTTGCCCTGAATGATTGAAATGGTCCCCAGATACTTCGTGCTGATTGAAGGTAGATGAGGATTATCCATTTAACTATGTTGCATATCTGTACTGCTGGATCAGGACATGGACTTTTCAATGATAGAAATAATGCATAAGCATCTTTACCAAAAATCAGATGAGAAAGTCATTTCCAGAAACCCAAGAATCATTATAAACTCTTCCTTACAGTCCATTTCTCTAGAATTACTCCTCGAAACAGTGGACTAACAAAATTAATTGTTTGACATTCCAAAAATGAAGTCGTATACAGCAATGCCAGGAATCACAGGCACCTTTATGCCACCTTAAATTCAAGCAACCTAAGAAATGAAAAGATAATACGAGAAAAAAGGATGTTTATATATGTATGACTGGGTCTCTATGCCTTACCGTGATCAGCACTATAAATCAACTATATCCTAAAAAAAAAACTTAAAAAAAAGTAAAAGTAATATTATTCTCTTTGTATATATTACAAAAGTGGTGAAAGCGATCTATGCTGCTAGATGTCACAGCAGTTGTTACATTTGCTGTAGTGATGTAGAAGGAACCAGTTCATATGTCTGTGCATTCCGACAAGATCTGTTTATTGATGCAGGTGGTGCATACAGAAATGTGTTCAGCTGGGCATTCCCATCATGGCTCAGTGGCTTAAGAACCCAACTAATATCCATAAGGATATGGGTTTGATCCCTGGCCTCACTCAGTGGGATAAGGATCTGGCATTGCTGTGAGCTGTGGCGTAGGTCACAGTTTGGATCTGGTGGCTGTGGCATAGGCTGGCAGGTGTAGCACCAATTCAGCCCCTGGACCAGAAACTTCCATATGCCACAGGTACAGCCCTAAAAAGAAAAAAAAGAAAGAAATGTCTTCAGTTGGAGCAGTTTCATTGAGCTGTGCACTTAGGACTTGTGCATGTATTTTTAAAAAATTAAAATACATGTCACCAAAAATATGGCATTTGAGAGATTTATATATATTGTTCTTACATTTTCGGACAGAATGAAAGGTATTAAATAGAATGAATCTGAGTAGTTTTTTAACTTTTTAATTTAAAAATTTTTATTATGGTTTATTTACAATGTTCTACTAATTTCTACTGTACATCAAAGTGACCCAGTTGTGCATATATATATATATATATATATATATATATATATATATATATACATTCTATTTCTCACATTATCCTCCATCATGTTCCATCACAAGTGATTAGATACATAGTTTCCTGTGCTATGCAGCAGGATCCCATTGCCCATCCACTCCAAATTCAACAGTTTGCATTTACCAACCCCAGACTCCCAGTCCATCCCGCTCCCTCCTCCCCAGAAAACATGAGTCTATCCCACATGTCTGTGATCTTTTCTGTCTTGTACATACATCATTTGTGCCATATTTTAGACTCCACCTACAAGTGATAACATACGGTATCTGTCTTTCTCTTTCTGACTTACTTCATTCACTCAGTATGAGAGCCTCTAGTTTTATCCATATTGCTACAAATCTTTTGTCTTTTTTATGGCTGATAGTACACTGTATACATGTAACACACACTCGTAATCCATTAATCTGTTGATGGACATTTAGGTTGTTTCCACGTCTTGGCTGTTATGAATAGTGCTGCAATGAATATTTGGGTGCATGTATCTTTTTCTTTTTTCTTTTTTATATTTTATTTTATTTATCATTTATATATATATATATTATATATATATATTTCTACTGTATAGCATGGTGCATGTATCTTTTTCAATGGAAATTTTGTCCATATATATGCCCAGGAGTGGGATTGCCTTGTCATATGTTAGTTCTATATTTAGTTTTCTGAAGTATTTCCATAGTGTTTGTACCAATTTACATTCCCACCAACAATGTAGGAGGGTTCCCTTTTCTCTACATCCTCTCCAGTATTTGTTGTTTGTTGACTTGTTAATGATGGCCAGTCTAACTGGTGTGAGGTGGGACCTCATTGTTGTTTTGTTTGCATTTCTCTAATAATTAGTGAGGTTGAGCATTTTTTCAAGTGCCTTCTGGATATCCTTTCATCTTTGGAGAAGTGTCTATTTAGGTGTTCTGCTCATTTTTCAATTGGGTTGTTTGTTTTGTTGTTGTTGAGGTTGAGTTGTGTGAGTTGTTTGTATATTTTGGAGATTAAACCTTGTTTGGTTGAGTCATTTACAGAAATTTCCTCCCATTCTGTATGCTGCCCTTTCATTTTTTAATGGTTTCCTTGCTGTGCAGGAAGCCTGAGATTAATTAGGTCCCATTGGTTTATTTCTATCTTTACTGTCTTTATTCCAGGAGGTGGATCAAATAAGATGTTGCTGTGATTTATGTCAAACGGCGTTCTGCCTGTTTTCCTCTAGGAGTTTTAGAGTGTGTGGTCTTACATTTTTCAAGGAAAGTTTTGTCCAGATATATGCCCAGGAGTGGAATTGCTGGGTCATATGGTAGTTCTATGTATAGTTTTCTAAGGTACCTCCATGCTATTTTCTATAATGGTTGTACCAGATTACATTCCCACCAACAGTGCAGGAGGGTTCCCTTTTCTCCACACACCCTCCAGCATTTGTTATTTGTGGACTTATTCATGATGGCCATTCTGACAGGTGTGAGGTGGTGTCTCATGGTAGTTTTGATTTACAGTTCTCTAATAATCAGGGATGTTGAGCCTTGTTTCATGTGCTTGTTGGCCATCTGTATATCTTTCTTGGAGAAATGTCTATTCAGGTCTTTTACCAATTTTTCCATTGGGTTGTTGGCTTTTTTTGCTGTTGAGTTGTATAAGTTGCTTGTATATTTTAGAGATTAAGCCCTTGTCAGTTGCATCGTTTGAAACTAGTTTCTCCCATTCTGTAAGTTGTCTTTTTGTTTTCTTTTTGGTTTCCTTTGCTGTGCAAAAGCATGTCCGTTTGATTAGGTCCCATTGGTTTATTTCTGCTTTTATGTCTGTCGCTTTGGGAGACGGACCTGAGAAAACATTCGTAAGGTTGATGTCAGAGAATGTTTTGCCTGTGTTCTCTTCTGGGAGTTTGATGGTGTCTTGTCTTATATATAAAGTCTTTCAGCCATTTTGAGTTTATTTTCATGCATGGTGTGATGGTGTGTTCTAGTTACATTGATTTGCATGCAGCCGTCCAGGTTTCCCAGCAATATTACTGAAATGACTGTCTTTTTCCCATTTTATGTTCTTGCCTCCCTTGTCAAAGATGAATTGACCATAGGTGTCTGGGTTTCTTTCTGGGTTCTCTATTCTGTTCCATTGGTCTATATGTCTGTTTTGGAACCAGTACCACCCTGTCTTGATGACTGTGGCTCTGTAATATTGCCTGAAGTCTGGGAGAGTTTTGCTTCCTGCTTGGTTTTTGTTCCTCAGGATTGCTTTGGCAATTCTGGGTCTTCTGTGGTTCCATATAAATTTTTGGATTGTTTGTTGTAGTTCTGTGAAAAATGTCATGGGTAATTTGATAGGGATTGCATTGAATCTGTAGATTGCCTTGGGTAGTATGGCCATTTTTACAATATTAATTTTTCCAACCAAGGAGCATGGAATTATCTTTCCATTTCTTGACATTTTCTTTAATTTCCTCAACTAATGTTTTATAGTTTTCACCATATAGGTTTTTACCTCCTTGGTTAGGTGTATTCCCAGGTATTTGATTTTTTGAGGTGCAATTTTAAATGGTGTTGTATTTCTGTATTCCTTTTCTAATATTTCATTGTTAGTATACAGAAATGTGACTGATTTCTTTCTCTTTTTTGTCTTTTTTTTTACTCTTTCTTGGGCCGCGCCCACGGCATATGGAGGTTCCCAGGCTAGGGGTCCAATCGGAGCTGTAGCCACCAGCCTACGCCAGAGCCACAGCAACGCGGGATCCGAGCCGCGTCTGCAACCTACACCACAGCTCACGGCAACGCCGGATCGTTAACCCACTGAGCAAGGGCAGGGACGGAACCCACAACGTCATGGTTCCTAGTCGGATTCGTTAACCACTGCGCCACAACAGGAACTCCCTGATTTCTGAATGTTAATCTTATATCCTGCTACTTTGCTGAATTTGTTAATCAGCTTAAGTAGTTTTGGGGTTGAGTCCTTAGGGTTCTCTATATATAGTATCATGTCATCTGCATACAGTGACAGTTTTACCTCTTTTCCTATTTGGATGCATTTTATATCTTTTCTTTGTCTGATTGCTGTGGCTAGGACTTCCAATACTATGTTGAATAACAGTGGTGAGAGTGGGCATCCTTGTCTTGTTCCAGGTTTTAGTGGGAAGGCTTTCAGCTATTCTCCATTGAGTATTATATTTGCTGTGGGTTTGTCATAAATGGCTTTGATTATGTTAAGGTGTGTTCCCTCTATACCCATTTTGGTAAGAGTTTTGATCATGAAGAGATGTTGGACATTGTCAAATGCTTTTTCTGCCTCTATCGAGATGATCATGTGGTTTTTGACTTTCTTTTGTTAATGTGGTGTATGACGTTGATTGATTTGCATACTTTGAACCAACCTTGTGGACCTGGGATGAATCCCACTTGGTCATGGTGTATGATCTTTTTGATATGCTGTTGGATTCGAATGGCTAAAATTTTGTTGAGAATTTTTGCTTCTATATTCATCAAAGATATTGGCTGATAGTTTTCTTTTTTGGTGTTTTCTTCATCTGGTTTTGGAATTAGGGTGATGGTAGCATCATAGAATGTCTTTGGGAGTATTCCTTCTTCTTCAACATGTTGGAAAAGTTTAAGGAGGATGGGAACCACTTCCTCTTTGTATGTTTGGTAGAATTCACCTGTGAAGCCATCTGGTCCTGGACTTTTGTTTGTAGGGAGTGTTTTTATCACATATTCAATTTCATTTCTAGTGATCTGTCTGTTCAGTTGATGTATTTCTTCTTGATTCAGTTTTGGCAGGATGAAGTCTCTAGAAAAATGTCCATTTCTTCTAGTTTGTGGAATTTGTTGGCATATTACTGTTGATAGTATTCTGTTATGGTTTTTTGTAATTCTGTAGTATCTGTTGTGACTTCTCCATTTCATTTCTTATTTTGTTTATTTGGGTTTTTTCTCTCCTCTTCTTGGTGAGTCTGCCAGAGGTTTGTCCATTTTGTTTCCCTTTTCAAAGAACCAGCTCTTGGTTTGATTGACTTTTTTTCTATTGTTTTTGAATCTCTATTTTACTGATTTCCTCTCTGACCTTTATGATTTCCTTCCTTCTGCTTACTTTAGGTTTTGCTTGTTCTTCTTTTCTAATTCATTTAGGTGGTGGGTTAAGTTGTCAATTTGAGGTTTTTCTTCTTTTTTGAGGAAGGCTTGTATTGCTATGAACTTCCCTCTGAGCACTGCTTTTGCAGCATCCCATAGATTTTGAGTGGTTTTGTCTTCGTTATCATTCATCTCGAGGTTTCTTTTTTTATTTCCTTCTTGATTTCCTCATTGAATCATTGGTTTTTTAGTAGCATGTTGTTTAGTCTCCATGTAGTAGGTTTTTTGTCACTTCTTTTCCTGTGGTTGATTTTTAGTTTCATGCCATTGTGGTCAGAGAAGATACGTGAAATAATTTCTATATTCTTAAATTTGTTGAGGATAGCTTCGTGCTCCAGTATGTGATCAAACCTTGAAAATATTCCATGTGTCCTTGAGAAGAATGTATATTCTGATTTTTTTTGGATGCAATGTCCTGAAAATGTTAAGTCTAACTTTTGTATTGTTTCCTTTAGAATTTCCATTGCCTTGTTGATTTTCTGTGTAGAGGATATGTCCATTGATGTGAGTGGGGTGTAAAAGTCTCCTGCTATGATTGTATTCTCATCAATTTTTCCCTTAGTGTCTGTTAGCATTTGTTGTAGGAATCTAGGTTCTCCTATATCAGGGGCATATATATTGACGATTGTAATATCCTCTTCTTGAATGAATCCTTTAACCATTAAATAGTGTCCTTCTTTGTCTTTCTTGATGGCCTTCGTTTTAAAGTCTATTTTGTCTGATATGAGTATTGCCACTCCTGCTTTCCTATCTGGTCCATGGACATGAAATATCTTTACCCATCCCCTCAGTTTCAATCTGTAAGTGTCCTTTGCCCTAAGGTGAGTCTCTTGTAGGCAGCAGATTGAAGGTTTTTGCTCTTTTATCCAATCTGCCACTCTGTGTCCTTTGATTGGAGCATTCAGTCCATTGACATTTAAGGTAATTATTGATAGGTATGTATTTATTGCCATTGTAAACCTTGTTTCCCAGTTGATTTTATGTTTCTCTTCTTTTTTTGGTTGGATGGTTTCCATTTACTTTATGCTTGAGTACTTTTTAATTTTTGTGAATGTAATGCTAGGTTTTGATTTGTGGTTGCCCTGTTTTTAAAGTATGTTAACCCCTTCCTATATCTGTTTGCTTTAGCCTGATAGTCATATAGGCTCAAACACATCATTAAAATTAAAAAAAGAATCCATATTTTCTTACTTTCTTTCCCCATATTGTATGATTTTGATGTCTTTTTTTCTTTTTTAAATCTTCATGTTTAGATCTGTATGCTGGCTTATTTAAGTGACTGCTTTCCAATTGTGTTTTCCTCCATTCTATTTCTTCTGACTTTTTTTTTAATTTAGAGAAGCCCTTTCAGTATTTCTTTTAGAATGGGTTTAGTATTGCTGTACACATTTAGCTTTTGTTTGTTGGGGAGGTTCTTTATTTCCCCTTTTATTTTAAATGATATTCTTGCTGGATAGAGTACTCTAGGTTGCAGATTTTTTCCTCTCAGCACTTTAAATATATCTTGCTATTCCCTCCTGGCCTGTAGTATTTCTGTAGAGAAATCAGCTGATAGCCTTACGGGCGTTCCCTTATAATTAACACTTTGCTTTTCTCTCACTGCCTTTAGAATCCTCTCTTTATCTTTACCTTTTGCCATTTTTATTGTACTAGGTCTTGGTGTGGGCCTGTTTGGGTTCAACTTGTTTGGGACCCTCTGTGCTTCCTGTGTTTTTATATCAGTATCCTTTAGATTTGGAAAGTTTTCAGCTATAATTTCTTCAAATATATTTTCAATCCCCTTTTCTTTTTCTTTTCCTTCTGGAATTCCTATTACACGTAGATTGGCCCGCATTATATTATCCCATAGGTCTCTTACATTGCTTTCATGTTTTTTCATTTGGTTTTCTGTCTGCTGTCCTGATTGGGTGATTTTCATTATTCTATCTTCCACATCACTAGTTTGTTCCTGTGCATTATTCATTCTGGTCTTTATTGCCTTTAGCTCAGTTTGTATCTCTGCAATTGAATTTTCTAGTTTTTCTTGGCTCATGCTTATATTTTCTAGTTCTTTTCTGAGGGAATCTGCTTCACTGTTCATATCCTCTCTTAATTCCTTCCATACTTGCACTATCTCCCTTTTGAACTCCAGGTCTGTCAGACTGCAGAAGTCTGTTTCGTCATTGACTGCTTTAGGCGAATTCTGTTGCTTTAACTGGGAATATTTTCTGAGCTTCTTCATCTTCTTTATGTTTTTCTTTTTCTATGAGTTTATGGAAACCAAACTGTAGTCTTGTAAGGCTACTTCTATGAAAGAATACCCCTTTGTATTTTTTGGGGGGGTTATTATTTATTATTGACATGGGAGTTTGAATATTTGCGTCTCTTTCTTCGGTGTGAGCAGACGGTTATCCCCAGGATGCTCAGTATGTTTTCAGGGAGAAGGAGGCAGTGGGTGGGGCCAGCAGTCAGTGCCTGGTTGTTGGGCTCTCAATAGCAGCAAGAACCTGCAGGAAGGTGGCACAGACTACTCCTAGTTGCAGGGCCCTGGGAAGTGGTAGTGAGCTCTAGGCAGATCTTCAGGGTGACCAGAGCATTTGGCAGTAGCAGCAGGGTGTGTGAGTTCCCGGGGAAGTGAGAGCAACAACTTGTGTTTGATTGCAGTGCCCTCCTCTGAGGTGATTGGAACTGCATGTGGTGCCTGTTCAGGGACCCCTAGTGGGAGCAGGTCATGACTGCCTCTGGAGTCAGTGATCACTGACCCCCGCCACCTGCAGACCATGCATGAAGCAACCCATCTCACTTAGCCCACAAAGGAGATGCTGTACAGGCAGCTCCTAGTTGCAGGATCCTGGGAAGTGACAGAGATCAGGCGTGTGGATACTGCTCAGAGCATTCAGCAGTGGCAGCAGCAGGGTGGGTGTGTTCCCAGGGGTGCAAGAGCACCAACAGGTGGTGTTCGGTCACAGTGCCCTCCTCCGTGATGCCTTTGAAGTGACTGAGCTGCAAGTGGTGTCTGTTCAGAGACCCCTAGTAGTAGTGAGTCACTCCCACCTCTGGAGCCAGAGATAACTGCGGTGGTTTGCCTGCGCCTCCTGTAGACCACGCCAGAAGCACCTTGTCCTGCTTAGCCCCCATAGGAGGTGCTGCACTGGCTGCTCTTAGTTTCAGGTTCCTGGGAAGGGACAGTGATCTAGCATCTGGGCACTGCCCAGAGTGTTTGGCAGTGGCAGCAGAAGGGCAGGTGTGCTCCCAGGGGAGCAAGAGCAACAGTAGGTGGTGTTCCATTGTAATGTCCTTCTCTGTGGTGCCCTCTGAGGTGGCTGGGGCTGCAAGTGATTTTTGTTCAGGTATCCCCAGTGGGCCACACTCACCTCTGGAATCAGGGATAACTGCAGTGGTTTGCCCCCACCGCATGCAGACCACTCAAGAAGCACTCTGTCCCACTTAGCCCACACAGGAGGTGCTGCACCAGCTGTTCCTAGTTGTAGGGTCTTGGGAAAATACAGTGACCAAGTGTCTGGGTACCACCCAGAGCGTTTGGCACTGGCAGCTGCAGGGCGGGTGTGTTCCCAGGGGAGTGAGAGCAACAGCATTGGTGCTTGGGTTTCAGTGCTCTCTTTTTTTTTCTTTTTTGCCAATCCCTGAAGTGACTGGGGTTGCAGGTGGAGCCCACTCACAGGCCCCCACTGGTGGCAAGCCACGCCTCCCTCTGGCCTCTGAGATGACTGCTGTTGTCTGCCCTTGCCACCTGTAGATTGTGTAAAGGCAACACATTGCCCTTAGCCCCCTGAAGCCCTTAGCCCACACAAGAGGTGCCTGGCCACCGGTAGCCTGCTTAAGAAGCACGCAGTCTCCCCTAAATGAGCAAGAGGCTTCTCACTGCCCTTAGCCTACACCAGAGCCTCCCCCAACCCCGAGAGCTCTCTGGCATATGCGCACTCTGGCACGGGGAGTTTCCTATGGTAGTCCACCCTTCCTCCTCTCACCCACCCCCACAATGGCACCTTGCTTCTCCTGTGGGCTGGACCTTCACCCGGGTTCCCTCTGCCATGGCATTCCCCTCTCAGCCCATGGTGTACTGCTCCCCCACACATGGTGCACTGCTCCTTAGCCCCTCAGGCTGCCCCACACCACCAGCCCAAGTCCTCTCCCCAGGACTGATTCCCGAGCATGAGTCTCAGCACCCAGGCCCCGCCTGTGCATCTCAGGCGGTGGTGTCTGGGGCCAGTGTTTCAGATGATCTGTGTGGTGGTTCTCACTCTGCTTTGCTGTTCTCAGTTAAGCTGCTGTGCTTTTCTCTGTAACTTTGGGGTCCCTCCGACTCGGCTGATCTTTCCGTCATTTAGGTGGCTTCCCAGGATGTGGGTTCCTTTTCTTCTTCACAGCTCCCTCTCAGGAATGCTAGTCCTGTCCTGATTCCTTTTTTTTCCTCTCTCTCTCTCTTTTCTTTTGTTCTACCTCTTATGTCAAGAGTTTCTTGGGAGTTCCCATCATGGCTCAGTGGTTAATGAATCCGATTAGGAACTGTGAGGTTGCGGGTTCGATCCCCGGCCTTGCTCAGTGGGTTAAGGATCTGGCATTGCCGTGAGCTGTGGTGTAGGTTGCAGATGTGGCTTGGATCTGGCGTTGCTGTGGCTGTGGTGTAGGCCAGCGGTTATAGCTCCAATTAGACCCCTAGCCTGGGACCCTCCATATGCCGTGGGAGCGGCCCTAGAAAAGACAAAAAGACCAAAGAAAATTCTTGCCTTTTTGGAGGTTTAAGTTACCAGCATTCAGTTGATGTTCTGTGTGAGTCACTTTACATGTAGATGTGTTTTTTTGATGTGTTTGTGGGAGAAGGTGAGCGTGACCTCTTACTCCTCCACCCTCTTGCTCCTGTATACAGGGTCTTTTACATTTCCATACAATTTTTTAAAAAGTTTTGTTTTCCTTTTTTAAATTTTTTTTTTGTCTTTCTAGGGCTAAACTCACAGCATATGGAGGTTCCCAGGCTAGGGGTCTAGTCAGAACTGTAGCTCCCAGCCCATACCACAGCCACAGCAGCGTGGGATCCAAGCTGTGTCTGCAACCTACACCACAGCTCACTGCAATGCTGGATCCTTAACCCACTGAGTGAGGCCAGGGATCAAACCTGCATCCTCATGGTTTCTAGATAGATTCGTTTCTGCTGAGGCATGATGGGTAGTCCAAATTTTTGTGCTTTCATTCTGTGAAAAATACCATTGGTAATTGGATAGGGGCTGTGTTGGATCTGTAGATGGGGCTGTGTTGGATCTGTAGATGGGGCTGTGTTGGATCTGTAGATGGGGTTGTGTTGGATATGTAGATGGGGGCTGTGTTGGATCTGTAGATGGGGGCTGTGTTGGATCTGTAGATGGGGTTGTGTTGGATCTGTAGATGGGGTTGTGTTGGATATGTAGATGGGGGCTGTGTTGGATCTGTAGATGGGGGCTGTGTTGGATCTGTAGATGGGGTTGTGTTGGATCTGTAGATGGGGGCTGTGTTGGATCTGTAGATGGGGCTGTGTTGGATCTGTAGATGGGGTTGTGTTGGATCCATAGGTGATCTTCCAGGTGGGTAGAACTTAAAGGAAAAGCCCCCAAGAACATTGTTTGCTCTATTTCCCTGTGTTGGATGCTGTACATAGTGGTAAATGTCATTTTTCCTATGGATATTATGGGCAAATGGAATGAAGAAAACACCACAAGCAAAAGGGATTTTGGATACTGTTCTGCTGCTCATCGTGACAAAACCAGAGAGGAATTAGATGCAGTATTACTCTCAACCTCTGATTTTTCAGGTGTGGGGCTCAGGCTCTAGGCCAGCATCTCCATGGTTTTCTTTCTGTATGGACACAAGCAGCAGGTCCAGCACATGTGTAGGACCAATGCCTCCTCCAGATTCTCCCCCAAGTACAGCGCTACCAAAACCCTCCTTCTCCTGGTGAGAACTTTGTCTGCTTTTCTATTTGTCCCCTCCATCTTTCAAATTGTTTGGGCTCTTTTTGGTAATCCCAGCTGTGAACATCACTACAAATTACGGCTGCGTGGTTCCCGACTGTCAGCCCCTTTCTGCTCATGAGCCATGACTCAGCTGTACTCAGGATCTACTTTGCCTGGATAAGAGATGCACCATTTCCTTCTGTGATGAGAAATCTGTAAATTGGATGTTTTTCCCACAGTGCACAGTTACCAATTCATTCATTACTTCACCCTCATTTAATTAAATGTTGAACCTAGGACCCAAGGAAAAATGGCTTCTAGGCTTGTTCATGTTGCTGGCAGATCTCATTTCCCTTAATGACTCCTCTGTGGCTCACTCCATCCAGAAAGTCAGAATCCTCCTCCGGTGTTCTGTCTCTCATGTCTCTGTGGTATCTCTTTGACCCCTGCACTTTAAACCTCAGGTGGTTATGTTCCACACCCCCCCCCAACTTCACTAAGTAGGAGCATCTATTGAGGTCAGCTGGGTCTGCAGTAACAAGAAGACCAAGGGGCTCTGCTCCGAGATGACCCTTAGCTCCACTCCTCACATGGGCACATCAAAATTACAGCTGTATGGAGAGCAAATCCTGATGAGGAAGACTGGGATCTGCCAGAAAAGACTTTCTACAACTGAAGAAATGCAGAAGGATCCACAATGAGACAGGTGGGAGGAGTGGAGCTGCAATGTAGACAGGAAGCATCACCCTGGTGAATGACCACCACACAGAAGAATAAATGACCAAGGTTCTTTCTCCCCAGGGAGTGAGGGATCATTTTCTCTTTAGTTTTTATGAATGCAGTGTTTGGTTTTGATTTGTGGTTGCCATTTTTTCAAATAGGATAACCCCTTTCTCTATATATCTGCTTTCTTTAGCCTGACAGTCAAACATATTCTTTTTTTTTTTTTTTTGCTTCTTTTTTCTAGTGCCACACTTGTGGCATATAGAAGTTCCTTGGATAGGAGTTGAATCAGAGCTACAGCTGCCTACATATACCACATCCACAGCACCTCTGGATCTGAGCCACATCTGTGACCTACATCACAGCTCATGACAATGCCAGATCCTTAACCCACTGAGCAAAGTCAGGAATTGAACCTCCATCATCATGGATATTCATCAGGCTTGTTACTGCTGAGCCACAATGGGAACTTCCTCAAACACATTCTTAAAAAAAAAAAAAGAGTCTGGATTTTCTTACTTGCCCACATTTTATGATTTTGATGTCCTTTTTAAACATCTTCATGTTTATCCTTTGCTGCTTCCTGTGTTTATTGTTGCTTTTACACTAAGTTTTTTCCCCTTTTAGATATGTATACTGGTTTACTTTAGTGATTACTTTCCAATTGTGATTTCATCCATCCTAGTTCGTCTTACTTCTTTGCTATTTAGAGGAGACCTTTCAGTATTTCTTTTAGAATGGATTTAGTATTCCTGTATTCTTTTAGTGTTTGTTCTTTGGAGAAATTCTTTATTTTTCCTTCTATTTTAAATGATATTCTTGCTGGGTAGCTCATTCTAGGCTGTGAATTGTTCCCTTTTAGAAATTTGAATAAATCTTGCCACTCTCTTCTGGCCTGTAGTGTTTCTGTAATTAGCTGATAGCTTTATGGGGGTTCCCTTATAATTAACTCTTTGTTTTTTTTCTTGCTGCCTTTCGTATCCTCTCCTTATCTTTAACTTTTGCCATTTTTATTATGTCTCCGTGTGGGTATGTTTGGAGTCAACTTGTTTAGGCCCCCTCTGCTTCCTGAATCTTGCTGTCTGTTTCCTTTAGAGTTGGACATTTTTCAGCCATAATTTCTTCAAATATGTTTTCAATCCCCTCTTCTTTTTCTTATCTTCTGTAATCCCTGTTATGCACAGATTGCCCTGCTTTATATTATCCCATAGATCTCTTCTATTGCTTTCGTGTTTTTGCATTTGCTTTTCTATCTGCTGTCCTGATTGGGTGATTTCCCTTATTCTATCATCCAAGTCACTTATTTGTTCCTCTGCCTCATTCATTCTGCTCTTCAGTGCCTTTAACTCAGCTTGCATCTCTGCAAATGAATTTTCTAATTTTTCTTGCATCCTTCATATGTTTTCCAGCTCCTTTATACTGTAATTTGCATTACTGTTCACATACAGTCTTGTTTTCATATTAACTCTTAATTCCTTCAGTATTTTTATTATCTCCTTTTTGAACTCAGTGTCTATCAGACTGTGGATGTCTGTACCATTGTTTGCTGCTTCAGGTGAATTCTCCTGTTCTTTTGACTGGGAGTATTTCCTGAGCTTCTTCATCTTGCTTATATTTTTCTTTTTCTATGAGTTTATGGAAACCAAACTGTAGTCTTGGAGGGCTACTTCTATGCAGGAAGATCCCTTTGTCTTTTGTGGTGGGTTACTATTTATTTTGGGCATGGGAGTTCGTATATTTGCTGTCTCTTTGGTGTGAGCAGGCTGTTATCCCCAGGGTGCTGAGTGTGCTTCCAGAGAGAAAGAGGCAATGGGTAGGGATAGTAGTCAGCACTTTGTTGCTCTGCTCTTGACAGTAGCAAGGACCTGCTGGAAGGTAGCACAGGCTACTCATAGTTGCAAGGCCCTGGAAACTGCTAATGAGCCTTAGGCAGATTTAGGAGGTGCCCAGAATATTTGGGAGTGGCAGCGGCACAGTGTGTGAGTTCCCAAGGGAGTGAGAGCAACATGTGGTGTTCAGTCACAATATCCTTGTGAGGGACAGTATTATCATCACTATTTTTGTGTGGCTATTTCTCTGGATTTCCTCTCCCCTTGGGGGAATATTAGTCAAGTACAAAATCCAAGAAATTTTCTCTAACACTTCCAAATTAATTTGTTTTGTTACGCAAATGAAGCCAATAATTTCCAGTATAAAATATTACCATGTTCATCCTTTTATGATTAGAAATTCCTCTTAGACTGCCTGATTCAATTGATCTGCTCAGTAGTTAAAGTGATGCAGCTTAGAAGTCTCAAGATGAATAATGAACTTGACTTAGTGGAAGAACTCAGTGCATCAGGGAAACCCATGGGACACACACACCTCCATGCCAGTCCCTCCTGTGTCCAACATCGATATTTACTGCTCCTTCCATATGACACCCTGTCTGTCGGCACTAAGCACTATATGCAAGAGACTCTTTAAACATGTCTGTATCCATTGGGAGATACTCAAAGGAAACTTTTAATTAGTTTTTGTAATTAACTCCAGGAAAATGTTCTGGCAGAAGTATTCTGCACTGTCACTGCTGTTACAAATGAAATGATGATTGCAGTTCTAAGGGAAGGTGAGTTCCCAGATACAAACCCATATATCAAGGTCTGACTGTCTCCCTCCCACACACATGGTGGTTGTCATGACCTTCACACCCCGGCCACCATCCTAGCACCAGGAAAGCTTCTGGTGAGTATTTTCTATTTCAGTCTTAGAAGCAGAGTCTGGAAGGAAGGAAGTCTAAGTGAGTGCTCATGCCTGGAAAAGGGACTCTGGGAGTCAGAAGAGATCCAGGGGCCAAGCCAGAAAAAAAGACACAATAATTCCTTATTGGTGAGCCAAGCTGCAAAACCCAAATGAGGTTCTGAAACCCAATGCCAATACCTGATGCCTTCCAGTGTAGTTTATTGAACACCTCACTGTGAAGGGTTCATGATGAGTCATTTCAGTGATATTGAGGAATCATTTTTAGGTGATTAACCATTATAGTTTTGAAATCAGTTTGCTATCCTGTGACAGAAATCATTTAAATTTTGGATATTATTAGATATGTGCTTATAATGTGGTCATGCTTATAACATAGAGTAGGATAGAACTGTAACAATTTTCTAATCCTTTCCACAACCATGAATGTGAATTTGTTTCTGGAATGTAAAACATTTCTTTATTATCTAACTCTCCTTATCTGACGTGCTGGCAACATTAACTGTGCATCTCCTGAAAGCAGCTGAGGTCTCATGAATTTAATTCTCTCTTGAAGCTAGAGAAGCAGCACTCAAGGTTAGTTTTTCATCATGAATTTCTGAAACATTTGTTAGTTGTCAAGATCAAAGGTATCATGTTTCATTATCTCTGGTTGAAATATATCCAAGATCAATTCTAATCACCAAATTCATTGCCTTGTTATTTCAATGAAAGCTTTAAAAATGTACTTATTCTCCTGCTTCTAATTTACAGGTCTCATGTATTTTAATATGTTTCACAAGTATTCCTTTATTATTAATAGTTTCCCTTACATGGGTATTAATGTATACCTAAGCTTTTGAAACACAAATTTTAATAGCTTTGTTTCTCTCTTCCTTTGTTTTATTATATAGTATTTGTCACATATTACTGCTTAGGAAACAAGATGATAATGCCCAATTATATATCTGACAGATGCCATTGCATATTTTCTTCCAAGTATGAGAGCAAATGGTTCTTTCTGCTGTCAAACTAATACTGAGCCAATCATGCATTCATCAAATCCATCTTGCCAAGGGAGGTGTCGCAAGAATTAGCCTGGAATTACTGAATTTTATTATGTTTTCCAAAACTTGTCTCATGTTTGGTAGTAGAAAAAGCAGGGATGTTTGGACTGCAGATGGAAATACAGTCTGCCTCTGAATGAACTCTTGATATTGTACAGAAATTATATGTACCCCATAGCATCTTAATCCTTTCCATATATATGAATTCATTCA
This sequence comes from Phacochoerus africanus, assembly GCF_016906955.1. NCBI lineage: Eukaryota > Metazoa > Chordata > Mammalia > Artiodactyla > Suidae > Phacochoerus > Phacochoerus africanus. The sequence goes on from NC_062551.1 coordinate 56,661,432, forward strand.
ATAAACACCTCCATTTTCCTATCTGCATTATCTCTAGAAATAGCTGCCCCTATTTGGAGAACCTCTGTGTTTTAAGCAGGTCTTAAAAGCATGTTAAAAGGATCCCCTCCTATACCCTTCAGGTTGATTTGATATTAACCTACAGAAAAATCTTTAAACAAAAATAAAAATTACTATAACAAAAATAAAAATATGATAAAAAATGATATGAAATAAAACGGAAAACATATTTTAAAAACTTAACATAGGTCTGGATTGTTTGAAAAACCTTGCTGACAAGGTTGGTTAGTATAACACAGGGGTTAGGGCACTGGCTTGGCAATCAACCTACCAGGTGCAAATCACCAGTCAGCCTCTAATCTGCATGTGAATTTAGAGAGACCATCTCAGCCTTCAATATTTTTCTGCATTATTTTGCACTTAATAACCTGCTTTGAGGTCTCTGTTGGAATGGTTGGTCCATTGTTTATTCAGTTGTGTGGTTATAGTAGTACCTTGCTTTGTTGCCAGTTTTATCTCTCTCTCTCTCTCTCTCTCTTTTTCTGTGTGTGTATGCAGTTTTCTGAAACTGGCTCTTATTTTTATTTTATTTTAATATATACTGAAATCACTTCACCTATACATTAATAGGTTTTGTTCTGTTTAGAATGTCTTTTTATTCTGAGACTATAGAAATATTCTTTTTTTCAAAATATATATTAATTTTCATGAGAATTTATCAACTATTCAGAGTTTAAACATTTTATGATGTGGGTAATGATGGACTTTTTCTTTTCTGAATGTGGGTGGAATTTTTCAGCTTTTTATGAAGAGGCTGTATTATGCTTTCAATCTATTCACTGTCGTCGTTGTTTTCCACCAGGTTAACTCCACGTCATCTTTCCTGCTGACTTGCATGCTGTATACACTAATCTCTCCGTCTCTTCCTGTCTCGTGAAGACTTGGCAGTCAGACAGGAGCACACAAGTCACTTTCCCTTGGGGTCAGAAATCTTCAATGCACCTTTTTGCACAGAGGAATGACTGTTGACATAATTTAAAGGAAAGCACGGTGAATGACAGACTATTCTCCCTAGATGTGACAATAGCACTTCTCTCTTTATCCCAGACGACAGCTGGAATTCTGGGCAATGTCTCCCTCCTTTACCGTTACCTCTTTCTCTGCCACACTCAGAGCAGGTCGAGGACCACAGACTTGATTCTCCAGCACCTGACTCTCGCCAACTCCTTGGTTATTCTCTCTAAAGGAGTCCCTCACACAGTGGCTGCTTTGGGGCTGAAGTATTTTCTCAGGGGTTTTGCATGTGAACTTCTTTTCTGTGTCCACAGAGTGGGCAGGGGTGTGTCCATTGGCTCCACGTGCCTGTTGAGTGTGTTCCAGACCATCATGATCAGCCCCACGCACTCCTGCTGGAAGGGTCTTAAAGCCCCCAAAATCGTTCACTTCTGCATTGTCCTCTTCTGGATCCAAAATATGTTTTTAAATTCAATTAATCCTATCTATGTGTTGCATGTGTCTAGCACATGGAGCAAGAAAAATATCACAAAGTTTAGAGATTGGGGGTTCTGTTTTACTACAGATCGTGAACAAATCACAGGCCTGATACATACAGTATTGATAGTTGTCCCTGAGGTTTCATTTTCTGTGATTATTACCTGGGCCAGTGGCTCCATGGTTTTCATCCTGTACAGACACAGCGAACGGGTCCAACACATCCATGGGAATCAGGTTTCCCCCAGGTCCTCTGCTGAATCCACAGCCACCCAGAGAATCCTGGTCCTGATGAGCACGTTTCTCTCTTCCTATGCCCTTTCCTCCATCTCTCACGTTTGTATTGCTCTTTTTCTCCGTCTTGATTGGTGGGTAATGAACATTTCTGCCCTAATTTCTCTGTGCTTTCCAACCATCAGCCCCTATCTCTTCATGAGTCACAGGAACATGGTACCCAGGCTCTCTTTTCCATGGATAAGAAATTGAAAATCCTTTAAACTGATCTGACATTTGTCTAGTGTATGTTTTTGCTGAATGTTGATTTGTTTATTCTCTCATTAGATTAAAAAATCAGTACAACTTTGTCAGTGGAACCCACATGTCTCTAAGGTAAATGGTAGTGGGTACTGATGTCCTCAGCTCCTTGAATTTGGAACACACTCACGGGGGAGGTGATGACAGCCGCTTGGCCTCATTCTCATGCACCTGATGACCGTGGTCTGAATCAAATGGGGCTTGAAGCACATTGAATGCCTTTGGTCCTACCTCCTGTGTCACAAGAATCAAAGTGGCTGACCCAGTGGTGTAGTCATGGGAATATTAAGCAGAAGTGAATACAGTCCAGCAGTGAGTAATAGATAACAATGGAAGACAGTTTCCCATGGGTTTCCTTGGATGTGCATGTCTGAGTGCCAGTAGCAAGGGAAGCTTTTATTCTGAAGTGCAGTGCAGATCCTCCCAGGTGTGGGATCAACCTGGGGGTTTTCTGAGCAATTGGAGCATTAGGTGATGGTGAGTGGGAAGTGGGAAGGATGAGTGTGGGCAGTTCTGTGGGATGTGGCCACCTCCTTGGGCATGCGTTCATGTCTGTGTGTGATAGGGGGGGTCCCTTGTTCCTTCTACAGCGATTCTGGTCTTGGTTGTGAAACAGGGTTAGATCTATGGATTCTCCATCTGAGCACATAGTTCTGAGGGATTCTGGGAAGAGTATGCTCTGCAAAGACCTCCAGACCCCAAAGAGTTAGCGTATGCTGTACCAGGTACAGATTCTGGGTGCAGATGAAATCTGTGATACTATTTAACTTGCCTGTGGATAACATAGAGCCAATGTCTGAAGAGGCTGCTGGAGACTGTGTTGGAGTCAGCTCTGCTGAGGATATTCTCTTAATACTTTGCATCCCCAGTTCAATCCCAGGACCCTGGCACAGCCATAGGACATCTAGGTTGAAGGATGTGCTAAGATTGGGTCCACTGGGAGATGCCATGGGAGTTGGGCATGTACCCATCCAGGAGAGCCTGGCTGGACGGGAGAGGAAAACAAAACATTATCTCCATCCATGGCTCTTAGTCGTGTTTGCAGAAGGTCAGGTTTTTTGCTATGGTTTCTGGTTCCAAGTGGACCTGAAACTGCCCTTGGGGAGCAACAGGTTTCTGGGTGGGCAGTTCAGGGGCCCATGTGGGTGGAGGAACCATGTTGTAGCTGCCAATTCTGGGCTGGGAGGAGTGAGGATTTTGCAGGAGAACATTGGGCATTGGTGCAGTTTGGGGAGGTAGACTGAAATAGGACAGATTTTAGTGGGAGGAATTTATTGTTATAGGTTGGTGATCCAGCAGCAGAACCAGTAGGGGCTTAGCACAGGCCCCAGTATGGTCTGAGAGGGGCATGTGTCCAGGAGCAAAGCCCACTGCTTCCAGGACTCCACTTCTTTGTAGCAACCACAAGAACTCAGGTTCAGTCAGTAACAGAGGATATTAGCTGGAGGCCATGCAAAAATACTAGAACCTGCTGTTCCTGCATCACAGCCCATAGGGCCTGGTGCTTGTCTCAGCCTCCACCAGAAATAGAAAACGCTCATCTTTCCCTCTGAGGCCATACTCGAAGAAGGTTTCACCATCATCCATGTGTAGAATTTCGTCTCAAAGATTCTGCTGAGTCTCACAAAGAGGCACTCAAATCAGAGAAATCCACACTCAAGGACATTCTGCAAATGGTGGCATGCCCTGATCAAAATGGTCAGTATCAGGGAGTTCCCATCCTGGCTCAGCAGTGATGAACCTGACTAGGATCCCTGAGGATGTGAATTTGATCCCTGGCCTCTCTCAGTGGGTTCAGGATCTAGCATTACCATGAGCTGTGGTGTAGTTTGCAAATGTGGCTTGGATCTGGCATTGTTGTTGCTGTGGTGTAGACAGGCAGCTGCAGCTCTGATTCAGCCCCCAGCCTGGTAACGTCTATATGCCATGGGTGTGGCCCTAAAAAGCAAAAAAAAAAAAAAAAAGGTCAATTTCCTCAGACAAAAAATAGTAAGTGGGCAAGATTAAAAACACTAGGAGTTCCCGTCGTGGCGCAGTGGTTGATGAATCCGACTAGGAACCATGAGGTTGCGGGTTCAATCCCTGGCCTTGCTCAGTGGGTTGACGATCCGGCGTTGCCGTGAGCTGTGGTGTAGGTTGCAGACGCGGCTTGGATCCTGCATTGCTGTGGCTCTGGCATGGGCCGGTGGCTACAGCTCTGATTAGACCCCTAGCCTGGGAATCTCCATATGCCGTGGGAGCAGCCCAAGAAATGGCAAAAAGACAAAAAAAAAAGAAAAAAAAAACAACAAAATACTAGACTCCAGGCAACAATATGTAATCCTTATACAGTGACTGGATCCTAGATTTACGAAGACTGCTTGTACCAGTTGAGGATTCTCTACATGGGCTATTATAGATGGTCTAGTATACTTTTGTTAAGTGTGATGGTTTTGTTGAGTTAACTAGGAGAACAATCTAGCTATAGGCGACTGAATATCTAATTGTGGGTAGATTCAATGTGTAGGAAGGAGACAGTGTGCGAACCAGGAGGAGGACCCTTCCTGCTGGATCCACAGGGCCGGCAGAGTGAGCTCTAGTGTCTTCTGACAAGGACACACACCCAGCATGGTGGCTCCCCCTTCATGACTCATCTAAACCTAATCATGTCCCCAACACCCATCTCCAAATACCTTCATATTGGGGTTAGAGCTTCAACCTATCTCCTTGGGGGAGGGACACTACTATTCAGTCCAAAGTAATAATTATGCACTAACAGTAAGAGTGCAGTCATGGTGGTGCAGCCACCCCCATCTCAGAGCTGTCTCTGTGAGCTATGTGTGCAGGAAGCAGCATGATCACAGATCCATATTCCATGTTGTCTGTAGGAGAAGGCATTCAATACTTTATAAGTATACATTGTGAGTGATCAATAAACATGTTTTAAATGATCTCCATGGAATGATATATGATATTTTAGTGCATGGGAAAGATCTATTTCTTTGAAAGGGAAAATATCTCCTTCAAAGGTGCTCATTGAGGAAAGAAATTTGATTGGTGTGTAAGAGCAGTGTGACAACATTTGTGCAAACATGTTGAAGGAGGGACAGAATATTTTAAGAGATTGTGAACTATTTCATTTTGTACAATTATAGATATAGTATCGGAGATACTCTGAAACTGCATTAAAAGGAGGATAACCTAAAATTTAAGAAAAGGTTTCAGCTGGGTTACGTGATACCAGTTTTGTAGTAATGGATTTAATGTTCTTCACTAAATGTGTTTCTACTTAATCTTAATATGCATTCAATTTCTATTATTGCTGTAATAGATTTCTAGAAATTTAGCAGCTGAAAACAACACCCATTGGTTTCTTCACAGCTTACTGGTTCCGAAAGGCACAATTGAGTGGTCAGACGTCCTGGTCTCTGAACTTATACATGTTTGAAGGATTCATTTCCTTTCATCATGCCCATGTGTCCCCTTCCCTCTTAAAAGCCAGCATCACACGCTGAATCCCTTGCTGTCTTGAAGGTCTTGTTTCTTCCTCTTGTGTATGACTTCAGTTCTTTAAGGCTCCTGTGATTACACTGGACCCACCTGGATATTCCAGGACAGTCTCCTGTCTTCGTCAGTGGGGGCTGCTCTACAACAAGGACACCCCTGACTGGAGTGGCTTAAACAAAGGCATTTCTTACTCACTGTCCTAGAGGATGGAGGTCCAAGATGAGGTGCTGGGAGAGTCCGTGTCTGCTGAGACACCTTGTCCTGTTCAGTGGTTCCCTGATGTTCCTCTATTCACTGTGTCCTCACCTGGTGGTGAGAGAGAGGAAGCAAGGGACTTGGCATCAGAGCAGTGATCCCATCCTGAGGGATGGTCGGACCTAATCACCGTGACGTGATCCCCTCCCAAGTCCCACCTCCTAACACCCTCACCTTAGGGCTTAGGAATTCAAGGTATGAATTTGGAGGGAAGCTGGCTTTCAGTCCACAACGTAGTCAGCTATGGTCAGTAACCTGCATTCAACTTCACAGTCTGTTTTGTCCTGTCATGTGACATAGCCAGGACAGTAACACCAGGGAGTGGGGATCTGCCAGCTTCACAAAGAGACCATTTTTTGCAGTGAGAAATATTTTTCAGTATTACCATATATAGAAAACTATTATTAGAAGTGCCTGTGAGGGAGTTTATGTCGCAACGCAGTGGTTGACAAATCTGACTAGGAACCATGCGGTTGCGGGTTCAATCCCTGGCCTTGCTCAGTGGGTTAAGGATCCGGCATTGCTGTGAGCTGTGGTGTAGGTTGCAGATGCAGTTCGGATCCCCCATTGCTGTGGCTCTGGTGTAGGCTGGTGGCTACAGCTCCCATTAGACCCCTAGCCTGGGAACCTCCATATGCCACAGGAAGTGGCCCTAGAAAAGGCAAAAAGACAAAAAAAAAAAAGAAGTGTCTGTGAGTTTGCCACCCTGTGTAAGTACATGAGTTATGTATGTAATTAAGTACAGGCATGTGTGTATGTGAGTATGACACACATGTACATTTGCTTCTGCCTGTGAGTGAGTTCCCTGCTGTGTGCTGACATCCTTACCCACTGCTATGGCTCCAACCCCTGACTTGAAAGTTGGCAGTGATTGCATCATGACCCTGTATCAAATGTGGAGTTGTTTGTAGGGAAAAGCAAGATTCCTTTGAGTGCCTAATTTATGTTTCTTAATTATCCACCCAAGTTCTCATACTGAAAAGGAGCACAGTTAATTAATTAATTAATAAGACCACTGTGGTAACTATTTGATCTAAATAAATAAGTATTGGGCAATGGCCCACCTGATTTTTGGAAAAATGGTAGAATCTATGTGCTGAGCCATCAGAACTAGGTGATTATTTGTGAGACACTCTTTTTCAATCTTCTTTTTTTCTCTGTGTTTGTTCTGTATCTAATACATCACCAATAATGGTGGCCAATAATGGTAAACTATATTTTCCTCAAGATATCCATATAGATTTGCATTAAAGAATGCAGATGATGGCAACTTACTTGGCTTTGATGTGTGCAAACAACCTCTATAAGTTATGCTTCCTGTTCTTGCTCTTCCTTGTATCTCCTTGAAGATACTTGGGGGTATTGTGTCTTCCTCCATTTCTCTACCAGCACTTCAGCTGACCGTTCAGTTCAGGTGTCTGAAGGTTAGGAAGGTGCTAGGAAGAGGGTAGAGAAACACTGAGGCAAGAGATGCGTCCAGAGGGACACACAGACTCGGTGCCCGTCTTCCTGTGAGTAATGTCAGCATTTCCTGCCATCCTCCGTGTGAGCCCCTGTCTGCCTTCAGGGATCACAGGAAAGAAAATGCCTCTGGAAAGCACTGCTGTCATCTCTTAGTGGGGCTAACTAGTAACTTGTAATTGGTTTTGCCAATTAATAGTTGAGAGAAGAGTTTTCAGAAATATTCTCAGATCCCAAGACTATACTCTCATTGCTGCTACAGATGAAATGATAATTGCAGTTCTGAGGGGAGAGGAGGGCAGAGTCACCAACCCATATATCAGGCGCCTGCTGCCTCCCTCCCACGCAGGTACTGGCTCTAAAGACCATCACGCTGCGCCCAGGGTTCTGGCAGCAGAAAGGAGTCAGGTAAGAATTTTCCATTACTTTTTGAGAGGCAGAGTCTGTAAGGAAAAGACAGATCGTGATTTTGGGAAAGTGATCATATCAGAAAAATGCAGTCTTCTGAGAATTGCCCTTTGAATGCTTCTAGTACCAGAAAAATAGGAGGTAAAATTTTCTGATTCTAATGCCAAGCAGGAAGGTGGAATAATTCTGAGGTACAACCGAGCAGATAAATAGAGATGGGGTCCTAAACCCTGCACCCATCCCTGAAGGCTCCTCATGCAGCTGAATGTACTCCACGCTGACTATGATTGTTGTGCTGAATCCAAAGAATAACAAAACATGATTTCCAAGGTGCTTTAAAATGTGGTTGTAAAGTCAATCTACTGTTGAGTTTACCTTATAGGAATTGTAGACTCAACGTTCAAGATGACCAAAGGTGCACCAGTAATACTAACAGGTTTGCAATAAGGTGTGTTGAATCTGCAGAAATTTTATCTAATCCTGGGCACAAGGCGCACACAAATTGAAAAGTTTTCTCTTAACTCTGAATGTCTGATGCAATTAATGCAGGCAGGAGCTGTGTCTCCAATAAAACCTTCATTTGTAGTTCCCTTGTGACTCAGTGGTTTACAAACCCCACTGGTATCCATGAGGAGAGGGGTTCAATCCCTGGCCTCACTCAGTGGGTTAGGGATCCTACACTGCCGTGAGCCATGGTGTAGGTTGCAGACAAGGCTCAGAGCCCAAGTGGCTGTGGCTGCAACATAGGGTGGCAAGAGCGGCTCTCATTTGACCCCTAGCCTGGGAACTTCCATATGCTGCAGTTATGGCCCTAAAAAGAATAGAAAGGAAAAAAAAAAACCTTTGTAATGTGCTGGTTATGGTGAGGTTATTGCCACGCTTAAATTTAAGGAGCAGTTGACATGGTACCTATGAGTTATCAGCAGTAGTTCTCGCATTGTTTTTACCCATTTAAATCATTCTACTAGCAATCAAAAAATCTAGTACTTAAGTTTATATAGTGCAAAAAAATACATGCCTTCCTTGCAGAGGCTGTTTTGTGTATATGTCTTTTGTGGTAATGTAATTCATAAACGTAATTATTTGCTAGTATTTCCCCCTTAACTCTGGCATAGCAATGATATAATTCCATTGTATGACAGTAACAATAACTTGGTTTTGCCTTCTGCCTTTTTATCATGTGTTCCTATTTTATCTTCCAAGGTTTACAACATGACATGCACTCATTCCATGGGACAGGTACAATTATCCCTGCTTCTCCAACATTAAAATGAAAAAGGAATCTTCCTGTTTCCATCCTAATATCGAGCCTTTTTCCTGTCCATTCCACTCACTTGTCATGGGGCAGGTTCTTGCAGTATTTCACTGCCAGCAACACAGGTACATGTATTAAGATCCTTAAAGCTTTATTCATAATTGATATTGACCTATGGACTAAAACTGTACAAATAAATGGATTCTTTTTATGGTGAAAACGATAAAATGCGACCAGTCTACAGTCAAATGTCAGGGTGCACAAAATACTAAAGATGGATCTGGATTATTATATATGAACACAACTAACTACCTGTTGGGCAGAGCATTGTAGTTCAATGCACTGTTTTTAAGATCTCCGTGGGTGTCAAGTCTCTATTTTGCCCTAAAGATTGGGTTTGGTAACTGCTTAATGTCTCTGTGTGTATGTCACTCTCCTCTGTGTAACGTCTCAGGCGCTTGCCTCATAGATGTGTGAAGAATGAAATGATCACGTGTAGGGTCTTCGGTGATAAATGTTACACTGCATGTGCTCTTTACGTGCAACATATTCAACCCATTCAAGGCTGCTCGTACCAGAAAACCATGAGGTAAATTTTTCTAAGTGGAAACTGGTGCTTAGGCGAGCATGTTGGGATCCACTCAGTACATGTAGCCCCCACCTCACATTCCCTTGCAGGAGCTTCTAAGTCACAAGACAAATATTAGTGGCTGTGAGCTGGGAGGATGGCCAGCGTGGATGTGACCACAGATGTGATCATCCTGACACAGACCGTGGTTGGACTCCTGGGGAATTTCTCCCTTTTTTGCCATTATATCATCCTTTACTTCACTGGGTGCAGGTCACGGTCCACAGATGTGATTCTTCAGCACCTGATTGTGGCCAACTTCTTGACCCTTCTCTCTAAAGGAGTCCCCCAGACCATGGCAGCCTTTGGGTGGGAATATTCCCCCAGTGATTTTGGATGCAAAATGATTTTCTTTCTTCACCGAATGGGGAGGGGAGTGTCCATGGGGAGCATCTGCCTCTTGAGTGTCTTTCAGGTGATCACGATCAGCCCCCAGAACTCCAGGTGGGCAGAGCTTAAAGCAAAAGCTCCCCAGCACATTGTTCCCTCGATGTGCCTGTGCTGGATGCTCCAAATGCTGGTCAATGTCGTTTTCCCTGTGAATATAACTGGCAAATACAGTGACAAAAATATCACAAACAGAAGAGATTTTGGATACTGTTCTGCTCTTCGTTATGACGAAACCAGAAGCATATTACTTGCATTGCTGCTGTTACTCCCTGATGTTTCATGCTTGGGGCTCATGCTCTGGGCCAGCGGCTCCATGGTTTTCCTCCTGTACAGACACAAGCAGCAGGTCCAGCACATTCGCAGAAACATCATCTCCCCCAGGTCCTCGCCTGAGTCCAGAGCTACCCGAACCATCCTTCTCCTGGTGAGCAGCTTTGTCTCCTTTTATACCCTTGCCTGCACCTTTCAACTTGTTTTGGCTCTTTTTGGTAATCCCAGCTGGTTCCTTGTGAAAATCACTATAGTCATGGCTGCGTGGTTCCCAACTGTCAGCCCCTTTCTTCTCATGAGCCGTGACTTGACTGTGCACAGGATCTACGTTGCCTGGATAAGGAATGCACAGTCCCCCACTGTTAGGAGAAACCTATAAATTGTACATCTTTCCACAGTGTATAATTGTCAGTTTATTCATTCATTCACCTCAGAGTCCCAGCTAAAATTTTGAATCTCAAGACTATAGTAAACAGGGCATGTTGAGAAACTTCTTCAAAATAAGTAATTGTAGGAGTATTTCCATGACATATAGTTACTATGTAAATAATTATATGATTGAAGTTACTCTGAGATGTTCAGAAAAGAAGTTCAGAATTTATGCAATAATAAACACCAGGTCTTAAAGGAATCTGCATATTATGAACTCTTCAACTGTGTAGCATTAAATCTGTTTCCCAGAAATTACATAGGCATGATCTTATGCATGAACATGGATTAGTGTGTGCAGTGATCATTAATAAGATGAACAAATTAACAACCTCACAGAATAAAGAAGAGCCTGGTGTGGAGTTGGGATTTAAAATCAGTTTCAGGTAGTTCCTGTGGTGGCTCAGGTGTTACAAACCTGACTCGTACCCATGAGGATGTGGGTTCAATCCCTGCCCTTCCTCAGTGGGTTAAGGATCTGGTGTTACCATGAACTGTGGTGTAGGTTACAGATGAAGCTCAGACTTAGTGTTGTTGCAGCTGTGGCATAGGCCAGTAGCTGCAGCTCTGATTTTATCCCTAGCCTGGAACGTCCATATGTTGTGGGTGCAGCCAAAAAAAAAAGAAAAGAAAAAAGAATAAAATCAGTTTCAGCCAGTAGAGTCTTTGGAACTAGTTATGAGTTTTATAAATAACAGAGAGAGTTGGCAGTATTTGTTGGAAATATATATTGTTTGGTATAGGTCAGCACATGTAAATGTTTTCATGTAGAAATGAGCAGATTTAATTTCAGCAAAAGGAGCAAAAAAAAAAAAAACCAAAAGTGTGTTTCAGCTCACTTTAAAATATAGTAAACATACAACATTGTGTAAATTTTAAGTGTACAAACTAGTAATTTTTTTACATTTTAAACTATTTGTCGTATTTATCCACTGTAATATGATTTTCATTATAGTTACAATTAGCCCTTCTATTATATAAGTATCCTTTTCTATTTAACTTTTTTTATATTGAGTTATAGTTGACTTACAATATTTGTTTGGGGAATGCAACATCATGATTCAGTGTTTATAGATTATAGTGTGCTCAAGTTATGATAAGATATTGGCTATATTCCTGTTCTGAAAAGTATGTCTTTGTAGCTGATTTGTTTCATACACAGTAGTTTGCACTTCTTAATCCTTACACTATCTCCCACTCTTCTCCTTGTCTCTCTGCAGTGGTAACCACTGGCTTCTACTCTATATCTGTGAGCCTGTGTTTAGCTATATTCATCTGTTTTTTGGTTTTTTGTTTTTAGGTTCCACAGATAATTGATAACATATAGTAATCATCTTTCTCTGATTTTTTTCACTCAGCATGATACTTTGCAGATCTATCCATGTTGTTGCAAATGGCAAAATTTAATATTTCATGGCTAAGAAATATTCCATTCATACACACACACACACACACACACACTGGATTGTATCTCAAAGTATAAAATAAATGCGCAAGTCTAAATTGATATGAAATATGAGTTAATAAATAATTTATTTTAGAAAACTCAGAGCTCCTTTTCAGAAGGATTTCACATAATTACGTTGAAACTTTATCCTGAAAATGTTGGAACATCCTATTCTTAAATATAAACTGCTCATAGTGACTTCCTTCTAAAGAATACACCATGAAAAGGGACAAATTAATTTTCTATGAACAAACCCGAGGCACACTGCCTCATCCAGGAGATAAAGGTTACTATCACCAGTGAGGAGCCATGTTGCTTGTACGTACCCTTGGTAAGATGAAATGACAATGACAAGTACACCTCTGCAGCCTTCCTCCCCCAGTACAGAATCCCAGTACAATCATGAGAAGGTTATCACCTTAGTCTCAATTAAGGGTCATTCTACAAAATACCAGACGAGTTCCCTTCAAGTCTGTCATGATCATTAAAAACAAGGAACATATCAGAGTTTCCACTGTGGTGCAGTGGTTTAAGGATCTAGCTTGTCTCTGTGGCATTCCAGGTTCAATCCCCAGCCAAGAACAGCAGGTTAAGGATCCAGCATGGCCAGAGCTGTGGTGTGGGTCAGAGATGCAGCTCTGATTCAGTCCCTGGCCCAAGAACTTCCATATGCTTCGGGTACAGCTGAAAAAGAAAAAAAAATGAGGAATAGTTGACATGTTGTCACAGCAAAGAGGAGCCTCAGGAGAACTGGCTGCAACAAGTGATTTGTTATCTGGATGGGTCCTTGGAAAGGAAAAAGTATCTGAAGGAAAAACTAAGAAAAGCTGAATAAAGTATTGAGAGTACTGAATAGGAATTGATCAGTATTTGACCATTGATTATAACCACTCTACACCCTAATTTAAGATGTTAAGATTCAGTGAAATCGAGTGTGGTCTTTATGGAAACTGTGTCCCAACTTTGCCATTTCTGTAAATGTAAGACTGTTCTACAATAAAGTTCCTTCAAACAACATGAACAGGTTTATAATTCCCAATACATCCTTGAGTGAATTTTACACTCTGTTCTGGGATGTCTCTCATAGTACATATCACCAAGGTGAGAGTCTGTGCTTGATTTAAAGCAGTCTCTGAGTTCCTACTGTGGCACAGGAGATTAAAGATCTGGCATTGTCTGTGCATTGGCTCTGGTCACCACAGAGGCACTGGTTCAATCACCAGCCTGGCACAGTGGGTTAAGGGATCTGGCATTGCCACAGGTGCAGTGTAGGTTGCAGCTGCAATCTGCATTCAATTCCTGGCCTGTAAACTTCCATATGTCATGGGTGCTGCCATTAAAAAAAATACAAGTAATCTCAGTCAAGTGGCCATAGGATATAACAGTCTCCTTCAGGGCAACTTAGGTTGTTTATATGGTGTTTGAACTGGGAATTTGAATTCCTGAGCTCAGCTTTTCTTTCTTTCTTTCTTTCTTTTTTTTTGTCTTTTTGCCATTTCTAGAGCTGCTTCCTGCAGCATATGGAGGTTCACAGGCTAGGGGTCTAATTGAAGCTGTAGCCACTGGCCTACACCAGAGGCACAGCAATGGGGGATCCCAGCCGCGTCTGCAACCTACACCACAGCTCACAGCAACACTGGATCCTTAACCCACTGAGTGAGGCCGGGGATCAAACCTGCAACCTCATGGTTCCTAGTCGGATTCGTTAACCACTGAGCTACGACAGGAACTCCTTTTTTTTTTTTAACTTTTTTTTGCTTGTTTTTTTTTCTACTGTACAACATGGTGACCCAGTTATACATACATGTACACATTCTATTTTCATACATTATCATGCTCCATCATAAATGACTAGACATAGTTCCCAGTGCTACACAGCAGGATCTCATTGCTAATCCATTCCAAAGGCAATAGTGTGTATCTATTAACCCAAGCTCCCCAACCACCCAACTCTCTCCCCCTCCCCCTTCTGACTCAACTTTTCATTCATCCCTTTGTCCAATAACATGACAAGAAAACAGTCCATGTTATTATATTCTTTAGTTTCCCCTGAATGTTCACAATGGTTCCTAGATACATACTGCTGATAAAGGGTAGATGAAGATTATCAAATTCAACCATGTTGCACATCTACACTGCTGGATCAGGACATGGACCTTCATTGCTTTCCAAGCACTGGAAATAAGCTCTTTAGTGCCTTTGAAGTTAATTATATTAGAAAGCCATTTCCAGGAGTTCCCATTGTGGCTCAGTGGTTAACGAATCCGACTGGGAACCATGAGGTAGCAGGTTTTATCCCTGGCCTTGCTCAGTGGGTCAAGGATCTGGCGTTTCTGTGAGCTGTGGTATAGGTCGCAGACGCGGCTCGGATCCTGTGTTGCTGTGGCTCTGGCTCGGATCCTGTGTTGCTGTGGCTCTGGCGTAGGCTGGCGGCTACAACTCCAATTAGACCCCTAGCCTGGGAATCTCCATATGCCTCGGGAGAAGCCCTAGAAAAGGCAAAAAGACACACACACAAAAAAAGGAAAAAAAAGCCATTTCCAGAAACCCAGGAACCAATTATAAACTCTTGGAGTTCCCATCATGGCTCAGCAGAAATGAATCTGACTAGCATCCATGAGGATGTAGGTTTGATCTCTGGCCTTGCTCAGTGGATTAAAGATCCAATGTACCCTTTAGCTGTGGTGTAGGTCATAAAAATGGCTTGGATCTGGCATTGCTGTGGCTGTGGTGTAGGCCAGCAGCTACAGCTCCAATTTGACCCCTAGCCTGGGAACCTCCATATGTCATGGGTGCAGTTCTAAAGACAAAAATAAATAAAAACCAAACTCTTCCTTAAATTCCGTTTTCTCTAGAATCACTCTTTAACAGTGGACTAATTAAATTAATTGTTTGATATTCCTAAAATGAAGTCCTATATGGAAATGCCAAGGAATTATATATATTATATATATTATATATGTATATAATCTTATGCAATCTCAAATTCACAAGCAACATAAAAATTCACAAGTCTCCTACAAAAAAGTAAATGCATTATTTTCTTCATATAAATTACAAAAGTGGTGAAAGTAATCTATGCTGTTCGAAGTCACAGCAGTTGTTATCCTTGGTGCAGTGACGTGGAAGGTACCAGTGCCTGTGTCTGCGCATTCTGACAATAGTCTGTTTACTGACACCAGT
The DNA here is from genome assembly GCF_016906955.1 of Phacochoerus africanus. Lineage (NCBI taxonomy): Eukaryota > Metazoa > Chordata > Mammalia > Artiodactyla > Suidae > Phacochoerus > Phacochoerus africanus. Next base: position 56,676,669 of record NC_062551.1, read on the forward strand.
GGTGCATAAAGAAATGTGTCCCGTTGGAGCAGTTTCATTGACCTATACATTTAGGACCTGTGCATGTATGTAAAAAAAATAAAATACAGAGTTCCCATCGTGGCTCAGTGGGTAATGAATCCGACTAGGAACCATGAGGTTGAGGGTTCAATCCCTGGCCTTGCTCAGTGGGTTAAGGATCAGGCGTTGCCGTGAGCTGTGGTGTAGGTCATAGACGTGGCTCGCATCCCACATTGCTGTGGCTGTGGCGTAGGCCGAGGGCTTCAGCTCCCATTAGACCCCTAGCCTGTGAACCTCCATATGCCGTGGGAGCGGCCCTAGAAAAGACAAAAAGACAAAAATCAATCAATCAATCAGTCAATAAAATACATGTCACCAATAATATGGCATTTGAGAGTAGATTTTGGATAATGTCCTTATGTTGTCACAAAAGGAAAGGTATTAAATAGAATGACTCTGTGAGTAGTTTCTGAAATTAAACTTTATGCCAGTACCATAATCTTTTGATGACTATAGCTTTGTAGTATTGTATGAAGTCAGGGAGCCTGATTCCTTCAGTTCTGTTTTTCTTATTCAGCATTGCTTTGGCTGTCAGGATCTTTTATGTTTCCATACGAATTAAAAAAAAATTTTTTTTAGTTCTGTCATTTAGTTCTGAAAAATGTCATTGGTAATTTGATAGGGATTGCATTGAATCTGTACATTTCCTTTCCGGTGGGCAGAACTTAAAACTCCCATTGTTTTCTCTCTTTTCCTGTGTTGAATGCTGCACCTGGTGGTAAATGAAGTTTCCCTATGGATGTGACGGGCAAATGGAATGATGAAAACATCACAACAAAAGGGATTTTGCACACTGTTCTGCCATTCATCATGACAAAAGCAGAGAGGAATCAAACACAGTGTTACTGCCAGTCCCTGATGTTTCATGTCTGGGGCTCATGCTCTGGGCCAATGGCTCCATGGTTCTCCTCCTGTACAGACATAAATTATGGGTCCAACATATTTGTAGGACCAGTGCCTCCCCCAGATTCTCCCCTGAGTCCAGAGCTACCAAACCCATCCTTCTACTGGTGAGCACTTTTGTCTACTTTTGTACTCTTTCCTCAATCTTTCAACTTGTTTTGGCTCGTTTTGGTAATCCCAGCTGGTTCCTTGTGAAAATCATCACAATCATGGCTGTAATGATTGATCCCTGGCCTTGCTTGGTGGGTTAAAGATCCAATGTACCCGTTAGCTGTGGTGTAGGTTTCCAACTGCCAGCCCCTCTCTGCTCAAGATCCATGACTCCACTGTACACAGGCTCTATTTTGTCTGGATAAGGAATGCACAATCTCCTACTGTTATGAGAAATCTGTAAATTGGATGTCTTTCCACAGTGTACAGTTGCCGGTTCATTCATTCCTTCGCCCTCAGAGCCCTAAGTAAATGTTTGAACTGGAACCTGAGGAAGCATTGCTTCCAGGCTGGTTCATGTTGTTGGCAAATCTTATTTCCCTTAATGACTCCCATGTGGCTCACTCCATCCACAAAGCCGGCTTAGCAAGTCGAATCCCCTCCTGGACACAATCTCCATGGTATCTATTTGACTCCTGTACTTGAAAGCTCAGGTGTTTATCTTCCACCCCCTTCACTGGGCAGGAACATCTATTGCAGTCAGCTGGAGCTTCTGTAACACGGGGCTCTGCTCTGAGATGGGGGAGTAGGAAGACGCTGAGCCCCCCTTTCCATGTGAAAACACCAAAATTACAGCTATATGGTGAGCAAATACTGATGAGGAAGACTGGGAGCTGCCAGAAAAGACAAATGAAGAAATGCAGAAGGATCCACAGCGAGACAGGTAAGAGGAGTAGAGTTGTGGTTTAGACAGGAACCATCTCCCTGGTGAGTGACCCACACGCCGAAGAATAAAGGACCAGGGTTCTCTCCAACAAGTGAGGGGTCTCAGCCCTGCATTCAGCTCTCACACCTGGGAGATGAGCCCAGAAAGTTGAGCTTTGAAATCCAACAGGTCTTTCTTTAAGGAGAGCCAGAGGGCTGTCCGAAATAGAGATGCCACTCTTTTAAAATTTGGGGTTAAAAAATATTCTGTTGGAATTACACAGCAAATTGGTTCAATTATTTTTTCAGATTATATTTCATTATAGGTTATTGCATGCTATTGAATATAATTCCTTGTGCTAGACAGTAAATCCTTGTTGCTTATCTAGTTTAAGTATAGTAGTTCATGTCTGTTAATCCCAGACTTCTAGTGTGTCCTCTCTCTCCCCATTGGTAACCATAAGTTTGTTTTCTCTGTGAGTCTGTTTCTGCTTTGCATGTAGATTCATATTTATTACTTCTGGATTCCACGTGTGATGTCACAGTATTTTTCTGTCTAACTTCGCTAAGTATATAGTGTTTTCTAGGTCAATCCATGTAGCTGCAAATTGCAATAGTTCATTCTTTTTTAAAATTATAGTTGATTTACAGTGTTCCGTCAATTTCTGCTGTGCAGCAAAGTAACCCAGTCATACATATATATACTTTTTTTCTCTTGTTATCTTCCATCATGTTCTATCACAAGTGATTGGATTTAGTTCCCTGTACTATACAATAGGTCGTCATTGCTTACCCATTTTTTTGTGTGTGTGTTTGTGTGTGTTGGACTGCACCTACAGCATATGAAATTTCCCAGGCAAGAGGTCAAATGGGAACTAGAGGTGCTGGCCTATGCCACAGCCTCAGCAACGCCAGATCTAAGACATATCTGTGAGCTATGCTGCAGCTGATGGCAACACTGGATCCTTAACCCACTGAGTGAGACCAGGGATGGACCCCACATCCTCATGGATACTGGTTGGGTTCATTTCCACTGAGCCACAGTAGGAACTCCAATATTTCATTTCTTTTAATGGCTAATATTCTATTGTGTGTATGTATATATATATACACACACATAGGTGTGGGCACTTGGGTGGTTTCTGTGTCTTGATTGTTGTACATACGGCTACTATGAACATCAATGTGCATGTATTTTTTTAATTAGAGGTTTTTTAAATTTTCTGTATATATTCCCAGGAGTGGGATTTCTGGATCATACAGTAGCTCTATTTTTAGTTTTTAAAGGTACATTCATATTTTTTTAATTGGGTGCAAATACATTTATCACAATACAATTCTGTTTGACTGCTATTTAAATTTAATCTTCTTCCCCACTCTTGAAATTTCAGTGAGTAGCATCTTCAGACTTAAATATATTTTCAAATCAAAGACTTTCTTTACTTAGGAAAGTCATCTTGAGGGAGAAGTTCTGTCTTTGCAAGTAGAAGTAATTGACTTAGATATAATGATTCACTTTTAAAGAATATTCTTTGATGTGACACTTCAGTAGTAATAGTAACCATCTTTCTTATTTTATGGTCCATTAGGGCATATGTGGCCAATTGTACTGCCAGTTAAATGGACTTTTAAGGTAGATAGATCTTGGATAGAGTATATCTTTATGTATTGTGAATATTGGTCCATTATCAGATATACAATTTGGAAATATTTTCTCTCATTCAAAGTTTGTGTTTTTATATGTTGATAGTTTCCTTTGTGTAGAGAAGCTTTTGGTAGGGCATAGTCCCACTTGTTTGTTTTTTTGTTTTTTTGTTTTTGTTTCCTTTGCTTTGGTGTTAACGTTCAGAAGCCATTACCGAATATATGTCAAGGACCTTGCCCCTTATGGGTTTTTATAGGAGTTCTAAGGTCTCAGACATTACTTTCAAGTTTTTAATCTATTCATCTATTTTGAATTGATTCCTGTATATGGTGTAACATAGCAGTCCAGTTTCATTCCATTTTTGGATTTTTTGTTAAAGAATAGTTGATTTACAATGTTTCTTCAATTTCTGCTGAACAGCAAAGTGACCCAGTATACACACATGTACATATGTATATACATTCTCTTTTTTTCATACTGTTTTCCATCATGTTCTACCCCAAGATTTGGGCATAGTTCCCTGTGCTGTGCAGTAGGACCCCACTGCTTATTCATTCCAAATGTAGTAGTCTGTACCTACCAACCCCAAGCTCCAGTCCCTCCTACTCCCTCCTCTCTCCCCTCTGGCACTCACAAGTCTATTCTCTATGTTAGTGAGTCTGTGTCTGTTTCAGTTTTGTAGATGGATTCATTTGTGCCATATTTTAGATTCCACATATAGGTGATATCATAGGGTATTTGTCTTTCTCTTTCTGACTTGGTTCACCTAGTATGAGAATCTCTATTTGCATCCATGTTGCTGAAAATGGCATTATTTTGTCTTTTGTCATGACTGAGTAGTATTCAGTTGTATATATGTACCACATCTTCTTAATCCATTCGTTGATGGACATTTAGGTTGTTTCCATGTCTTGGCTATTGTGAATAGTGCTGTGATGAACATAGGGGTGCATGTATCTTTTCGAATGAAAGTTTATCCAGATATATGCCCAGGAGCAGGTTTGCTGGATCATATGACAGTTCTAAATTTAGTTTTCTGAGGAATCTCCATACTGTTTTCCATAGTGGTTGTACCAATTTCCATTCCCACCAACAGTGAAGGAGGGTTCCCTTTTCTCCACACTGTCTCCAGGGTTTGTTATTTGTTGACTGGTTAATAATGTCAATTCTGATCAGTGTGAGGTAGTACCTAATTGTAGTTTTGATTTGCATTTCTCAGAGAATTAGTGATGTTGACATTTTTAATGCTCAACTGGCTAACCAGTGCCTACTGGCTAACTCCTTGGAAAAAAGTTTATATAAGTCTTCTGCCCATTTTTCAATTAAGTTGTTTGCCTATGTGTTGTTGAGTTGTATGAGCTGTTTGTATATTTTGGAATTAGGCCCTTCTTGGTTGCATTGTTTGCAAAGATTTTCTCCCATTCTGTCTTTCATTTTCTTTCATGGTTTCCTTTGTTGTGCAAAATCTTCTGAGTTTAATTAGGTCCCATTGGTTTATTCTGGGAGGTGGATCCAACAAGATGCTGTGATTTATGTCAGAGTGTTCTGCATATGTTTTCCTCCAGTTTTATGGTATCTGGTCTTACATTTAGGTTTTTAATCCATTTTGTGTTTATTTCTGTATAGGGTGTTAGAGAGTCTTCTAATTTCATTCTTTTACATGTGGCCGCCCAGTTTTTCCAGGACCACTTATTGAAGGGACTATCTTTCTTCTACTGTATGTTCTTGACTCATTTGTCATAGATTAGTTGACCATAGGTCTTGGGGTTTATCTTGGGGCTTTGTATCCTGTTCTATTGATCTCTATTTCTGTTTTTGTGCCATTACAGTATTGTTTTAATAACTGTAGCTTTGTAGTACAGTCTGAAGACAGGGAGCTTGATTCCTCCCTTTTGGTTTTTCTTTTTCAAGATTGCTTTGGTTATTTGTGGTATTTTGTCTTTCTGGATAAATTTTAAAATACTTTTTCTAGTTCTGTGAAGAAAGTCCTCAGTAATTTGATAGGGATTGCATTGAACCTATAGATTGCCTTGGGTAGTATAGTCACTTTGACAATATTGAGTCTTTCAATCCAAGAGCATGGTGTATCTTTCCATCTATTTGTGTCATCTTTGATTTCTTTCATCAGTGTATTACAGTTTTCAGAGTATAGGTATTTTGTTTCTTCAGGCAGGCTAATTCCTAGGTATTTTATTCTTTTTGATGGGATGGTAAATGAGACAGTTTTCCTAATTTCTTTCTTATTTTTCATCATTAATATACAGAAATGCAGTCGATTTCTATGTATTAATTTTGTATCCTCCAACTTTACCAAATTCATTGATGAGCTCTAACAGTTTTCTAGTAGTGTTCTGAGGATTTTCTATGTATAGTATAATGTCATCTGCACACAGTGATAGTTTTACTTCTTCTTTTCCAATTTGGATTCCTTTTATTTCTTTTTCTTCCCTGATTGCATGGCGAAGACTTCCAAAACTATGTTCAATAGCAGTGGTGTAAGTGGACATCCTTGTCCTCTTCCTGAACTTAGCCAAAAGTCTTTCAGTTTTTCACCATTGAGAATGATGTTAGCTGCGCATTTGTCATATGTGGCTTTTATTATGGTGAGGTAGGCTGCCTCTGTGCCTACTTTCTGGAGAGTTTTTATCAGAAATGGGTGTTGAATTTTATCAAAAGCTTTTTCTCAATCTACTGAAATGATCATATGGCTTTTATTTTTCAGTTTGTTGATATGGTGCATCACATTGATTGATTTGTAGATATTGAAGAATCCTTGCATCCTTGAGATAATCCCACATGATAATGATGTATGATCTTTTTAATGTATTGCTGGCTTTGGTTTCCTAGTATTTTGTTAAGGATTTTTGCATATATGTTCATCAGTGATATTGGTCTATAATTTTCCCTTTTTGTGGTATACTTGTCTGGTTTTGGTATCAGGGTGATGGTGACCTAGAATGAGTTTGGGAGTGTTCCTTCCGATGCTGATTTTGAAAGAGTGTCAGGAGAATACGTTTTAACTCTCCTCTGAATGTTTGATGGAATTTGCCTTTGTAATCGTCAGGTCCCAGACTGTTTTTTTTTTTTTTGGAAGTTTAAAATCCCATTTACTGTTTTGTTTTGTCTTTTTAGGGCCAGTTGTGGCATATGGAGCTTCCCAGGTGGCAGGGGGGGTTGTATCATAGCTACAGCTGCCATCCTACACCACAGCCACATTTGAGCCAGATCTGAGCCACATGTGCAACCTACATCACAGCTCACAGCAATGCCAGATCCTTAGCCCACTGAGAGAGGCCAGGAATCAAACCTGCATCCTCATGGATACTAGTCAAATTTGTTTCCACTGAGACAAGACAGGAGCTCCTAAATCCCATTTTCAATTTCAGTACTTGTGATTGGCCTGTTCAAGTTTTCAATTTCTTGCAGTTCGGTCTTGTTAGGTTGTACCTTTGTAACAATCTGTCCCTTCCTTCTAGGTTGTCCATTTTATTGGCATATAGCTGCTTATAGTAGTCTCCTGTTGTCCTTTGTATTTCTGTGGTGTGAGTTGTCATTTCCCCTTTTTCATGTCTGATTTTATTGATTTGAGCACTCTCTCTTTTTTTTTTCTTCATGAGTCTGGCTAAAGATTTATCAATTTTGTTGATCTTCTCAAAGAACCAACTTTTCATGTGGCTATCTAGTTTTCCCAGTGGCAATTAATGAAAAGCCTATCCATCCCCTATGTTTATTCTTGGGCCCTTTGTCATAAATTAATTCATCTTGAGGGACCAGGTTTATTTCTGGGCTCTCTATTCTGTTTCACTGAGTTGTCTATTTTTATGCCAATACCATACTGTTCTGATGATTATAGCTATGCAAAAGAATTTGAAATCAGGGGGTTCCCTTCATGGCTCAGTGGTTAATGAACCTGACTAGGATCCATGAGGGTGCAGGTTCGATCCCTGGCCTCACTCAGTGGGTTAAGGATCCAGCGCTGCTGTGAGCTGTGGTGTAGATCACAGACACCGTGCAGATCCTGCATTTCTGTGGCTCTGGTATAGGCTGGCAACTGCAGCTCCGATTTGACCCCTTGCCTGGGAACTTTCATTTGCTGTGGGTGTGGCCCTAAAAAGAAAAAGAATTTGAAATCAAAAAGTATGAAAAGTATGATGCCCCCTTCTTTGATTTCTTTCTTATGATCGTTTTGTCTATTTGGTGTCATTTGTGGTTCCACACAAATTTTAGGATTATTTTTTCTATTTCTCTGACAAATGCCATGAAAATTATGGTAAGGGTTCATTGAGCCTGTAGGCTTTTTTTTTTTTTTTTTTTGAGTATTGACATTTTAACAAACTAATTTTTCCAATCTATATCCATGAAGTATAGTGCCATTTATTTGTGTGTTCTTCAATTGTCTTAACATGTTCTGTGTGCAGATCTTTGATCCACTCAGTTGAATTTATTCCTATGTATTTTATTCTTTCGAAGCAGTTGTAAATGAGATTTTCTTAATTTCTCTTTCTGATACTTTGTTATTAGTATATACAAATACAACTGACTTCTGTAAATCGGTTTTTATCCTGAAATTTTACTCTGTTTATTAGTTCTCATAGGTTTTGGCTGTGTCTTTAGGGTTTTCTACATATAATATTATGTCATTTGTTCAGAGAGGATATTTTACATCATCTTTCCCCACTTCTTGATGAATTGCTCTTGGTAGAACATCCAGTACTATGCAGAATAAAAGTGGCAAGAGTGTGCATCCTTGTCATTTCCTGACTTTAGAAAAAAAAACACCTTCAGCTTTTCACCATTCAGCATAATTTACTGTGTCCATCACTTACATAGCCTTTATTGTGTTGAGTTGCTTTGCCTCTATACCCGATTTGTTGAGAGTTTTTATCATGTTTGGTTGTCGAATTTTGTCAAATATTTCTTCTGAATCTTTTGAGATGATCATATAATTTTTATCCTTTTTTTTTTCTTTTAGTCTTTTAGGGCCACACCAGTGGTATTGGGAGGTTCCCAGGCTAGGGGTCAAATTGGAGCTGTAGCCGCTATCCTGTGCCAGAGCCACAGCAATGCAGGATCCTAGTCACGTCTGGGAGCTATACCACAGCTCACGGCAATGCCAGATCTTTAACCCACTGAGCGAGGCCAGGGATCGAACCCGCATCCTCATGGACGCTAGTCGGGTTTGTTAACCACTGAGCCACGACAGGAACTCCTTTATCCTTCATTTTTAATGTGATATATCACACTGATTGATTTTTAGATGTTGATTAGGATGTGTGTTCCTTTTAATGTATTGCTGAATTTGATGTGCTAATATTCTCTTGAGGTTTTTTTTCATCTATGATCATAAGGGATATTGGGCTGTAATCTTGATTTTCTTTTAGTGCTTTTGTCTGGCTTTTAGTAGGGTAATTCTGACCTCAGAAAATGTGTTTAGAAGTGTTTCTTCCTCTTATATTATTTGGAAGAGTTTGAGAATTACTGACATGAATTCTTTAAAGATTTGGTAGATAGTTGCTGCACCTATTTACATTACCACCAAGAGTATATGTGTTCCCTTTTCTCCATGCTCTTATTTCTCAGCCCTTATTATTTGTGGATATAAACGTGCATATACACGTGCAGCTACTTAAAATAAATTTGAATGAAGTAACCATTGAAATAGCTTTTTAAAAACACTCTAATCAGTTTGAGGTGATAGCTCATTGTGGTTTTAATTTGTATTTCTCTAATAATTAGCAATATTGACATCATTTCATGTGTCTGTTGGCCACCTGTATGTCTTTGGAGAAGTGTCTCTTTAGGTTGTCAGCTATATTTTTATTGGGTGTTTGTTTTGTTGATATGGATTTGTATGAGCTGTTTGTGTGGTGTGGCTATTAACCCCCTGTTGGTCACATCTTTTGCAACCATTTTCTCCTAAGTCTGCTTCATATGCTGACGATTTCCGTTGCTGTGCAAAAGCTTTGAAGTGTGATTAGGTCCCCATGTTTATTTTTTTCTTTTATTTCTTTTGGTTGGGAAATCAGTCTAAGAAAATACTGCTGTAATTTGTGTCAGAGAATGTCTTGCCTATGTTGTCTTCTAGGAGTTTTATGGTGTCATGTCTTTTTTTTTTTTAATTTTATTATAGTTGATTTACAGGCCCATGTGATCTTTTTTTTTTTTCCCCCACTGTACAGCAAGGGGGTCAGGTTATCCTTACATGTATACATTACAATTACATTTTTTCCCCCACCCTTTGTTCTGTTGCAACATGAGTATCTAGACAAAATTCTCAATGCTATTCAGCAGGATCTCCTTGTAAATCTATTCTAAGTTGTGTCTGATAAGCCCAAGCTCCCGATCCCTCCCACTCCCTCCCCCTCCCATCAGGCAGCCACAAGTCTCTTCTCCAAGTCCATGATTTTCTTTTCTGAGGAGATGTTCATTTGTGCTGGATATTAGATTCCAGTTATAAGTGATATCATATGGTATTTGCCTTTGTCTTTCTGGCTCATTTCACTCAGTAGGAAAGTCTCTAGTTCCATCCATGTTGCTGCAAATGGCATTATGTCACTCTTTTATGGCTGAGCAGTATTCCATTGTGTATATATACCACCTCTTCCGAATCCAATCATCTGTCGATGGACATTTGGGTTGTTTCCATGTCTTGGCTATTGTGAATAGTGCTGCAATGAACATGCGGGTGCATGTGTCTCTTTTAAGTAGAGTTTTGTCTGGATAGATGCCCAAGAGTGGGATTGAGGGGTCATATGGAAGTTCTATGGATAGATTTCTAAGGTATCTCCGAACTGTTCTCCATAGTGGCTGTACCAGTTTACATTCCCACCAACAGTGCAGGAGGGTTCCCTTTTCTCCACAGCCCCTCCAGCACTTGTTATTTGTGGATTTATTAATGATGGCCATTCTGACTGGTGTGAGGTGATATCTCATAGTAGTTTTGATTTGCATTTCTCTTATAACCAGCGATGTTGAGCATTTTTTCATGTGTTTGTTGGCCATCTGTATATCTTCTTTGGAGAAATGTCTATTCAGGTCTTTTGCCCATTTTTCCATTGATTGATTGGCTTTTTTGCTGTTGGGTTGTCTAAGTTGTTTATATATTCTAGAGATTAAGCCCTTGTCGGTTGCATCATTTGAAACTATTTTCTCCCATTCTGTAAGTTGTCTTTTTGTTTTCTTTTTGGTGTCCTTTGCTGTGCAAAAGCTTTTCAGTTTGATGAGGTCCCATGGGTTTATTTTTGCTCTAATTTCTATTGCTTTGGGAGACTGACCTGAGAAAATATTCATGATGTTGATGTCAGAGAGTGTTTTGCCTATGTTTTCTTCTAGGAGTTTGATGGTGTCCTGTCGTATATTTAAGTCTTTCAGCCATTTGGAGTGTATTTTTGTGCATGGTATGAGGGGGTGGTCTAGTTTCATTGCTTTGCATGCAGCCGTCCAGGTTTCCCAGCGATGCTTGCTGAATAGACTTTCTTTTTCCCATTTGATGTTCTTGCCTCCCGGGTCAAAGATTAATTGACCATAGGTGTCAGGGTTTATTTCCGGATCCTCTATTCTGTTCCATTGGTCTGTCTGTCTGTTTTGATACCAGTACCACACTGTTTTGATGACTGTGGCTTTGTAGTATTTCTTGAAGTCTGGGAGAGTTATGCCCCCTGCTTGGTTTTTGTTTCTCAGGATTGCTTTGGCAATTCTGGGTCTTTTGTGGTTCCATATAAATGTTTTGATTGTTTGTTCTAGTTCTGTGAAAAATGTCATGGGTAATTTGATAGGGATTGCATTGAATCTGTAGATTGCTTTGGGTAGTATGGCCATTTTTACAATATTGATTTTCCCAATCCAGGAACATGGACTATCTTTCCATTTCTTTACATCTTCTTTGATTTCTTTGATTAAAGTTTTATAGTTCTCGGCATATAGGTCCTTTACCTCCTTGGTCAGGTGTATTCCGAGGTATTTGATTTTGTGAGGTGCAATTTTAAAAGGTATTATATTTTTGTATTCCTTTTCTAATATTTCTTTTTTTTTTTGGTCTTTTGTTGTTGTTATTGTTGTTGTTGTTGTTGTTGCTATTTCTTGGGCCGCTCCCGCGGCATATGGAGGTTCCCAGGCTAGGGGTTGAATCGGAGCTGTAGCCACCGGCCTACGCCAGAGCCACAGCAACACGGGATCTGAGCCGCGTCTGCAACCTACACCACAGCTCACGGCAACGCCGGATCGTTAACCCACTGAGCAAGGGCAGGGACCGAACCCGCAACCTCATGGTTCCTAGTCGTATTCGTTAACCACTGCGCCACGACGGGAACTCCTCCTTTTCTAATATTTCATTGCTGGTATACAGAAATGCAACTGACTTCTGAATGTTGATCTTATATCCTGCTACTTTGCTGAATTTATTAATCAGTTCAAGTAGTTTTGGGGTTGAGTCCTTAGGGTTTTCTATGTATAGTATCATGTCATCTGCATATAGTGACAGTTTTATCTCTTCTCTTCCTATTTGGATGCCTTTTATTTCTTTTGTTTGTCTAATTGCTGTGGCTAGGACTTCCAAAACTATGTTGAAGAGCAGTGGTGAGAGTGGGCATCCCTGTCTTGTTCCAGATTTGAGTGAGAAGGCTTTCAGTTTTTCCCCATTGAGTATTATATTTGCTGTGGGTTTTGGTGTCATGTCTTATATTTAAGTTGTTATTGTATTTTTCAGATTTATTGAGATAAAATTGACATATAACATTGTGTAAGTTTGAGCAATACAGTGTGATGATTTGATACATACATATATATTTTGAAATGTTTACCACAACAAGCTTAAAGCATCTTTTACCTCAGATAATTATAATTCTGTTGCTGTTGTTATGGTGAGAATATTAAAGCTGTACTCTCATAGCAGCTCTCAAGTATACAACAGAGGAATTCCTGTTGTGGCACAGCAGAAACTTATCTGACTAGGAACCATGAGGTTGTGGGTTCAATCCCTGGCCTCACTCAGTGGGTTAAGGATCTGGCATTGCAGTGAGCTGTGCTGTAGGTCTCAGACTTGGCCTGGATCTGGTGTGGCTGGGGTGTAGGTCAGCAGCTGTAGCTCTAATTAGACCTCCAGCCTTGGAACCTCCATATGTGGCTGGTGCAGCCCTAAAAAGACAAAAGACAAAAAAAAAAGTATAGAACAGAGAAAGAGACATATTGTATGATTAGTTGTAAGTGGAACATAGAAACATTACCATCATGGAAACAGAGAGCAGAATGGCGGGTGTTTCAGGATGAGGGAAGTGGGAGATGTTATTCAAAGAGGACAGACTTTCAGTGATAAGACGAATAATTTCCCAGATCTAATACGAACCATGGTGACTGTAGTTCACAAAACTATGTTTAGGTTTTTAAACCATTTTGAGTTTATTTCCATATGTGATGTGAGGGGGTGTTCTAATTTCACTGATGTGCATGTAGATGTCCAGCTTTGCTAACACCACTTGCAGAGTTCCCATTGTGGTACAGGAGAAATGAATCTAGCTGGTGTCCATGAGGACACAGGATTGATCCCTGGCCTCGTTCAGTGCATAGAGGATCCAGCGTTGCCATGAGCTGTGGAGTAGTTCACAGATGTGGCTCAGATCCCAGGTTGCAGTGGCTGGTGTAGGCTGGCAGCTGTAGCTCCACTTCAACCCCTCGCCTGGGAACTTCCATATGATGTGGGTGCAGCTCTTTAAAAAAATAAGAGACTCCAGATAGGGGACAGATGTAGGCAACAATTATGATGATTCAGGAAGAAAGTGAGGTCCTCTGGTCCTCGGCCTGTATTAAGGGAAGACCTCAGACATAGTGGAAAACCTTCAAAAGTTAAATGAGGATCAGAGTCAACTAAGGGGTCTAGACAGCACACCATTCCAGAAGGAAGAGTCTTCCTGCCCCATGCCCTCTGTGAGCAGGATAATCCGTTTCTGCCACTGACATGGCCAGCTCCTCCAAAAGGGAAACTCCAGGAGAGTCAGGCATATGTTTCAGTGACTTCATCCCAGTAAAAGACAACTCAAAATGCCTTTGCAAATAGCCAAGTCAAAGTCAACCTGGAACAAAGTCCAAATCCACTTAAGACCAGAGCTTTCTTGCTGAACAGTAGACACTTAAAATCAGTAGAGTAAGGCAGTCATCGGCCTAATTGCATGGAAGAATGTATTTTTTTAAATTTAAGTATAGCTTATTTACAATATTATATTAGTTTCAGGTATACACCATAGTGATGGAAATATTTATGGTTATACTCTGCTAAAAATTATTATGAGATAATGACTGTAATTTCTGTACTATAGAATAACTGCCATTGCCTGTCTGTTTTATACATAGTAATTTATATATCTCGCAATCCTATACCCCTTACTTGCTCCTCTCTGTTTCCCTCTCCCCTCTGTTTTCCGTATCTGTGAGTCTGTTTTGCTATATGTTCATTTATGTTATTTTTTAGATGCCACATGGAAGTGATATTATATAAGATTTTTCTCTGGTTATTTCACTAAGAACAAGAATAACATATACAATACATAAAGAATAATATTTTCTAGGTCCATCTGTGTTGCTGCAAATTGCAGAATTTCATTCTTTTTACGGCTGAGCGATATATGTTCCACGTCTTTATCCATTTCTGTGGTTTTTAACTCAGTGAATTATTTCATTTATAGTTGTGCAGTGATCATCACAACCCAGTTTTACAGCATTTCATCTCAAACCCCCAGCCCATCCTCCCCGCCCCCCAACCTGTCTCCTTTGGAATCCATAAGTTTTTCAAAGTCCATGAGTCAGTATCTGTTCTTCAAAGAAGTTCATTGTGTCCTTCTTTTAGATTCCACATATTAGTGAAAGCATTTGATGTCAGTATCTCACTGTCTGGCTGACTTCACTTAGCATGACATGTCTAGGTCCATCCATGTTGCTGCAAATTCCATCATATCTTTCCTTATGATGGCTGAGTAATATTCCATTGTGTATATGTACCACTTCTTCCTTTTCCACTCCTCTGTTGATGGACATTTTTGTTGCCTCCATGTTTTGGCTACTGTATATTGTTCTGCAATGAACATTGGAGTACAACTATCTTTTCAAGTCATGGTTTTCTCTGAACAAATGCCCAGGGGTGGGATTGCTGAGTTTGGAGGGGTTTTTTGTTGCTGTATCCACGATATATGGAAGTTCCCAGGCCAGGAATTGAATCTGAGCTGCAGCTGCTGCAAGGCCTTTAATATCCTGTGTCAGATGGGGGATCAAACCCACACCTTCCCAGACGACCTGAACCACTATAGTCGGATTCTTAACCCACTGCTCCATAGCAGGAGCTCTGAAAATTTTCATTAAACATGTATTAAATCAGAAAGTGATGTGTAACAGGCAGTCTGCTAAGAGACTGCAAAGACTGAAAGAAAGTCTCACCCTCTAATGTGAGATAAGCAGATACAAGTGATTACATACTTGTTCTCAAGATAAACAATAACTAGTTCTCAGGTAAGAAGATGTGATAGCATCATATCATACACTGTTAATCCTAACATCATCAGGTAATTGGAGTGATTAATTGTGTTAGCTAATTGGTTTTATCCAGAGGCAAAACAAATTTCTTATATCTTAATGACAGGAAGGAGTTCTGCAACTTGGAGCAAGGCACCTGCGCGAAGTTGGGCTCTTATCCTTCCACAGAAACTAGGAGCTAAGTATGCTGTCTCCCTCAAAGTTTACATTTCAAAGAGATGGCTTCTAGTCTAGGTCCTTGAAGAAACTTTCCTGGGGTTTGGGGTTTTTTTAAATTTGTTTTTGCTTTTTAGGGCTGCACCTGTGGCATATGGAAGTTCCCTGGTTAGGGGTTAAATAGGAGCCACAGCTGCCAGCCTACACCAGAGCCACAGCAACACCAGATCCAAGCCACGTCTACAACCTACGCCACAGCTCACAGCAATGCCAGATCCTTAACCCAGTGAGCGAGGCCAGGGATCAAACCTACATCCTCATGGATACTAGTCGGGCTCATTACCACTGAACCACAATGGGAATTTCCTTATCCAACTTTTTTTTAAAAAGCTGTGCATACATTCCAAGGAGGCAGAGAAAAAACTTACAAGTGTTTCAAGGAAATGCTCTAAGAAAAAAGAGGGAGAGAAGTCTCTTCCCTTTTTTTTCAATAGAGAAGCCATGTTTCCCTCTTATTTTTAGTTTTTTTTATTTTAAAATTAAGAATAGTTGATTTACAATGTGCCAATTCCTGCTGTACAGCATAGTGACTCTGTTATACCTCTGTGTACATTCCTTTTTATTTTATTTTCCATCATGGTTTATCCCAGGAGACTGAATACAGTTCTCTGTGCTACACAGTAGGACCTCGTTTATCTCTTCTAGATGTAATAGTTTCCATCTACTATCCCCAAATTCTCTGTCCAACCTCCTCCCTCCTCCCTCCCCTTGGCAACCAAACTCTCTGTTGTATGTTTGTGGGTCTGTTTCTAGACTGTAAATAAGTTCATTTGTGCCATATTTTACATTCCATAGGGATATCCTATGGTATTTGTCTTTCTCTTTCTGACTTACTTCACTTAGTAGGAGAATCCCTAGTTGCATCCATGTTGCTGCAAATGGCATTATTGTCCTTTTTGTGGCTGAGTAGTATTCCACGGTGTATAAGCACCACATCTTCTTTAGCTATTCATCTGTGGATGGACATTTAGATTGTTAGTTTGTATTTGTCCTTATAGAAACAACATGCATTTATTCATTATAGCAATATTTTTTGAACATCTTTGTGTTCCCAAGAATCGTAGCCTTGGAGTTCCCGTCATGGCTCAGTGGTTAACGAATCTGACTAGGAACCATGAGGTTGCGGGTTCGATCCCTGGCCTTGCTCAGTGGGTTAAGGATCTGGTGTTGCTGTGAGCTGTGGTGTAGGTTGCAGACTCGGCTCGGATCCCGCGTTGCTGTGGCTCTGGCGTAGGCTGGTGGCTATGGCTCCAATTCAACCCTGGCCTGGGAACCTCCATATGCTGCGGGAGCAGCCCAAGAAATGGCAAAAAGACAAAAAAAAAAAAAAAGGATCGTAGCATGCACTCTGTCTCAGGAACTGTGCTGGTAGCCTCACATAAGTTGTGTAGGTAAATCATTACAATACCCTTGGAGTTGGGTATTATATGTCTTTCTTCCCCAGGAGGATTTAAGTGCTGAGCTTTGCCTTTCTGTGGCAGGGGGAGATTCTGTATGTCTCCTCTGTTTCCCTGTCACTGATCATGAAAGTGATCTTACTTGTGGTGGTGGCTCACTCATTGTACATGGAGGAGAGGAAAGCAGAAAAAAAAAAAAGGTGGGTTTAGTGGTTCTGGAGGATCATCCGATGCTTTGTCCCTTTCTGTTCATGTACTTGGTTTGTTTTTAACACGTGGAGTAACCATTGGCCCCTAGGATTTGGAGACAAGGCTCTTGAGGAATTCTCTAAGCACAAGTCATAACCAAAAAAGCAAATTCACTTACCAAACTCTAAGTCCTCTGCTCCCTTAAATGCGTATCTAGGGTTCCAACTTCTGTGCGCCGGCCCTAAACAGGCGGCAGGAGTGTTGCCAAAACTTGGCCTCTATTCAGAGGTGCTGAATGAAAACACAAAGACAGAGTTTTGGGTGAAGTAGGGAAAAGTCTCTTTATTGCTTTGCCAGGAAAGGAGGCCATACCAGGCTAGTGTCCTCAAGACTATGTCCTCCCTTCACAGAAAGAAGAAAGGGGGCTTAGAGTCTAGAGTGGAAAATGGGGCCGAAGATAAGGATGTAAGTCTTCATTCTTCTTTGCTTCAGGAAAACTTCAAAATCATCAAAGTTGAAGTCAGATGGTCCCAGGACCAGGCCTGGTGGTCCTTAAAGTTATTGCACCATTTCCTTCTTTCTGGAATGAAGAATGCTGACAAAGGGAGTTCCCACTGTGGCACAGTGAGTTAAGAATCTGATGGCAGTGGCTCAGGTCCCTGTGCAAGCACGGATTCCATCCCCCAGCTGGCTCAGTGGGTTAAAGGATCCGGCGTTGCCACAGATGTGGGATAGGTCTCATCGTGGCTCAGACTCAATCCCTGGACCATGGAACTTCCATACGCTCCTGGTGTGGCCAGGTAATTCTGTGTGGTCAGTCCGAGCCCGGCTGCTGACCCGGGGACATGTGGATTGCAGGACGCACTGGGTCTGGGACTGAGGGGCTGCCTGCTGTCTTGTGTGTCCATGCCAGAGGGGTTGGGCCAGAAAGAAGAGGCAGAAAGGGGGAGGGAGATGATCAAGGACGCTGGGCTAGAGCACAGGATGGGATGCTCTTTCGTGCTACAGATTTATGTTCTTGCAGAGCTGAGCGCTGCCCTTTCTTCCCGTGGGCCTGCGTCAGATTGGATTCTAGTTGGGTGATCAGAGCCCAGAATAGATAAAGGGACCAAGTTTGGGGGGCAAGTTTGAATCCTGGGTAAGGGGCACGAAGACAAAAGACTTCTGAGCAGAGGTGAGCAACTTAGGCAGGAACCTACAGCAGCACATATGCATTGGAGAACGACGTCAGAGCCCATAGTCTGGGCCACACCGGGCAGGGCTACATCAAGTTCCTGTGCGCGTGCGCAGATATAGGAGGACGCTGCCTCTTGCGGGGCGGAGCGAGGTGAGGTGGGGCGGGGCGAGGTGAGGTGGGGCGGGGCGGGGCGAGGTGAGGTGGGGCGGGGCGGGGCGAGGTGAGGTGGGGCGAGGTGGGGCTTGGCGAGGCGAGGTGGCTCAAGGATGTCTCTTCCTGAATTCCTAAGACAAGTTAAAGCCCCCAAACCTGGGCCCAGGTAAGAACCCAGTGACCCTGTTTTTTGTATTATCTAATTGTGACCATAAAATTTATGATGCTGTCTTCAGATGGTTTTTGTCCATGATCAGCAGAAAAGTGACAAGGGGGAAAAAATGTTCCTTAATATGGCCTGTAGGTTCTGTTTCAACTTACCAGTCACAGAGACCTGTCTTTGCTGATGTAGAGCAATGTCTTTCAACAGTTAAGGACGTCTCAGTGTTCCTGTCGTGGCAGAGTGGTTAATTAATCTGACTAGGAACCATGAGGTTGTAGGTTCCATCCCTGGCCTCTCTCATTGGGTTAAGGATCCAGTGTTGCTGTGAGCTGTGGTGTAGGTTGCAATGGCGGCTCAGATCCCATGTTGCTGTGGCTGTGGCGCAGGCTGGCAGCTACAGCTCTGATTAGACCCCCTAGCCTGGGAATCTCCATGTGCCGCAAGTGCAGCCCTAGAAAAGGCAAAGAAAAATTTTTTAAAAAAGTTATTGATGTCTCACGTATGATAACGTGACATAATAGGAAATATATTTATTAGTCTCTGCCCCTAGTTCCTAGCACAGAGACCCTAACACCCTTGTAATTTCTTAAATGATAAGAGCCTTAGGAGCATCTTTTTATTCCAACATTTGGTCTTTGACCTGATTCCTGACATAGAGCTCTGAAATCCCTTAGAATTTCCTGGGTGATAGGAGTGTCTTTTATTCTAATGAGGCAAGTCTTGGTTGACTCCTGGATGGGAGCTGGTCCCCAGAAAGACCAAGCAATAGGAGTTCCCATTTGTGGCACAGTGAGTTAAGGATCTAGCTTGTCTCTGTGGAGGCACTGGTTCCATCCCAAGCCTGGCACAGTGGGTTAGGGATCCAGCATTGCTGCCCCTGCGGCATAGGTCGCAGCTTGGCTGGGTTTTTTATTCCTGGCCCAGGAACTTACATATGCTGTGGGTGTGGCTGAAAGAGAGAGAGAGAGAGAAAAAAAGACCAATCTATCATTAGAAGCTTGGAACTTTCCATGCCACTCCCTACCTCCTGCCCCTACTCTCCAAAGAAAGGAGGCGTGGAAATGGATTTAATGATCAATCATGCCTATGTGATGGAACTCCATAAAAATCCCCAAAGCATGGGGTTCTGAGAGTTTGGGGGCTGGTGAATGTTTGAAGGGCAGGGAAGAAGGAGGCAGAGGCTGGAACAATGAGATTGCAGCAGGGTTTATTGACCCACAAACAGAGTGGTCGGGAGCTCTGAGCAAGCAAGACTCAGGCCCCCTCCTGAAACTGACAGCATTAATAACCTGTACCTAGCCAAAACCCAGACTGGGACTTGAACCCACGTTTTAAATGAGCACGCACCCGATGTCTGGACTCATGGAGTTTCAGGGTCTTTATGCCTCTGCGCAGAAGGAATTCAGTGACAGACAAAGTGATAGGCAAGAAAATAGATTTATTAGGATAGGACTCTGTGAGAGATGCAAGCATGCAGGCAAGGAAGCTCTGACCCAAGGACCTGGTGGGCCACAGTGTTATTATCCAAGGGGAATGGGGGTTGGAAAAGACCGCCTCTTCCTTTCTGGGAGTCGTAGCTCCCCCTTGTATCGGTAAGGTGTGTATTCAAATCAGAAGAAGGGCGGTCCTCAGACTCCTACTCTTGGTGTGAATCTGAATGCAGGCTTCATCCCATCCCCTGCCCAAAGACCAGAGGCGATTCTCGCACCTCCGGTAATCAAGCAAGCCTGCCTTGTTCTGACGGCTTTTTTGAACACCTTATTAACTTACAGTGATCTCCCAAAGTCCCCTAGGTTTCTCTCTCTATCTGTGATCCTTTACTGGGACTTCTACAACTCCCTGTGCCAACGCCATCGCTATCACTCCCACAAGGGAGTGCTTGGTTTTTTAGAGCCGGGTCATTTTGGCTGAGTCACGTAATCCGTGGTTGGTATTTGGGATATTCTGTAATCTTTAACGTTTCCTTGGGGCTTTGTTCTAGGGCCCTCAATCCATTGCACGGGCCTGTTCAACGAGGCGTCTGCACGTCTGGATTCGGCTGGGGTATGCTGCTTTTTTGTCCTCTTAGGCCTCGTTTCCTTTCCCACCTAAGAGTGAACACGTGGAGGTGCTGGGAGAGTGGCCCACCCAGAGAGGGTCTGGAAGCGCTGAGCCCCTTTCCACAACCCTTACCCCATGCACCTGAGTTACAGAGCCTTTCATCTAAGCCTGTAATCTAGCAAGTAAACTGTTCTCCTGAGCGCTGTGAACCACTCTAACAAATTGAACCAGAGGAGGGCGTCATAGGAACTGTCTTCAGTTTCCACCTGATGAGCCGGAAGCCCAGGTGACAGCCTGGACTTGTGATTGGCCTCTGGCGTGGGGGAAGGGCAGTCCTATAGGACAGAACCCTTAATGTATGGGATCTGACTCTCTCCCTCCAGGTCTTTAGCATCAACATTGAGTTGAGGAGTTCCCATCATAGCTCAGAGGAAACAAATCTGACTAGCATTGGTGAGGATGCAGGTTGGTTCCCTGGCCTTGCTCAGTGGGTTAAGGATCTGGTGTTGATGTGAGCTGTGGTATAGGTCGCAACATGGCTTGGATCCTGTGTGGCTGTGGCTGTGGTGTAGGCCAGCGGCTACAGCTCCGACTGGACCCCTAGCCTGGGAACCTCCATATGCCACAGGTGCAGCCCTAAAAAAAAAAAAGAAAAAGAAAAGAATTGTAGACACTCAGCTGGTGTCACAGAGGACAGCTTGATGGGGGAAACGCTGTGTGAAAAGTATTAGGATATCAAAGGAGTGATTCCAGTAAGCCCAGGCCTTTATGACTTCCCATAGAAATGGGTTTCCTATAAATCTCCTTCTGTCAGTCCGGTTATCTGTGAATCTTTTGTTCCTATTACCTTCCCTTTGTTGCAAAATCTCATGTAGCCTAACTTCCCCCTTCACCTCCTTGGAGCGGCTTCTCAGGCCACCCTCAGATGTTGTCTCCTGGGCTTAGGTCCTAATTTCACCCCAAATAAAACTTGACTTTCAAAAGAAAGAAAGAAAAGTGTCACAAGTAGTGTGTGTGTGTGTGTGTGTGTGTGTGTGTGTAAAAGAGAAACACTGAGTCTTTCCACTCAGGGACACAATACTCAGAATCCAGTGAAGACACAGCGTCCTCCAATGCTATTTAAAGGGTATAGTTATTATTATCACTAGCTTAAAAGTTTCTAATATTCCATTGTTCAAATAGACCATGTATTTATTACTTTTGAGTTTTGCTTGGGGTCAGTGTTGAACTTGTTGGACTAAAATGCGGTGACGATGTTGAACATTATATGGCAAAGGGTGGAGTTCCTGTCGTGGCTCAGCAGAAATGAATCTGATTAGTAACCATGAGGATGTAGGTTCGATCCCTGGCCTCGCTCAGTGGGTTATGGATCTGGCGTTGCCGTGAGCCGTGGTGTAGGTCACAGATGTGCCTTGGATTTGGTGTGGCTGAGGCTGTGATGTAGGCCGGCAGTGGTAGCTCCGATTTGACCCCTAGCCTGGGAACCTCCATTTGCCGTGGGCGAGACCCTAAAAAGACAAATAAATAAATAATAAAAATAAATGGCAAAGGTTAAAGAACACTTTCCCCACCCACATATTGCAGGAAACAGTTCACTGCAAAGAACAACCCTTCCCTATTTGCCTTCAATAAGACTCACTGGAGGCCCCTTGTTCACCTAGGAAAAATCCAGATACCTTCCAAATCCCCATCCGTGGTCTCATCAATGATTACTGAATTGTTTCTCCCCACTGATCGATGGGAACGAAAGGAAACCAGACTGTTATCAGTCCAAAATATGCCATTTTTGGCATTTGGATTTTTTTTTTTTAATTTTACGGTCACACAACATTTGGAAGTTCCCAGGCCAGGGGTTGAATCCAAGCCACAGCTGTGACCTATGCTGCAGCTGTGGCAATGCCAGATCCTCTAACACACTGTGCCATTTCATTAAATTTTTGTATGTTTTTCCTGTTACCTGTCTTATGTCTGTTTGATTCTTAGGCCCCGTCAAAGACCCAAAGGCAGTAAAGTAGAATTTTTCCTTCTCTGCAGAACGATGCTTGTGAAGTCAAACTTACTTAAGCTTCTTCCCTCTTCCAAGGGCCCAGAATTTTGGACCAGTCTTGAGCATTGTAATCCAAAATAACACTGCCCTTTTAACAGCCCCTCCCAAGAATAGGCAACTTCAGGGTAAAACAGTTCCTGATCAATTACTGCTGACAGCCTACACCACAGCCACAGCAGGGAGGCATCCGAGCCGGATCTGCGACCTAGACCACAGCTCAAGGCAACACCAGATGCTTCATGCACTGAGGGGGGCCAGGGATTGAACCCACGTCCTCATGGATGCTAATCGAGTTAACCTGCTGAGCCTCAACAGGAACTTCAAGGGAGTTTTTAGAGGCAGAATTTGGGGTGCAGGCTGCAGGGTATGTGGCTTTTTTTTTTATTGGTTTGTGGTGAGGTAACGGGGCAGTGCTCCAGTAGTATTTCACTCAGCCCGAGGTTGCCACTTTCCACCTGGGTGGGGGCCTTAGTTCCTGCAAAAGAACTCAAAGATCGGGACCAGGACCCTGCCCCAAGGCTGCTCGATTGTCTCTTAACTGCTCCTCCCTGGTCTCTGCATCCCCTCCCTTCCCTGAATTGGCAACTGTTAGAACCTGCCCTTTGGAACTCAGAGAGGGTCATGGAGGTTGAATGAGGCCTATTAACTATAGACCAGAAATGGGGGACACAGAAAGCCTTTTGTGCCCAGGAGCCCCGCAGAGCCCAGCTCGGTTTCAAGGGCTGCGAGGTGCATGACTTTCTTCTTGGTTGGTAGTGAGGTATAGGGAGGCGCTCCAGGAATCGAGCTCAGCCTAAAATTAACATCCTCCACCTAGGTGTGGGTTTAGTTCCCGTAGAAGAACTCAGAGATAATTCAGGAGCACCCAGGATCCTGCTTTAATCACTGCACCGTTGTTGCTTGATTGCTCCGCCTTCGTTTCTGCATTCCCTTACTTCCTGATTAGCAACTATGTGACTCTGACTTTTGATACTCCAGGAGAGTCTAGGAGGCTGAAGCCTATTTCCCACAAACAAGAAGAGGGACATAAGAAACGATTTGTACCGGGGAGAGTGACAGGATCCTGCGTGGTTTCAACAGTGTCTTAAAATAAGCAGGAAGCAACAGGGTTGCACAGAAGAAACAGACAAGCACTTCCAAATCTTGAAAACCAGAGGCACCAGGAGAGCGCAGCCCTAGCCCCGCCCCCCGCTCTGGCCCCGCCCGGGCCCGCCCTCTTTTACGCCTCTACGTCCCTCCCAGCCCAGGCCCCGCCTCCACGTTGCCCCGCCTCTCTCCTCCACGCTCACTGCGCAGTTTCCTGCAGACCCGGAAGCGGTTCCCGCGGAGCGAGGGTCACCCTACGAGAGCGTGAGTTTCATCTTTCTTGTTTAAACCGGTGTTTGCGGTACCCTGTCCCCCGTATCTGGGTCCGAGGGTCCTACTGATCTTAAAATCCCGGCCTTCGTCCAGCAGCCGAAGTAAATGCAGGCGTCGCCGTGCGAGGCGGGAGGGGGAGGGGCTGCGGCTTCGCTTTCCTGTGGAAATCCGCGAGCGGATCCCTGTCCCTCGCGCCCCCTTGCCTCGGCGTCTCCGCCCCTGGAGGGCCGCGAGCCCACCGCCCCGCAGCAGGAGAGGCCCCGTCCTGCTTCTGGCCCCGGGATTCTGGAGAGCCCGCTCCGTTCCAGAAACACACCCACTTCCCTTCGCCTCGCACACTCCACAGCCGGGATGTTCTGGTTCCCAGGCCCCTCCTTTTTAGTCTCTGTCTCTCCTCACCTTGCAGTTGGGGAAAGAAGCTAAAACGGGCCTGTCTTGAGACACTCAGAATTTTTCTGCCCCAAATTCTACCCCACTCGATAACGTGCTCTGTTACTGTGGAATTAATAAACGGGCATCTAATCCTATCTGTTGACTAAACAGGTATCACCTAGAAGTTGAGAATTATGTTTTATTTGGCGGATAAAACTGAGGACTTGGGGTTGGTAGATGCAAACTATTGCATTTAGAATGGATAAGCGGTGAGGTCCTACTGTACAGCACAAGGGAACTATATCTAGGCTTTTGGATAAGAACATGGTAGAAGATAATATGAGAAAAAGAGCGTGTGTGTATGCCTGGTTCACTTTATTGTACAGCAGCAGTTGGCACAACATTGTAAATCAACTTACAATGAAAAAACCAAAACTGCGGACTTAAGCCCAGCCACAGCCTCTCTGAGGGACTGCTCCCAAGAGGTGAAGGAGGAGCCGAGGGTGTATAGGAGTTTTGCAAAAACAAAACGAAAAAAGCCACAACAACAACAATCCAGGTAGTTGGCGCATCCAAAGATTCGTGTTGGAGTTCCCATCGTGGCTCAGCGGAAATGAATCTGAGTAGGAACCATGAGGACAAAGGTTTGATCCCTGACCTCACTCAGTGGGTGAAGGGTCCTGCATTGCCCTGAGAGGTGGTGTAGTCTTGCAGACACGGCTTCAGTCTGTCATTGCTGTGGTTGTGGTGTAGGCCAGCGGCTATAACCCCTAGCCTGGGAACCTCCGAATGCTGCGGGTGTGGCACTTAGAAAAAAAAAAAGTTGAGTGTTAAAGAAAACCAGAAATGTCAAGTTAATGAATTTAATGCTTTTCAGTGTATGGGAAGGTGGTAAAGTCTGGGCTCTTGGAAATCCTTCCTTGGATATGCACCTTGACTGTCCAAGGCCAGCATTCTGCTTTTCTCCATCCTGAGTCCCCTCAGAGTGCACAGTCCCAAGTGAGGCAGGGTGGGGAGGCTGCATCCACTGAGAGCCACCGCATCCTTTGTTTACTGATGTGGCAGGAGACGTGCTTCATCCACATATCCCCTTCCTGGTCAGGAGAACTCAGAAGTAGAAAAAGAGAAAAGAATGAAGGAGAACCATAAACAGCTGGCACAGTGAAGGATAGATGAGGAACGTGGAAAGACACAGTACGAGTTATTATAAAACAATAAACCAGCAGCACGGGTTCCTTAAGGAATCACAATACAGGACTGGAAAAGTAGCAGAAACCACAGGGAAGTCCCAGCAAGCAAAGGAGAGGAATATTGCTTTCTAGAGAAAAGGGGGGAAGGTGGGAGTAGCTGTTCTGCACAAAAGCCCATTGGAGGAAAGTGGAGCGTTGGAGGCGCAAGGTGTTTCTCATTGGCTGGGCTTGTTGCTGGACAAGGAGAATAATTCCTTTGAGGCCAGTCATTGATGTCTTCCCGTTGGGGTTTGTATGCTGACTTCTAGTGTTAGTGCCTGAGGGCTTTACTATAAGGCTTCCAGGCTTTTAAGTGTACTGGATTCAGTTTGCTAGTATTTTATGAAGAATTTTTGTATTTATATTCACCAAAGATTTTGGCCTGCAGTTTGTTTTTGTGATAGTGTCCTTGTTTTGGGGCGTGTTCTTTTGCCTTCATTCTTTTGGAAGAGTGTGAGAAGGATCAGTGTAAGTTCTTCCTTATATGTTTGGTAGAATTCACTTTCCGTTTTGTTTGTTTGTTTGTTGTTTTGTCTGAATCTGCAGCATGCCAGAGTTCCTGCACCCTTACCTGCCAGGCCGTCAGGGAACTCCAAACTATTTCTCTTTTAAATTGTGTCCAGTTCAGATGGGGCCTGTGGGCTCTCTCCTCTTTGTTGGAAACATTCTTTGGAACCTAGTAAATAAATTTAGCTTATTCCGTTGTGTACTACTTGGTAAGGATGTTGGTGATCTTTTATCTTAACGGTCAAACCTAGTTTAACCGGTTAGTCGCATGTTTTTTCTCTCCTCCTCTTTCTTTTTAATCTGTTAAAATAGCAAGCTGTGAAGTGATAGTAAGCTGTTTGCCTCAGGTCCCCCTCGATTGTTCTCTGCAAGGGATGAAAGATGGGCTGCAGTGACTTGGAACCTTCTCCCAACACAGCCCAGCACGTCATGATGAAGAAGTTTGCTCAGAGCTTATTTCTATTTTTGTTTGTTTGTTTGTTTTTGTGTTTTTAGGGTCCCACCCTCAGCATATGGAAGTTCCCAGGCTAGGGGTCAAATCTGAGTTACAGCACAGCCACAGCAATCAATGCCAGATGGGAGCCGCATCTGTGACCTACACCCCAGCTCATGGTAACACCGGATCCTTAATCCACTGAGCGAGGCCAGGGATTGAATCTGCATCCTCGTGGATTCTAATCAGATTTTGTTTCCACTGAGCCACAGCAGGATCTCCAAAGTGGGGCCTTTTATTTCTTTCTTTCTTTTCTTTTTAGGGCCTCACCTGTGGCATATGGGAGTTCCCAGGCTAGGGGTCAAATCAGAGCTATAGCTGCCGGCCTACACCACAACTGCAGCACCTCAGGATCCGAGCCGCATCTGTGACCTACACCACAGCTCACAGCAACGCTGGATCCTTAACCCACTGAGTGAGGCCAGGGATTGAACCCACATACTCATGGATACTATTTGGGTTCTTAACCCACTGAGCCACAACAGGAACTCTGAAGTGGGGTCTTTGAAAGCTCAGCTGAAAGGTGATTTTCCTTAGGGAGAGGTTGTTGGGTCTATTGGCAAAACACCAAGTGAGAGTTTATAAGGGGGCCATGATTTAGGGAAAGATCTTTGAAAAATCAGAGGGCAGTGACATTACAGTGACCCACCTACAGTAAAAAGGCTTATCATTGGGATTGTCTTTCTTTTCTTTTCTTTTCTTTTTTTTTTTTTTTGGTGTCTGTGTGTGTGTTTTAGGGCCGAGCCTGCAGCGTGTGGAAGTTCCCGGGGGGTCAAATCGGAGCTGCAGCTGCTGGCCTACACCACAGCCACAGCAATGAGGGATCTACACCAAGTCTGTGACCTGCCCCACAGCTCACAGCAATGCCACATCGCCAACCCACTGAGCAAGGCCAGGGATCAAACCCACATCCTCATGGATACTGGTCGTTTTCTCTGTGCCACAACAGGAACTCCTTTTTTTTTTTTTTTTTAATTGAAGTACACAGCATTCGCAATGTTGTGTTATTTTCAGGTATACAGCAAAGTGATTCAGTATATATATATATATATATATATATATATATATATATATTCTTTAAAAATTTTTTTTTGGGGGGGGAGGTCTTTTTGCGGCACATGGAGGTTCCTAGGCTAGGGGTCTAATTGGAGCTGTGGCCGCCAGCCTACACCAAAGCCACAGCAACGAGGGATCCAGGCCACATCCCTACACCACAGTTCACGGCAACGCCAGATCCTTCACCCACTGAGCAAGGCCAGGGATCGAACCCGCAATCTCATGGTTCCTAGTCAGATTCGTTAACCACTGAGCCACGAAAGGAACTCCTAAAATTTTGTTTTAGTTGATTTACAGTATTGTATCAATTTCAGCTCTGCAGCAAAATGACCCAGTTATACATATAAGATAGATAGATAGATATACTTTTTCTCTCAAGTTGTCTTCCATCATGTTGTTTTTTTTATTTTTGTCTTTTTTTTAGGGCCACACTGTGGCATATGGAGGTTCCCAGGCTAGGGGTCTAATCAGAGCTTCACCTGTCAGCCTACGCCACTGCCACAGCAACGACAGATCCAAGCCGCCTCTGCGACCTTTGCCACAGCTCACGGCAACGCCGGATCCTTAACCCACTGAGCGAGGCCAGGGATCAAACCTGCAACCTCATGGTTCCTAGTTGGATTGGTTTCCACTGCACCACGGCAGGAACTCTGTTAGTGGTTTTTTGTTTGTTTGTTTGTTTGTGTTTTTTTTTGCCATCATGTTCTATCCCAAGAGATTGGCCATAGTTCCCTGTGCTGTACAGTAGGACCTCATTACTTATCCATTCTAAATGTAATAGTTTGCATCTTCCAACCCCAAACTCCTCATCCATCCCACTCCCTCCCTCCCTCTCCCCCTTGGCAACCACAAGTCTGTTCTCTATATCCATGAGTCTGTTTCTGTGCTGTAGATAATGTCATTTGTGCCATAGTTTAGATGCCACATATAAGTGTTATCATATGGTATTTGTCTTTCCTTTTCTGACTGACTTCACATATTATGAGAATTTCTAGTTACAACTGTGTAGCTGCAAATGGCATTATTCTCCTTTTTATGGCTGAGTGGTATTCCATTGTGTATATGTACCAAATCTTCTTAATCCATTCTGTTGATGGGCATTTAGGTTGTTTCCATGTCTTGGCTATTGTGAATACTGCTGCAATGAACATAGGGATGCATGTATCTTTTATATATTCTTTTTCAGATTCTTTTGTTGTTGTTGGCTGCAGCAAGCAGCAGCTTGATGTGGGATTTCAGTTCCCAGATCAAGAATTGAACCCAGGCCACAGCAGTGAAAGCACCTGAATCCTATCCACTAGACCACCAGGGAACTCCCTCTTTTTCATATTCTGTTTCCTCATAGGTTATTACAGAATATCGAGGGAGTCTCTGTTGTGGCTCAGGGGTGGTGAACATGACTATCCATGAGGATTTGTATTCAATCCCTGGCCCCGCTCAGTGGGTTAAGGATCTGGTGTTGCCATGAGCTGCAATGTAGGTCACAAATGCACCTTAGATCTGGGGTAGCTGTGGCTGTGGTGTAGGCTGCAGCTCCAATTTGACACCTAGTCTGGGAACTTCCATATGCCGTGGGTGTGGCCCTAAAAAAAAAAAAAAAAAATCGAGTACAGTTCTCAGTGCTCTAGTCCTTGTTGGTTATCTGTTTGATGGTGGTGTGTATCTGTTCATCCCGAACTTGTAATTTATTCCTCTCCACCCCTCCTTCCCCTTTGGTAACCATAAGTTTATTTTCTCTGTCTGTGGGTCTATTCCTGTTTTGTCAATAAGTTCATTTATATCTTTTTTCCCCCTCCTCGGACTCTCTGTCTGGCTCACTTGACTGAGGGAGCACATCTCTAGGCAGGACTGACCTTCACAGGATGCAGCTCACCTCCCCTGCGTCCAGGCCAGTGGTGATTTTCTGTCTCCTGGTCACACAGACCCTCACAAACACCGTCCCAGCGCAGCCGGGCAGCCGCAGGGCCAGGTGGTCCAAACTCACTTTGGAACAAGGCTGCGTCTTCAGTGAGGAGCAGCAGAGGGTCCTGGGTACTGCTGAGGAGAGGGAGGGGAGTGCCTCTCTTAGGGCTTTCGGCCCCGGGAGTGGCAGGAAGACGCAGGGATTGGAGCAGGCATCCTCACCAGGCGGCCCTGGGCTCAGCAGTGACTAGACCAGAACAGGGTGAACTCACGGGGTCATAGCTACTAATTTATCTATCTCTCTGTTTATTTTTAATTTTTGATGGAGTCTTATTTATTTATATATTTTGTCTTTTTAGGGCCGTACCTGTGACGTATGGAAGTTCTCAGGCTAGGGGTCCAACAGCCACAGCCACAGCCACACCAGATCTGAGCCGGGGCTGCAACCTACACCACAGCTCATGGCAACACTGGATCCTTAACCCACTGAGCGAGGCCAGAGATGGAGCCCACGTCCTCACGGATGCTAGTCAGATTCGTTTCTGCTGAGCCACGACTGGAACCCCTGGAGTGGTGTTTAGAGAGAGGCGAAGTTTTTTCCCGCCCAGCCCACGCTGGCCCCCAGCACATACTTCTGCCTTTTCTCCATCATGTTGAGAACAGCAGGCGCTTCTCCTGAGGGATGAAAGTGGTTTGTCTGTGCCTCTCCTGTGTGTCCCTCCCTTCACGTCTTCTGCCTTCCTTGCTAATGTTCTGTTCAGACACATGTACTTGCTGCTGTTCAGCTATCAGTTCGCGCAATCCCAAGACCTCGCGATCGGGGGCTGTTGAAGCCACCATCATAGTAAGGTGAGAATTCATGCCCCGGCAATGTTTCTCCACTGAGGAGTCTGGGCAGCCAAGAGGCCCCTTCTCTTTCTGCCGGGGATGGTCTCTTGCATTGCTGACGGGACCCACCTCTCATCCTGTGGCCATGACCATGGATAAGCTCACTGCAATTCTGGTTGACCTTGCCCTTGCCCCCACCCTCCCTCTTTTTCGTCTTTTTAGGGCCACACCTGCGGCATATGGACGTTCCCAGGCTAGGGGTCGAATTTGAGCTGCCGCTGCTGGCCTCCACCACAGCCACAGCAACACCGGATCCTTAACCCCCTGAGCAAGTCCAGGTATCAAACCTGCATCCTCATGGAAACTAATGGGGTGCTGAACCTGCTGAGCTGCAGCGAGAACTCCCCTTCCACTGTTTGAGAGGGAGGAGAGTGCTCTGAGTGAAGACTTCTGGCCTGAGCTGCCTCCTCTGCTCCTGGGCAGCTCATCCCTCTCTTGGGCTGGAAGCTCGTCAGTCTCCCAAATGCAGGCCAGGCCAGAGGGCCTGCAGGTGTGACCTGGTGTGTCGCTGACTCTGCACTTGGGCTCCAAGATGCCAGCCCCACTCCATCTCAGGACGGTTGGGCATCCTTCCTCCAGTGCATCTGCAACTTGTACATCTCAGGAATTGTTTTGGTCATTTGTTGTGGGGGGGGATATGTTTGTTTGTTTTTTGTTTTTTAATGTAGTTGATACACAGTGTTCCTTTCTGCCGAACAGCAAAGGGGCTCAGTTATCATGTATTCTTTTTCTGTCTCTCTTTTTTTTTTTTTGCTTTTTAGGGCCGCACCTGCGGCATATCGAGGTTCCCAGGCTAGGGGTCTAATCAGAGCTACAGCTGCTGGCCTACATCACAGCCACAGCAATGCAGGATCTGAGCCGTGTCTGCTACGTACATCGCAGCTCACAGCAACACCAAATCCCCAACCCACTGAGCGCGGCCAGGGATTGAACCCGCATCCTCATGGATCCTAGTTGGGTTTGTTAGCCGCTGAGCCACAAAGGGAACTCCCAGCTTTTTTTTTTTTAATTGATGTATAGTTGATTTACAGTGTTGTGTTAGTTTCATGTGTACGGCAAAATCATTCAGTTATACAGATATATACACATAACCTTTTTCAGATTCTTTTCCCTTGTAGATTATACAAAATACCGACTGTAGTTCCCTATGCTATAAGTAGGTCCTTATCAGTTACCCCTTTTTCTGGCTGCACCCACGGCATGAGGAAGTGCCTAGGCCAGGGACTGAACCTGTGCCATAGCAGTGACTGAGGCGGCTATCGTGACAGTGCCAGATACTTAACCCGCTGTACCACAAGGGAACTCCTGGGTTTGCTTCCTTGAGGCTCAAACCAGGGTTCACATTAAAGGGATGAGGCATATACATGTTTTGTGCTTCCTGATTAGAGATTTTCCTCAAATAATTGGGTGGAGCCTAGGCCCCAGTAATGTTAAAAGTGCCCCAGGGGATTCCAATCCGTATCCATCCTTGAGCAGCAAGGCTCTGGGTCCTCCCAATCCTGAGGGCTGGGATCTGGGCTGAGGGGGCGGGGGCTCTGCTCTGCACGGGGGATGGAGCAGGGCTGGTCTGTGACCTGCAGGGGGTTGTGGGGTCCAGCTGAGGTGCCCACGGCTGCAGTGTGGGTGAGGGCCTCACCAGGAGGGGAGCATGATCTCAAGAGAGTGTGGGCACCCTCCCCTCTTGGTCTCCATGGGAGTCTCCTATCCTGAGTCCCTCCTGGGACCGTGGGCAGCAGAAGCCTGTCTTCCACATGGTGACCTCTCCCCTGTGTGTGTGGTTGTGGCACAGGAAGGGGGCATGATGATCCTGAGCATTTAACAGCATCTTTGCAACTGTCTTTTTTAAAAAAATTCATTAATTTTTTTGTCTTTTTAGGGCCCCACCCTCAGCACATGGAGGTTCCCAGGCTAAGAGCTGAATCAGAGCTGCAGCCGCCAGCCTACCCCACAGCCACAGCACCACAGGATCTGAGCCGCGTCTGCGACCTACACCACAGCTCACGGCAACACTGGCTCCTTAACCCACGAAGCAAGGCCAGAGGTCTAACCCATGTCCCCATGGAGACTAGTCGGATTCATTTCTGCTGAGCCGCAGAGGGAACTCCAGCATCTTTGCACCTTTCAAGCTCAACCTCTAAAGACTCATGTTGCCTGAGGAAGAAGTCCAGAAGAGGAGGAAGAGGAAAGAAAAGGCGTCCCAGATGGCGCTCTCTCAGGTAAAGTCATATTCTCAGTCTTGCTTTTTCAGTCTGTCCTTCCCGGGATGCCCTTCTTTGGACTCACTCATCTTGTCTGAAGTGTCCTGCCTGACACTGTCCATTCCCAGTCACCCAGGGCCTCCTCTCAGGGCCTGTCCCCTCCACTTAGACTCCAAGTCCCCATGACCCAGTGACCGGTAGCTTGTGAAGAGACTTTATGGTGGTCAGAGAGAGACAACTCTTGTTCTATTAAATTGAAGTGTATGCATGAGTGCCTGGATACACAGCCCATGGTTTTTATAAAATACATATTATTTCTAAATGGCATATGTTATTTCGTTGTTGCAATTATATCTTAAATAGTTTTCATTGCCTTACTTTTTTTTTCTACGCTCACATTTATGAGTTGAAGAGTAATGGGGAGTTCCCGTTGTGGCCCAGCAGTAATGAACTGGATTAGTGTCCATGAGGACATGTGTTCGATCCCTGGCCTCGCTCAGTGGGTTAAGGATCCGGCAGTGCTGTGAGCTGCGCTGTAGTTGGCACATGTGGTTTGGACCCTGTGTGGCTGTGGTGTAGGCCTGCAGCTGCAGCTCTGATTAGACTCCTAGCCTGGGGGCTTCCATATGCTGCAGGTGCGGCCCTAAAAAGACAAAAAAATAAAAAGAGTAATAGGGAGAGCAACGTTTATGTATGTGTGTGCATGTGTGCATGACATTTTATGCAGTTATACTTTTTGTGTGTCTTTTTTGAGGGCCGCACCCGTGGAGTGGCGTATGGAGGTTCCCAGGCTTGGGGTTGAATTGGAGCTGCAGCCACCAGCCTACACCACAGCCACAGCAACGCCAGATCTGAGCCACGTCTGCGACGTATACCACAGCTCATGGCAATGCTGGATCCTTAACCTGCTGAGCAAGGCCGGGGATTGAACTTGTGTCCTCGTGGATGCTAGTCAGATTCGTTTCCACTGAGCTAGGACGGGAACTCCAGTTACAAGTGGTTAAGCTTGAACTTGTTTTAACTTTTCTTAGGGACCCCTCCGTCGGTGTACTTTGGATGCTCTTAGATAACTTAAATTCTTTAGGTTTAATTCTAGAACCTAAACACTTGGCTTTATATGCATGTTCTCCTATATTGAGCAGTTAGACCTAAGGCAGGTTAGTTAGGTCTGTGATACAGTTGTCTCTTCTGTCAGATGGATGGGACTGTATCTTTTTAAATTTTCTATCGTATTTTTATATTAATGCATGTAGAGCATCTGAGTAATGCTTAGCACATGAGATGTGTTCAAACTCTTGCTGACATTACTGTCGCCGTTACAGTTGTAGACTCTGAAGTTTCTTTCAAGCCACTGTGGACATTGTCATCTCTAAAGATGTCACTTTAGCTCCCCAGACACTGAGTGTCACTTGGTGTATGGAGCCTAATATCTCACATTTCTATGTAGGTAATCCCTAGTCAGTGTTTTGTGTGTGTGTGTGTAGATTTCTTGTATTGTCCACAAAAATGGGGACTCCACCCTGACTCAGAGGCTCTCATAACCTCGTGCAGAGAAGTATAATAAGTCGAAATTCAGGGCACATAACCTGCTCAAAAATACATTAAGTAGAGGAGTTTCCCATTGTGGCTCAGTGGAAACGAATCTGACTAGTATCCATGAGGTGTTGTGGGTTTGATCCCTGGCCTCGCTCAGTGGGTCAGGGATCCGGCATTGCCATGAGCTGTGGTGTAGGTCGCAGACGTGGCTCGGATCCTGAGTTGCTGTGGCTGTGGTGTAGGCTGACAGCTGCAGCTCCAGTTTGACCCCTATCCTGGGCACCTCCATATGCTTTGGGTGCAGCCCTAAACAGCAAAAAAAGAAAAAAAAGAGAGAAAAAAAATACATTAAGTGGATCTATAATAACACTCACTTCAATTGAATCGATCCTTACACCTCTTGCCTCTTCTCATTTTGTGTAAAAATAAGAACTCTTGGAGTTCCCATTGCAGCTCAGCAGGTTAAGAACCTGACATAGTATCCATGAGGGTGCAGGTTCCATCCCTGGCCTCATTCAGTGGGTTAAGGATCCAGTGTTGCTGTGAGCTGCGGCCTAGGTCACAGAAGTGGCTCAGATCTGGTGTTGCCGTGGTTGTGGTGTCGGCCTTGCAGCTGCAGCTCTCATTTAACCCCTAGACCAGGGACTTCCATATGCCACAGGTGTGGCCCTAAAAAGAACCAAAAACAAAAAGAAGGAAAGAACTCACCTCGGGGTCCCTTGATTAAATGTGTTTTCCTTTCAGGCACAGTTGACCTTCAAGGACGTGGCCATCGAGTTTACTCCGGAGGAGTGGGCCTGCCTGGACCCTGCCCAGAGGGCCTTGTACAGGGACGTGATGCTGGAGACCTACAGGAACCTGCTCTCCGTGGGTGAGCATCGCTTCCTCTAGAAATTGGGATCTGCGCTTGGGTGTCTGTGCATTTTCCCGTGTGTGCCTCTTGGGAGCCCCTGCCTTGCCTGACGGAGCTCAAGGCCCTGAGGACTCAGACCTGAAAAGCTTCATGATGAAGCTCCTGGACGTGAAACTTGTCCTTTCTTCACACAATCTTCCCATTTCATGCTCACGGGTGATGCCAGAGCTTAAGGATACATAAAACCTTACGGAAAGCTTAAAATAGCCGCTTCCTTCTTTTCTATGGCTGTGCTTTCGATTGAGTCTTGGAAGAGAGCTTGATGTCTGCATGTCTCCTGTGAGCTGTGCGTTTGGACGCGGGCGGTGTAGGAGGTCCCTTCATGGCTCAGCGGGTCCGACTAGGATCCGTGGGGATGCGGGTTCCATCCCCGTCCTCGCTCAGTGGGGTAAGGATCCAGAGTTGCCATGAGCTGTGCTGTAGGTCACAGATACGGCTCGGATGGGACGTGGCTGTGGCTGTGGCGAAGGCCGGCAGCTGTAGCTCTGATTCTACCCCTAGCCTGGGAACCTCCATGTGCCGTGGGCTCAGCCCTAAAACGACAAGGAAAAAAAAAAGAAGTAGGCCATGTGCAGCTTGATGGTGTGATGCGCGTGTGCGTTGGGAAAGGGTTCCCAGCAGGTTAGGTACCCTGTACGTGACCTCACTTACTCACTGACTGACAGGAGCCCTTAGAGCTCTTACTCCGCACTGCCTCTGCAGTCCTGTTAGGCACTAGCTCTTCAGACCTTATGCATCCTATGACTGGGGTTTTGTACGCTTTTACCAGCCTCGCCATTTCTATACCCTGTAGCCCCTGGCAGCAATTATTCTACTCTGTGTTTCTTTCTCTCTTTCTTTTTTCTCTTTTTTTTAGGGCCACACCCACGGCATATGGAGGTTCCCAGGCTAGGGATCGAATCGAAGCTGTAGCCGCTGGCCTGTGCCGGAGCCACAGCCACGTGGGATCCGAGCCGCATCTGTGACCTGCACCACAGCTCATGGCAATGCCCAATCCTTAACCCACTGAGCTGGGCCAGGGATTGAACCCATGTCCTAATGAATACTGGTCGGATTCATTACTGCTGAGCCACGATGGGAATTCCTCTGCCCTGTGTTTCTAATCCTGGTTTCTCACCTCATCGTTGTATGCCCTCTCTTTTAAATCTCTTCCTTTTTGCCCCATGCCCTAGAATTAAGAAAGGGACAGTACTGGAGTTCCCCTCGTGGCTCAGTGATTAACAAACCTGACTAGTATCCACGGGGATGCAGGTTCGATACCTGGCCTCTCTCAGTGGGTTAAGGATCCAGTGTTGCTGTGGCTGTGGGATAGGCTAGCGGCTACAGCTCCGATTAGACCCCTAGCCTGGGAACCTCCACATGCCACGGGTGCGGCCCTATAAAGACAAAAAAATTAAAAAAAAACACGCTGTCTAGATGGCTCTAGAGATTGTCATACTCAGTGAAATAACTCTGAAAGAGGAAGATACATATCATATGATATCACTTATATGTGGAATCTGAAATATGATAACAAACTTATTTACAAAACAGAAACAGACTCATAGACATAGGAAAACTTTCGGTTACCAAAGGGAAAAGGCAGTAGGAAGGATAAATGAATTTAGGATTGGCAGATAGGAACTACTATATATAAAACAGATAAGTCCTACTGTATAGCACAGGGAACTGTATTCATTATTTTTTTAATTTAGTTTTTATTAAAGTATAATTTATTTACAACACAAGGAATTATATTCAATATGCTGTCATAAACCATAATGGAAAAGAATATTTTCAAAAAAAAAAAGAACACATTGTCCGACCTATGGGCAAGTTAGTGCTGTTGGAAGGCTTAGCATATTCCATGTTTTATAGTAAAGGCTCAGAAGTTCCTCTGTGTAGTAAGATAGGGCAACCTTCTGTCGAGTTTTTATTTATTTATTTATTTTTATTTTTATTATGTATTTTTTTTAGGGCCGCACTCACGGCGTATGGAGGTTCCCAGTCTAGGGATCAAATCAGAGCTGTTGCTACCAGCCTCCACCACAGCCACAGCAACGCGGGATCCTTAACCCACGGAGCAAGGCCAGGGATCAAACCCTCGTCCTCATGGGTACTGGTAGGGTTTGTCACCAATGATCCACGATGGGAACTCTCTCTTTACTTTCTTTTTTTTTTTTTGCTATTTCTTGGGCCGCTCCTGTGGCATATGGAGGTTCCCAGGCTAGGGGTCTAATTGGAGCTGTAGCCACCGGCCTACGCCAGAGCCACAGCAACGCAGGATCCGAGCTGCGTCTGCGACCTACACCACAGCTCACGGCAACACCGGATCCTTAACCCACTGAGAAGGGCAGGGATTGAACCCACAACCTCATGGTTCCTAGTTGGATTCGTTAACCACTGAACCACGACGGGAACTCCTCTCTTTACTTTCATAACGACTTAAATGATAGCTTTTCAGTGTGTGTTCTGCACTGTAACTCCCACCACGTGCTCATGTTGCAGCTTGGCCATTCTGAGTGGCCATTCGTGACTGATATTCAGAGAATTCTCTTTTGTAACATTGTTTTATTAAATCCTTCTTCATTTCCACAGTGCAGTTATGGTTTTCCAATTTTCCATGGGCGTTTATGTTACTCATTAGTTAAATTTGTTGTGGCTCATTTACCAGCAGAATGCTGTGCCTTAGCCATTTATCGGTGCACATTAAATATGCACTTAATGGGTATAGTATTTTTATCCCTTCTAATATGAAACAGCCATGTTTTCTGTGAAATGGTATGTGATTTGGGGTCATGGTGCAAAAATACCCCTTTCAGGGCTAACTTAAGTTTGCACCTTGTCGAGTTCCCTTCGTGGCTCAGCGGTTAACGAATCCACCTGGCATCCATGAGGATGCAGGTTTGATCCCCGACCTTGCTGAGTGAGTTAAGGATCTGGCCCTGCCATGCGTTCTGGTGTAGGTCGCAGATGTGGCTCGGATCTGGCTTTGCTGTGGCTGTGGTGTAGGCTGGCAGTTGTAACTCGGATTAGACTCCCTAGCCTGGTAACTTACATATGCCGTGGGTGTAGCCCCAAAAAGCCCCCCAAAAACAAACAAAAACAAAAACTTGCACCCTGTAAATTTTTCAGCCGTTGATTGTGTGAAGTAGGCTTCCCTAAATTAATTTGAACTGCATGTAGTCACCCTTTTTTATAAGAGAATCCTGTCCTTTTTTGCGTGTCCACAAATTGAAGATCACGCTCACAGCGTTTATTCACTCTTCACAATCCATCGTCCTTTCCGTGTAATCTGAAGTTCTTTGCTATGAAGTGTTTATTTAGCAGCGGGTAATTAACAGGAAGCGCGTGGTTCTCTATGTCTCGTAGATGCCGCTCCCAAATGCGTGATCAAAGACTCGCCACCCCCGAAAGAGAAGAGTCACGCAGGGGAGACCATGCCGACCGTCTCACTGCAGAGACCCGAGCACAGGGACCCCAACCCCAAAGACACCGGCTGCCGGGCAATCCAGCAAGACAGGCATGACTCCGAGGGCCAGTGGCAAAATGACAAAAGGAATCACCAAAGAGCACCCGTGACCCCTAAGAAAAATCCACCTGGCAGAACAGATCCACGTGGTAGAAGACACGCAGGAAACAAGCCTGTCGCGAGCAGCCTTGGCCTAAGCTTTCGGTCGCACGTGGCTGGACTGCAGGTGTTCCAGACCGAGGGGCAGTTTTATGAGTGTGGTCAGGTTGCGCCGACAGACAGCAACGGCTCCTCGTTTTCCGTGCTGGAGAGCGTGCTTCCTAGGGTCCACGCCAGCCTTCCTCCGGAGTATGGCAGGGATTTCTGGCTTTCCCCGGCACTCACAGCCGACCAGAAGGCACACGGGGAGAAAGCCTACACATGCGATGGCTACGACGAGGCCCTGACCCACGGCTCCCGGCCCACCAGCCACCAGGCGATCCTGGCGGGTGTGAAGCCTTACACGTGCGAGGCGTGTGGCAGAGCCTTTGCCCAGCGCTCACACCTCACGAAGCATCAGGTGACGCATTCAAGAGGGAAACGGCACGAGTGCGAGGCTTGCGGTAAGGCCTTCAGTTACAGTTCGCACCTTGTCCGCCATCGGCGGATTCACACCGGGGAGAGGCCGTACCCGTGTCACGAGTGCGGCAAAGCCTTCAGCGTGTACTCGAGCCTCATTTACCATCAGGTCGTCCACACCCGTGAGAAACCTTACAAATGCAAGGCCTGCGGCAAAGTCTTCAGTCAGAGCTCGAGTCTTACCAATCACCGCAGGATCCACACTGGAGAGAAACCGTACAAATGCAGTAAATGCGGCAAAGCCTTCAATCAGAGCTCGCATCTCACCCGCCACCAGGTGATGCACACGGGCGAGAAACCCTACAAATGCGACGAGTGCGGCAAGGTCTTCACCCAAAACTCAAGCCTGGTGAGTCATCGGAGAAATCACACTGGGGAGAAGCCCTTCCGGTGCCACGAGTGCGGCAAAGCCTTCAGCGTGTATTCCAGTCTCACTTATCATCAGGTCGTGCACACTCGAGAGAAGCCTTACAAGTGCAACATATGCGGCAAGGTCTTCAGCCAGAGCTCAAGCCTGCCCAGTCACCGCCGAATCCACACCGGCGAGAAGCCGTACAGATGCGATCAGTGCGGCAAGGCCTTCATCCACTGCTCCAACTTCAACCGACACAAGAAAATCCACACCGGCGAGAAACCATACAAATGCAATGAATGCGGCAAGCTCTTTACGCAAAACTCCAGCCTTGCAAGTCATCAGAGGATTCACAGCAGGCAGTGACCTCCCCAGCATAATGAGTGTGCCAGAGCCTTCCAGCGTGAATTGTCATCGGAGTCCGCACTGAAGAGAGACCAGGTCCCCGTTGTGTGCACACCCGAGGGCTGCGGACTTGCCGTCTTCACTGTCAGGATGTGCCTCTCTCGTGAGACCGCAAGAATGTAACCTGCGCACAAAGGCTTTTACCCGCAGATCAAAGCTACATTGGGAGTTCTTGTCGCGGCGCAGTGGAAACGAATCCAACTAGTCTCCGTGAGGATGCGGGTTTGATCCTTGGCCTCGCTCCGTGGGGTAAGGATCCAGCATTGCCGGAAGCTGTGGTGCAGGTCGCAGATGTGGCTCGGATCCCACGTTGCTGTGGCTGTGGTGTCGGCCGGCGGCTGCAGCTCCAAGTCAACCCCTAGCCTGGGAACCTCCATATGCCTGCGGGTGTGGCCCTGAAGTACAAGCCAAAAAAGCCCCCCAGGAAACTACAGAACATCACAAGGTCCCCGCTGGAGAGCAGCCTTCCAAATGTAATGAATGTGGGAAGGCTTTTTATTAAACCTTCAAGCCTTCAGTGACAGAGTATTTATACTAGAGAGAAGCCCAGACAAGTTTACTGAATGTGGAAAGGCCTTTCAAGCCACGTTGTCCCCTCAGGAGTCACCAAAGAATTCATAATAGAAAGCTTACAAATGGAAAGAATATTTTAAATTTCTTCGTGACTTTTCACACCAGAATCCACATCAGAGCAGTCATAGATCTCAAGGTCTCCGCCTTTCACCTGAGAAACTGCAGAATAATTAAAAGTCCAGGGCGCTCCCTGGTGTCCTAGTGGTTAGGGATTCGATGTTGTCTCTGCTGTGGCGTGGGTTCGATCCCTGGCCTGGGAACTTCTGCATGCCGCAGATATGGCCAAAAAATAAGTCCAAATATGTTAAAACTTAGGTAAAGATAGAACAAACATATAGAGGTAGATCCTGAGGATATTATCCCTTGGTTTTTCTTGTCTAAATCTCTCAGAGTTTTAAAGTCCTATAG
This sequence comes from Phacochoerus africanus, assembly GCF_016906955.1. Lineage (NCBI taxonomy): Eukaryota > Metazoa > Chordata > Mammalia > Artiodactyla > Suidae > Phacochoerus > Phacochoerus africanus. The sequence goes on from NC_062551.1 coordinate 56,717,288, forward strand.
TTTTGCATTTCATATTTAAAGCTGTGCTCAATTTTGAGCTAATATTTGTACAGATGTGAAGTTTTGTTGGCATTTCATTTTTTCTTTTCCCTTTTTTGGGAAAACCAGTTGAACCAGTGTCATTTTAAAAGTTCTTTCCTCACTTTGCTTGGTACCTTTGTCAAAACTCAGTGGGCAGCACTTGTCTAGGGCCCCTTCCAGGTTCTCTGTTCCCTTGGCCTATATGTCTCACTCCGCAAATACCACAGTCTCGGTACTTTTTACCCGATTAGAAGTCTGGAAATGAATGAGCCCAACCAGTTTATTCTTCTTCAGGTGTCCCAGCTTTTCTAGTTCCTTTGCCTTTCCTTATGAATTTTAGAAAAATCCCACTTGTGTCTACAAGATATCAGTAAAAAGGGCAGTAAGCCTGACTCAATTGCTCGTCATTTCTGTGTCACGCTTTCCAATAAACGGCTGTGGTCTCTGGTTGGTTGTGTGATCTTTGGTTTCTTCGACCAGCATTTTATGGTTTTTAGTTCAAAACCGTGTCAGTGTTTTGTTTAACGTATTTCTGCTGCTTTGTTGAATAGTCACAGATGTTACTGTATTTTTCATTTCAGTTTCCACGTGCTAACTGCTGCCGTATAGAAATATAATAGATGTTTGAATGTTGATCTTAGCTCCTCAGAATTTACTAAGCTCACTGACGCTAGAGATTTTTGTAGGTTCCTTGGGCTTGTCAGTATACATCACTTCATTAGTTTCCTGATGCAGCTTGCCAACGGAAAGTCAGTGGACTCTTAAGAAGAAAAAGGAATTTTATTCAAGCCAAACTGAAGATTAGAACCCAGGAAGCAGCGTCTCAGAAAGCCGCGAGAAGGGTTCCACCTGTTGGAAGTGGAGGCACAGTCAGGTACGTTTTCAAGACAAAGGTTGGTGCGTCAAAACCACATTTTTACGTGAAGTTCACCAAGGCTGTGTAGCCCAGGTAGGCAGGTTCAAAGTGAGCAGCAAATCACCACACCCCTCTCCAGAGCTGTTGAAAGAATGCTGTTTAAGAAGTTACCTCGCTGGAGTTCCCGTCGTGGCGCAGTGGTTAACGAATCCGACTGGGAACCATGAGGTTGCAGGTTTGGTCCCTGGCCTTGCTCAGCGGGTTAAGGGTCTGGCGTTGCTGTGAGCTGTGGTGTAGGTTGCAGACGCGGTTCGGATCCAGTGTTGCCGTGTCACTGGCGTAGGCCAGCAGCTACAGCTCCAATTAGACCCCTAGCCTGGGAACCTCCATGTGCTGTGGGTGCCGCCCTAAAAGGACAAAAGACAAAAAAACAAATAAGTTACTTCACTAGTAGTTCCTGTCCTGGCGCAGCAGAAACGAATCCAACTAGGAACCATGAGGTTGCGGGTTCGGTCCCTGCCCTTGCTCAGTGGCTTAAGGATCTGGCGTTGCCGTGAGCTGTGGTGTAGGTTGTAGACGTGGCTTAGATCCTGTGTTGTGGCTCTGGTGTAGGCTGTCGGCTACAGCTCCGATTGGACCCCTAGCCTGGGAACCTCCACATGCTGTGGGTGTGGCCCTAAAAAGACAAAAAAAAAGGAATGTTGGTTGTAAGGTAAGGTTTCATGAGTGTTCTTTATTGAATCAAAGAAGTTTTCCCTCCATTCTTAGTTGTCTGAAAGTTTAGATTATAATCGAGAGTTGAATATTGTCAAATGCTTTTTCTACATCAGTTGATAGGATCGTGTGATTTTTTTTTTTATTGCAACTTACTGCTATTGGGATTTACACTTGTTTTTTTAAAAACGTTAGAACAGCCTTCTATCCCTCCAATAAACCCCATTTGGTCATGCTGTACAATTCTTTCTATATATTGTTGATCTCTAGCCCTAATTTTTTTTTTTTTTTTAGGGCCACACCCATGACATATAGAGGTTCCCAGGCTAAGGGTCGAATTAGAGCTACAGCTTGCGGCCTACACCACAGCCACAGCAATGTGGGATCTGAGCCATGTCTGCAACCTGCACTGCAGCTCCCAGCAACGCTGGATCCTTAACCCACTGAGAGAGGTCAGGGATCGAACCCACATCCTCATGGATCCTGGTTGGGTTCGTTAACTGGCTGAACCACGACAGGAACTTCCCCCCCTTACTCTTCAGTGCTCCCTGAGGGACTGACTCCTGGGCTATAATCCTCGGTGGATGGAATAAAATTTTCCATTTCTCTGTTAGATCAACTCTTGGTTAATTTTCCTCTCACACCACAATATAAATAGCTTCTTTCCCCCTCTTAAACTGGGCAGGCATATTACCTGTTTTTGTTTTGTTTTGTTTTTTGGCCAAGCCCTTGGCAGGCAGAGGCTCAGGGGCCAGGGATCACACCTGCACCACAGCAGTGACCCACAGGAGTGACAATACCAGGTCCTTCACCTGCTGAGCCACCAGGGAACTCCTATTGTACCTGTTTAAAAGGGATGCAGTAGTTTTCTCTCCACTAGCATTAATAAGCCGCGCCAGCCTGAGCTCTGATTGTGCGGATACTGTCATCCTTCCTGAAACGAGGTAAAGAGCAGGGTGGGAGCAGGCCTCGCTGGGCTGCTGAGGACTCGGGCTTGGTGGGCCTGCAGCTGGTAGGTTTGTCTGAAAGGGAGGGAGAGTGTGTAGAGTGTCCCCGCCCGCTGTCTTCTGTCCCCGCCCCTCCAGGCGCTCTTCCCTCTCCTCCCCTTTCCCCGTGCCTTCCCTCCCCTCCGCTTCCTCCCCTTTCCCCTCCTATCACCCTCCACTGCCCCGACCACCCCTCCTCCTCTCCATTCAGTCCATTCAGGGTGGCTCTGCCTCCACCTCGAGGCTGCTGCCCTTCCCCGCCTCCCCACCCCCACCCCCGGCCCTGTCCTCTCCGCTCCGGGATCCTGCCGCCGCCGCCGCCCTGTGCTTTCCCCAACCTGGACCAGCTCCTCCTGTGCTGACTCTTGTTTTCTCCTGAGTGATGTGTACGGTCCTAAAATAAAACACCCAAAAAACAAACAGAGAACAAAATGTGGTCAATAATAAAATACTCTTTAGCCTTAAAAAGGAAGGCTAGTCTGACCCGTGCTACAGCATGGAGGGACTTTGAGGACTTTATGCTCGGTGAACTAAGCTAGTCACAACAGGACAGATACTGTTACGACTCCTCTTATGTGAGGCACCTGGAGCGGTCAGCTCCATAGAGACAGAAAGCAGAATGGTGGTTGCCAGGGGCTGAGGGAGAGAGAAATAGGGAGTTACTGTCTATTGCAGACAGCCTCAAAAAGCATCCTAGAGCCAGTGGTGTTAGTCGCATGATAATATGTGTATTAACGCCACTGACTGTACACCTAAAAAGAGTGAAAATGTTAGATCGTACCTGTATTTCATCACAGCTTAAAAATACTGTTTTTTTTTAAATCCCAAGATATCTTTTTTTCTTTTTAGGGTCGCACCTGCAGCATATGTGGTTCCCAGGCTAGAGGTCAAATCCAAGCTGCAGCTGCCCCCCTACACCACAGCCACAGCACTGCGGGATTGGAGCTGCATCTGAGACCCACCACAAAGCCAGGTCCTAACCCACTGAGTGGGGCCAGGGATCGAACCCACATCTTCATGGACACCAGTTGGGTTCGTTGCTTCTGAGCCACAATGAGGATTCCACCTAAGACATCTTCTTTGTTTATTTTCATGCCTTCATCATTCAGCTGATTTTTTTTTTTTTTTTTTTTTGGTCAGAAAATACAGAAAGCAAAGCAAAACAAAACACAGCAATCTCTCCCCAACCAAAAATAACGCACATACCAAGGTCTCCTCTTCGGTTTTGAGGTAAAGAAACAGCAGCTCAGGACCTGCAATGTCGTGCTATGCCTGACACCTTATTCCCTCCTCCAGATCCACAGATGATGCACAGATTATGTGAATAATCAAACTCTGGGAGTTGTCGTCGGGGCTCAGTGGTAACAAACCTGACTGGTATCTGTGAGGTTTCGGGTTCGATCCCTGGCCTTGGTCAGTGGGTTGAAGATCTGGCGTTGCCGTGAGCTGTGGTGTAGGTCGCAGACGCGGCTTGGATCCTGCGTTGCTGTGGCTCTGGCGTAGGCTGGCAGCTGCAGCTCTGATTCGACCCCTAGCCTGGGAACTTCCAAATGCTGCAGGCATGGCCCTCATAAGGCAAATAAACAAATAAATAAATAAATAAAAGGCTCTTGAGTTCCCGCTGAGGCACAGTGGGTTAAGAATCCGATTGCATCAGCTTAGATCACTGCAGAGGCACAGGTTCAATCCCCAGCCCAGCACAGTGGGTTAAAGGATCCACCGTTGCCACAGCTGCAGCCCGGATTCAGTCCCTGGCCGAGAACTTCCATGTGCTGTGGGTGTGGTCATGAAAAACAAGAAGACAAAGGCTTTTCCTTTCCATAAACTCCTGTTTCACTGCATCCTGAACTCTAGGAAAATTCCCATCATGGCACAGCAGAAACAAACACACCTAGGAACCCTGAGGTTTCGGGTTCGATCCCTGGCCTTGCTCAGTGGGTTAAGGATCCGGCGTTGCCGTGAGCTGTGGTGTAGGTTACAGGGGCTCGGATCTGGTGTTGCTGTGGCTGCGGTGTAGGCTGGCAGCTATAGCTCCGATTCGACCCCAGCCTGGGAACCTCCATGTGCCCCAGGTGTGGCCCTAAAAAGACAACAACAAAAAAAATTTTTTTTTATTTATTAGATTGAAATATACACACTCAGGAAAGCTTGGTATTATCTCCAAATAATTGCAGGGCACACTTTTTACAAATTCCTAGATTCTGAAGTACTACGTTGAAACAGCCCATGAAAAAGAAATTACATGGACAGCCTGCTTAATTAATAACTGGCTCAGTGTCTTTCCCAAAAATAAATATGTGTGTGTGTGTGTGTGTGTATATATATATATTTTTTTTAGGGCCACACCCACGGCATATGGGGTCAAATCGGAGTTGCAGCTGCTGTCCTGCACCATAGCCACAGCAACACAGGATCTGACCCACATCTGCAACCTATACCACAGCTCATGGCAATACTGGATCCTTAACCCACTGAGCAAGTCCAGGGATTGAACCTGCATTCTCATGGTTACTAGTTGGGTTTGTTAACCACTGAGCAACAACGGGAACTCCTTCCCCAATATATTTTAACCTTTTTTTTTTTTGGTCTTTTTAGGGCAACACCCATGGCATATGGAAGTTCCCAGGCTAGGGGTTGAATTGGAGCTATACCCGCTGGCCTACACCACAGCCACAGCAATGGCGGACCCTTAACCCACTGAGCAAGGCTGGGGAGCGAACCTGCGTCCTCATGTATAGTAGTCGGGTTTGTTTCCACTGAGCCATAACAGGAACTTCCAATATATTTTAACTTCTGAGGACAGAGACTCTCATGCTCCTCACTCTCTCCGATGTGGCTGCTCATTAGGAGTCTGAACATTGGGCAAAAACCGAATGCATAACGTTATACTGTGGGTAGAAATAGCACATTTAGGAGTTCCCCAGTGGTTCAGGAGGCTAAGGGCCCAGCATTGTCACTGCTCTGTCCCGGCTTCAGTCCCTGGCCTGGACATTTCCATCTGCCGTGAGCTGGGGAGAGGGGGCGAGGAAGGGAGGAAAGAGAAAGACGGGAACGGGGAGGGAAGGGAGCATTCAGGGTCTTCTGACCCGATGAGGGACTTGGGTGGTCCTTCTGCAGCAGGCCAAGCAGAGCCTGGCTACAGAGGTGTCTGGGCTCATGAGAAGAAAGGGGCTGAGAGCGGGGAAGCAGGAGTGCAGAAGCCCTGTGACATTCATCAGCCACCAGCTGGGGTCCCTGCAAGTCACCTGGTAAGTTACAAGAACGGCGGTGAGGCAGTAGAAGGATAGAAAGGTGCTCATCAGGGCAAGGATTTTTTGGGACGCCCTGCACTCAGGAGAGGATCTGGTTGAATGGCTGGTCCGGTGCATGTGGCGGACTTGCTGGTTGTGTCTGTACAGGATGAAAACCATGTATCCACTAGCCAAGACCATGAGTCCGAAAGACAAAGTGCTCGGCGGGCTTAAGAAAACCGCAAAGAGCGTGGATGTGCTTTTATCCAAAAGCGTGCTAGAGCAGTAGCCCAAATCTTTTTCCCTCGTGACATTCACCCTGTTCCATTTACCCGTCACGTATGTGAGAACAACTGTATTTACAAGAAGGTGCAAAGTCCAGCACAGGTAGATGGAGAAGCCAGTGTACCTGGGAGCTTTTGCTTTAAGATCTGTCCATATGAAGCTTCTGGGGCTGATCGTGATGGCCTGTAAGATGCTTAAGAGACACATGGCACCGAAGGACATACCCCTGGCCACTCTGTGGACATAGAAAACCACTTTGCATCCGATGTCACTGGGGAGATGCTTCCTCCCAAAGACTGCCGAGGTGTGGGGGATCCCTCTGGAAAGGAGTGTCAAGGTGTTGGCAACAATCAGGTGCCTGAGAATCAAATCTGGGGGCTTTAATCTGCATCCCCGGAAGTGAACGATGGCATCGTGATAAAGCAAAGAGAAATTCCCTAGGATCCCAAGAACGGTTTGGGATAAGACGATAACCCCTACTGCCACATCCCTGGAGGCCATTCCAGGCAGATCCTGAGAGGCATGTTTGGCTGAGATGGTGCTGCAGGAAAAGAGATTTGTGTTACTGGTGACATGACAGTTGAAATTCCCTCCTCGTTCAGAAATACCCCCTCGATACATTTTTCCTTAGCCAGTGTTTCCATAAATAGTAAGATTTTTCTCTGCGACAACACTGAATCTTCAACTCTGAGATAAGTACTGTTGTTGTCATTTTACAGGTGAGAAGACCCTAAATACAGACTGTAGGGACCATCCCAACTTGCATCCTCATAGGTGGCCGCATCAGATCCGGAACCTGTGCTTTCTAGCAGCAGACCAGCCTCTCCACCACGATGCTGCGTGGATGCTACATGATGAAAGGTAGTCAGGTTTGATCTTCAAGTCCTCAACATTTACACTTCTTTTTTTAAACTGATGTCCTTTGTCATTCTTCCTTTTTTTTTTTTTTTTTTGGCCATGCCTAGGGCATGAGGAAGTTTCCGATCCTGGGATCGAATGACCTAAGTCACAGTAGTGACACCAGGTCCTTAACCCACTGAGCCACCAGGGAACTCCATCCTTTACCACTCCTAAATAGTTTTTATCTGCATGAATAATTGTGGTTAGGGCAATTTTATAATTATGTCTGATTACATTTTATTGGCCGATGTTACCTACAAATAAATACTTAAAATGCAAAGAAGATGACAATGCACTGACTACCATCAAATCCTCTAAGAAAGATTATCCCAGGAGTTCCCATTGTGGCTCAGTGGCTTAAGAACCCAGCTAGTATCCGTGAGGATTCGGGTTCAATCTCTGGCCTCACTCCGGGGGTTAAGGATCTGGTGTTGCCACAAGCCGTGGCGATGGTTGAGGATGGGGCTCAGACCTGGTGTTGCTGTGTCTGGTGTAGGCCGGCAGCTGCAGCTCCGGTTCGACACCTAGCCCGGGAATTTCCCTCTGCCGCGGGGGTGGTGGTGCAAAGGAAAAAGATGGTCCCACACGAAGTATTGAGTTTTAGGGGCAAGAATGTCTCGATATGATGGTGGTGACAGAAGATGCATTTGTCCTTGTCCCAGAGCCACTCCTGACCTCTTTGTACGTGAAATCTATGTGGTGGGCTTATCTAGGGTTTTTGAAACATGTATGAGACAAAAACACAGTACATTATTATTGATTACCTATGATATTAATTGGTTAATAAGGAGGATTGAATGAAACTCTATGAGGAATAACGTACTAATTATTGAAATAGACTTAAATACAAATATTCAAAATAATATCCAGAAAGCATGGAAACAAGTGCCTTGAGTAAGTTTAAATAGATTCGATGCAAGTTTAGGGTTGATATTTGGACATTTCTTTTTAACACAGAAATATCACAAGATACACTTGGAGTTCCCTGGTGGCTCAGCAGGTTAAGGATCTGGCATTGTCACTGCTGTGGCGTGGGTTCCATCCCTGGCCTGGGAACGTCGCTCACGTGGGCCTGAAGTTGCAAGCTGTCAAGTCCCAGATCATTTGCATCTACAGCCCACAATCGTGGTAATTCTTTTTCTCAAACAGCCGTGGCCTAATTCTTTTCGAATTAGGTGTGGAGGGAGGTAAGTGTGATTTCTTCTTTCATTGTTCCAAATTTCAGAACAAAAATCCCCAAGGAAGACGGCTAAATGCATGGTGAATCCTTGCTGATGTCTTCCACGTGCCCTCATGGTAAAGGGGGGAAAAACCCACGTGCGACTGCCTTTATCTTTCTGTCCCAGAGAAGGTGCTTAGATGGGTCCTGAGCAAACCCAGAGAGCAAAGCTCTGTGGCCTCCCCTCAAGAGCAGGCGAGGAGCCTGAAGGCACGGCACGCAGGTCTATGAGTATCAAACTGAAGAAGGGACACCAAGGAGCTGAACTGAGGCTCCCCCTTCCTCTCGAAATGTCACTCTGGACACGGCACTGACCCATAGTGCTCCCGGAAAGCAAGGGGGACGTTGGGGGTGGGGGGTTCGGGCAGAACAACCAAGAGCATTTGCGCCCAGTGGTGCCGGTGAGGTGCTCTGAACGCCCTGGTGGGTCGCTCAGGAGAAAACAAGAGTCAGCACAGGAGGAGCTGGTCCAGGTTGGGGAAAGCACAGGGCGGCGGCGGCGGCGGCAGGATCCCGGAGCGGAGAGGACAGGGCCGGGGGTGGGGGTGGGGAGGCGGGGAAGGGCAGCAGCCTCGAGGTGGAGGCAGAGCCACCCTGAATGGACTGAATGGAGAGGAGGAGGGGTGGTCGGGGCAGTGGAGGGTGATAGGAGGGGAAAGGGGAGGAAGCGGAGGGGAGGGAAGGCACGGGGAAAGGGGAGGAGAGGGAAGAGCGCCTGGAGGGGCGGGGACAGAAGACAGCGGGCGGGGGACACTCTACACACTCTCCCTCCCTTTCAGACAAACCTACCAGCTGCAGGCCCACCAAGCCCGAGTCCTCAGCAGCCCAGCGAGGCCTGCTCCCACCCTGCTCTTTACCTCGTTTCAGGAAGGATGACAGTATCCGCACAATCAGAGCTCAGGCTGGCGCGGCTTATTAATGCTAGTGGAGAGAAAACTACTGCATCCCTTTTAAACAGGTACAATAGGAGTTCCCTGGTGGCTCAGCAGGTGAAGGACCTGGTATTGTCACTCCTGTGGGTCACTGCTGTGGTGCAGGTGTGATCCCTGGCCCCTGAGCCTCTGCCTGCCAAGGGCTTGGCCAAAAAACAAAACAAAACAAAAACAGGTAATATGCCTGCCCAGTTTAAGAGGGGGAAAGAAGCTATTTATATTGTGGTGTGAGAGGAAAATTAACCAAGAGTTGATCTAACAGAGAAATGGAAAATTTTATTCCATCCACCGAGGATTATAGCCCAGGAGCCAGTCCCTCAGGGAGCGCTGAGAACTGCTCTGAAGAGTAAGAGAGGAGGCCAGTACATATGTGATTTTGGCAAAGGAGGTACGTACCTACCTGCAGTCAGGCACATACCTCGATAGAAGTTTTCTGCTGGTCAGAAGCAACAGATAGCTTAGTTAATGGTTTTAGTGCTTCTCTAAGTATAGGAAGATGCAAGAATCCAGGTCCATAAAAATTCCTCCTGAAAACATCTGAGCCTCTGAGGGCCGGTTCTGCCAGTTTTCCCAGAACAGAGAGGGCCTCCTCCTGAGCTTCGCCCTGACGTCCTTGCAGGCTGCGCTGCAGGTCAGTGGCTGCAGTGGCTCACGACCCAATTCCTGCAGAACTGGATGGTGGGCACCTGCTTTCTTTTACAGTCCCTTCCCTTTCTGTCTTAATTTCAGCCAGGGTTTGGGAGGCATTTTGTGGCCAGTGTCTCCCACAGTCTTAGGAATGCTCATTCCTAGATCCAGTGAGTAGTTTGCTGATAAGCTTCTCAGTACGCTCTTACTGGACTAGGCTTGTTAGTGTAGCCAGAAACCTCTGGAGAGCCTGTCTCAGCAAGTCTGTTGTATCCAGGAAATGGTTCTCCTTGTAACAGATTTCTTTAATAATAATATAAAAGAGGCAGAACACGAGTAGTATAGCTAGTAACATTAATAAGTAAGTATTAAAGCTAAGAACATACGCTAAGGGGGGGCCCATCATCTCTGACCAGCCCAGCCTGCCCTGCGCCCATAGTTACCTTTAAGGGAACTGTGTTGTTACTGTAGGTAAACTTCACTAAAGTCTGTGTGTAGACGTGGGGGGGGGGGTCACCCTGACCCCTCCTTAAAGGATGCGGAAGGGAACATTGTCTTCTAAGGAGTTACATGCATCAAAAGGAGAAAAAAAAAATTTTTTTTTTCTTTTTAATAGCCATTCTGACATATGGAGGTTCCCAGGCTAGGGGTCAAATCAGAACTGCAGCTGCCAGCCTACATCACAGCCCCAGCAACACCAGATCCAAGCCTTGTCTGCGACCTACACCACAGCTCACGGCAACTCTGGATCCTGAGCGAGGCCAGGGATGGAACCAGCAGCCTCGTGAATAGTAGTCAGGTTCCTTACCCCTGAGCTGCAGCGGGAACTCCCCCAAAGAGAAGACTTGATCTTTACAGTAGGGCAGGTGTTTGTGCTCACAGGGAGGTCTGGTTAACACGTGATACGGATGCACAGCACACACCAGGACGGAAGGAGGAGCCCAAAGGGCCGAGGAAATTTGATGTTAAATTTTTCCTGTCTTAACCTAATGTAGGAGTTTTCCTTCTGTCGGTAGCCATTGCTTCTCAGACACGGTTCCTCTACAGAATCATCACCCTCTTTGTTACATTAAGTCATCTTCATAAGAAACGAGGTATTATATCAACATCTCTACTGTCCCCAAAATTGTGTTTGAGATTCTTGTAGGGTGAGTGAATGTCACAGTTACAATTACAGAGCGAATGAAACATCAGGTTATTGGAGATCCTGCCATGGTGCAACCGAATCGGCCGTGTCCCCGGAGCACTGGGATGCCGGTTTCTGATCCCAGCCCCCACAGTGGCTTAAGGATCCAACTCGGATCTGATCCCTGGCCCTGGAACTCCATATGCCTCAGGGCAGCCAAAAAAAAAAAAAAAAAATAGATTGTGTTGGTACTGGGACAAAACAGCAAACAGTCATCTGAGTGAATTGTATGGAGGCATCAGGAACGGATATGTAGAAGCAAGAATTTCCCATCTCTCTGCACAAGTTCTGCATATACCCCAAGAGTTATTCCTGCATCCCAAGGAGACTTAGCACTGGACCAGTTTCCAGCAAAAAGAATCCTTTTTGTGCAACGAGCACGTCTCCAGATTCCTGATAGTCTCCCGCACTTATAGTCTCTCTGAATAAAATAGAAAATACTCACCAGATTCCTTTTCCTGCCAGGATGGCGGGCTCAGTGCCAGGGTCCCCACAGCCAGCACAGGTGAGAGGGAGACAGCTGGGCCCGGAGATAAAAACTTGTGAGTCTGTGACCTCAGCTCCCCACAGAACCACAATTATCATATCCCCTGTAGTGGCAATAACTGTACATGCACACCAGGGGAGCTGAGAATATTTTTAAGCAATTTATCCCAGTTCTCAACTATGAAAAACAATTATTATCAGTGAGTATCTCCCAGAAGGCCGTGTTTGGGAGAGGCTTTTTCACCTCTGCACACTCTGGGGCCTTCAGGAGCCTGCAAGGAGCAAGCAGGAAACGCTGAGGGCTGAGCCAGGCGGGACTCCAGGCAAAGCACACATCTCAATGCATCCTCTGCCTCCCTGAGAAGTTGTACAAAACACTCTGATTCCTTCCTACCTCTGAGAGCCCTCCCAAGCTTCTGGACCCCTTCTAGAGGAGAGAAATGGGGTGACACAAAGAGACGGAGGAGGATTGATTCATGGGTTAGAGTAAAAGGGACAATGATGTCAAGAGTGGAAACGTGACAACATTAGACAGATGGCCACCCTCAGCAGATGAGGGGACAAGTAGATGTGAGACACACACACACACACACGCACGCACGTGCACGCACACGCACGCACGCACATACACCATGGAATACACTCAGCTAGAAAAAGGAATGAAATTCTGCCCCTTGCAGCAGCGTGGATGGACTTGGAGGGCATTATGCTAAGTGAAATAAGTCAGAGAACGACAAACACTGTGTGATAAAATCACTTATATGTGGAATCTCAGAAATACAACACACTCAGGAATGTGAAATAAAAGAAGCGGACTCACAGATCCAGAGAACTAACTAAGTGCCTGTCAGTGGGGAGAGGAGAGGCAGAGGGGCAAGATAGAAGGAGAAGGAACAAACTCTCAGGTATGAAATAAGCTGTAAGAAGGAGTGGGCTCAGCAGTTAACGAACCCAACTAGGATCCATGAGGATGTGGGTTCGATCCTGGCCTCGCTCCGTGGGTTAAGGATCCAGCGTTGCTGTGAACTGTGGTGTAGGTCACAGACACGGCTCAAATCCCGCATTGCTGTGGCTGTGGTGTAGGCCAGCAGCTGTATCTCTGATTCAACCCCGAGCCTGGGAACTTCCATATACTGTGGGGGCAGCCATGAAAAGCAAAAAATAAAATAAGCTACAAGGTATATTTTACTACATGGGGAATATAGTCAGTCAATATTTTATAATAACTGTACTGGAGTGTAACCTTTAAAAATTTTGCATCTTTCCATTGCACACCAGTAACTAGTATAATATGGTAGATCAATGGTACTTCAATCTAAAAAAATTACATAGCCTATTGTGTTTAAAATAAATGATCAAGTCAGCAAATAACAAATGCTGGAGAGGGTGTGGAGAAAAGGGTGCCCTCCTTCACTGTTGGTGGGAATGTAAATTGGTTCTAACCACCATGGAAAATTGTATAGAGGTTCCTCAGACAACTAAATATAGAACTACCATATGACCCAGCAGTCCCACTCCTGGGCCTATATCCAGACAAAACTTTCATTGAAAGAGGTACATGCACCCATATGTTCATTGCAGCACTATTCTCCATAGCCAAGTCATAGAAACAACCTAAATGTCCATCAACAGATGAATGGATTAAGAAGATGTGGTACATATACACAATGGAATACTACTCAGCCATAAAAAAGAACAAAATAGGATTTCTCATCATGGCTTAGTGGTTAATGAACCCGACTAGTATCCATGAGGATGTGGATTCATTTCCAGCCATGTTCAATGGGGTAAGCATCCAGCATTGCTGTGAGCTGTGGTGTAGGCTGGCAGCGACAGCTCTGATTTGACCCCTAACCTGGGAACCTCCATATGCCTCGGGTGGGGCCCTTGAAAGAAAAAACAAACAAACAAAAAGAACAAAATAATGCCATTTGCAGCAATATGGATGGAACCAGAGACTCTCATACTAAGTAAAAAAGAGAAAGACAAATACCGTATGATATCACATATCTGGAATCTAATATATGGCACAAAGGAACCTATCTATAGAATGGAAACAAACTCATGGACTTGGAGAACAAACTTGTGGTTGCCAAGGGGGAGGAGGAGGGAGTGGGACGGACTGGGAGTGTGGGGTTAGTAGATGCAAACGATTGCATTTGGAGTGGATGAGCAAAGAGATCCTGCTGTACAGCACAGGGAACTATATCTAGTCACTTGTGATGGAGCATGATGGAGGAGAATGTGAGAAAAAGAATGTGTATATTTGTGTGTGTGTGTGTATATATATATATATGCCTGGGTCACTTTGCTATACAACAGAAATTGACAGAATATTGTAACCCAACTATAATAGAAAAAAATTAAAATCTTTAAAAAAATAGATGTTCAAGTAAGTAAGTAAATGGAGAAGAGACAAATATCCCAGACACCAAAATTCCTAATAATTTATGTACTGTACACACAAAGAAATAGACTACAATTCCCAACTCCCTAGGTGCTGGCTGCATTAGTTACTTCCTTTTGTTATTTTAAAAATTTTTATTGACATATAGTTGGTTTACAATGTTGTATTCATTTCAGGCGTACAGCAAAGTGATTCAGTTATACACACACACAAGTATACATATGGTCCTATTTTTTCTTTTTTAGATTCTTTTCAATTATAGGTTATTACAAGACAGTGAGTATAGTTCTCTGTGTGTTGTTTACTTTATATACAGTAGTATCTGTTAATCCCAAACTCCTAATTTATCCCTCCCCCTACTCTCCCCTTTGGTAATAAGATTCCACATAGATGTGATATCATATAGTCTTTGTCTTTCTCTTTCTGACGTACTTCACTTAGTGTGATAATCTCTAGGTCCATCCATGTTGCTGCAAATGGCATTAGTTCATTCTTTTTTATGGCTGAGTACTATTCCATTGTGTATATGCACTGTACCACATTTTTTTTTTCTCTTATGGCTGCACCTGCAGCACATGGAAGTTCCTGAGCCAGGAGCTGTATCTGAGCCACAGCTACAGCAGTGCCAGATCCTTTAACCCACTGCGCTGGGCTGGGGATCAAAGTGGTGCCTCTGAGCTGCTGTAGTTGAATTTTTAGCCCTCTGCACCACAGTGGGAACTCCCGTACCACATCTTCTTTGTCCATTCTTCTGCCGTCAGATACTTAGGTTGCTTCCATGAGTCAATTTCCTTTAATTAATTAATTTTTTTTTGGCTACATCCATGACATATGGAGATTCCCAGGCTAGGGGTCAAATCAGAGCTGTCCTGACCTATGCCACAGCAACGCCAGATCCGAGGCGAGTCTGCAACCTGCACCACAGCTCACTGCAACACAGGATCCTTAACCCAATGATCGAGACCAGGGATCAGACCCGTGTCCTCATGGATACTAGTCAGATTCGTTTCCACGGAGCTATGATGGGAACTCCCTAACTTCCTCTTAAAGAGTACAGTGTGGGAGTTCCCGCAGTGGCACAACAGGCTCCGTGGTGTCTTGGGAGCACTGGGATGCAGGTTTGATCCCTGGCCCAGCACAGTGGGTTGAGAATCCGGTGTTGCCGAAACTGCGACTTAGGTTGCAACTACGGCTCAGATCTGATCCCTGACCAGGGAACTCCATATGCCCCAGGGTGGCCCCCCAACACCAAAAAAAAAAAAAAAAAAGAGTAAAGTATGGAAGGGGGAGAAAAGATTAACTGAATAGTGGGGGAACCTCACAAATACGACCTTAGCCAGGTGATCAGGGTCAAAATCAGCAGTGGTCAGTCATGTTGACAGGATGCAGTGTTGATGGGAAGTGATGAAACAAGACATTCCCTCTAGGGGTTCTTCCCCCACACACCTAACTCCAGGCGAATGATGAGAAAAACCTTAGTCACATCCCCATAGAGTGGAGCTCTCTAGTAACAGCACTGAAAGCGAGGTTGCACCTGACCCGGTACTCCTCAGAACTATCAAGGCCATCCAGAACAACAACCGAAAACCGTCTGGGAGGAGTTCCCATCGTGGCACAGTGGTTAATGAATCCCACAAGGAGCCATGAGGTTGCGGGTTCGATCCCTGGCCTTGCTCAGTGGGTTAAGGATCCAGCGTTGCCGTGAGCTGTGGTGTAGGTTGCAGATGCGGCTCGCATCCCACATTGCTGTGGCTCTGGCGTAGGCCGGTGGCTACAGCTCCGATTAGACCCCTAGCCTGGGAACCTCCATATGCCGCAGGAGTGGCCCAAGAAAATGGCAAAAGACAAAAAAAAAAAAAAAAAAAGAAAGAAAATAAGAGCTAGAATTTCCCTCTCCCTTTTTTTTGGTCAGAACTTTTACCTTAGAAAACTTGCAAATGTAAGCTGTTTCTCAGTCTCTTTGACACATACCTTTTTAGAAACAAAACAAGCCTTTTATCAGCTTTGTCCTGTAGCCTTAAAAAAATACACAATTGGAATTTTATTTATTTATTTTTTGCTTTTTAGGGCCACACCCGAGGCATATGGAGATTCCCAGGCTAGGGGTCGAATCAGAGCTGCAGCTGCCAGCCACAGCCACAGGCACAGCAATGCCAGATCCGAGCCGCATCTGTGACCTACGCCACAGCTCCTGGCAATGCTGGATCTTTAACCCACTAAGCGAGGCCAGGGATCGAGCTTGTGTCCTCATGGATACTGGTCAGATTCATTTCCACTGAGCCATGATGGTAATTCCTACAACCTGAAAGTTGAGAGTTAAATTTTATTGGGGGTGAAATTAAGACTTAAGCCTGGGAGACAGCATTTCAGCCCTGAGGAACTGCTCCGAAGGAGCTGAGGGGGGAAGCTAGGATATACGAACTTTGGCAACAAAGTAAAGGTAGGTAGGAACAAAATATTTACAGAAAACAGGATTTGCAGAAAACCAGTTTCTCTGGGGAGATGGAAGGGTCTGGGCTCACGGAATTACTCCTCCGATGCCTCAGCTGTGGGCCAGTCTTTGTTTCTTTCCTAAGTTCCCGAGGGCCTCACTGGCCCGCCCTTGGGAGTGGCTGTTCTCACAATTTCTGTTCTACATCACAGGAGAACGCCTTTGGGGACGTCTTTAGATGCTGGGACTGTGGAAGGAGCCAAGTGATCCTCAGGGCAGACCAAGGGATGTGGGGCAGGGGACGAGGATGGTTCCTATTTTTGTTGTGCAAAGTTCAGCTCTAACCTGTGTTTACTTGCTGGGGCCACTGGAAGAGCAAAAGGACGTTGTGAAGACACAGCACTATAGATTGGTGTCCTCAGGTTTATTCCGCTGTGTCACCGATCTGCTGTAGCTCTCAGCTCTTCCAGGCCCTGCACAAATGGGGACCAGCTGCCCCCTTGACAGGAGCTCTGCCTTCCAGCAGTCCATCTGCTTGGAGTTGGGGACATTTCACTTCCCATTAGCTGTGAGTGGGGAGAAGAGGAGACAGTGAGAGCCGGGGACTCCTTGTGACGTCTTCAAACTCAACCCAGCCAGCCTTCAAATGCCTTTAAAACTCAACTACCTGACGCCCCATTTGCCGGCAAGTTTTTGAAGGAGGGTCAACTTCTTCATCTCCATAGTGGATGCCCCGTGTCCTTTGATGTGCAGCTTCTGTGCTTCCTGTTGTGATGCCTGTGCCCAGAAGGCCCCGTGGCGTTTAGCCCAGTCTGTCCTTGAATGCCCGGAGGAGAGGAGGTAAAACGGGGAGAGTAGGGGGCGGCAAAGGGTCCGGAGGGGTGTGAAGGCCCGTGTGGGCCTCGGAGTGAACCCAGTGAATGGTGTGGCACCTGTTCCAGGATTGAGTGTGTGCAGCTGTCAGAAAGGGAGATCTAAGTTCTGACTGGAGAAACGGGAAGTGCCTTCAAGTGTAATTGGAGGCTGCAGAGAATGATGTGGTGTGCCATGGTGACACAGTCTGGGTTCTCTGAGACACAGTTCCTGAAGCGGATTTGCGTGCATGGGTTTAGTTGGGTAACTCATGATCACACATGAGAAAGAAATGAAGGAAGTGGGTTTGGGCAGAGAGCAGGTGTTACCCCGAATCGTTGGTAAAACCAAGGCCTGAGCTGAGTGTCCAGGGAGCTCTGGGTGCAGGAGGATAAGTACTTTGGTTCTGAGATATTTTATTCTTTTTGATGTGATGGTAAATGGGATTGTAAACTCTCCCACTTTATGGGGAGTTTTCATCATACATGAATGTTGAGGAGTTCCCGTCATGGTGCAGTGGTCAACGAATCTGACTAGGAACCATGAAGTTGCAGGTTCGATCCCTGGCCTTGCTCAGTGGGTTAAGGATCTGGCGTTTTCGTGAGCTGTGGTGTAGGTTGCAGGTACAGCTCGGATCCCGCGTTGCTGTGACTGTGGTGTAGGCCGGCGGCTACAGCTCCGATTAGATCCCTAGCCTGGGAACCTCCATATGCTGCAGGAGGGGCCCAAGAAATGGAAAAAAAAACAAAAACACAAGGAAAAAATAAATGAATGTTGAATTTTGTCAAAAGCTTTTTCTGCATCTACTGAGATGACCATGTGGTTTTGGTTCTCCAGTGTGTTGATGTGGGGTATATCACAATGATTGACTTGCAGAAAATGAATCATCCTTGAATCCCAGGTATAAATCCCACTTAATCATGGTGTATGATCCCTTTAATGCATTGCTGGGTTCAGTTTGCTAATATTTTGTGGATGATTTTTGCATCTATGTTGATCAATGGTGCTGGCCTCGTATTTTCTTTTTTGTGATCTGTGTCTAGTTTTGATGTGATGCCTTTGTCAGGGAGATGATGGCCTCATAAATGAGTCTGGAAGTGTTCGGCAGTTTTTGGATTGGTTTGAAAAGGACTCATGTTAAACCTTCTCTGAACATGTGCTAGAATTTACCTGTGAACCAGCTAGTCCTGTTAAATTAGTGATTCAAATTCATTACTATTAATTTGTCTATTTCATAACCATTTTCTATTCCTGATTCAGTCTTAGGAGATTGGATGTTTCTAGGAATTTGTCCATTTCATTGGCCTATACTTGTTCACAGTATTATGATCCTTTGTATTGTTGGTGTCAGTTTTAACTTTTTTTTTTTTTGGTCTTTTTAGGGCCACACTTAGCACCATGTGGAAGTTTCCAGGCTAGGGGTCAAATCGGAGCTATAGCTGCTGACCTACCCCACAGCTCGAGGCAATGACAGATCCTTAACCCACTGAGCGAGGAACCCACGCTAAGTGTGGCCCTAAAAAAACAATGGGAACTCTAACTTCTTTTTAATTTTGATTTTACTGATTTGGGCTCTTTAGGGGTTTTTCTTGATGAGTATGGCAAAAGGTTTACCAGTTTTTATCTTTTCAAAGAACCAACTCCTAACTTCATCAATCTTTTCTATTGTTTATTTAGTCTCTATTCCATTTATTTCTCCTCTGATCTTGATGGTCCCTCTCCTTCTGCCAGGCTTTTGCTCTTTTCTATTTCCTTGAGGTGTAAAGTTAGGTGGTTTGAGATTTTTCTTATTTACTGAAGTAAGCTTATATAGCTATGAACGTCTCACTTAAAATTGCTTTTGCTGGAGTTCCCATTGTGGCTCAGTGGCTAACGAATCCGACTAGGAACTATGAGGTTGCGGGTTCCATCCCTGGCCTTGGGGACCCGGCGTTGCTATGATCTGTGGTGTGGGTCACAGATGCGGCTCGGATCCTGCGTTGCTGTGGCTCTGGTGTAGGCTGGTGGCTACAGCTCCAATTCGACCCCTAGCCTGGGAACCTCCATATGCCACAGGAGCAGCCCTAGAAAAGGCAAAAAGACCAAAAAAAAAAAAAAATTTTGCTTTTGCTCCATCCCATGGATTTGGGTTCATTGTATTTTCATTTGTCTGTAGGTATTTTTTGATTTCTTCAGTAGTCCATTGGTTGATTAGTATCGTATTGTTTGGCTTCCATGTGTTTGTGTTTTTGCAGTTTCTTTTTTTCTTGTAGTTGATTTCTCGTCTCATAGTATTGTGCTCAGAAAAGATTCTTGATTTGATTTCAGTCTTAAACTTATTGTTCTGTGGACTCATATGTGATCTATCCTGACTGACGTTCCGGGTGCAGTTGATAAGGTGTGTGTTCTACTGCTTTTGGATGGACTATTCTGTATACGCATTTAGTCTGTTGGCCTGATACGTCGTTTAAGGCCAGCATAATAGATGAAGCACCATGTGGTGACAGAAATTCTGTTACTGAGCAAGGGCTCACTGCCCAGTGTACACAGAAGGAAGTACTCCTGCACTGGCTTCTGAGAAAAGAGCTTTATTGCTAGGTGGACTGGCAAGGAGACAAGAGTCATGGCTCAGATCGCTTCCAGATGTGGTGTTCTGTCAGACTCTCAAGTTACGAGGGACAGGCTGGAATGCTAAGCACTGGTGAGGCCGCTTTGGGGGGTTTTTTGTTCTTTAATTATAGTTGATTTACAATGCGCCAAATGTGCTGTACAGCAAGGGCCTGTGTCACACACACAATTTTTTTAGTATTCTTAGGAGATTGGATATAGTTCCCTGTGCTAGAGAGTAAGACCTTGTGGTTTTTCCATTCCAAATGTAACAGTTTCTGTCTATTAACCCCTAACTCCCAGTGGTCCCATTCCCCCCACCCCCAGCAACCACAAGTCCGTTCTCTATGTCTGTTTCGTGGACAGGTTTTTTTTTTTGTCTTTTTGTCTTTTCTAGGGCCACACCTGCAGCATATGGAGGTTCCCAGGCTAGAGATCTAATCAGAGCTGTAGCCGCCAGCTTACACTAGAGCCACAGCAACGCAGGACCTAAGCCACGTCTGTGACCTACACCAGAGCTCACAGCAACTCTGGATCCTCAACCCACTGAGTGAGGCCAGGGATCAAACCCACAACCTCATGGTTCCTAGTCGGATTCGTTAACCACTGAGCCACGATGAAAACTCCTGCAGATAGGTTCTTTAGATTGCATAATATCATATGGTATTTGCATTCCTCTTTCTGACTGAGTATATGCATCCACATTGTTGGGGAATGGCATGATTTTGTTCTCTTTTATGTCTGAGTAATATTCTATTGTGTATATGGAATGCACACCACATCTTCTTAATCTGTTCACCTGTTGATGGACATTTGGGTTGTTTACATGTCTTGGCTACTATAAATAATGCTCATATGAGCAACTGGGGTGCACCTATCTTTTTCAGTTTTTTTTTTTCCTCTAGATATATATGCCTAGGAGTGGGGTGGCTGAGTTATATGTTAATGCTATGTGTTGTTTTCTGAGGAATCTCCAGACTGTTCTCTATAGTGGTTGTACCAATTTACATTCCCACCAACAGTGTAAGAAGGTTCCCTTTTCACCACCCTCTCAACTATTTGTTATTTGTAAACTTGTTAGTGGTGGCTGTTCTGATTGGTGTGAGATGTTACCTCACTGTAGTTTTGATAAGCACTTCTAATAATTAGTGATGTTGAGCATCTTTTCATGTGTTTTTTGGCCATCTGTATGTCGTCTTTGGCGAAATGTCTATTTAGATCTGTCCATGTTTTTTCTGTTTCTATTTTGATGTTGAGATGCATGAGATGGTTATATATTTTATATATTTTCAAGATTAATCCCTTGTCGGTTGCTTCATTTGCAAATATTTTCTCTCATTCTTTGGGTTGTCTTTGTTTTGTTTGTGGTTTTCTTTGCTGGGCAAAACCTTTTAAGTTTAACTCAGTCCCTTGTGTGGGTTTTTTATTATTATTATTATTTTCATTTTCATTACTCTAGGAGGTGGATCCAAAAAGATATTGCTGTGATTTATGTCAAAGAGTGTTCTGCCTGTTTTCCTCTAAGAGATTTATGGTATCTGGCATTGCGTTTAGATCTTTAAACCATTTTGAGGTGTTATGTGTGTGTACAGTGTTAGGTATGTTCCAGTTTCACTCTTTTCCATGTGGCTGTCCAGTTAGCCCAGCACCATTTTTTAAAGAGACTGCCTTTTCGCCATTGTATACTCTGGCCTCCTTTGCCTTAGATTAGTTAACCATCGATGGCTATGTTTATTTCTGAGCCTTCTATCTCGTGTCATTGATCTGTGTTTGTCTGGGGGCCAGTACAACGCTGTTGATAACTACAGCTTTGTAGTATAGTCTGAACTCACAGAGCCTGATTCCTCCAGCTCCACTTTTTCCTCCTCGGGGGTGCTTTGGCTGATTATTTCAGTAAGAATTTATCCTGTTACTCAGAAGCCTTCTCTGTCCTGCATCAAAAAGCGTCAACTCATGCTGTGAAGGTGTCCACAGTTTCCCACGGCT
Organism: Phacochoerus africanus; assembly: GCF_016906955.1. NCBI lineage: Eukaryota > Metazoa > Chordata > Mammalia > Artiodactyla > Suidae > Phacochoerus > Phacochoerus africanus. Next base: position 56,738,992 of record NC_062551.1, read on the forward strand.
CCTGGAATTAAGAGTAAAGTCTCCAGGTCAGTCAGCTCCGGTTCTGTCCCTCAGGTTTGCATCCTTTTATTATTTACTGGAGATGGCCCGGTTTAGGACTGTTTGTGACACAAATTGGGCAATTTTCGTATTACCTTTCGGAGGGACCCATGTCCTTGTGGACCAGCAATAAATATTCGTAGGTGATTGAGAGGTTGCACCGCTCCTGTAATAGCCCCCTTGATAATTCTTTCCCTTAAATGTTTGGTTGCTGTTCATCATGAAATCCAGCCTTCTTTGGTTGGCTGGTATTTGTCACCATCTAAATCTCAGGAGTTCCCACTGTCTCCTCGCCCGAGACCCATTTCCGAATCCTGAGGCTTAAAGCGGGACAGGTCCGCACTCAGAATGGATGCTGGAGCCTCAGGATCTGGCTTTCTCTTCTGACCACCTATGTTGCCGCCTGATCAGCTCAATTATTTCCTTTAGCTGTGTAAGCATCAGACTTTTGATGGCTTAGGCAATATACCATAGCTGCTTCTAGCATCTTCTGTGCATGTTGAATTTCTTTCCTTCCTGATGTTAGTGGGCCTTTCCCTTTCCACACCCCAGGGCCGTGTGGGACAGAGAAGGCATATTTAGACTGTAAGTGGTTACCTTTTTCTTTTTCTTTTTTTTTTTTTTGTCTTTTTGCCATTTTCTTGGGCTGCTCCCGCGGCATATGGAGGTTCCCAGGCTAGGGGTCGAATCGGAGCTGTAGCCACCAGCCAGCCTATGCCAGAGCCACAGCAACGCGGGATCCGAGCCGCGTCTGCGACCTACACCACAGCTCACGGCAATGCCGGATCATTAACCCACTGAGCAAGGGCAGGGATTGAACCCGCAACCTCATGGTTCCTAGTCGGATTCACCAACCACTGCGCCACGACAGGAACTCCGGTTACCTTTTTCTTAGCTCCAAGGTGCAGGGCTCTTGTGAGGGCTGCCTTCTGCTTCTGGCACTTCCTGATGAGTGACTATCACACACCCAGCCTTGAAGTCCTTGGTCCTTGAAGCTGCTCTTACCCACGAGCATTTCCATACCTGGACTGTTTTCCAAAGGCTGTCTCTCAGGTGGGACCTGCTAGAATAGACCTCGTCAGTAATTTGTACACAGTTGTGGACGGGTTCTCCTGTTCTAGTGACTGGGTTTAGATGGATACAGCCTTTCATTTTACATTCGTGTTGTCAAGCAGCGAGGCCAGGTATTTACCCCGCATTCCCAAATTTACCCTGTATTTTCATTCATGTAAAGGGGGCCCACAGTGTGGAATGTGCACAGAGTGGCCTGGGAAGGATGGCCCAGGGTGAAATGTCACAGGTTGCGGCCACAGCCTGGAGGCTTACCATCTGTCCCTGAGTTACAATGTCCAGCTGTTTGGAAAGGTAATCGACTGGCCTACTGTGCCTCGGTCTTGAGTGAGCACTTCCAGACTCCTGCCCTGTCTTTCATGCCCCATCAGCGAGCCCGCGTGCTGGGGCTGTTCAGAGTTTCTCCTTGGTGGGAGGGAACACATCATGGCATCTGCGTCCAGCTTAATGGCTCACTGTCATTGCCTTGAAGAGCTTCATCCAGCATTTCCTAAGCATCCTCCACTGCCTTCTGGAGGTACATGCAGCCCCGCCACCCCGGCTTCTTTTAGATCCTGCCTAAGTTTGGCGTTTTGGTAACTCAAGTCCTAGATATGTTACAGTTGGTTGAGAAACGTGTGCCTTTCTCTTGGAGACATGTATCCTCAGTCTACAGAAAAGTTAAAATGAGGATTATATTTTGGTCTGAAGCTTCCGTAGTTTTACTGATAAAGTATCAGCTACCTGCTGGAACAAGACTCCTTTGTTTAACTGAGGGTCTTTTAGGTCCTTGGCTAAGACCCCCCAGAGTTAGTGGGGGCATCTTTAAACCCCTGTGGAGATACCACCCAGCAGTGTCCCTGGACCCCAGCACAAGCCTCCAGATAAAGATGTGGCACCACCGCAGGTACATCCTCTTTGGGTTGGCCCTGGCTTTCAGAGCCCGTCCCCGATGCTGGTCCCCAGCGCTGGGATCTGCACCAGCAGGATGGGAGTGAGGTAGGGGGACTGACGAGGTTGGACGAACCCGCGCTGAAGAAAGGCAGCCCCAAGGCCTGAAACTTCTTCCTCCCCGCCTATCGGCCCAAACCCCACTCGCCTGGTGCAGATTTTCTTCAGGCTCTTCTGGGGGAGACTTATGTCCCATCTGTAACAGCCGCTTGGATGGCTCAGGTCTGTTCTGGAAGTACTGCAGTGTTGCTTTTTTCTGTGGAGAAAGTCACACAGATGTTAAACTCTGTCGTCTAACGAACGACAACGCAGCTGTGCTGCGACGCTGCTTTGGCCCTGCGACCCTGGCGGGGTTGCGGAAAGTTGATGAGGACGCCCCCAACACGGCTGTGACGGATATGTCTGCTGTCTGTAGGAACAAGTAACCCAAGTGTCAGAAACTGGACCCGTTTCTCTCCCTCTGCACTTGGGCCTGGGGTTCCTTGTGGGAAACGGTGACGGAGCTCACGGAATTTCAACGAGTCAAGACCACCAGGCTGCCGCATCTGGGGTGAAGCGCTGAGGCAAGTCCCTTTTCCTTCCTGCCTTCCAAGGGTCACAGGGAAGGGATTTACCTCCTGAGGCAGGGGAGCCGGAAGTCAGAGAGAGGTTCAGAAAAAACCGTGGGGGCTGCGAGGTGTCTGTGAACCTAGAGTGGGAAGTTTGGGAGCGGAACCTGCCCCCCAGCAATTTCAGTGGGACGTGGATGCAGGCTCTTGGGACCCACGGCGAGAGAAGAAAGGGGTGAACTCAGAGCGGGAGTGGCGAGCGGGTTCAGGGCTTCTAACTTATCCTGCGGTCCCTGAAACCCGCGTGCGGAGAAGCCGGGCCTGAGGACAGCAAAGCACAGGTGCCAACTGGAAAAAAAGAGGCTCGCTGAATAAATTTCATCTGCATTATCAATAAGTGAAATTCCTGACATCGCTTTGTACTACGGGTGAGGGGGTGTCTGGTTTACTTTTGATTCTGTGAACTGTATACCACTGGATATTCGGGGGGTGGGGGTGACACTCCTCCATCAATCCAGCTGTTCTGTGACCTTGAAGCCGCCTCTTCCTCAGCAGCCCCCCCAACCCCATAACTCACTGCCCCATGCTGGGGACACAGGAGTCCATCCAGAAGCCTCTCTCTTCCCAACAGGCTAATTGGGACCATTACTTGACAGAGAACATCCTACCTTCTAGAAATCCCCAAATTCTTTTTTTTCCCCCCCAGACTCAAATTCATCAGCTCTGACTTGAATTATTAGGAAAAGCTTCTGACGTCTTGCTTCCAGTGCGAGTTTGCCCCCAAACCAGATCTGCCCATTTTTACCTGTAAGTATTTTAAATAAGCTCCCCTCTACGCCACACAGTCATGTACTTTGGCTCACTACCTTTCCTCTCGGGGGTTGAGGCCACAAACCCTGGCCTCCAGTGTCCTTCGGAGTGTGACACGGGTCTCATCTCCAGCTGCGTCCAGGGTCTCTTGCTCCGGAACCAGGGTGGTTCCTCCTCCTGTTCCTTCATCATCACACGGGCTTCCCTCGTTACTCAGTTACTCTCCCACTTCTCTCCCCAGTTAATTCTCAGATTTAAAGTTACTTCTAAGTTTCCATTAGCTACAAGGTATTAGAGACCCCAATTTTAAGTGACTTCTTAGACTCCAGACTTTTCTTCTGCAGTGAAAGTTACAGAAGCAGTGCACACAGCATTTAGTTTAGCATCTGCTCTGCCCATGTCGTGAATTCTATTAGGTCACAGCTGGTTTTCACACCCTCTCTGTTACACGCCTGTCCCTTCCAGTGCTTAGATTCCGTAGGGAAAGAACAAATAACCACACGCTGTTCCAAGACACATAAAAGACGTACCTTGCTGTTTTTAGGGAGTCAGACGACCCTGCACACGACGGGGTCACTGCTTAGGAAACAGGAAGGGACTGGGGGAGAGGGTGACCCACAGGATCGTCAGGAAGAGAAGGTGCGTGCAGATACCCAAGTGCTTACCAGGAGGAGGCTGCTTCAGGTACCCCCTGGCTCAGGGACGTTCTGGAGGACGCGCTGGTCTGTGAATGCGCTGGACCCACTGTGTGCATCTAAAGAGGCTGAAAACAACAAAGATGCTGAAGCCCTGGATCATGAATCCTCACGTGCAACATGAACGAGGTTAAAGGTGCTGCAAGGCATGGTTGTGTGATCTTGCCACTCAGATCCCCAGGCGTATTTCTTTGTGATGGTTTCAGTCACATGAAGAGGAAAAGGGGTCCTCACCCGTGTGCTTAGGATCAAGCCTGGGCCATCAGGCTCACGGGAGCTGCCAAGGCCAAGTGGGATGTGCCGGGAGGCGCCCCCACAGGCTGGGTGCCCACAAACAAGCCTGCGTGAGAAAGGGCCGAGGAAGCGGTGCCACCGCAAACCTGCCTTGGTCGGAGGGACGCCGTGAGCAAGGCGCTGCGCCAGCCAGGCCATGAGAGTCAAGTCCCAGGAAGGAACTGTGTGTGACTGGACGGGTCTGTCCGCCACCTGGGAGTAGGCCTCTCCTCCTCTTTCGGTTTCCCTCTCTTGGGAATCTGCTTTTATTGGCTGCAGGACGGGTTTGTGGTTCTCCTCACATACAGGGCATCTCCAGCCACCCTGCACCCTGCGCGGTACGGAGGGTTTCCCATCGCGCCCATCCTGTCTGAGCTTTCAGCTGGTCCTGCTCAGGAATAACCAGTTCCATGTGACGTAACTCCTGAGGGGGCAAGAAGGATGGGGGGGGGGGAATGACAGACACACACTGCTGCATAAAACAGATAACAAGAACCTGCTGCCTAGCACAGGAAATAAATCTGCTCCATGTCCTGTAATCACCTGCATGGGCAAAAAGAATGGCTATGTTTATATGTACGGCTGATTCACTTTGCTGTATACCTGAAATTAACACGACATGGTAAATAACTACACGCCAATAAAATTACATTAAAAAAAAAAAAAAGGAAGTACTCATTCTGTAGGAAGACCCCTCCCGTGGGTGCACCAACCTTAGAGCTTTTCACACAGCAGCTGCTGAAGAGCATGAAGACGAGTAGAAAAATGCTCTGCAAATAAAGGTGCGAGTAGGAAGTGACAACCTGACAGGAAGGGCGGAGAGGCCTGTCATGAAGAGCCATCCCCCGGGGTGGGGGACCCACGGCGGGAGATTCTTACAGCTGTGGAGGTTCTCCCTAAGGAGCCAGGGTCCCCCCTCCACTCTGGACTATCCAGCCAGGGGTCCCGATCTGGGAACCCAGATCCAAAGCCTCGGGCTTTGGAGGCCAGCAGGGCTTCCTCTGAGGAGAGCCCGAGAGCTCCAGCAAACAGACTCCAGTGTCAGGGGCGCACACGGTCCCACAGGCGCCCAGACTGAGGGAGGAAGCAGGACCTCGAAAGGCGCGTGAGTCAGACCCATCTGCTGATCGTGGAGAGCCTCTTGAGAAGCAGGTGACAACTGGCGCTCGCTTTGGGGACACAGATGGTGGCTCTGTTTTGAGAGCGCATGCTGCCACGAGGACACTGGTGCTGGTAAGTACCATGTAAGAAGCTTCCCCCACTGCTGTGGCACAGGTTCAATCCCTGGCCCCATATCTCCCGGGAGCCAGCTTCACCACCTGAGGACTCAGGTCCTGGCCCCTCCCACCAGTGTGCCAGCACTGACCCAGGACTCCAGGGCCCCACAGCCACCCACTGGGATCAGGACCTGACCCTGCCCAACAATGAGCTGACACAAACTCTGGGGCCTAGGCCCCAACCCTTCCCACCCCTGGGCCAACAACACCTGCTTCAGGGCACCCAGGGCCCCACAGAACCTGGCGCCGCCTATCTATGAGCCAGCACTTGCTGGGGAACCCCGGGTGTCCTGGCCCTGCCCACCTACAGGGTTCTACCAACCCTGGAATGTTCAGGGCACCGTCGCCAGAGACACGGCGACCCAGCTTCACACACCAGCAGCCCCCACTACCCCAGGACCTCCTGGGCCACAGCCCTGCCCACCCGTGGGCTGAACGAGATCCAGACCCCTGGGCTCTGCAGAAAAAGACCCCAGTACCCAGCCCTCTCCACCAATGGATTGGAACCAGACCTCACCCACCAACATGCAGACACCAGCTCCGGGACCAGAGCAGCCCTAGCTTGACTGTGTCAAGACCCAGTCCACCCACCAGCAGGCTGACACCACTTCTGACACACTTTGGGCCCTGAGCCAGCCACCCTGGGATCAGGTCTCCCTCACAAGTGGGCTGACCCCAGTTTTGGGTCCACCCCAAACTCCACAGCCAGCTGTGTCAGAAAAAGCAAGCCAATACTAGACCCAGAAACCCAGCCCTGCAACCAGCCACCTGGAAACTGGCTCTTCCACCTGTGGGACACCCCGGGATAAAAGCCAACCAGCCCAGGGAGCCAGCCATGCTCACCGGACTGCACGGTAGCCGTCCTGCTACAACAGAAGGGCCCAGGCCGCCCACGGAGGCAGGCGGCACACGTGGAACGCGCAGCTCCGGTGACCAGAAGGCAGCGTGCTGCTGGGATGCACAGGACATCTCCTGAAAAAGGCCATTTCTCCCAGAATGAGAAACGTAGTCACCTAGCGATACACAGAAATAAAAAGAACAAATGAGTCAGGAAACCCCTGAAAGAGCTAAGTAAACTGGAGAGAAGCACCCAAGAGCTAAAGATCAGATCAGAAAAATGCTCAAAGACCTCGGGAGAGAAAGAGAGGTAGAGGCTAGAAGCCTGAGCAAGGAGACGAAGAACCAGAGCTACAGGATACAGTAACAAATTAAAAATACACTAGAAGGAATCAAGAGTAAAGAAGATGGTCTGTAAACCACAGTGGAAATCACTGAACAGAAAAAAAAATCGGGCAGATTAAGAGATGTTTGGGACAACATGAAAGTACTAACATGTTAAATACAAACCCCATGGTATAAAGCGCACACCCACACCCACACACACACAATCTATACAGGTAAACCTCATGGTCACAGTCCGGGATCTCGACGTGGGACCGGGCACTCCGCCAAGCTCAGAGCTGAACGATTCTATGTTCTCCATCTGGAGCACTGGGGGTCCTACAGCAGACTCTCAATCCACTGCCTTTGCAGTTTTCTTTCCTTTTTCTTTTTCTTTTTTTTTTTTTGTCTTTTTGCCATTTCTTGGGCCACTCCTGTGGCACATGGAGGTTCCCAGGCTAGGGGTCGAATCAGAACTGTAGCCACCGGCCGACACCACAGTCACATCAACACTGGATCCGAGCCGCGTCTGCAACCTACACCACAGCTCACGGCAATGCCGGATCCTTAACCCCCGGAGCGAGGCCAGGGATCAAACCCACGCCCTCATGGATGTTAGTCAGGTTCGTTAACCACTGCACCACAACGGGAACTCCTGCCTTTACAGTTTTCTAAGTAGCAAGTACAGAATTTCCACACCGCTCCCTGTTACACGCGCCACCCCCTCAAAAGGGGGGCCAAGCAGGAACTGAAGAAATAGCGAGGGGAGGTGAGCAGGCAGCCAGGGCTTGAGGCAGCACCACACAGGTTCTGGAGCCAGATGGAAAGAAAGAGCAGGCAGTGGTTTTCCATCTTTGGACTGGGTCTTCTACGTAGAGCAAACGGGGCTGGCACTTGGACGGGTCCAGGGATGGCAGGACAATGGCAGCGTCCGCCTTGATCAGTATGACTGAGAACTGAGCGCCCAGTGGGCTCAGGCACAGACGAGGAGACAGCGGGGGATGAGCCGTCTGAAAGAGCCCACCTCGCCTTCCTCGTAGTCGAGCAACGAGGCTGCCGGGAGCCGGGCGACCAAGTGCAGGTCACGAGGACGACTTCACCTTTGTCTCTGCTGAGCTTCCCTATCGCTGGAGAGTCCGAGAAAATCATTTACGTGTTGAGGGGCAGAGTGACACGCCAGGCACAAGGCAGACTTCCTCTGAGACGTCGCAAGAAAGAAACTTGTTTCCACACAGAACCGTCCCACTCGGCGGGGGAGTGAACTCAAGAAGGAACAGAAAGTCTGAATAAACCCGTAACACGTAAAAGGATGAAATTAGTTATCACATAAAACTTCCGAAAAATACCCAAGAGTAGATGGCTGAATTCCACCCAACATTTAAAATAGAAGGAACACCCGACCATGCGCAGTCAATTGGTTTGACCAGGAGGCAAAGGCAATTCCATGAGGAAGGAACAGTCCTTTCAGCACGAGGGACGAGACAGGCACAGCGGGACGGCCGCAGGCAGAAGAAAGACACTGCACTCGTCCCAGACACTATTAACGGACACCTAACAGGGCTGCCTCCGCTCTGCCCTGCTGAGATCTGCGTTCACACTGTTGATAACATTCCTGCCTGTTTGGTTTTTTGCTGTTTTCACTTCGCAACAAACCAGGTCGCCTCCTCTTGCCAAAAAAAAAAAGATTATATTCAAATCAGAAATACAAAGTCCTGGAGTTCCCGTTGTGGTGCAGTGGAAACGAATCCGACCAGGAACCATGAGGTTGCGGGTTCCATCCCTGGCCTCGCTCCGTGGGTTAAGGATCCGGCGTTGCTGTGAGCTGTGGTATAGGTCGCAGATGCAGCTCAGATCCCGTGTGGCTGTGGCTGTGGTCTAGGCCGGCAGCTGCAGATCTGATTGGACCCCTAGCCTGGGAACCTCCATATGCCACAGGTGTGGCCCTAAAAAAGAACAAAAAAAAAAAGAAAGAAAGAAACAGAAAGTCCTGCTTAGAAGAAAGGAAAATGAAGCGCTGTGGCTTTTGCAGAGGCACAGCGCTCTGTTCAGCTGAGGATCACGTCGGTCCTGCAAACTGCTTCCGCTGTCTGTCTCCTGGAAGCCGAGGGAGTGGTACGATGTGGCTATCTCCCTCTCTCAGAACTACACCAAACCACAAGGTCGGAAAACAGGAAGCTGGACATTTTAAAGGATTGCCATTGGGCTTTATAGATGCTTGAGCTCTAGAACAACAACTGGTGTATCGTGAGTGGGCGGATCACCCCAAGAGTTTAAGCTCCTGAGTCCACAGGGCTTTGAGCTCAGTCAAGCAAGGCAGAGAGGCTCCCAAGAGGCCCAAGAGGGAAAACGCAAAGATACCCAAGGGCAGATCCCGACTCCTGGAGGGAAGCGATGCTCCCCCAGGGAGAGCAGGTTCCTGCAGGTCTCCAGCATCACGTCCCTGTACAAGGCCCTCTGCGCAGGGTCCAGGCAGGCCCACTCCTCCGGAGAGAACTCGATGGCCACGTCCCCCAAGGTCACATCCTCCAAGGTCAACTGCCTGAAGTGAATGTGTATTTCGCAAAGGAGAGTTCTTTCTCACACACAAAATGAGGAGAGAGGTGTAAAGACTGAGTAAGTTGAAGTGTGTGTTGTGACAGATCCATGTAAAATCATCCACATAGATCCCTTTTAGTTTTAATTTCTTATGCCTTTTCACAAAACATGTTATCCTCCAAATCGGGGTGTAATTTTCATGTTTCTGGACAAACATAAAACTGAAAATCAAGTTATTTATACAGAAGCGTTAGAAATTATGTTCTGGGGACTAAGTGAGTGATACTCAGTATCTAGATGAGCTACACTATCAGTGGTGTCTTCAGAGACAACAAAGCTCAACATGCCTTTACAGAGCCGTCAGAACCTCTGGCTGTGATGATCATAGCAACAAAAGTGTCTGAACGCTTCCTATGTGCTAATAAGCATTCGTCTAAATGTTTTACATACATTAGTTTACTCCACTAATAAATCTCTCAGGGTTAATAAAGTTATTAGTGTTATACATACGTTTAACAAGTTGAGATTTAAAAATGCAGTACAGTAGTAGATGTTTCAAAAAATTCTTGGATAATTAAAAATCTGGACAAAAAGGAAACAGGGGGAAAAAAATGTTCCTAAGCAAGACTATTTCCGTAAACACCATGATCAGCAGGAAACACCTGATGCATTTCCCCTGAAATGACAGTGGAGAAGGGGGTGGGGGGTCGCTGTTCAGAGCTCTTACCCTTCACCACACAGCGTGTCTGCGCAGGGACCAGGACAAGAGGTCGAAGGGAGGAAAAAATTAGAGTGAGAGACAGAGTGTGTCAAGGAGCTGGTACGATTAAAATCACTAACCCAAGGACGTCTCCTAGGCTAGAAGGAAGGAAGAGGGAAAGATACTGCACGCTAAAGGGCAGGGACGGCTACAGAGCATTAGACAAAACAGGCGCCAGATGAAAACTGGCCCAAGAGACAGAGGGCAGTATGTAATGATAAAAGGGCCAATTTACCAGGAAGCTGTAAAAATTATAAACGCACACACACACACACACACACCCCTAACATTAGAGCTGCCAAATACATGAATCGAACATCGCCAGAAATGAGAGAAATAGCAGCACCGTAATAGCACAAGACGTCAGCGCTCAGGCTGTCCTTATGGATGGAGACAAAAACAGCAATAAGGAAAGCGAGGATCTGGAAACCACGACCGAACCTACCAGACGTGCCGCACACTCCACCCAACAAGAGCAGAAAGCATCCTTCTCAAGTCCATGCGAAGCATCTTCCACCACAGACCAGATGTTCGGCCACAAGCCAAACAGTAACAAATTTAAGAGGACTGAAAGAAAAATATCTTCTCTAACCACAGTAAAATGAACCTTGAAACAAGGGAAAATGATTATCCATTAAATATGGAATTTAACTCATTCTTCGACAATCAAGGGGATAAAGAAGAAATCACAGTTTACGACACGGCTCAGCAGCTTAAGGACCTGATTCTGTCTCTCCAACAGTGCAGGTTTGATCCCTGGCCTGGAGCAGCGGGCTAAGGATCCAGTGCTGCCATGGCTGTGTCACAGGCCACAGCTAAATCTGCAATTCGACCCCTGGCCGGAGCACTTCCATATGCAACAGGGATGACCATAAAAAAAAAAATCCAGATGAAAATAGAACATACCAAAATTTATAGGAAGAGCAACACGAAGAGGAAAGTCTTCCCTCCTAAGTGCATACAATAAAAAAAAAATTTCACATCAGAAATCTAATTTCACACCTCAAGGAAGTAGAAAAAGAACATCTATCTCGTCACTTATGATGGAGCATGATAATGTGAGAAAAAGAATGTGCATATGTATGTGTGACTGGGTCACCTCGCTGTACAGGTGCCTTATCTCAATTGAGGCAAGAAAAAGCATTAGACAAAATTAAACCTTTCAAGATAAAAATACCAACCATTTAAAAAAAAAAACAAACCACTTACAGTACAGGAGAAATTAGTTTCAAACGATGACAAGGGCTTAATCTTGCCACTGTAAACCAGCTATAATGGAAAAAAAATGGAAACCCCGATTTTGCAGAAGAAAAGTTAAATAAGGTAGATGAAATCAAAGACAATGAAATAAAAGGAGAAAAATAATATATCAACAAAGAACTGTGGTTTTTTGAAAAGAGTAACATACTCTGTACAGCAGAAATTGGCACAATATTGTAAATCAAGGATGATTTTAAAAATGCAAAAATGGAGGACCCATTGTGGCTCAGTGGAAATGAACCCAGCCAGTATCTATTACAAGGGAGCACTATGAATAATTTTATGCTAACGAATTACATAACCTAGAAAATACAACCTACAAAGACCTAACCATAAAGAAATTTCAAAATGTGAAAAGAATCATAGCTAAAGAGATTCAAGCAGTAACCCAAAAATTCCATAAAAGAAAAAGTCAGGCCAAGAAGGCGTCACTGCAGAATTCTTCTAAACATTTACAGAATAATTAACAATAATCCTGTTAAAACTCTTCCAGAGAGTCAAAGAAGGAACAAGTGCATACTCAGGTTATGAAACCAGCCTGATTCTGACAGCAAACCCAGAAGGAGTCACAGAAGAAACACCAAATATCAGTATCCCTGATGCATACTGATGCAAAAATCCTTAACAAAATACCACCAAACCAAATTAAGGAGCAAAGTAAAACGATTTTACATCATGGCCAAGTGGAATTTGTTCCTGTAAGGCAGGAATGATTCAACATTAAAAAAAAATCAGTGAATGGGAGGTCTCTCATGACACAGTGGGTTAAGAAACTGGCATTGTCACTACAGTGGCTTGGGCCACTGCTGTAGTGCTGGTTCAATCCCTGGGCCGGAAACTTCTGCATGTTTTGGGTGTGGCCAAAAGAAAAAAGGAATTCCTTTGTAAGCCAAAAAAATTTTAATTCATTGAATATAATTTGCTACACTAGCAGAATAAAAGAAAAATAATACATGGTTATCTCAATTGAGGCAAGAAAAAGCATTAGACAAAATTGAACCTTTCAAGGTGACAATACTAACCATAAAAAAAAAAAAGACAACTTACAGAATAGGAGAAATTAGTTCCAAATGATGCAAATGCCAAGGGCTTAATCTCTAAAATATGCAAACAACTTGTACAACTCACCAGCAAAAAAGCCAACAACCCAATGGAAGAATGGGCAAAAGACCTGAATAGACAGTTATCCAAAGAAGCTATACAGATGGCCAACAAGCACATGAAAAAATGCTCAACATCATCGATTATTGGAGAAATGCAAATCACAACTACTATGAGGTACCACCTCCCACTAGTCAGAATGGCCATCATTTATAAGTCCACGAATAACAAATGCTGGAGAGGCTGTGGAGAAAAGCAAACCCTTCTACAACTCTTGGTGCGAATGTAAGCTGGTACAACCACTATGGAAAACAGTGTGGAGGTACCTTAGAAAACTAAATATAGAACTACCACATGACCCAGCAATCCCGCTCTTGGGCATGTATCCGGATAAAACTTTCCTTGATAAAGACATATGCAGCCACATGTTCACTGCAGCACTATTCACAATAGCTAAGACATGGAAACAACCCAAATGTCCATTGACAGATGAATAGATTAAAAAGATGTGGTATATATACACAATGGAATACTACTCAGCCATAAAAAATAACAAAATAATGCCATTTGCAGCAACATGGATGGAACCAGAGACTCTCATACTAAGTAAGAAAGAGAAAGACAAATACCATATGACATCCCTTATATCTGGAATCTAATACACGGCACAGAGGAACCTTTCCACAGACAAGAAAATCATGGCCATGGAGAACAGACTTGTGGTTGCCAAGGGGGAGGGAGCGGGATGAACTGGGAATTTGGGATTAATAGATGCAAACTATTGCCTTTTGAAAAGATAAGCAGTGAGATCCTGCTGTGTAGCACTGGCGACTATGTCTAGTCACTTATGGTGGAGCCTGATAATGTGAGAAGAAGAATGTGTGTGTATGTGTGTGTGTGACTGGGTCACCTTGCTGTACAGGAGAAAATTGACAGAATACTGTAAATCAGGTATGATGGAAAAAATAAAAATCATTTAAAAAAAAGACAAAAATACTCAATAAAGGAGGGACAGTCAGCTATCTCAACAAAGTAACGGTCACGTATCAAGAACACAGCTACCATCAT